>NC_037308.1:9202637-10402637 GCF_001040885.1 Strongyloides ratti
GATTAATTGAATTGAACAAAAATGATTATTTAATGATTCAGTGTAGTTCAGGTGTAGGAAGAACTGGTACACTTGCATTAATAATCTATATGATTGATATGATTAAATTAAAAAAATCATTCGATCCTATTAAATGTTTAGACTATATCAGACAACGTCGCTACAAGGCAGTTCAAACTCCAAATCAATTTTTTTTTGCTCTATCTTTTCTTTATGAGCATTTCAAAAATCGGATAGTTTCTGTAAATGCTGAAATATATGATAAATTTATGAAATTAGTACAAACATTACTTGAAGAAGAAAAAATAACTATAAATTAATAATTTATATATTATAATATCATTTTATAATAAATTGTTTTGTCACGAGCACACACAAAATATTGTGTTTTTATAATTAATTAAAATAAAAACTTTAAATAATCTTTTTTTACTACAATGAACAAATGACTTAAATTGATTATTATTTTTACTTGTAACTAGTATAAAATAATTTTATTATCATATTTAAAAATCTTTACATTTTACAATTTATTTAATTTTTTATTTGAAAAAAAAATTTAACAATTAAAAAAAGTAATTTTAATAAAAAAAATTGAAATAATAACTTATATCAATAATGAATTACTTTTAAAATTTTATTACAATATCTGTATGTATAAATTTTCAATATAATTATCAACCCTTACATTGCAGTGTAGAATGATAAATATAATTTAAAAGAGAAAGATAGAAAGTGGCAGTAGTGTCTTACGCTCATATCCTGCTGAATGCACCGGATCCCGTCCGATCTCCGAAGTGAATCAGCTGCGAGCTATCTTAGTACTTGGATGGGAGACCTCCTGGGAACCGTTAGTGGCGTAAGTCTTTTTTTTATTTTATAAAAATAATATTTTAATCTTACTATAATAATTTCTATTGTAATAAATAATAATAATTATTATTTACATTAAAGATAAATAGTTTTTTTTCTTAAATTTATTTAATATATGTTAAATTAATTAAAAGTTAACATTTTTGATAAAATTGGAATCAATAGTTAATCATTTTTATTGAAAAATTATTAAATATTTCCATTACTTTAAATAGACAAAATAAAATTGTCTTTAATTATACTGTTAATAAACTTTAAACTTTTTTCACTTCTGAAAATTATACATTACTTAAAATTTTTATGTATTTTTTCTTCAAAATAAACCAAATCTTTATCAAATATCTAATATTTTATGAAAAAGATTAATACATATACATTGGATTATGAAAAACATTTTACGAATTATTCCAAGTTAGAGTTTACCTTTCTTTTGATAAATTCAATAAATGTTTTATGGTATTATATAAATTTGATCATATTGTAATAGTCATACAATTCAAATCAAAATTTTTACATCTAGATTTCTTTATTATTTATATCACAGACCTTACATTAATTTTTCAATCAAATGTATACTCTAAATCCAAAAAGTATGAATTATTTATAAAATGATTATTAAGATATCTGATGTATTGTTAGGTTTGAAATAAGAATTCCTTACATAGAAAGAAAAAAATTATTTCATTTTTCATTCTTTTAGGTCATTTTTGTACAAACAAAAGAATAACTAAAAATATTTTCTTAAATTTTTTACTAATAAACAAAATTTTATGAAATAAATTTTGTAATACTATAAAAAAAATTAGTTCAACTTATTGACAAAAAATATATAATAGTGTTATTGAGTGATAACTTTTTTAACATTTACATATACAGAAGCATCACCCATTACAATACAAAAACAATACTTTGTGAGATAAATTTTTTTTTATTCCACTAAAATGATTTAAAAAAATCAAAAAATAAACGTCTTTTATTTTAGTGTAATTATATATTATTTAAAAAAAAAACATCTGTATCATATTATATAAACATATTAACAAGATATTTTAAAGATTGATTTTTAAATGTGGCAAAATTATAATATAAAATCAATATCAGATAAATATCACAAGCTCCCAAGTTATAAATACATTTTTCTTATCTCTAGTCCTTTCTAAATGTTTGGCCATTTATTTTTAAAAATAGCTTTACAAAATATCTTATCACTAAACTTTATTTTTTTTAAAAAGAAATAACATTTTATTTATATAATTAATTGTAACTACAAATTGATTAATAGTTAAAAAAAAAGAACTATTTAACTTTATTTAATCATTTCCAGTGGATGATATTAATTAATAAACAAAGTAATATTTTTATAAAAATAATTTTATATTATATATAAAAATGAATTGCTTAAGTTGTTGTTTAAGTCGTAAGTAAAATAAAAAATAAAGACTTTTTTTTTAAAATATTCAAACATTTTTTAATGAAATATTTTGTTTTTTTTTTCCCTTGTTAAAGATGTATAACTTTTACATTATCTTTTTTTTTTTAGAAATATATTTCTAAAAATGATATTTATTTTAAAAGACTATGTAGAGTTTTTATTTGTTATTATTAATTTTAACATTGTCACTGTCAATGTATGTGTTGTAATATATATATCAATATTCATTCTAATAAGATTTTATTTTTATTTGTTCCATTTTTTATTTATTTATAATAAAGTTAATCAATTATTCATAGTATTAAAATGTAGAATTTGATTTATTATAATACTTAATTTAGATAGGTTAAAATTATATTATGTGTATTAGTTGTATCATATTAGATTGATTAATAAAGTAATTAACCAATATCAATTAAATTTTAAAGCTTTGTTTACCATATAATAATAGTCATTTTTAGTCAAGTGGAAAATAATCTAACCTCCGATAAACTACAACTTATATATATAAAATTTTTTATTTTTTTTCCGCTTTTTATTTTATTCAATGTAGAATTAACTTATACTTTTTGTTTGTTTTAATACATATTTTAGTATAATATGAAAAAAAAAGTCATAAATGATTTACTTTTGAATCGTTTTCATAATATTTCTTTTAAATTATTAATCATAAATATTAATTAGAAAAAAAAATTAAATATGACTAACAATGTAGTTAAAAAAATGTTTTTTTTTAATAAGTAATAATTGTTAAGTTTCAATTCTTTGGTACGCATTTGAAAACTTTAATTATATAAAATGTAATTGCAATAACAAATATATAATAATAGACATCCTTCTATATTTTTTTTATCATTTGTTAAAAAAATTGTTTTGTTTATGAATTATGTGTATAAATTTTAAAATATATATAAAATTTTTAAAATAACATAATGTAAAAATAAATTTTTATTTTTTTGTAACCCTTTTAAAATATACATATATTTTTTTTTCCAATAATTTATATTACTCTTTTTCTCTCTTCATTTCTATTTTATTAAAATTTAAACATATTTATATATCATTTATTTTATTTTTTTTTTCCTGACAATTGCCAACCATATATATATATATATTCAATTGATAAAACTTATTTATGTACTTTGAAAGGTAAGAAATATTTTGACATACATTGTTATAAATTAATGTATACATTAATCAACTACTTTTTCTAGGTCATATAGTATTCATTTATCCACATCTAAAATAAATATTCTTTCTGAGTTCTTTTTAATATTGTTATCAATAAAAAAAATTACATAGTTATTATTTTGATTATTTCTCTTACTTCTATAGATTATATTATCATATACTTGTTTAAACATTCAATTAAATTAACTTCTTCTTTTTTTTTTTCTTTAATTTTGAATGTTGTCATTTTATTTTATTAATAAATATATATATTTATAATTATTTTTAACTTTATATTACATACATTTTAATTATAATTTTGTAGTTGATTATAAAGAAGGTAACTCAAGAAACATTGATCAAGGAGAAAGTGTAAAAGTAGTGACAAACCAATATTCTAAAATGGGTAATGACGTAGAAGAAGATTTTTCGAAAGTTGAATTACAACCAGATCAATTTAATGGATTAATTGGAAATATTGCTGGAAATTTTATTCGTGATAAAGTTGGAGGAGGTGCTGGAGATATTTTAGGTGGTTTAGCTGGAAATTTTTTATCCGGAGGAGGTTTATTTGCTCTATTTTGCCATTGAAATTAGGATTTTTTTTTTCTTTTAGGAGGAAACAGTGGTGGAAATGACTTTGGTAATATAATTGGAGGACTTATAGGTGGTGGAGGTGGTAACAGTGGTGGTAATCGTGATTCTGGAGGTAACAGTGGTAAAGGTATGCTTTACAAATAATTTTTTTATTTGTTTGTAATGCTTAATTTTTGCTTGTTTTTTTTTTAACTATTGTAATTTTATTAAAGGTTCATCTAGTAATCATGGTAATAATGATTTAAGTAATTTATTAGGAGATTTATTAAGAAATGGTTTAAATAATAGGGGTAGTGGTAAGTATTCATTTATTTTTCCCTTTTTTTTAAAATAACTTTTTTTCCCTCTTACACTTATATAGTATACTATCTTATTTTTGTTAGATTATGATGGAAATTCAGGAAATAGTGGTAATGACAATGAAAAAACTAGGAAACGTGATAAAATCTCCTCGTTTATTGGAGATATTTTTAACGGAGGTTCTAAAAAAAATGATAATAATTCTAATAATACTGGTGAGCATTTTATTTAAAAAAAACTTCTTTATATATATTAACCTGCCTTTGTTATTTTGTCTTTTTTTTTTTGCCTAATTTTTTATTTTATTTTTTCCAATTTTTTTAAATTCCAATGTAGTAATTTTTTTTTTACATACTAAGGTTTTGGAAGTGGTGGCTTCAATACGAATGATTTAAGTATGATTATAAATTTAATTAATAGTGTTGGTGGTGGTGGTAAAGGTTATTAGAATTTGAAAATTTTATTGAATTCATTTGATTATATTTATTTTAGGAGGTTTAGATGTTGGAAACCTTATTGGATCTTTAATCGGTGGTGGTGGCGGAAATCGCGGTGGATTCAGTGGCGGAGGTGGTAACATAAAATCCAATGCTCTAAGAGGTGGTGTTGTTAATTTACTTGGTGATTTAGTTGGAATGGCTGGACACAAATTTTTAAATATTGACCCTGCTACTGGAAAAATGATAGGATCAATTGCTGGAAATATTCTTTTTGATCTTGGAGGTAAAGATAATTCTTTATCAAATATTGGAAAAATTGTTTTGGATAATATTATTTCTGGAAATTATAAAAGAGATGTTGATCCATATGTACCACCATCTCCAAGAGGAGGCGGTTCTGCTCCATCACCTTATGACTCAGCTGGTGGAATTGATTTTTATGCTGAACGTGATAGATGTCTAGAACAAAAGATTCTTTTTGAAGATCCTGAATTTTTAGCTGAAGATTCTTCCTTATTCTTTTCAAAAAGACCAGACAAAAAAGTTGATTGGTTACGTCCAGGAGAAATTGTAAAAGATCCACAATTAATTATTAATAATCAATCAAGATTTGATGTAATTCAAGGAGAACTTGGAGATTGTTGGCTTCTTGCTGCAGCTGCTTGTTTAACATTAAGAGATGAATTGTTTTACAGAGTTGTCCCACCAGATCAAAGTTTCACTGATAATTATGCTGGAATTTTCCATTTCCAATTTTGGCATTATGGTCGTTGGGTTGATGTTGTCATTGATGATCGTCTCCCAACTCATAATGGAGAATTACTCTATATGCATTCTAAAGATAACAATGAATTTTGGAGTGCTCTTTTAGAGAAAGCTTATGCAAAACTTCATGGAAGTTATGAATCTCTTAAAGGTGGTACTACATCAGAGGCACTTGAAGATTTTACTGGTGGTTTAACTGAATTTGTTGATATAAATAATCCACCCAAAAATTTACTTCAAATGATTATGACTGGTTTTGAATTGGGATCACTTTTTGGATGTTCAATTGAAGCTGATCCATACAGTTGGGAAGCTAGATTACCAAATGGATTAATTAAAGGACATGCTTATTCTATTACAGCATGTAGAATGGTTAATGGACCAGGAGGACAAACATGTATACTTCGTATTCGTAATCCATGGGGTAATGAATCTGAATGGAATGGTGCTTGGTCTGATGGATCCAGTGAATGGGATTATGTTGGTGAAAGCCAAAGAAGAGAAATGGGATTAAAGTTTGAAACTGATGGAGAATTTTGGATGTCATTTGATGACTTTATGAGAAACTTTGAAAAAATGGAAATTTGTAATCTTGGTCCAGATGTTATGGATGAGATTGCAAGCATGACAGGTGTTCAAACTTCAACACCAAAATGGTCACCAATAGTTCATGAGGGTCAATGGATTGCAAATGAAACTGCCGGTGGTTGTAGAAATTATCTTCGCACATTTCCATTGAATCCACAGTATAGAATACAATTAACTGATTCTGATCCTGATGATGATGATGATTTATGCACAGTTATCGTTGCTGTGATGCAAAAATACAGAAGAGAATTAAGACACAAAGGATTAGATAATTTAGCAATCGGCTTTGCTATTTATGATGTAAGTTTTTATTTTAAAAAAAATAATAAATTTTTATTTACATAAACATTAAAAAACATACTATCATGTTGATAAAATTATAGGTTGGTAGAGATGTAAGTTAAAAATTGAGTGGTGTGTGTGCTCTTTTAGTACACTTTTTTTAACGCTATCATATTTTTAATGTTATTTAGTGTGTTTTTTTTATATTTTATTTTTGTCACATGTAATAGTTTTTTATTTTGGCCATTATCTTAAAATAATTTTTTTACAAATTTATTTATTTCAGGCTGGACGTATTGATGGAAGACTTAGTCAAGATTTCTTTGCAGCAAACAAATCCTGTGCCCGTTCACCGTCTTTCATCAACCTTCGCGAGATGACTGCTCGATTCCGTGTACCTCCAGGAAATTACGTTATTGTTCCATCTACTTTTGAACCAAATGAAGAGGCTAGTTTCATGCTTAGAGTTTTTACAAATGGATTTATTGAAAGCGAAGAATTATAAAATAAACAGATGGAAATGCTTAATTTTGTAATGCTTTTTATGTAATTTTTTTTATTATTATCGTAATAAATTTAAATAATATGGAAATAAATAATTCTTGATTTTATTATGCAAAGTTTAGTAGTATAATGATAAAAAACTATAGATTAAAATTACTCAAAGAATTAAAAGTATCCCAGAGAACTATATATATAAATATATTTACAAACAAAAAAAAATATTTTTTTTATTTATTAAGTTCTTTATCACTTTTTATTAATTTTATTGGAAAACAATACTAAAGAAAAAATATTTTATTTATTTTCAAATAAAATAAAAAAAAAAAGTTTAACGTCTGTAACGATATTTTTTGAAGAAAAATGAAAGACGGAAAATTCCTTTTGAAAATTTAGCTTCAAATCCTTTTTTGTGTAATACCTGCCATTCTCTATTAACAATTTTGAAAGCTATATCCATATATGGAGGGCCGGCTTTAAATGTAATTGTAGCAAATTCTTCATCATTTGGATCTGGAACAACTGTAAATTGTGGAGTTTTAGTTGGATCTAATAATTCATCATACATAATTGTAAAGCGATAGCCTTGAACAATTTTTGGTGGAGGATCTTCAAACGTGAAATGAGTTCTGTTATAACGATTCCAGTCATAACCTGTTCTAACAATATTTGTGTATTTTGGTTTCTTTGCCTGAACTGATTTATCAGTCCAAGAGATTGCTTTATTACCTAAATCAATTTCATCATCAAAGTCTTCATCTTTTACTTCAAAATCTTCATTGTTTGACATATTGTTTTCATTAATACTACTTTGAACTTTTTGCTTAGATTTAATTTCATCATAAAATTTATTTTCTTCAATAACTGGAATATTTGGAATGACTGATAACTCATTAACAACACAAGGCTGAAAATTATAAAGTTCATATAATTTAATTGCAGCAAAAAGTGTTTGTTTTCTATTCAAAACTTTCCATAACCTATTAACTTTATCTTTGTCTTCGCCTATTAATTCTGTAATATCAAATGGTATTTTTTCATTTAATTGATGAACTTCTGCAAATGTAAGATTTGATAAAACTTCTGACATATTAATTTCAGCGTCCTCATCTTTACAAAGTTCATTTTCTTGTATTTTTTTAATTTTTTCAACTTGTTTTTTCATAATACTTGTATAAATATCTTTTAATCTTAGTTTTGCAATAGAATAATTTAATCGTCCTATAACTGTGTACCAAAAATCTGGATTTGTACAATTTTTATCTTGAACTTTTTTTGTTAATTGTTTTTCCATTTCTAAAAGTTGTTTTAAATTTTTATCGCTAAATGTACTAATAATATTCTTCTGTACAACATCATTAATATTCTCTTCATTAGTGGTATTTTTTTTAAGAAAATGCTTGGCGACAACATCTATATCGTTCCAATAGACTGGATTTTCATTATTGTCAATTAATTTACATATTTTTACATCTTCTATTACATCTTCTAGTTGATCAATGTTAAGATTTTTTAAAACCCCCATCGGATCTTGAAAAGTAGTAATATCGAGTTCTTCAAAATCTCGTTGATCCCAAAATATAAGACGAGCTAAATAATCAATAGGACATGGATTTCCATTTTGTAAACGAGTCATAAGTCGAAGTCGTGCCTGTTTTAATGCAAATTTCTCTTCTTCTTTTGAAGAAAAGAAACATTCATCATTCTTTTTTTTTCTAAGATCATTTTCACGTGCCTCACGTTCTTTTTCACGTTTCATTCGTTTTCTCCTTAATTCTTCAATTTCTTGATTATTTTCTCTTCGACATTGTTCAGCTTTTTCTCTTAACTCTTTTTCTGAATATTTCTTACCATCTTGAGCATATTTTTTTTTCCAAACAAATACATCATCATCATGTGTTATTGATTCTGGTGATCGCCCAACCCATGTCTTCATTTCTAGATTCTTTTCACCTCTTCCCCTCATTTCTCCACATTTTCTTTTTGTCTCTGGACTTCGACTTGATGATCTTGAACCTTCTATATGTTTTGTTGAGCTTTTATCATGATTATCATTTGATCTAGGAGAATGCTTGTTATACTTAGAATGCTAAAATGAAAAATAAAATTAAATGATAGAAAATAAACATACATTTGCTGGAGATTTCATGCTTGTAATTTTCTATATTGGAATAATATGTCTCCACTGTTCCGTCTTATTATTACAAACAACCGTACTTAAGTTGAATGTTGGAAAGTTTAAATAAAAAAAGAAATTAAATTAAACAATAATACAAATGCATAATTACAAATACTTGTTAAATATTTTAAAGGTTTTGATCATTGATAATTTTTTTTTAATTTCATTTATTATCTGATTGTGAAATTAACTAAAATGTTTTTTGATAAATTATAAAAAAGATAAATATAATTATTTTTTTAAGTGAAATAATAATAAAGTTGTACAAGAAAAATGATTACAAAAGTTTTGTTTTTGATACCAATATTTAATACTACTAAAAGAGAATATACACTTTTATAATTATGTTTAGAAATATTTTAAAGAATTTTAAATATAAAAATTTTTTAAATTTGCATTTTTGATTTGAATATTTTGATAGAATTTTTTATTTTAAAATAAATTATCTTATTCTACACTTATTTCAATTTATTAAGCATATTGTATTTACATAAATCTGTTATGCTCTGTTAATTCATATGGTTCAATGATTTTTTCAACTATTCTTAAATTTTCATAAAATTTGTTTTACATTTATTTTATACAAAATGAATTTTAATGAAAATCATGGAAGAAAAATTACTGAAAAAATTCCAGATGTTGATGGAACACCTACTATTATAAAATTTAAATTTACTGGTATGTTATATACTTTCAAAATTATAAATCAATTATTTTTTTCAGATAAAATTACTGGAAAAACTTTTACTTTTCATAATCTTGCAACAGGATATATTCCAAAATTTCTAAACAACCAAATTGATAAAAGAAGACAAAAAAAACCTAACAAGTTAATTCGTAATAAATTAATTAAATGGTATATAGATGAATGCGTTGAAGAGGCTCAAATTAAAAAAATATTTTCAACATCTACTTCAACAGATGCTGCTTATGCTATTGTTTGGTACAATTGTGTAAAAAAATTTCCTTTTAATAACATTGAGAATGATCAAAAATTTTATCACATGTACAGTATATCAAAACCAGATTATTTTTTATCAGAACAAGCATCTAGTTTAGTATCTTGTTGTAGTAATGTTACTTTTGAAAGCAATTTAACGTCCACAAAATTGTCTAAGTTTACAAATGAAATTATTAAAGAATGCCAAATATGGATTGGGTCTGCCGAGAGACTAGCTATTATTGAAAGCAAAAAAGGTATTTACACTTCATTTATCAAAGAATGGTCAAATAAAGTTAATGCTTGTAGGAGTGATGTATCCATGGAGAAAAAAAAGTTTTGTTTAATTAAAACTTCAAGCTACACTAGAAAATTAATAAGAGACTTTGTAGAAAAAAGAAAGTGTTTAATATTTGAGTGGAATGCAATTTTAAATACTGCAAAAAATCAATTTCAAACAGCATCCGAAATTAAAATATTGATTTTTGAAACTATTGTTAAATTCAAAAAAGCTTTAGAAGAGGAACTTTATTGTTCAATAGATAATGTAAATAGTCGACTTGCTGAAATTGGGTTAGAACATGAAATGACACGCATTGTCTATCATACAATAATAAAATATCTTGAAAATTTACGAAGTAGTGATGGAATTATATATGTCGAATGTTTAGTAAACAATAACCAACTTTATCTTCAAAACGATAAAATAAAAGAAGATTTAAAAGCCCCAATAAAGGAATTATGTTATTTGAATCACGTTAAAATATCAATTGAAGATATTGATGAGTGGGAATTTTTGTGTGAAAATATTGTTGATATTTATGCAGATGTTGAAAAAATATTACATTCTTCTTCATTAAATGACTATTCAGAATTAGTTTTATATGATAATTCTGATAAAGAAATTGAAAGTGATAGAAAGATAGAAGCTTATGTTTATTATTCCAAGCTAAAACAAAAATTATGTTTTAATGAACGATTTGTAAAATCGGGACCTTTTTATATAAATATGGAAAAAGTTGTCTCCATGATTCAGGAAAAAATTGATAGTAAGTTAAAACTATACTATGATGAAATGATTAACGATTTTCGCAATAATTCAATGAATTTTTATGAGAAAATTTTTTCAATTTATAAATGTCTTTCATTAAGAAGCGTCAAACCAGAGATTATGTTAAAAAATAGATATGAAGTTAAGAAAATGCGTTGTGGTGTAATTAATGATACAATTTCCCAATTATCTAGATTAATTGAAAATATGCATAATATTTTAGAACTGCTTGGTTTTGATGGTTTTGAAGAAGTTAGAATGATTGAAATTATATCCTTGTATCTCCAATTAGAAGGAAAGTTTCGTGAACATGAAATGTTCATTCAACGAAGAATTAATATATTTCATCAATTTGTTAAAGTAAGTTTTATATGTTAACTGTATTTCTTAAAATTTCTTACATTTTAACTACTCAAATATCATATCAAATTTGTGTGTTGTAAACCAAAAAAAAAATTCATTATTTTAGAAAGTATAATCTAAATTAATGCTTACTTATATATTCAATAATTCAAATTAAGAAAGAAATTGATACAATTTTTTTGAATTTTTTCTTTTTTTTAAATTTATTTATATAACATTTATATTATTCACTTATATTTATTTTTACAAATATATTTACTATTATTGTTAATAAATGAGAAAGGTTTTTGTACCCCCAAGCCTCATTAGTTCAGTTGGATAGAATGTATGACTTCTAATCATAAGGTCCTCGGTTCGAGCCCGGGATGAGGCTGACATATTTTTGCCGTATTAAGAAATATTAACATTTTATAAGTACATTATTTTTTTTTATTGCCATTATTCATGACTAAAAATTACAATATTCAATTTAAATAAAATTAGAATAATAGATTTTATATCATATGCTTTATTTTATTTTTTTCTCTTAGCATATATTAAAATATATAATTTTAACATATAATTCTTCGATAATGAAAAAATGGTGGCATTCGCAGCCCGGTTAGCTCAGTCGGTAGAGCACCAGACTCTTAATCTGGCTGTCGCGGGTTCGAGCCCCGCATCGGGCTTACTTTTTGTATTTATAAATTTTAAAATTGATTTTTCCATTTAAGGAATAATTAATTTTTTTTGAAAATATTATGAATGCTACCATTTTTATTTATTCTCAGATTAAATTAAGTAATTTTAGTTATATTTATTATAATAAAAAAATACTTGTTGTTAAATTTTTTTCCTTTTATTTTTACAATAATTAATGTTTATAAAAAATTTATGTGATTCTCTCAGTGAAAATTTAATTCTTCAACTATATATTGTTTATGAATTAAAAGGTAGTTTTAACTGTGCTTTTTATTGTATTTTTTTAAATTCTTTTTTGTGAAAAAAAAATCAGCCAATAAAACATCAATTTACAATCTTTATAATTTTTTTTTAAAATTATTTTATTTTTCAAACATATTTTTTTTAGAATCAACAATTAATAATTAAAAACAATGCTTACACTATAGTAGAAAAACTAAAAATTTTTAATACATTTTCAGTTCCAGGAGAAGTAGAAGAATATATTAAAAACTTAAAAGAATTGCGGCCAGTCTTAGAAAAATTGTTAGATAATATAAAAACTTTAAACATTTATGAAAAAGCAGTAGATTTTACGGAGAGTAAATTTTATCAATGTGAGGCATTAAATGAACATATGAATAATCTTGAAAAACTTTATAAACTAACAATCGATTTTCAAGAATATCAAAATGATTATCATAGTCGTTTAAGATATAATGCTAATGTTCAGGAAGCAAAAATTAAAGCAGAATATTTTTTGGAACAGTTAAATGATTTATCTTCAGATTTAGAAGGATACCGTGCTTCACGACATTTTTGCATTCAATTACAATTAGATATTGAAAAATTCAAACATACTTTTCCAATAATTGAAATACTTTCAAGTAATCGTTTCCAAGAACGTCATTGGATTAAAATATCAGATATCATTAATATAGATTTTTCTCAATATATCAATGCAACAGTCAAAGAAATTTGTAATCTAAATCTTTATAATTTTGTTCAATTTTTGAAACCAATAAGTTTTGTTGCTGAACGTGAAGGAATTGTAAATGATCAACTTGTTAAATTAAATAATTTTTGGTCAACACAAACTATTTCTCTTGAAATGAATAGTTTTTGGAAATTGAGTTTACCTTCTAATTTAAATTTTATAATATCAACAGTTACTAAGGATATTTCAATTTTGGAATCATTTATAAAAAATGAAAAACTTGATTCAGATTTAAATTCACCATTCAATATAGAAACTAAATTATGGTTCAAACAATTATCAGATGTTTTAGATATTGCAACTAAATGGAGGTTATGTCTAACCAGGTGGAAAACACTTGCTCCAGTTATTAAACATAATGTTAAAGTGTTGCATAAAGAATTTCATGAATTTAGAATATGTGCAAAATATTTTAAACTTCTTGAAAAGCTTGTAAAAGAAGATCCTTTAGTATTAAAATTTAAAGATGGCAAACATGTTAAATGTTGGATTGATTTAGCACAAAAACATTTATTTGAATTAATGGTAAGATTCAAGAAATTTTTAGAGGAGATAAGAAAATCTTCCATAAGATTAAGTTTGATATCTGTTATGGATTTACTTACATTATTGCAAGATGAACCAATTGAAGGATTTTTGGAAAGAGTTAGAAAATTATGTTTTTATAATACAAAAGAAATTAAACTTGTATCAAATGGTAAATATTTATTAGTTAAAAGTTTAGATGATCAAGAAATACTTATTAATCGTGATGAAGTTAAACTTGATGAAAATAATACAAATTTACCTTTAGTTGAAAAAATACTTAAACTTGAACAGGCAATTAATAACAAAATTTGTGAATTAGCTTACAACTTTTCAAATAAAACTGATAGTCGGAGTATTATGTCAAATATGGAGGAGGAAAGATACATTCCAAGATTATCAAAAATTTTATATTATCGTTATAGTAAAAAAAGTAGTAGTGAATCATCATTTAATTATCTATTAACAGATCGTAATCATTTTAAATTGTTAAGTAAAGGTGATAGAAAAGAAATTTCAGCAATAATTAATTTTATTCCTACTCTTAACTATGAAAAAAAACATTTGAATATTTCTTTAAATTTTGCTTCTAATTGGAGTCAAGGTAAAGTACCTATAATAAGAGGTAATTGTTATAGTGGAAGACTGTTTGCTGAACAGTTACAGTTTCTAACTTTCTCTGAATTACATTTTGTAAATTGTCATAAGTTTATAACAGAAGATGCAATTAATCATATGTTAGGAGCTCTTAAACAACATTCAATTCTTTTAATTTTAGAAAATTATGAACAATTAATGCCTAATGTTCGTTCATTACTTTTTAGTAGAATTAATAAACTTCTTTCTAATGAACCTTGTCCTAATCTTATTCTTATATCTTTATATCCAACAAAAGAAGAGAGTTTTATTCAAAATCATTGTTTTGTTGAATTAACAAATATTGGAGATCAATTACATGGTAATCGTGAAAACACTAATTCTACTTCTTTAAAAACAAGAAATAGTTCTTCTCAATTAAATTCAAATGCAGAAATATCTATTTCACAAGATGTTATCCAAACACCTACATCTGCTAGAAGATTATCATCATTTAGTATAACAAATGTACCAAGATATTCTATAACTTCAATTAAATCTCCAAAATCTGTTGCTGAGAGTCTTTCAAGTTTTCTTAAACCATCAAATTCAGAAACTACAAAATTTTTAGGAATGAGATTAAGTAATTCTTCTAAAATTTTACAACGTAGACGTAGTACAAGTTCAGCAAGTCATACTTCTAATGATTCTAAAATATCATCTTTTCAAGATATCAATTCACAATTAGTAGATGGTACTTTGATTGGTAAAGAAAATTGTATTGCTTTTATTGGTCAAGGATCTAAATCAACATTAAAAGAAATGATGAAAAATGAAGATTATTTATGTAAATGGATTTATTTTGATGCAATGTCTCCTTATCAACTTTTACATTCATGTTCTGAATTTGGTGAACCAGCTGAGGGTTATTTACTAAAAACAATAAATTCTATTCAAAATTCATCTTTAACAAAAAATAAATTTTTAATTTTTTGTGGAAGTAGAAATTTTACTGAAAATTTTCCTTTTTTTAGTTCTCTTTTTACAAAAAATATAACTTTACATAATGAAAAAGAGAGAAATACTATATCAGAAGGTTCACTTGAAGATATATCTATTTCTTCAAATAATAATGAAATTAAAAATTATATCATTCCCGGTCCATATTTAACATTACCTGATGGCTCAAATTATCTTATATCAAACAACTTAAAAATATTTCTTTGTTTACCAGGAACCAGTGATATAAATGTAAGTTATAAAATTTATTTCTTACATAATTAATGATAATTAAATTACTATTAATCAGTGTTTTGAAATATTCATATAATTATTGTTACTTAACAATCAAGTTAATATATTTTTTCTTTTAAATAATTTATTGTTACATTGATACGCCAACGCTGTGACAAATTACTCTATCTCAATAATTTTGATGGGCAATTTGTCACAAAATGTTGATAACTGAAAATAATAAAATTAAATTAAAAATACTACTAAAATTTATTAATTTTTTACTTTAGAAAAGTGATATTGATTGGGTTAAAAGATGTGGTGTACAAACAATATCATTACAAGGATTAACTTATCAAACATTATCTGATTCATGGATTGAATATGTATCAAAGATTAATGAATTTATCAATTTTCCTGAACATATGGAGATTATTGCTTCAACATTTGAATTTATCATTCAACCAATATGGAATTTTGTTAATCCTCCTCACTATGTTTGTCCTTCTTTACTTATGGAATATATTATAAAAGATTTAATTGAAAATATTAAAAGTATTACATCATCAAATTATGGTGAAGTTTTACGGTGGACAATAACATCAGTTGGTGTAAATTTTATAATAATTTATTATTCATCTGATAATGATATTGAATTATTTAACAAACAAATGACTATTTATGGAGATGAAGCTGAAAATAATTTTATGATTGGTGTACCATTACCAAATAATATTAGTGATTTTAAATTAAGTCAATTAGAATTTTGTAAATGGATTGAATGGAAAAATGAAATTACCTTTAAAAGTATACTAGATAAAGAATTAAGTTTATCAGAAATTATAATAACATATCCACATTTTGATCGTCTTTTAACATATGCTTTAAGAGCATTCAAGTCAATGAATAAACATTTATTAATACATGGACCAAAAGGATGTGGTAAAACAACTTTTGTTAAAAGATTTATTAAATATTTTGAAGAAGATTCAATTAAATATAATATAATATGGTTAAATACAACTGATCGTTTAAACTTAACAAAAGTTCAATCTAAATTTTATGGTGTTATTGATGAAATGGAAAAAAATTTTGATAGTCATGAAACAATATTTATTATAGATAATTTTACATTTGAAGAATATATTATTTCATTAGTAGAATTATTTTTAGATCAACATACAACTGTTTTGGTAAATGGATCAACTAAAAAGTGTCATATTGCAGAAAAAGTTAAATTTATTATTATATTACAAAATAAAAATGATATATCTACCATCAAGAAATATGATATAATTTACGAATTATTTTATATTATACCTTTATATTTTTTAAGAGAAAAGGAAATTGAACAGATTGTAGAGGAGGTATTTGATTGGCATCTTAATATACGATCTTTTTCCTCAGAATACCAATCTTTGGTTTGTTCATTAACAAAAACTTTTACTGAAATTTTACCAACAAAAAAATATATGTTATCTATGGCAATAAAAATTCTTAAAGGTACTATGTTTTCTTGGCCTGAAACAACACCTGATTTTGATTCATTTTGTCGTTTATGGGTACATGAAACTCTTCGTGTTTGTTATGATAAACTTAATAATCAAAAAGATAAAGATAATTTATTATTAAAAATTGAAAAATCATTAAAAAAACATTGTCAAAGTTCTTTTGAAATTTTATTTAAAAAAGAAGATGAAATTGAAGATATTAGTATGGATGAATTTACAGGATTAAAAGATGATGAACATGTACCATTTTTGACAACATATCAAGAAAAAAATGAAAATTTAAAAGTATCAAAAAATTTTAGAGTTAGTGAATTATTATTTACAGAAGTTTGTAATGGAATTGATGTAATTGAGGGAATACCTTATGGTCTTCTTTATAATTTAGGAGATTTTACCAGTCATATGAGTAATTTAGTTTATGAATTATATCGATCAAATGATATTAAAAAACCTATGAATTTAATTATTACTGATTACATAGCAAATCAATGTCAAAGAATAATGAGAATTTGTAGAATGTCTAATGAACATATGGCTTTTGTTGGAGAAAGAGGATCTGGAAGAAGAAATTGTGTCAAATTAGCTAATATTGCTTTAGTTGGACATATTGAACATGTTTATTTATCAACATTATCAATTGAAGCATTTGAAGAATCATGGAGAATTTGTATAACAAAATGTATTGAAAGTATAGCATCAACAAATGTTATCATTACATTATTATTTTATTTTGATGACGATGATATACCAAATATATCATATCATTCTTTTTTAATGTTAAAACAATGGTTTGAAACATATGATATTATGGAATTTATTACTGATGATATACTTTTAAAACTAGGAGAAAAAATTATAGAATCAGAAAAAGGTCTTGCAACACAAGAACAAGCAAATAATATAAGATTACCAGGTCAAAGAAAATGTAATTTTTTACCAGTAGAAGCTATAAAAGATACTAAAACATTAAAATATATATTGTCACAAAGATTTTCAGACTTTGTTCATGCTATATTTTTAATACCACCAGGCAGTGAAAGATATTTTAAATGGTGTACTATAAATCATTTTTCTTATTTAAAACCAAAAGATATTAATGTTATCATTGAAAAACAATTACAAGATCTAATAGAAAAACCAAATGAAGAGGAATTAAATACTTTAGTTAACGTTATATTTAAAATATGTTTTAATACTGAAGAATTAGTTAATAATATTCATATGACATCATTGAAAAAAATTTTTAATATACCAACAAGATCAAATTTTCAAGTAGCATCAAATTTTGTTCAAATATTTAATAAAAAATATACAAAATTATATACAAAATATAAAGAATTTTGTATTGCTATATCAACATTAAATATGATAAATGAACTTTCACAAATTGGTGGAAATATTGATAATAATGATTTGGCAAAAGATTTAGATAATGAAGAGTTATCTTATTTAATGTTATCTAAAGAAAGAAATAAAAAAAGAGTAGAGTATGATGAAATTAAAAAAAATTTAGAAAATATTGAAAATGATAAAAATTTATCATTAAAGGAAACTTTTAGTCATCAAAAAATTTTAAAAGAAAAAATTGAAAAACCATTAATTCAAGTAGATAATATCAAAAAAAATTTACTATCAATTGACTATGAAGAATTTAGAAAATTAAGTTTTATCAAAAAACCATCTGCTATAATACGTGATGTAGTTGATGGTGTAAGAATATTACTACAACCATCTTACAAACCAACCAAAAATACTATTCAAAATTGGAACTCATGTCAACCATTTTTAAGAAGTAAAAGTTTGATTGACAAATTATGTAATTTTAACACAGCTGTCGTTGATGATAAATTACTTGGGAGTTTAAAAAGATACACTAAATTCAATATTTATCGTGTTAATCAAATAGTTGATGAGAGTAAGTTAGCATTTTATCTTTGTAAATGGTTATTGGCTACTATTACACTAATTGAAACAGAAAGAAATTTAGTTGACAATAAAAAAATTATCCTTCAAATGGATGAAAAAATAAAAACATTAGATGATAAAATAATTTATTACCAAAAAAAGAAAGAAACTATATTTAAAAAATTACAATATCTTGAAAATGAGACTAAAGCATGTGAGTATGAGGTATCAAGATTGAGAAAACAACTTGATTATCGTGTTAGAGGTTCAAAAATCATTAATAATGTTTATTTTTTAATAAATAATTGGAAAGAAAAATTATCTTTAGTCTCAGATATGTTAAAAAATCTTAAAGGAAATTCTATTCTTTATTCCTCTTTTCGTGTATTAACATCATTTCTTGGAAGTGATATCAAGTTACGTGCATTAAATATATGGAAAAGTATACTTAGAGATCATGGTATATCTTTTAATGAAACTTCTACAGATATTGATTATTTTTTAAAAGAAGCTTTCATTGATACCTCCTGGAAGATGGAATGGCCATTAATTTGCCCAGAAACATCTAAAAAAGATAATTTATTTATAATAAAACAAACAGATTTATTAAAAAGTAAAATTTTAAAATTTTATCCTCAATCAGTAGTAATTGATTTTTTATTACTTAATCAAAATAATAACAATAATAGTAATGATTATGTTAATGATAAAAAAATATATAACAATGATGATTGTAAAATACAACTAGATAATGGTAATAAAAAAATACAACAAACTGATATAAGTAATAAAATTGAGTTAGAGAAATTATGGATGAATAAGTCACTTCTTATGAATACATTAAAAGCATTACGTAATGGAAATGAATTAATTTTTGTGAATATTCCATGTATACCCCCAATATATTGGATGCATCTAATTGAAAGAGAAATTGATGTTTCTATTCCACAGGATGATCTTAAAAAGAATGAAGAGGATGGAAAAAATAATTTTAACCCATCAATTGAAATTATTTTACAATTCAATGGGAATAAAATATTAGTTAACAAAAATTTTAAATTATTTATGATTTCTGAAAAAGATATTAGTTCTATTGAATTGTCATTTTTAAGAAAAGTTTGTTTTATTTTAACAATTTACTAATAATAATATTTTAAGGTATGGCCATTAACATTAAATGAAGGTATGGATTTACAACAAAGTTCTAGTTATATATTAGATGAGGAAGTTGTTGAAAATTTGTCCTCTGAAAGTGAGACTTTTCTTTTAAGGAAAATGACTGATTATAGTGCTAATGATATTCTTGAATCTCAAGATTTAACTGATCAAATAATTCACCATGGACGTACATTTACTTTCTCACAACATAGTAGAACATTTTAAATATTTTTATAAATTTTTATATACAAATAAAATGATTTGTGTCGAAATTTTATCCTTTAATCAACATAAAATATAATAAAAAGATGTATTTAAAATAATTTACGATGTGTGATAAGATAATATAATGTATCACAGTTAAATTATATAACTTCATCCTATTATCTTTATCCTTAACTTTTTACTTTATTATATTTTACCTTGGTTTATTTCAATAGTAAAAATTTAAAAAAAAAAACAACTTATTATTGGTTAATAGAGAAAAAAAAAGAAGAAGAAAAATTATAATTTAAAAATATTTAAATTAAATTCATTGAAATATAAATCTTTTATTATTTTTTTTTTCTTATCAAAAAAAAAAAAAAAGTTTAATTCTATTATCTTTCAGAATAGTAATATAAAATGAAGACTCCCACTATACTAATATTAATGAATACTAAAAGGTTCTTATCTTTGGTAGTTATATACAGCAATATATATATTTATATATATATAATTGTTTTCTCTAAAAATTGATGAAATCTATTGTGTTATCATTAAAGAGAAAAAATTCATCTTAGTTCATATCATAAACAATAAGAAAAGTACTTACAATTTATGAATCTTTTTAGAAGAAGTATATGTATGCCAATTTTTATATACATATATATATCTTAATTTATGAGAGTAACCAAAAACAAAAAGTGTATTATGATGAAAAATATAATTTTTTTTTTATCCTAAATTTCTTATTTCTTCAAGTTCTTTTCCTTTGAAGTTTCTTTTTTCTTAACTATTAAAATATAAAATTATTTCAATTTCTTTTATGTAATATTGGTAATTTAAAATAAAAATAACTAACTGTGCTTTAATATTTATTAGTTTGTATCAAAATGTTTATAAGATACTCTTAATATTCAAGTACATTCTTATAATTACTATTAATATATATAAAATTGACACTTGGAAAGAGGAAAATATAGTTTGATTATTAAGGAAAACTTTCTCTTTAAAGATAATTTTTTTTTTATGTTTATTTAGTAGTAGAAATTTGTTTTGAATAATTAAAAATAATTAAAGGTAGTTTAATTTCTAGTTTATATTTATTTTCTTGAGTATCATTTTATGGTAAAATTTTATTTTATATTTTAAAAAGTTAGTTATACATATATATACTATATTTATTTTTATTTAAAATGGGCGGTGGTTTGATATGGCATATTGTGAATAATGTTATGTTAATATAAATATAAAAAAAAAAAAAATAAAAAGTCCGCCTTATTTAACATACTTTTTTTTTAATATTATATTTTATGAATAGTTACAATAAAATATTTATTATTATAAATAAAATTATTTATTTATTCAAGAAATGTTGATCAATATATTAAGATTTAATTTGCATGTTTAAAATAAATTTATTATAACTTATTCATAATCATATTGTAGTTTTGTAGAAAAATTTTTATTATTTTAATATATCATATAAAATAGTAATGATATTTATTGTTTATTTTATAGTTTAAAATTTTGGTAAATAAAGCAAAATATTAGAATTATAAAAAATTTTTTTTTTCTTGATTTCTATATATATTTCATTAAGCTTTTAATCCTTAATTTACCGATCAACTAATAAAAATAACTTTCAAGATAATCTTAATATTAAAGCTATTAATTGTGATCACATATCTTCTATATACATTATATACATTCTATAATTTCACCTTTACATATCTATCATTACCCATTTCTCCAGTGGCAGACCAGGGGAGAAAAATATACATATCAAAAATTTTTATCGGTAAAGAAAATACACAAAAGAAATAATAAGAGAAGTATTAAAATGCTTTTTGCTAAACATGTACCAGCCTACTAATAGATTATGTATATATTTTGGACAATTTCATTTTATATACCTCATTTATTATATCTTTTCTATAAACCAAGAATGATGCGCATTTTTATTATTTTAAAGTGTTATTTTCTTTTATAGCTAATTGTTTTAACACCTTTTTTTATTACAATAATTATATAAAAGCTTTTAATTTATAGTTATAGAAATAAAAAAAATTTATTTAAGTTGTATAAAAATTGGTTTAAATATATATATATATATATTTATTTATTTTTTTCAAAAAAGAATATGATGAAAATTGGTAAAAAATGGGAATCTACAGATTCTAGAAATTGGTTACAATTAAGGATATTACAAAAAAAAAGAAATTTTTTATTATTATTTAATAATTTTTATATTATTATACTATTTTTTTCCATTCAAAGTTATTTAATCAAATCAATAGAAGGTTTCTCTTCACCTTCATCTGACAATAGTAACAGATCTCCGGATACACAATTAATATCAGATATTTTAAATAAATTAACTAATCCTTCAAGATATGATAAACGTCTTCGTCCTATGTATGGTAAAAAACCTGTAGATGTTGGTATAACAATTCATGTATCTTCAATATCAGCAGTCTCTGAAGTTGATATGGTAAGTATATTTCTTTAATTTCTTATTAATCTAAATATTTTGATAAAATATAATATTATATTTTATCAAATTTTGTCATCTCAAAGACATGAGAAATATATAAGAAAATTATTAGATAAAACTACAATAATACTCTAGAGAGAAAGTTATCGTATCTAGGACCATCTGTTTAATCTCCCAAAGTATATATTTATATATCTTTATATATTACGTCAACCAAAATTTTTATGAGATTAATTATATTTAAGGTAAATTAAGTTTTCTTTTATTCCCAAACACAAAAATATTTTATAGATATTTTAATATTAAGGAAAAGAGACTACTTTGTTACTTGATAAAATATGAAAAATAAATAATATACATATATATTTTGCGCATAAAAATGTCTCTTCAAATAAAATGAATAATATATAAAAAAAAAAAATTTAAAGATTTATTATTAAAGACATGAGGAGAATTAAATTTTCTAAAATACATGACGTGACATTAAATATTCATACATAAAAATATTTTTTTTTTATTATTGTTTAAAATTTCAACTTTGATATAACCAACTTCCTAAACAAAAATGTTTATCTTTTTTAAGTATAATGTATTTAACTAATAGTATCATGGATTATACATTTACATAATTTTACTTTTAACAAAAAATATTGTATGATTAAAAGATTTAATTTACAATTAAACTAAGAATTATTTTTATCAATTACTTTTATTGAATTTTTGTTATATTAAAAAAAAAAAAGTATTAATATTTTAAAACAAAGGTCATTGAAAATATCATTACTGATGGATGATTTATTTTTTTTTTTTTTGTTTTTGCCTTATGTTATTGAAAAATATTTAGCAAATTTTTTTTTTTGTATTTTTATTTTTTGAAATATTAAAAGATAATTAAGAACATATGAAAAAAAAAAGTAATAATGTCAATTTGAATAGAAGTTAACTTTTCTTGAGAAGTAAATTATTAAAAAAAATTTTATTTTTATATACTTTAAATAATGAAATAATGTTATTAATATATAATTTTTTATTACTTTAATATCAAACATTATTTTCTTAAGGATTTTACACTAGATTTTTATCTACGTCAATCTTGGAGAGATGATCGGTTAGCTTTTGGAGAATTAGATGAATCATTTAAAGAAATAAAATCATTAACAGTTGGTGTTGACTATCTTGAAAAACTATGGAAACCCGATACATTTTTTCCAAATGAAAAGAAATCTTTTTTTCATACTGCTACAACACATAACTCTTTTTTAAGAATTGATCCTGATGGAACGGTATTCACTTCACAAAGGTATGTTTTTTTTTTTAAAGTTAAAAATATTTTATTATATTTATTAACTAATGCAAAAAAAAAATTTCATTAACAAGGAATAATATTATAAAATAAAATTAATTCATTGGAATATGATACAAAAAGTTTTTTTTTTTCTTAATTTCACTTAATTTTGAAATGAATATTTAAACTAAATTATTTATTTGATAATATATACTTGTTATTTAATATCATATACTTGAAAAAGAGATAATTCTTTAACAATATATAAATATATAATAATACACTTATTTTCCTTTTTCCTATATATTTATTTTTTTTATTTCTTAAATTATAGATAAGAAACAAAGACATATGAGATGTGTAAAGAGATCTAAATTACTTTTTACATTATAAATTGTAATAGTTAATTATGAAATAAATAAACATCATTTTAACTGACAATAGGAACATCAAAATTATAAAATCTCCTCTTTAATAATACCACAATCTGTTGTTAGTTAGGATGATGAATATAATATATTGTCAAAAATTTTTAGTAATAATTTTTTAACATAAATTATTATTTGATATGCCTCATCAAAATATACAACTTATCTATATATTTTGATGATTAATTAGATAATAGAAAATTTTTATTTATATAATTGAAAAGATAAAGAATAAAAATCAATTTTAAATAATGATTAATATGTTTTTTTTTTGTAGATTAACAGTTACCGCAACATGTCCAATGAAATTAAAATTATTTCCTATGGATTCTCAGAAATGTAGACTTGAAATTGAAAGTTGTAAGTTTATTATTTTATTCGTATATGTTTTTATTAAAAAAAAAACTTTTTTTTTTGAAATTTATTATTGGAAACGATTTTTAAAAATAGTGATTTTTTATATTTATAATGTGATGTAGTTATTTGATATTTTTTTATACACATGGTTTGTGATTATAAGGGTGCACCAGCATCAAAGACACTTTTTTTTTAATATTATTAAAAGTTTTTTTTGTCTTTCTTTAAAATATATTAAAGATAAACACATATATTTGATGTAATTTAAAAAAAAAATTTAATGTGATTATATTTATTATATTGTAAAACAATTAGTATTCTTTTTTTTGATTCAATTGGTTTGTAAAAAAAAAAAGTTGTTCGTTTTTCTCTGAATGAGATAAACATTGGTGGCATGAAAAAATATAGTACATGAGATAAGAAGTTTTTTTATGGTGATGAATGTTATAAAGAAATTATTATGAAATTGTCTTTTGAATATTGTTATTTGTAAGAGAAAAAAAAAATTATGGTAAGTAAATATTTACAAAATAATTAAAAGATGCTTTCTCTTAACAATTTTTGCACTTTTAGTTTTTAAATGATTATGGCATGATAAAATATTATATAATTTATCTATTTGCATGCTTTTATTAAAAAAGTAAATTGTATAGTTTATAACTTTTTTTTAATTTTTTTTTTTTTTTTCGTTTGCAATACTAATACATTTATAAACACAAAAATAAAAATTTAGATGGTTATGATATTAAAGATATATCTTATTATTTTCTAAAAAAAGGAAAAGCAGAAGGGATCGGTGAAATCGGCTCTGAGTTACCACAATTTGTATTGAAATCGTTTGATGTCAGTTCAAAGGTTGAAAGTTTGTCATCAGGAAATTATTCAAGACTTTCGTGTATATTTTTATTTCGAAGAAATCTTGGTTTTTATATAATTCAAATATATTTACCATCAATACTTATTTCTGTTATTAGTTGGATTTCTTTTTGGTTATCTAGAGAATCTAGTCCTTCCAGAATTAGTCTTGGTCTTTTAACTGTTCTCTCAATGACAACAATTATGAATAATGTAAGTAAATATTAAAAAAAAATATTTTTTTTAAATATATTTTAGTCTTCGGTACCAAAAGTTTCATATGTAAAATCAATTGATATATTTTTGGGTTTTTCTTTTTTAAGTGTATTTGCCTCTCTCCTTGAGTATGCTGCTGTTGGATATATTAGTAAAAGAAATAAATTAAATGCTCAAAGACATCAAACTAAAATATCATTGTCAAGTTCTATTCTTTCTAGAAAAACTGTTTCATTTTTTAAAAGGCCTTCTTTGTTATATGGACATCCAGTTTATAAACCATTTTATTCATCATTGGATAGAAATTCTAATCTTTTTGACGGAACTAGATATCAAGTAAAATTAAATTTAATAAATAACTATTCATATAAATATTTATTTTTTTTAGAGTGATTGTTATAATTTACTTAAACCACCTCAACAATCAATAAATTTTGGTCAGATAGATTCAGATGTATCTCAACAAATACCATCTTCAATCTGTAAAACGTCTCTCCTAAATTCTAAAAAAACAATAGGAAATCCATCAAAAATAGATATATATTCAAGAATTTTATTTCCTTTGGTAAGAAACATTATAAATAAATATAGAAATATCATTAATTTTTTTTATAGACATACATAATTTTTAACATAATTTATTGGTCATACTACTTCAGTATTCGTGGTATAGAATTAACAGATGCCGATTTCAATTAAATTAACCTTTTCCCTCTCTCTAAAATTTATTTAAAATAATAAAAAAAAAAAAAAAGATGCTGGTGCCCAAGATATATAGATTAAAAAAAAAACAAATTGAAAATTAAATTTAATATATATTTTTTTTTTTATTAATTAACTATCAAAAATTTAATCATAATAATTTCCTTCCATTGAAATTTAATTACATTCCTTTTTATTTAAGATGGTTACACAACAGCTGATATTGACTATTTTTGGGGATCTAAAAGAGGTGTAGAAGAAAGTAATATAGTAAAATTTGACAATTTTTCACTTCCTCAATTTAAAAGAACAGCATATAAATTGTTAACAGCTAAAGCTACAACAAGTTCTGGATCATATATTCGATTAAAAGTTCAAATTACTTTTACAAGACAAATTGGTTTTTATTTAATGAATATTATTGTTCCATCTATACTTATTGTTACTATTAGTTGGGTTAGTTTTTGGTTAGATAGAGTAAGTTATTTCTTCTTTTTTTATTATTATTATTTTAACAAATATTTATAGGGATCTTCTCCAGCAAGAACTGGTTTAGGTGTTACAACTGTACTTACAGAAACAACATTAATCACAACAACAAATGTATTTTTTTTAATAAATATTTTATATTATATATAATTATTAATTTTAGAATTCTATGCCAAAAGTTAGTTATATTAAAGGATTAGATGTTTATCTTAACTTTTGTTTTGTTATGGTTTTTGCTTCCTTAGTTGAGTATGCCGTTGTCAGTTATATGAATAAAAAATTAGCTCAAAAAAGAGATAAAAAAAGAAGAAAACAGGAACAGGCTCAGACAGCTGAAATACCAATGTTTGGAAATTATAATGTTTCATCTTATAATAATAATCCAACTAAAACATTAATTGTAAATTTAATTAAATAATTATTTAGGTATATAATTATTTTTAAGA
Source organism: Strongyloides ratti (assembly GCF_001040885.1). Taxonomy (NCBI): domain Eukaryota; kingdom Metazoa; phylum Nematoda; class Chromadorea; order Rhabditida; family Strongyloididae; genus Strongyloides; species Strongyloides ratti. The sequence goes on from NC_037308.1 coordinate 9,230,160, forward strand.
GTCATCCAGAAATTCCTGAAGATTGTGATTGTAGGACAATTCCAATGGTTCAGGCACCTAGATTTGTCCCAGATAATATTATGTGGCCGGGACCTTTTGTTAAGGCTAAAAAAGCAACAAGAACATGTAGAACGATAACTCCATCAAAAATTGATAGATGTTCAAGATCAGTTTTTCCAATTATATTTATAATATTTAATTGTAAGATAATTTTTAATTAATTATTTCATTTTTTTTTATAGTGGGTTACTGGACAATCATGACAATACTCAGTCAACAAGAAATGCAACTTGAAGCTGATGATGTAGAATTTAATGACTAAATAATAATTTCTTTTTCAAACAATAATAATTAAAAAAAAATATTAAAAAAATTAAAAAAAGGTGCACCCTTAGTCAAAAAGATTTATCACATTACCTCTAAACAAATAATTTAAAAAAAATATATATATAAATATATCTTTTCTTGTCAATATGCATATAACATTTTTATCATTTCTTTTAATATCCAAATTGCAGATGCTTACACAACTAGTGATATTAGTCTATCATGGTGTGATTTTCCATCAAAAAATATGACAGGTCAATGTAATGAAGTTTACAAAATTGATAAAGATATAACATTACCAAATTTTTTAATTATGAGAACCTGTGTAGATAAAGTTGTGGCAACTACATCCTCTGGAGATTATGTTAGATTATATATAATGTTTAACTTTCAAAGAAATTCTGGTTATTTCTTAATTCAATCACTTTTACCAGCTGCTTTAATTGTTATTGTATCATGGATTGCATTTTGGATAAGTAGAGATTCACCACCTAGTAGGACAAGTTTAGGTGTTATGACAGTTCTTGCAATGACTCACCTTTTAACAGGAGTTAATAGAAGATTACCACCTGTTAATTATGTTAAAGCTGCTGATATTTATTTAGGTTTTTGTTATCTTATGGTAGCTTTTTCATTATTTGAGTATGCAGCAGTAGCATTTAGTAAACGAAGAAATGAAAATAAAAAAAAGAGAGAAAATAAAAAGGGTAAAGTTCAGTATGATAGTGTTTGCCTAAAACCAACACTTCCAGATCCAGGTCATGGTAAATTTAATATATTTATTTTTTATTTATACTTTATTTTATATAGATGTTCGATTGAAAATACTTCAAAATTTTAATGAAGAAAGTATAGATCATGAAATATGTACTTGTTCACAACAACCGGTAACTTCATTATTATATCTTAGTAGAAAATCAAATAAATTAAAACCTTATGTTAAAGATAGTCATATAGATCGAGCAGCAAGAATCATCTTTCCTGTAACATTTTCATTATTTAATGTTATTTTTTGGTTAATTGTATATAATGAATTAAGAAAATCACAAATTGAAGAAAGTCAGATGAAGATGATGCATCTTTGTAAATAAAATATAATATAGATCATTAAATTGTTTTGTTCATTAAAAAATAAATTTACTATTTTAAAAGAAAAAAGTTATTATTTATTAATAATTTTAAAAATTTAAAATATTTTTAATCTCTCACAAAATGTATATATAATATATATAATAATTTTATATAAATAAATTTATAATTTTTTTTTGTTTTCCTTTTTTTTTGTAAATAAAAAATTATAGTAAAATTTGAATTTTCCCCCCATCAAACATAAATATATAAAAGAATATATCTATTTTTTAAACTTAAAAATTTATAAAACTTCATGTTATGCATAGATAATTAGAAATTTATAAAAAAAATATTGTTATTTTTTTATATAATAAATATTATTTTGTACTATTACAAAAATATTTTGAATAATCATGATCATCTACTTCAACTTTTGAAAAATCTTATTTAAAATGTATTTTAAACAATTTAAAAACATATACTTTCAAATAAAACAAAACATTTCTTTTAATTTAAAAATTCTTTTTCTCGTCTTTTATTAATCTTATCTGAGAAAAGAAAAAAGAAGATATCTTCTAACTATTTTTACCATAAAAAAATTAAAATTATTACAATTGTAATTGATAAAACAATTTCCTTGCTTTAAATTTTTAAAAAATGAGTAAATAATCTGTTGATGTAACCAATATTTCATATACAATTGAATTAACCTATATATACACTTTTTTCAATTAACACATGAATAACCTTGATGTTCTTTTTCATATTCAATGAAATTACATTAAAAAAAAATAAATTTAATAAAGAAAAAATAAGGTGGTTTTTCGTTGGTAGAATGTTACTTACTTTATTACTATTGATCATTTTTTTTTAAGTGGAACAAAAAATATACTTTAAATATATAGAAAATAATTTTTTGTACTATTATACTAATCATATTAATTATTTTTTATTCTTTCTTAAATTATATATTTTTTTAAAAAAAAAAAATTTTTTTGTTAGTATAATAATAATTATAATGTAGTTAATATTATTTAACATACATAATCTTTTATCACTATTATAACAATATTAATTACAATAAAGTTAAACAGTTCTAAAAATTATTTTGATCTTTCAAACTTTTAAAAATAAATCCTTAATTAAATTATATAATAATATAATAAAAAAATATATATTTAAATTATAAATCGTCTCAAAACGATTTTAGTATAACATGTATAAATTTGGAGGGGATAATCACTTAACCTGAATTTACCTATTACCATTAAGAAGGCATTTATTACTACTTTTTTTTTAACTAAATAATTTATCTTATCATACTTGTATTTTGTTGATTTTATTTAATATTTTAAAAGTTACCCTTTAATTTATAGTTATTTTTTTCTAATCTGATTACTTTTTTTCTTCCTTACATATAATGGTTTAAAATAAAGTTATAATATTAATTCTATTTACATTTTAAATAATTTGTGTAATGTTTAACAATTTATCAAAATTTTCTTTTTATTGTTGTTCAGTAATAGTGGTTAGAAGTTATTATCTTTAGTGTAAAATAAGAAAAAGTTACATGACATTGTCATTCTCAGCTACAGAAACATAATGTAATTCTTTTATAGTATTTATTATTAGCTTTAGGTGTTATAGAAGGTAAATATTACTATTAATGAAAAAAAAGAGTTTCTTTATTAAATTATTTAATGTTTCATATTTACAATACTATGTTGTATTATTGATAATTAAGCTGATTTTTTTTATAAAAATCTTACTATCATATGTAGTATACTTTTTTTTTTAAAACTATTGCTTTGGCTTATTTTTAGTTGGTAGTATTTTAATATTTACTTCTATTCTGATATTAATGCCATGTTTTCTTCTACATTATATTTTTTTTTTCGATAATACAAAAAATATTTATTTAGAAAAAAATTTTCAACTTTAACTGTGTGGAAGTAATACGTTTTTGCTTTTTTCAATGTTTATATTGGTATGTGAAGACAAATCTACAGAAGATAATTTGTTTTCACTATCTATAAAACAAAGTTTAAAGTTGTAGACATTTTTTAAAATAAATATTAACGATTTTGTAGTATGATGAATGATAGATTATCTTCATTATTTTATATTTGTTCATTCTTCGTTGGAATTATTGTGAGACACTAACAAATAATATTATAAGTATTTAAATTGTGAAGATAATTAATATTATTACACATTAGAATTATTTTAGAAGTCTCAGTACAATTCAATTAATAATCTTTATTTGTATTTTTTTTATTAAAACAAATTATTTAAAATGAACATAGTATATGCAATTAATTATTACCATAGTAAAAGTAATTTTTAAACGGTATTGATGGCATCTAAAAAGTATCATTCTAGAGAATATGAAAGTACATTTCGTCATCATTATTAACTGAAGAAAATTTTTTATCTATTTTAAATTTAATGTGTAATATTTTTTTTTGTTATAGTATTTACGGACGGTAAATTTTGTTAACTAAAAGATTATTTTTATAAAAAAAAGTATTTTTTTAATGTATATAAAACGTTCGTGTTTTTTGTAATTTTATAAAATTTTTCTACTGTGCTTTTAGAATTAACTTTTTCTCTTAATAATATAAAAATGAGTGAAAAATCAGATCTCGTAAAATGTAAAGTAAGTTGTTATATATATTAATATTTAAAGAATAAACACATTTTTTAGGAAATGGTTTTGTACAAATTCAAACTTGATGATTTAAGATCTTGTTTACATGGACTTTTCAGTAATGCTAGTGGTAAGAAGGATGATCTACAACGGAGGTTAAGGACATTTCTTGAATCAGATAAGACACAGAACAAAGCAATAGATGTTATATTTGAACGAGGTCTGTCCATGGGTTATATAACAAAATCTAGGCAAGGAGGGTTTGTTGATAATGAGCCAACTCCAAAATATGTTCCAAGATCAAGTAATCGTCAGCCGACACTAGAAACAAACATACTTATGAAAGATTTATACTTTTACAAGGATGTCCATAATGTAACTGGATGGAAAATAATTAATGCCAATGACGTTAGCCAATCAGTTTTTTTGAACTTTATACTGTCTAAAGATTTAACCAAATCACTTGTTTCATCAAAAGAAAGTAAGGAACCATCGAGATCTTTTTTCCTTCGATGTGCAAATATCAAACAGGAAACGCAAAGTGCACCATTAAAAGATTGCTATCCTGTTTTAATGCGAATGTTTATTAATGGTCAAGAATTTACCAGTCTTTTACCCCGTGAAATATGTTATAGTAGTGTTGATAGAAAAAATCGTTTACCAGTTCCAACGGTATTAAATGAGGCACTGGTAAAAATTTCTCATCCTTTTAATAGGGATGTTCCTATAAAAGTTGAATTGCGTTACGATAGAGATGCAAATAAAAATGAAAGTTTCGCTTTTGCTATATTCATTGCATATTCAAAAACAGTTGAAGAAATTTGTAAGGAAATAACAAGTAGAAAAAAAGTAACTTTTGAGAAATTTGATAGTGATTTAAAGAAATTCATGTCAAATACTGGAGATGTTGCTTTAGAATGTGCTAGAATTCCTCTTCGATCGTCTATAACTTATCAAACAATAAGAATTCCATTTCGAGGAAAAAATTGTAATCACATTTCTCCAGATGATCTTAAAGATTATATAGAGATTAACAAGAACAGTGAATCTTGGTTATGTAAAATTTGTAAACATGTTTGTACTCCAAATGACATTATGGTAGATGAGTAAGTTATTTTTTTTTACATTTTTTATTAGCTATAACTATTTAGATTTTTTATGGATGTACTTAAAAAACATCCAACTATTGATGGAATTGAACTTTATCCAGGAATGAAATATAAGTTATATGGTGGTAGTGAAATTTTATCATTTGGTGAGTCTACTTCTGCAACAAAGAAGAATGATGATGTAAGTATTGTACTAATTGACAGTGACGATGAATTCAGTAATATATCAAGTTGTCCAAGTGCTTCTGGACGTATTTTTAAAGATGAATTGAAGCATAGTACCACAAATAATGTTAATAATTGTAGCTCAAAAAATATTGAATGTATAGTAATTAATGATAGTTCTGATGAAGAGCCTCCACAAAAACGCACAAGGGATGAAGAAATTCACTACGCAACAAATGATTTTTCTAATTTAGATAGTTCTTTAGAAAGCTTTACTCTAGAAAATGAGGTAATCAGTTGTAATAATTTAAATTCAAATGTTAATGGAAATATTGGATTTATTCCTGATATTACTATATCAAATGATTCTTTTCAATCTGATCAACTAACGGAGACAAATGATTCTTCAAATATTCAAATTGAGAAATTACCTCCTAATCATACTGAAAATTGTTCTTTAAAAAAATCAACTACAGCATCTACTTCCGGGAGTAATATAAAATTTAATATTGAGAAACTTAGTGAAAATTTTAATAATAGTAATGATCAATTCGATGGACTTTTAAATGGATTTACTGATAATAAAGTACATAACATAGATAAAATTTTAGATCAAGAGGTAAAGAATGGTATTCTACCAGAGAATCATTTAGATTTACAAAATACGATTAATGTAAGTTCAATGTTTCAATTTATTGCTCAAGATTCTCCTATTCAACAATATTTTGCGTCGGTAAATAATGAAATGTCTAATTTAAAAGATCACATTAGTGAAATTAATAATATGTATAAATAGACTTGTATATTAAATAATTTACAAGTTTTTATTGAATTTTTATTATTATAAAATTTATGTTTGTTATATTTTTTATATTAGTGCACAAAGTAATCTTGTTGTTAATTTTGCAAAATAAATGTACATATTTTTATGACAATTTTCTATATTTTTTACTTAATAAATATGTTATTAACGAAAATTTTGTTTATTATTAATATTTAAATGAACAAAATAATTTTTTAAATACTCGTATGTACTTATCATTATTGTACAAGCTGGTGCAATTTTAGCAATTCTTGGAACAACACCGGTAAACAAATGTGATGGACCGAGATTTTTACAAATTTGACCAAATATCTCTTTAATTGATGCACTTCTAACATCCTTTATTTGAGGATTTTTTATTTCTAAATTTCCTAATGTTATTTCTCTTTGTGTTTTTACAACATCAAAAGGTGTTGTTATTGCTGCTGTAAAAGCTCCACATATTGCACCACAAGTAGCATTTATAGAAAGAGTTTTTTCTTTTATATTATAAAAATGTCTTAATTTTTTATTCATTGCTTCATAAGACACCCAATAAATAGCTGAAAATGGGACATCTCTACTTAATGTTGCAGACCATCCCCTCCAAAGAGATAAAATACCTTCTTTATATACTGTATCTTTTATAACCCTACTAAGATTTCTATAACTTAATTTTTCTGATTGCATTTTTGTCCTACACATTTCTACTGGTGAAACTATTGTAACAGCAAATGTTCTGGCAAAAGCACCACAAAATAATGGAGTTAAAATATAATCACCGTATTTTTTTTTAATATATGTATTCATAGAATCATATGCACTATAGTAAATTATTGTTGTTGGTATAGAATGAATTCTTAAATAAAGTAATTTCTAAATAATAAATATATACATAATAATTAATCTTACATAGAAGTTGATAATCCACTCCATAAACTAAGAATTCCTTCATTTCGAATTATTTTTTTAAATGCATCAATTGTTCCGGTAAAATTTCCTGGCCTAGAAAACCATTCACAATCTTCTACTCTTGAATTATTTCTTAAACATGAAGTACACCATCTTTCTAAAAGTCCATTATAATATAAATAACATTGCCCATTAGCAAATGGTTGCATTTGTTTTTGAAGACGAACTTTAACAACATCCATTGGATTCATTGATAATGATGTTAAAAAACCTCCAACACCTGCTGATGCCATCTGTTGGAATGCTGTTATTTCATCAAGTTGATTTTCTACTACTTTTAATGATGTTGCAGCCATTTAACCTAGAAAAAATTAATAAGAATCAATTAAAAAGATTGAAAAATATTTATCGATTAAACAAATACAATAATAAAAATAAAAAAATATTTGTTATAATAACGAAAAAATTAACAAGACATTTATGTAAACAATAAATACTTTCATGTATACATAATATTATTTCTATTCTGAAGAAAATATATATTGAATAACAGGTGAACCAGGACAACAAGATTCTGCAATTGTCTTATCTACACTGTTATCTAAAGAATCCTTAAAAGTTATTTCATTCAATTGAAGTGAAGATAAGATATAAGAAAGATTAGTTTCTAAAATTTGTTTTTGATCAAATTCACATAAAACAGACATAGCAGATATTCCTTTTTCTTCAACATTAGACTTTACAAGTTGGACAAATGGCATAAGTTTCTTTGTAAACTTTTTTAATTCTTCACATTTTCCTAATGTTTGTGAGATAATTTTATTATCAGGAAATTGATTTCCATTAGAAATATAAAGCTCATTTAAGGTCTCAAGAGTTTTTCCCTGCCAAGAAGGATACTTTTCAGCAATATAAATAATAGCTGAAGTTGGTGGTAAAATTGGTTTAGCTGGTTTTTTCTTTGGATTTAATTGATTTTTAAGGCGTAATCTAAAATCTCTCATTACTGAATCAAAGAATTTTGCTTGTGCAATTATCTTTTCATCTGACTGATCAACAACAGGCCACCTAGCATTTACAATAAGACCTTCCATACCAATAATTTCCCATATTTTTTCAGTTACATGAGTACAAATAGGTGATAAAATAATACATTGATTCTTTATAAATTTCATTATTAAATCACTTCGCATATTACATTCTCCTTGACATAACTCACGATATCTATCACGGACTGATTGAAATTCAAAAAATCCTAGTTTTAAAGCTTCTTTGAAATTTGTCTTATCATAAGCTTCTTTTGTTTGTTCTATCAAAAGTGACATTTCAGAGTCAAAAACTGCATCAGGGAAACTATAATTACCAACATCTTTTCTTAATTTTCCACTATCACGAAGACTAACAATTTCTTTAGCAAAATCTATAAAATTATATAATCTTAAAATAGCAGCGTCAGCCATTGCAAAAACAAAGTTAGCATCTTCAATACCATCTCCTGCATCAGCAAGAGAAAATCTTGTACCATCAGCAGAAAACTTTTCTATAGCTTCATATAAAGTCAAGAAATTTCCTGTATTTTTACTCATTTTTTCATTGTTAAGAAGCAAATGACCATTTGCACGAATTCCTTTAGGCCATTTATCTGGACGGTCAGGCCAAATAGCAACATGATTAAAAAGATAAAATGTTAGATGATTTTGAATTAAATCTTTTCCTGATACACGCATATCTGTAGGATACCAAAATTCAAATTCTTTTCTCATAGCTGCTAATTTTGATTCTTCAACAAGCATTGTCTTAGGATTATAAGGTTTAGAACAAAAAATGTATTCCCAAACATCATCTGTCATTTTGTCAGCAGGAATTTGAAGACTTCCTAATTCTTTTCCATCTAAATTACCCTGCAACATATGGACAACTGTATAGAAAGCATTGTAAATGGTACTATCAGAAAGAGATTCAATAAGATATACTGGATCCCAGGGAAGTTTAGTTCCCAATCCATAAGATCTGGAACAAGCATATTCATGAAGCCAATCAATCGTTCTTAGTAAATTTTTATTAACATCTTCAGAGTATGTTTCTAATTGACTCAAACATTTTTTTGCCATATTTTTCCATTCCTCATCACCATAATTAAGGTACCATTGATCACACAATGCTACAACACATTCATCTCCTGATCTTGAAATAATCTTTTTTTCTGGTTCACTGTATTTTAAAGCTTCCTTTGATGCTACAAGATCCTCTTGAATAATTTTTTTAGCCTCAGCAGCTTTCATTCCTTTATATTTACCAACAAGCATTACACCATCATAAAAACCTTTAAGATATACTTCTTTTTTAGCTTCCTCAAGTTTTTCTTTTTCATTTTGTGATTGAATTTTTAATTTTTCAACCAAAATAACAGCAGCCATATCACCAATAGATGGAATTTCAAGAATAGGAGTTGGTTCAAATGGAAGTACCATCTCATCAGTAATTCCATACTTTTCTCTTAAAGCAGGTTTCTTTTTTAAGTCATTTAAAGCAGCTAAATCATCAGGAGAATCTGATGGAACAGAAGTAACAACACCAGTTCCTTTATCATCTTTAATTGTTAACATAGGTAAAGCATAAACTTTTTTATAATTTGTAAGAGGTGCTTTTAATCCACAGCCAAGTAAATCTCTTCCATAAATTGTTTCAAGTCCCTCAACAAAATGAATATGGCCATATTCCTTTGTCATATCTTGATAGCACATATTTCTTGCAGCACGTTTAGTTGCTACAAACATTTCAGATTCATCTGTATTAACATAAAAAACTGAATAAGCAATATCTGGATGAAGATAACAATTTGTCTGTCCATACATTGTTTCCGGCCTTAAAGTGGCAGCAACAAGGTAAATTTTTTTGTCATTTCCTTGTAACTTATCACTTAAATATTTTGTTTTCTCAATAATCTCCAATTTAATTAATGTATATTCTTGTGGGCCAACTCCTTCACCACTTGATCTATCATGATCCATACATGGTTGTCCATCTTTTGGTGAAAAAATAGTATATCTTTTACCAAAATCAATTTTCTTAGCCTCTTTTAATTTTCTAAATTGCCACGAAACAAATGAATCATAAAATGGATTGACATCTGTTGTTATAAAACTTCTTCTCCAATCAATTTTCATACCTAATTTTTTTAAATCCATAATAGCTTTTGGTGGAAAATAGTATAACCAATGGATTGGATTGGCGAATTCCTTAATTTCTTCATCGCTTAAACCAAGTGATTGCATAATTTCCCATTGAAATTTAGCTGTACCTGCTTTAGCAACAGCTTTAGATTTCTTTCCTTTTGATTTGTCTTTGGTTATCTCAGCAATGACATCAGTTTCAACAACTTCATTAGTTTCGACTTCTTCACTTGGGAATTTTGGTGGATATCCATAAGTTTCTATTTCACGTGCTAATTTATCAGCACAAGCCTTTATTGGCATTCCAGTGCAGTGAAAACCAAATGGAAACAAAGTTTTTTTTCCTAATAAGCGTTGATAACCAAGAGTGAACTAAAAATAAAAAATTTAAATATTTTTTTTTTGTCAAAACTATCTTACCTCTGCTTTAGATACAGTAAAAGTGTGTCCTAAATGAAGACGTCCATTCATATATGGATAAGGAAACGTTGTCATAAATTTCTCAACTTTTTCGTCACTAGCATCACACTCAAAAACTTTTGCATCCTCCCATTTCTTTTGAATTTCAGTTTCAATTTTCAAAAGTTCATGGACTTTCCTACGTTCTTTAACAATTTCATTATCCATAATTTTTTGAGTAATAAATTTATACTATAAATAAATATATCTAAAGGAAATTATTAAAAAATATTTTTAAAGTTAAATATTACCGTTGTATAAATACTATCCCAACAGACTTTCACTTTAAGATAATAAAACTTGATAAGGACAATTACATTTTCACGAAAAAAAAAAAAATTTAAATATTGTAAAAATCGTTTATCGGAAAAAAAACAAAAACGACAAAGAATTCAAACTAGTAAGGTAAATGAACAGAACAATTTAAAGGAATTTCTGGATTTCATCGTAAATAGCCAATACAAGAGCACCACCAGTTCCACGGAAAACGTTAGAAAGAGCTCCCTTGAACATAGCAGACATACCTTCATTCTTGATAATTTTAAGGGCACAATCCAATGTGTTCTTGTAAAGAAGTTCTTTACGTCCAGATTGCATCATCATACGTCTTCTAACGGTATCCCATGGGTATGAAAGGATTCCTGAACCAACAGTAACAACTTGAGCAATACCCCAAGCAGCGAAGAAGTTAAGTTTCTTTCCATCAGAAGCGAATATCATTTTTGCAGTATCGAACATACCGAAATAAGCGGCACGGTAAATGATAATACCTTGAACAGAAACGAAAAATCCTCTGTAAAGACCAATTGGACCATCAGATTTAGCAATCTTAATAAGACAATCAGACAATCCTTTGAATTCTCTAGTTGATCCTTTACCAATATCAGCAGCAAGTCTGGTACGAGCAAAGTCAAGTGGATAAACAAAGCAAAGAGATGTTGCACCAGCAGCACCACCAGAAGCTAAGTTACCAGCAAAGAATTTCCAGAAATCTTTCTTTTTGTCAAGACCTTCCAAGAAAAGTTTTTTGTAGGTATCTTTGAAGGCAAAGTTCAAAGCTTGAGTTGGGAAATATCTAATGACATTAGCCAAGTTACCTCTCCACAAGGCACTCATACCTTGTTCTTTTGGGACACGAACAAGGACATCAATGATTCCCTTGTATCTTTTGTCTTTAGCAATAGCATCTGAAGCATCTTGAACCTATATATTTAATAAAAATATTATTTATAATTTAATATTAAAAACTTACTTGAAGAAGAAGTTTGACACGTTCAATTGGAGCTACAGCAGTCTTAGAGACAGCAGCAGCAGTACCACCGGTGAGCAAGTCAATGGCGAATTTTTTAGTATCGAATCCTTTGTCGTTACCCATTATAACTTAAAGTTACCTAAAAGTTAAAAATAAAATGAATGAATAAAAAAAATTAAATTTTTAATTTTAATTTATGGGACAAAATGTTTCCAATAGTAACTTTAAGAGATAGAAACAAAACGCTGCTCCATTAAAAAGTATGCATTGACAAAAAGAGTAAACGAGAGAGAGAGAGAGAGAAAAAGAAGAAAGATAAGTTTTTAGTACACGTAATAAGAGATTTTCTCAAATGATCTTTTGTCGCTTGACATAAGATGAATATGCATACTAGTATAAAAAGTCAGTAAATATTATACGAAGTGTAACGTAAATTATATAATTTTAAAGTATTATATTAAAGTTAAATATTAATATCTTAAAATTTTTATGGTAGAGTATAATAAAATTGATAATATAAGTTGGTAGTTTGAAGGTTTCTAAAAATAATATTTAATATAAAATATACTATCAAAAAATCTACCTTTTTTTTAGTCATTTCAATTTGTACGATACCATTATAATTAATGATAAGCTTAACAAATTATATATTTTTAAAACAAATTAAAAGTTATAAAGTAGACATCATTTACACAAAGTTTATTGTCAACATTAATTTTGTAAATAAAATTTCACTTAAATTTTTAATTTAAAATATCAAGTATACTATAGACAAAAGTTAAAAATTTGAAATATTTAAAATATAATAACTCTCCAAGAAATAATTATATGTGAAATAATAATTTTAGCAAATTAAATATTTTTACTACGACAAAATTTTATTGACAAAATAATAATTTTATTTACCAATCATCATTTTTTTTATTTAATTTATTCCAAAAATAATTTTACAAGTTAAAAAAATAATAATAATTCACGATATAATTTTTCTATTTTTATTATCTATTTCAGATTGTAATTTTTATTTTATTTATAGATTATTAAACAACCGTCATACATACAATTACAAAAAAAAAAAAATATTTTATATTTTTATGTATAATAAAGAAATATAAAATTGTTTGAAGAAAATTTAAAATTAATGTTCCAGTTTTAAAAGTTTTAAATTAAAATATGTTAAATAAAAGTAAATAAGTATTCATTTTAGATACCTATACAAATATTTATAAATAATTTTTTTTTGTTAAAAAATGTGTATTTTATTTAAATCCCTTATATATTAATAGTTTAATTTTGTTAGAAATTTAATTTCAAGTGAAATCCAATTCTATGTTAAGTGTAAATTTTTTTTACAAATAGATTATAAATATGACATGTTATGTTAAACTACTCCATCAAATGTTGACTATTAAAATTTAATCTCTCAAAAGGCATGTATATTAACCAAGTAATAGTATGAATCTTTTTTAAAAACTGCAATAAAAAGTTCATCTCCTTATTATTAGTCATTTGGGTATGATTATAAAAAAAAAGAATATTTTGATGGAAAATGGCATCTTAAGATGATTAATGTTGTAATGAAATATATATAAATAATGTTTATTATTATATTGTTTAAATTTAAAAAATTTATTCATAATTTCAACATTTTTTTTTATTAGTTAAAAAGTTTAACTAAATATAAATTAAAATGATTTTTTAACTATTATAAATTTTCTTTAATTATTCTAATTCAATTAAAAGTTTAACTTCCTATGTGCAATTAAATTATATAAATTACTTAAGAAAAGCATCTATTTTATAAATACAATCAACCAAAAATGGATAATCTTTTGCCTTTAAAAATTAATGTTAAAGTAGTACCAATCTTTTGCTATTTCTGTTTGATAAAATATTTTATTAGTATAATTTATCTCCTTTTAACATGTAACTTGAAGGCAATTTATAGTATTAACATAACTCCAATCCAAGAGGAACGCAATGTATATTTCTCTCTCCTTCATATGAAAGAGTAAAAATTATTTTTTAGTTTTCTTAACATTTTTTAGTTATATGTTATCTTTCAGAAGTGTCCTTTTTTAAAATAATTTTATAATAGTTTATCAGCAAGCTAGAACTATTTATCATAATATTGAATCTCTTGAGTTTTCCTAAAGTAATATTAAACTTATTTATGAAACTTTTTTTTTTCCCTCTTTTATATTAAAATTTTTATTATTTTTTTTTATAATTCCGTTTTCCTTTTCTCTCATTCATTATTTATTTTTATACATTTATATCTATTAAATTTTTATCCCCATGTAGACAAAAAAAGTAAATTTTGCATTCAAAAAGTATGTCCTTAAATTGAATGTCAAATTTTTATTTATTTCATTTACCAAAATATTCTTTCTTATTAACTGAATAACAAAGTTAAAAACAAGGAACTACAAATTATTCTTCTTACTATAGCGTGAGAAACATATTTCACCATTTCTATTGGTACTTTTTTCTTTGTACAGTAATATGATATACTATCTTTTTATAGTAAAATATATTTGAGCTATAAAAAAACATGAATATTTTTTTAAAATTTATTATAAATATCAGTATTATATTCATTTATCATATTTCATATCAAAAGAATATTTGTTGATTTGATGAAAAATATCAAAATATCATTTATATGTTAAGATGTCTCTTTTTTTAAAAAAAAATATCTTTACAATTTTAATATTTAACAAGATAACAACTATCTTTTTCAATTAAATATACTTTTAAATATAATTATAAAAGTAACCTTTAAAATTAATTTTATTCCAGAGAACAATAATGTTCCTGGTTTGTCTTTAAAGTACCAATTCTTTATAAAACAATTTGATAAATAATAGTATTAGAATTGTCAAATAATTATATATTCTATATGTTTTAAATTGTATTAGAAATTTTTTTTTTTACTAAAAGAGATAATTCCATAGAGTTTGTAGAATTAATAAAAATTCTTACATTTTGTTTCAGGTCAAATAAATTTTACTTTATTTATTTTTAATCTTTTTTTAAAATAAAATTTTAATAATTTTATTATTTCTGATACTTTTATAATCAGAGTTGTAATATTACATAATCTAATAGAATTTTGTTAAAAAGTTATTTCTAAGTATAAAGTTTAATAATATTAAAAAAGTTTTTGTTTAAACTTTATTTAATAAGCAAATATTGTTTTTTCCTTTTTTTAAATATATAAAATTTTTAAAAAATACATATTTTTATGATAAAAAAAAATAACTGTAAAATTTTTTTAAATATAAGGTTAATTATATATATATATATATATATATTCTTCATTAAATATTCAATACTATTGGGTATTATATGATTGTTAATTCCTTATTCACAAATAGCCATTGAAAATGTTTATTATATACTTAATCATTCTACGCTTTATAAAAAGAAATTATTTTAATGATACTTTACGAGATATAAATATTAAAAATCTAATAGATTTTTAACAGATATAATTTAAAAGAAAATAATAGCTATTAAATTATTTGTTTTCAAAAAAAAAATTTGTTCTATTGTTAAGGTGATAAAGAAATAAATTATCTATTAATATAAACCTTTTTAATGGTAATTTTAAAATTATCATTTTTCAAATAGTTGTTATACTACATCACAAACTCATTATAATTTATTTAATTTGACTTATTTTAAATATTCATTTTAAAAATATTATATAAAATGTGTCCACTTAAATCTTATTTATTTCATACCAACTTTTTTCAAATATCTTTTTTTTAGACACTTTTGATAGCTTTCTTTTTTTTTCAGTCTCTTCCGGCAATCTTTTATTTTTCAATGTTTTACATTCCATCCTATTCATTCTTATTTTTCTTTTTATATATTCAGTGACTGGTTTCCTTTCTCTCATTAAATGGTCAATTTTTTCAAACTCTATATCTAAATTACATAGCTAAAACAACATACTACATTCTATCACATCATATTTCATTAGACATAAACATATATAGTTATACCATTACTGTTTGTGAATTTTGTTTAAAGCCTGAAAAAGATATGATAAATTTATTACTTTTCTTATACACGATTTAAAGAGAATGGGAAAAAATCACTTTTTGAATGTCCTTCCATATATAAATATAGACATAGTAGTAAAATGGAGAAAAAAAAAAGCATATAAAGCTATTAAAAGCGATATATTCATAATGAATGCTTTTATTTTTAAAAAGATGTAAAATGGATCATTGGTTATTTTACTCTTTTATGAATAATATGTAATAAATTTTATCAAACTATTTAATGAAATTATCTCTTCTTATTTTTTTTTTTTTTTTGAATCTTTTTATAGATATAAGTATGAACTCCTATAATGAAGAGTAAAAAATAATTAGTTTATTCCATTAAGAAAATTATCCTATTCATTTATATTTTAATATTTTAAAAATCTAATATTTTATAGTAAAAAAGCTCATTTAACAATATTAATATTTCTTTTTTATTATAATGATAGCATTAGTGAAACTGTCTCTATTATATACTAGAACTTTTTTTTTATCATTATATGTTTTTAACATTTATTATACATATATATTCATAGCGTTTTATTTTATATATTTATAATGAGAAATTGCCATGAAAATCTTTATTTATATTATATAATAGAGTGACTAAAAATTTAACATTTTTAGGTATATTTATAATTTTTTTAATGTAAACAAGAATATAACATCTAATACATACCTTCTCAATAATGACCACACCTTTTTTTTTAGATAATATATTATTATTTTCTCTACTGGGATTGGTAGAAAAGAATTTAATAAAAAAAAAATAATAAATGATAAAAATTTATTTATCTCTTTTTTTGGATGAAGAAACATCAAACAGTTATTAAATATTTATTTATTTAAAGTTATTATACTTTCCTACTGTCTTTCATCACAAAGAACATTGTTAGATAAAGATAAAGAAGACATCTGAAGTGTTATAATATTTTATATTATTTAAACAAGCTTTTACCTTTATTTAATAATTTATGATAGAAGTTTTGTCCACTTTTATTTAATTATTAACATTAATATTATTAGTTGAGATCTACAAAATTTATTGTCTTTCAAATTATAAAACATTAATCGAAACAATTTTTATTTAACAATTATAATTTACTTACCAATAGGAATGAACTCATCAAGAAATTTGAAACAAAAACCAAAAAGTTGTACTGATATTCAAGATGAGTTGACAACAATCAAACAACTATGTGCTAAGCATGAAAAATTATGTCTATGTTTTAATAGATGGAAAACAAATGTGGAACAGGTAATATTATAATGATCATAATAATATAAATTTTTATAGAATGATGCTCAATTACAAATACTTAATGAAACTGCCACTTCATTGCGTTATCGGCATAAAATGCTTACTGAAATGATATCACTAAAACCAACAGATCCAGAGGTTCTTGAAAAACTCCAAAAAGAAATAAAAGCCGTTGAAGATCAGGTAGATATTTGGATACGTGAATTGTCTGAGGTAAATGAGGTTCGCACCCATTTAGATATTGAATTTATACAATTAAAAGCAAAACTTCAAAGAAGTATGACAAACATCGAAATAGCTCATTTAGATTTTGATACAATTGAAGAAAATCATAGATTAATATGGAAAAAATTCCTTTATAATACTAAACAACTTTCAAAATCAAGATAATTCTTTTTAAAAACAAAAAAAAAAACTTTACATATTATTGAATCATAAGAATTTATTCAAACTTTTTTATCTTACAAATCCTGTAAACTAAAAAATGTATGAAGATTTATTATATTTGCTTGGGTAAAATAATCTTCTCAATTTTTTTTTTGTTATGTCAATTCATTTAAAAAGTACCTAAAAAGCATTAATAAATATGGTTCAGTATGGATTAAATGTTTGCTTAAAATAATATAATTACAATTTATATTTATCAATTTTATTAAAATTTATGTTTGTAAAAAAAAATATATTTAACCTTTAAATTAAGCTTTAAAAAATTAATTAGCTTTAAAATTATACTTACCAACTTATCATTCCTTGTATGATTAAATAAATTTCTCTATCAGATGTATAACTTTTTAATTTATATGTACTATATAGATAAATTGTTTTATCAAATTATATAGACTAATGGTATGTTCATTCTTTTGCTGAAAATTAAATATAATTACAACTAAATAAATTTATAGTTTGTGAGAATCAACGGTAAATATACAAAGTATCAAATAAAATACTTATTTTCTCATATTTTAAGTTACATCAAGATTGCAACTATATAACTATTCTCATAAAAAAAGACATAATTAAATCTTTTCCCATAACCTTAATCTTTGTAGGGAAAATAATTTTTCTACATATTTCATAAATATTAATTAACTAATATCTAATCTAAAAGTATATTTAAAATTTATAAAAAAAAAAATACTGCTGAAAGGCAGAAAGGGGTAGCAAGTTTGTTCACCAAAAAATTTCTTTTCAATTTTTGAATATTTAAAAAAAAATTATGGTAAAAAATTGATATATAAATAAAATAAATTTTTTATAAACAAAATTATACATATTTGATTCATACAATATTTAGTAAAAATAATAATTACATAACTGTATATTTACTGGAAATCGAGACAAGATAAATTAATATTTTTGAAATGTTCTGTACAAAAAGGAAAAAAAATAATTTAATTGAAAAAATGTTCATTTTAAAAATTCAAAAAAACAAAATGAACTAAATTACAAAAATAAATGACTTGTACATATATCGATATCACTTTCTCATCATTCAACAAAAAAAAAATCCTTTCAGCTCATACTATTATTATTACATATTCATTTGTTTGAGTACAATATCACGTTGGAAACGAGCTGCTTGTTCTTTAACTTTTTTACTGTAAAGATTTATATCACTTTTAAAAATTTGAAAAGCTTCAGATTGAGCGGGATCCTCATTGTTAGGATTAGTTAATAATTGTTGAATACCAAGTAATATTTCACCAATAGTCAATCTACAGTTCCAATCTTTACGTTCATCTAGTAGAGACAAGCAGACAGTACCAGAAGGATAAATATTTGGGTGAAATATTGGAGGATCAAATTTGCATTTTGGCGGTACATCAGGATATTCTTGTTTAAACTCCATTGTTAACTGAAAATTTATTTAATATATATGAAAAATACAAACATACTCTATAAAGACCTCCTTCCCAATTTGTATTTTCTTTTCCAGGAATAGCACAGTCCCAAATCATTAAATTTAATGTTCCATCAGAATTTTTTCTTGGTACAGCAACAAATCCAAATGGATGATTTTTCCGCCAAATCCTGCGTTCTTGCATTAAACGTGTAGAAGCCAAACTAGTCATAATGTAATCAGAAAATTATAAATTGTAAATAAAATAACTTGAAAAGGTTGTTAAATTAAATTCCTATAACGATGATTTCGTCAAACAAAAAAAATTGGAGAAAAATTACTTTTTATGTAACCAACGGCTATTTACATTTATTTTCCATTCAAGACCAAACATTTTTACTGTAATTTTTAGTGGAATAATATTTCTTCGCTTGTACAATCTATCCTTACAAAAAAAAATAAATATCTTAATTTTTTTATATTAAATTTAAAAGTTTATACTTAATAAAAAAAATTTGTTAAAAAATACATATAGATGGTGAATTTTTTTCTACAATAATTCTTAATATAAATATATTTGATTTTAGTGAAAATAATAAATTATTAATGTTGTTGGTAATTTGATATAATAAAAAATTTTAATTGAATTCGAAGAAATTAGAATTTTTTTATGTTAAGAAATGGTAAATACATAAATTTAAAGTAGTATCCTTATAAATTTACCAAATATTTATATTTATTTATAATTATTAGTAAAATAATTTTATAACATATTCCATAATAAAAATAAAATTATTTAAATGTGTGAACATAAAAAATTAATAAGTTAACAAAAATTTTTAATTAACATTAGAAATTTCAGTTATCCAAATGTTGAAATTTTTTATTTATATAATTTTCATCATAAAAATAAGCTATAAAATTCAATTTCTTTTTATGTTTAGTTTTTATGTATATATTAAGTTTGTTTAATTGAATGAATTTAAAGAAATTTTTATGATATACTATCTTTTAAAAATTTTTTATTTATAAAATTAATTATTAAATGCTCATTTTGGGACAATAAAATATATTTGGTAGTATGAAAATTTCTTTACTCTTCAATTATTTTCATTAACGTCATTAATAAAAAAAATTTAATATATTGAATAAACACAATACAATATCATTACATTATTATTCAAATTTTTTGAATACGATTTTCAGATATAAAAAACACTATATAAACTTCAGTAAAAAAGACTATATTTGATATTTGAAATCAAAAATTTTTCTTTAACTATTCATTTTCATAACATTTAAAATTTTATATAAAATAGATGTATGGGATAAAAATATGATGTTAAAAATATAAACACTACTTTATATAAAATAATTTTTTTATCTTACATGTTATTTTAACAAGTTTTTACTATTAAATATTTAATTTTAAAAATTATTTTATTTAGAATTTAAAAAATTAACTTTATTTAAGGTTAAAATAATTATTTGTTGAGGTAAGTTGAAAACTCTCATTTAAATAATTTTACTTTATTTATAAAGAAATGTAATTAAAAAATTATTAAAAGATTACGATACAATACTACCTTCTTTATAATATTTTTATTTCATATTTAACCTCTTTGATTAAGATGTTAATTAAAAGATTAATTTTAAACAATGATATATTTAACCTAAATATGAAATAACACAAAAATAAAGAAAATATTACATTATTTTGTTTTGTAATGAATGAGAACCACTACTTTTTATATAATTATTTTTTCCTTATGCTTTTCCTACCTATAACTAGCATTTTTTTTGGCGGTGGACAATGTCCATGTCCAGTTATCAATTGTCCTATGCAAGTACCATGTCAGTCAAGTTTATTACCTCACTCATATCCTGAAATTCAAAAACCATGTTCTAAAAAAACTCGAAGTAAAAGAGAAAGTAATGGTATTGTAATGATAAATCAAGAAAAAGAAGAAGAAAATAAATGTAATAATAAAGAACTTCAAAGTATTATGCTTGATGTAAGTGATTGTTTAAAAATTATAAATATATTATTATGATAATTTTTTAGAATATGTCTGATAATGTTAAAGAAAGTAAAAATGTTATATTACGAAATATTGAAAACTATTTTAATCTTTCTTTTAATATAATTTGTGCTCATGGTGATTTTTCTTTTTTAACAACTACAAGATTATATTGTTTGGTATCAAAAGAAAATTTAAATTGTTATTCATATCTTTCAGAATATGGTAATAGTTTTGATTCTACTGAAATTGAAAACAAAAAATATAAATAAATATATCTCTGATAATATTATTAAATTATTTAAAAGTAAACAAACATATATTTTATTTAAACGAAAAGGCATATTTAATACTTTATTTAAAAATTAATGTTATAAAAAGTTTTTAAATTTAAAAAGAAATGATTGATGAATCAATGTTTAAATTTAGTATTGTTTTTATATATATTTAAAAATGAAAATATTAATTTATTTCTAGCTACTAAATGGCACTTTCCCCGTTGTTTTCAATATTTTTTTTTAAACTAACAATAAATCCTGTACTTTTAGATATGTATCCATTTTTACTGGAAGACTCAGAATATAATTTATATTCATATTCAGTGGATTTTTTTAACCTTTCTTCTAAGTTAGGATAGGCATCTTTAATAGCTTTCTCAATATTTTCCCTAACTTTTTCTCTTTTACTTAAAATATATTCATTAAACTTTTTGTCATGAGGATTGGTAAGATTTTTAAAATCATCAGGATTTTCCTCTTTATTTGATACTTTTTTTTCATTAATGTCTGAAAATTTTTTTCTTTTTGCAAGTTCACCTTTAATCAAATTAAAACGTTCTTCTTTTTCATTTTTCTCCATTCTATAAATTTCTTGCCTTGATGGTTCTTTATAATATTCTATTTCTTTTTGATAACCATATTTTCCTCCACCATAAAGATCTTCATTATCAACTTGTTTTCTTTTAAAAGGACCTGGATTTTTTTCACCTATTCCTGTTTTAAGGTCACAAGTTTTTTCATCATTATGATATTGTCTTATTCTTTCTTTAACTTTTTGTGGTTCTCTACAAAAATCACAATTATTTTTACATGATTTTATATTTTTATCACCAAAATATTCACAAAGCATCTTATGCCTACAACATTCATTTTCACAATATTCCATCATTTTTTCAAATGACTTAGATAAATTTTGTTTTTTCATCTTTTTAGAATTTTCATCACATTTACTTTTTTCAATTTTTCCTAAATTTCCTTTATTAAAAAATTCAGCTCTTTTTTTTAAGCTTATTGAATGATACAATCTACAATAACTTCGTTTACCATCTCTACCTGCTCTACCAGTTTCTTGATAATATGCAGCCAAATCATCTGGACAACTCATATGTATTACAAATCTAACATCTGATTTATCAATTCCCATACCAAAAGCAATAGTAGCACATATCACAGTTATCTTATTATCCATCCACTCTTTTTGTGTATCAATTTTTTCTTTACTTCGAATTCTTGAATGATAAACTTTGGCAGAGATTGCTTTTTTAGACAAATAACCAGCCATCTCTTCACACTGATTTCTGGATCTACAATAAATTATTCCACTAAAAGAATTAAAAGATGATCCTTTTTCTTTTTTAAAATGAGTTATTAATTTATTAATAAAGTCAGCAACATCCTTTTTAATTTGTTCCATTTTGTATTCATCTTTTTTTAGATTACCAAATTTTTTATCATCTAATTTTGGTAAACCTTCTGCCATTATTACATCATAATATAAATTTTTTCTAAATGGTGATATTCTAAAAGTTTTACAATTAGAAGAAGATAATTTTAAATTTTTTCTAATATCTTCTTCAACATGTTCACTTGCTGTGGCAGTTAAAGCTATTAGTGGTATAGATGGAAATAAATCTTTTAATTCACATAATTTTAAGTAATCTGGTCTAAAATCATGACCCCATTGAGAAACACAATGAGATTCATCAATGACCAAATAATTTAACAACTTTTTATCAAAAAGAGATTTTAGTATTTCTCGAAAAAAAAGATTTTTTCCAGATTCAGGTGTTGTAAAAACAATATGATAGTTTGGTTTATTTGAAAACAAATTTCTAGATATTTGTTCTCTATCTTCTTTTGAAATACTTGAATTCCATTGACAACAACGAACATTTTTTTCTATTAATGAATTAATCTGATCATTTATTAAAGCAAGAAGTGGTGAAAAGACAATCGTAACTCCAGGTTTACATAATGATGGCAACTGATAACATAAACTTTTTCCAGCTCCTGTTGGAAAAGATATGTAGATATCTGAATCACCTAAAAATATTTTAATTTTATTTTAAAATTATATTTCTATTACTCTAACCTTCAAGAATCTTAAAAATAGCTTTTTTTTGTTCTTTAGATCTAAATGCTTCATGATTAAAAATTTTCTTTAATATACATAAACTTCGTTTTTCATTTGTTAAAGAAAGAAATTCAGATGAAACTAAATATTCATCTAACTCTTTCATTTCAGTTTCATTTGAAATAACTTTTACACTAGTATCAGGAGAATTGTTTTCTTCATTATACGACGTGTTACTTGCTTCAATTTTTTCAGTAATATTATTTAATTGTGATACTTTTTTTTTCGTGCTTTTACGTTTTGACGATTTGCGAGATGACTTTTTTTTAGAAGACTTTGAAGTTCGACTTTTCAAACTTTTTCTTGTTTTTTTTCGTTTAACCATTTTTTTTGCAGTTGTTGTTAAATTTTTTTTCTTATCAAGGTTGCTAGCTACGCTAGTGGGGCTTTTTATAACACTAATAATTTCGATGTCACGTTTTTTTTTATCATCTGCAGGTTTTTTTCTTATAACCCAATTGTCCAAAGACATAACCTTTTTTTAAAATAGACAAACAAAGAATTAGTAATTAATATTTTTAATAATACTATCAAAGTTTAAAAACATAAAGTAATTTTTAAAAAAAAATAGTATGTTATATTTTATACATCGATATAATGAAATTTTTAGTAAGTTGAAAACTCTACAACAACTATCGTAATTCCATTTTCCTCCTAGGAAAATAGATTATATATTGTAATTAAAAATAAATATCAGATTTATTGTTATGTATAAATGCCATTGTAGTGTATGTTTTAATTTAAGAAACTTTAGAGCTACATTTTATAATCAGTATAGATTAAGGGCAGTTGATATAAAAAAGATAAATTTTTTCCCATTTTTAAATATCTTTTTTATGTTTTACAAAAGTTTAGCAAAATAATCAGTTAATTTGATAATATAAATTTTGTTAAGATGTAAACAAAATTGTCATAAAAATCTATTAAGTTAAATTTTTACTAGTGAAATTTATTGTTTCTGTTTTTTAATTCTCTATATAAATTTTGCTATTTAAAATTATAAATTAATTTTTAAAAATATGTAAAGAAAAATTACAGTAGTAATTGAAGTATTTTTATTTAGTTAACATATAAATAATATAATTAATTAACTATGGCCGTCGAAAATTAATTTGACTAAAAAGGTCTCTTCCATTTGCGAAAGAAGAAGCTTTTGAAATTCCTGATATTGCTTGTAAGGAACCTTTGAAAGTTTTAATTGTTGCAAGATCCGATGAATGGTGGAATCTTTTTGCCAGTTCTGAAGTGTATTCTAATATTGATTTTTCAGAAGAAGGTCTTTTTAAACCTTTTCTTCCTCCTATAATATTTTCCTTGCAATTTCTTGCATTTATACAAACATCACAATTAGTAACACATGGTACTCGTCTAACTTCACCAAAATAACTACATAACATTTTATGCCTACATTCATCTTTTTCACAATATTCTCTCATCTTTTGATATGAATAGTTAAGATTATCCTTTTTTGCTCTTTTTTGTTCCTCACTTGTCTTACTACATAGTATTCTTTTTAAACTAATACTTTTAAAAAACTTAGCTTGTTCAAGCGTTTCATCAGAAAGATAAATTCTACAATAACTTTTTTTTCCATCTCTACCCGCTCTTCCACTTTCTTGATAATAAGAAGCTAAATCATTTGGTGATCCAAGATGAATTACAAATCGAACATCTGCCTTATCAATACCCATACCAAAAGCAATCGTTGCACATATTACAGAAATTTCGTTCCTCATCCATTTTTGTTGAACTTCAACTTTGTCTTTTTTCTTTAATCTTGCATGGTAAGCTGCTGCTAAAATATCTTTTGAAATCAAATAATCTGTTATTTCTTCGCATAAACTTCTTGATCTACAATAGACGATTCCTCCATATTCTTTAAAATCGCTACCATTTTCTTTTATTAACTTCTCCTTTATTTCTTTTATGTAAATAGCAATATGAGATTTAATATTGACATCATCTTCCATTTTCACATCTTCTTTTTCATTCATTAAAGCTTCTCTTTTTAATTGTCCCTCTGTAATAACATCATAAAATAAATTGCATCTATATGGAGATGTCTTAAAAGACTTATAATTTTTAAACATTAGTTGTGTTTTTATATCTTCTTCAACTGCAGAACTAGCTGTAGCAGTAAGAGCAATCCATGGTACATCGGGAGCAAGACTTCTTAATGATGATAATTTAGAGTATTTTGGACGAAAATCATGTCCCCATTGACTTATACAATGAGCTTCATCAACAACTAAATAATTAAGTAAATTGTTCGTATGTAATTTTTTTAACATTGTTTGAAAAAATTCAGTTTGTGCAGATTCCGGAGTTGTATAAATAATCTGATATTTTGGTGATGAGGAAAAAAGATCTTTTGATATATATGATCGTTCATCAATTGTCAATGTAGAATTCCATGAACAACATTTTATCATTTTCGCTTGTAATGCCAATACTTGATCTTGAATTAAAGCAAGTAATGGTGAGAATACAATTGTTACTCCAAGTTTACACAATGCTGGTAATTGATAACAAAGACTTTTTCCAGCACCTGTTGGAAAAGAAATATAAATGTCAGAGTCTCCTAAAAGAAAAGTAAAATATATAATTATCAAGATACTTACTAGCAATGGCACTGATAATAGCTTCTTCTTGATCTTTAGTTCTAAATTCATTATGACGAAAGATCTTTCGAAGTACAAATTCAGCTTTTTCCTTATTTTCCATATTTGAAAACTCTTCTGATAAAACCATTTTACTAACTTCAAGCATTTTTTTTTCATCATTTTCAACATGACTCCTTTTTTCAGATTTAATCTTCACACTTTTCTTTCTTAAAACTTTTCCATCGCTCTTATTAATACCTTTTCCAGAAACAGTATTGACATCTTTGATAACCTCTATTTCTTTTGATTTTCCAGGGCTTTTTTTTGTCTTAATTAACCAATTATCAAGATTTAGCATTGTAAAACAAGTACAAAAATGATATGACTATAGTTCCCATAAATTTTGCCAATAAGAAATTCGCGGGAAAAGTCATATTAATATATTTCAATTGGAGAAGTATATCTTTTAGAACTTGAAAAAACTTTATTGATACAAAATAGTTTATTTAACAAATTATTTCTATTTCCAATATATCTTGATACTTTTAATATTTAAAAAATGTTACATATAAACTGTTTGAAATTATTTTTGTCAAAGATTAATGCTCATAATTCCATTTTCTCTCTAAGAATCAACTCATGATATTTTAAATTATATCATTTAACTCATCCGATATCTATCTTGTAAATTTGTGATATCTATAAAAAATCGATCTTATAAGTTTATCTTTTATCTATTGAAGTCTTTTTTTTATCTAAACTTAAAATATTATTCTTATGTTCCACCATATATTGATGTCGCGCCTAATATTTTTATCTTTATATTCAACATTAAATATATTTTTAGAAAAATATTTTTCAGAAAAGAATATTTTATCATATTTTAGAAAATTGATATTTAATTATATACTTTTTAAATATAAAAATCGGTAGTTATATTATTTTTTTTTTTTTGATTTTTAAAAAATTTTTTTTAACCACAAAAATTAAGATATTCTTGTAACAAAATATTTTTTAAAAAATAGTAAATTTTAGATATTTATTTGTCTGATGATGTGTAATTATTTTTATTTAAAAGCATTTTGTTTGTGTTAAAGTTATTTTTCCCATTTTATGTTTTTAATTAATTTTTAAAATAAAGATTTAATGAATTATAGAAATGATTGGTTTTAATGTTGCTGATTTATCACCTGAGGAATTACAGCGACTTTCAGTTATTCATAAAAAAAAAGCCAAGTTACTTGAAGAAATACAGGTTTGTTTATATTTTTCAATAATATATTTTTTAAATATAAGGACATCTAGTCAAATATTTATTTTATTTATTATAGCTGATAAAAGAAGAAATGGAACAAATAGATGCACAAATGGATACCCTTGATATTGAAGATGATGATATTGGCACAAAAACAAAACAGGCCATAATAGGTAGGAAAAAATTTAACAATCATCCTAAAAAAGGATTAGAATATTTGTTTGAATATAATATTATTGACAAAACATCAGAGGCTGTTGCTGAATTTTTGTTCAATGGTGAAGGTTTATCTAAAACAGCTATTGGACAGTACCTTGGTGAAAGAGATGATTTTAACCTTGAAGTTCTCGATAAATTTGTAAAATTACACGATTTTACTAACAAAGAACTAGTTGATAGTTTAAGACAATTTTTGGGAAGTTTTATGTTACCTGGAGAATCACAAAAAATTGATAGAATGATGCAATTATTTGCCCAAAGATATTGTGATCAGAATCCTGGTGTTTTTAATCATGCTGACGTTTGTTATGTTTTGTCCTTTTCTGTTATTATGTTAAATACTAATTTATATAATCCTAATGTTAAAGAAAAGTTAACCGCTGAAAAATTTATTAATATGTGTAGAGGAGCCAATGAGGGTGCTGATTTACCAAGAGAATTTTTATTAAGTTTGTATAATAATATTAAAAATGAAGAATTTAAAATGCCTACTGATGAAAAAGATGATCTCATGAATACATTTATTAATCCAGATAAAAAAGGATTCTTATGGAAGAAAGGATCATATAAAACTTGGAAAAAACGATGGTTTATACTTAGTGGGAAGTGTTTATATTATTTCGAAAATCAGGGTGAAACTGATCCTAGAGGAATAATACCATTGGAAAATGTTAAAGTACGTTTTGTTGAGGAAAAAAATAAGCAACATGTTTTTGAAATTTTTTCAAGCACTTCAGAAGTCATTAAAGCTTGCAAAACTGAAACTGATGGTAGAGTAGTTGAAGGAAAACATACAACATACAGAATGTGTGCTCCAACGGCAGAAGACATGCATCAATGGATAAATGCTATTCAGAGAAGTATCAATAATGACCCATTTTTTGATATGTTACAATTAAGAAAGAAACGTATAGAAACACAAATTTCAGAAACATCTTTAAATAGTTCAAAAGATTCGAAATAAATGGCCAAAATATTTTAAATATATTTTTCAAAAATAAACAATTTATGGATAAGTGCTTTTAAATCAAACAAATAAATTATTGAAATACACCACTAAAGTATATGACACCATTTCTATTAGCTAAGTAAAAAATAAAAGAATGGTCTACTCAGAAAACAACTTCCTGTTTTATTAAGGATTAAAGGTGTCGCTTCATTATTAATCACATCAGTTGTAGCAAACGTTCCTGTTCCTTCTTCAGATATATCGATAATAGATTTCCTCAGAACTTTTACAATTTTTAACCGTTCTTCAGTTGTAATTTCAAAAAAATCTGTATTTTCATTGGAGTAAATTTCAGATTCTGTACTTTTTAAAATGCTAATACAATCAATAGAAGTTTTTATTTTAAATTTTGGCAAAAACAATCTTTATCCCTGTTTTGTAGCAATTTCCATTAAAGCACACAACTTTATCTCATTGAAACTTTTCAAATACTTTTTTAAACACTCTTTTTTCTTGGACAAAATAATTGCAAAAAATAAATTTAAATTTCGTATTGTATCATAATAAATTTTTCTTTGTCTGAATCACAATATAAATAATTATGCTTGTTTTCCATATTATTCTTCATTTTACTTAAACTTTTATGTGCATTAAAATAATTTTTTGTCGTTTAAGTACTATCAAAAAGTATAACCATTTTGTTTTAAAGTGAAAATTATTTGAAAAAGCAGATCTTTTTTTCAAACTACTTTTATCATTCATCATTGAATTTCCATCAAAATTAACTACTAGGCTTGATGCAAAATACAAATTATCTAAGAAATTTTTTTAAAGAAGTCTTTGAAAATATTTATAAATGTTTTCAAGTTTAATAAAAGTGCTACTTTAAAATTCATACTTTTTGTATTTCTTTATAAAACATTAAAATTTTTTGTTAGCATGAACCACCACCATGAAATTCTTTCAATTATATGCTAAATTTATTTTTACTACCAACAAAAGCTATAATTAGGACTTTATTGTAGAGATGGTAAAAAATAAGTAAAACTTTCTTATTTTTTTTATCATATATACTACTCTTTGATGTTTATAAAAAAACATTTTGCCTGTGCACAAGACATATTCACGTTATGTTTATTTGTCATAATTCTTCAATTTAAGAATAATTAATAAAACAAATACTTTATTTACTAAGAAGTAAATTCATTGTTAATAGAAATTTTATTTAATTGTGCTTTTCTTTCTTATAGTTTTAGGAAAAAATCGTAATTTAATTTCTAAAGATGTACAAAACTTTCATCTTATAAATATTATTTTAATTGATAATAAATTAAAAGAAATTTATTGATATCGACACTAAAGAATATATTTTAAATCCACAAGAAAAGTAAAAAAAACAATAAAAAATAATTAAGTGGTAAAAATATGAAGAAAAGACATTTTTCGCATCACCAAATAAATACAAACGATTTCAATTAAAATATTCCTGTTGAGACATATGGATGACCGCGCATTTTTAAACAAAGATATTTCAAGAATGTATTGTATGCTTTCTTCATGCTTTCAACTATTTCTTTCTTTATTTTTTTTTCAGAATTAATAAAATAGGATAATATGTCTTCATCAGATGAAGAAATTGTAATAAATCGTTCTGCAAAACGTTCAAACAGAAGTGTACCAAAGAATAGTGCAAAGGAAGAGACTTTAGCTAAAATACGTGAAGCTAGAGCTGGTGGTATAAAGTACAAACCAAATGTAAGTTTTATTTAATTATCCATCACTATAATATTCAATAAAACTATTAGATTGAAGTTAAAGATGTTTATGAAACAATAGATGAAGAAGAGTATCAAAAGTTAGTCAATGAAAGACAAAAAAATGCTTTTGTTGTTAATGATATAGGTGATGGATATTGTAGTGATGAAGATGATATTGTTGATGAATATGACACTATTGAAGAAGAAGAAAAAAATATTAAAATAAAAAAAAATAAAAATCAAAAATCTAAAAAAGGTGGCATAAAAAATTTTTTTAATGTTGCTCCAAAAGAGAAGGTAAATGACAACATGACGGTAAAATTTGATGAAGATGAGGTACTAAAGGACTTGTTAAAAGAATTTGATGGTGCTGAAGAGACGAAGAATAGTGATATAGTTGAGCCACATGTTAGAAATCCTTTTAAAAGACATTTACAAAGTCCTGTTGAAAATGAAAAACCAATTAAATCTGCTAAAATTTTTTCTACACCTGTAAAAGCTAATACACCTGTCAATGAAATGGAGCATATTATAACAAGTCAAGAAAAAGTTATCCTAGATGATTCAAAAAATATCAAAAATGAAAAAAACAAATCTGAAGATGTCGTTATGACAGATGTTACATCCAAAACAAACGATGATATGGTAGATGATTTCGATGAATCCCTTGATGATACAGTGTTTAAAGAACAAAAAATAAAAAAAGTTGAAAGTAATAAAGGTTTAAATGTATGTGAAGCAGAGAATTTTGTTGAGGAAGAAGTTCATCAGGATAATGAAGATATTATTGAGTCTCAAGATGATGTTGATTTTGTTGAAGATTTTAATGACAGTGTAGGCATTAATAATTTGGAAAGTGATGATAATAAAATTACCATGTACTTTCTTGATGCTTTTGAAGATCCAATTAAGCATCCATCAGATGTATATTTGTTTGGCAAAATGAACACAGGTAAATATCATAGCAAATCAGTTTGCTTAAAGTTGCATAATATTGAAAGACAAGTTTTTTTTTTACCTAGAATTATTCGATTTAAAGATGGAAATGACACTGATATTTTGGTTAAAATGGCTGATGTTCATGAAGAAGTAAGAAGTATATTACTGAAAGATTATAATATTACTATTTTTAAAAGTAGAGTTGTCAAAAAGAAACTGGCGTTTGAAGATGAAGAATTGAATAATAAAGAAATCGAGTGCCTGGAAGTACGTTATAATGCTAAATTACCTCGTTTATCCTCAACTTTGAGTGGTGAAACTTTTTTCAAAGTTTGTAATACAACTGCAACTTCCTTAGAAAGGGTATTACTTGAATGCAATATTATGGGACCATCAGTAATACAAATTAAAAATGCAAAGCCTGTAGATTCAAAAATTAGCTATTGCCAACTAGAATTTTCATGTGATATGGAAAAAATGGATAATATTTCAAATCCTGAAAATTTCAAAACTTTAAGAGTTCCAGCAAAAATGGTTTCCTTCAATGTAATAACTGACTCAACACGAAAAAATGAAAATGGAATTGTCATGATTAATGGTGCATTTGATCTAGTGAATAGTAGTATTGACAAAATCTGCACTGATCCAAAAAGGATTATTAAATTTTGTTATATGACTAATCCATACGGAATGTCAATTCCTTTTAATTGGAAAGAGAAATGTAAAGCAAAAGGAATTGCACATATTGAGTATCTAAAAAATGAACGTGAAGTTATTTTAAAATTTCTTGGATTTCTAGAAAAAAATGACTTTGATTTTTACATTGGTCATGATTTTACGGAGATGTTGTCAAAACTTGTAAAGAGATTAAATGATTTAAAAATTCCTCAATGGTCAAGAATATCAAGATTAAAAAGAACTGTTGATATTAGTAAAGTAAGCTATGCTAAATCCAATCAGTCCGAATTAATTTGTGGAAGATTAGTGGCTGATTCAAGAATATCAGCTATGGAATTATTGAAAGCCAAATCTTATGATTTAGATGATCTTGTTGAACAGTTGTTTGGAATAAAAAGAGATGCATATTATATAAGCGATGCAGTTAACGAAATATATAAAAATGGACAAGCGTTGGCTGGTTTTATTGAAAAATGTATTGAAGATTCAAAATATTCAATAAATATTGTTAGTAAATTAGATACAATACCATTATTTGCTCAAATTACACGTACTGTTGGTGGTGTATTTTCAAGAACTTTACTTGGTGGTCGTTCTGAAAGAAATGAATATCTTCTTCTTCATGCTTTTCACAACAGAAATTATATACCTCCTGATAAACATATAAAAATATCTTCAAGAAGTGTAAAGAAAGAAAATGATACTATTATTGGTACTAAAAAAACAACTTTTTCTGGTGGTATGGTTCTCGAACCATTAAAAGGTTTATATGATACTTTTATTGTTCTTCTTGATTTTAATTCATTGTATCCTAGTATAATTCAGGAGTACAATATATGTTTTACAACAATTCCTAATTGTAGGAAAGAATTTGACGATGAACAAAATTTACCTGAAGCTCCTGGAAGTAGTAAACAACTAGGTATTCTTCCTGTTGAAATACGTAAACTTGTTGACTCCAGACGTTTTGTAAAAAATACACTTAAAAATGTAAAAAAATTAGATCAATTAGAAAGAAGGAAATTAGAAATAAAACAAATGGCTCTGAAATTAACAGCTAACAGTATGTATGGTTGTCTGGGTTTTGATGCATCAAGATTTTGTGCCAAAAGTCTTGCAGCACTTGTAACTTTCAAAGGAAGAGAAATTTTGTTGAGTACAAAAAATTTAGTTGAGAAAGCTGGTTATAGAGTTATTTATGGTGATACAGATTCAATTATGATTAATAGTAATTCACGTTCATTAAATGAAGCAAAGGATATTGCTACAACTGTAAAGAAATTGGTTAACAAATGTTACAAAAATCTAGAACTTGATTTAGATGGTGTATACAAAAAATTGTTACTATTAAAAAAAAAGAAATATGCTGGACTTTCTGTTAATCCAAATAATGAAATGGAAATTAAATGTGAATTAAAAGGACTTGATATTGTTAGAAGAGATTGGTCAGTATTGGTAAAAGAGACTGGTAATACTGTTATAAATTTAATATTTTCAAAAGATCGTGAAGATTTAAGTTTTGAAATAATTTCTATGTTAGGTTCCTTAAAAAATAAAATAATTAATGGTGAATTTTCTTTGGATAAATTTGAAATTTTTAAACAATTAACTAAAAATCCTACTGAATATGGTGATATTAAAAGTCAACCACATGTTTCTGTTGCTTTACGATTAAATAAAACTGGACAATTTCATTATAAAGCTGGTGATGTTGTAAAATATATAATTTGTGATGATGGAACTACAAATTCTGCCCCACAGCGGTCTTATCATAAAATGGAAATTGAAGCAAAACAAAGTCTTAAAGTGGATGTAGATTATTATTTAAAGCAACAAATATCACCTGTAATTAGAAGATTATGTGAACCAATTGAAGAGATTAATCCAATACAAATAGATGAAGCACTAGGTTTAGACACAACTGCTTTAAGAAGAAAATTATTAGAAAATGACAATCCAATGGATGAAGATGATATGGATGCAACATTTGAGCAAAATTATGATTCATGTGAATCATTTACTTTTAATTGTCCTAATCCTGAGTGTATGGTCGAAATTGAAATAAGAACTCCCGTAATTACATTTGAAAATATAACCAAATTTGCTCTTGAGCAATGTAACAAATGTAACTGTAATTTTTATGAAAAAAAGGGATATATAATTAATTGTTTAATAGAACAATTAAGAAAGCAGATTAAAAATTATTGTACTAGTGTTTATATTTGTGATGATGAAACATGTGCCTATCAATCACAAAGACCGCCGATTAAAATTTCAAAACATGGACCAATGTGCTTAAAATGTGAAAATGGAGTAATGAAGAAAAAATATAGTATTAGAAAATTATATGACCAACAATGTTTCTTTAGAAATATATTTGATATTGAACAAGCTATCACACATGGATACATTTCTCCAGAAGGTAAGGAACAATTAGAAAAAACTGTCAATTACTTGGAATACAAGGAAATTTACTTATATTTGTTAAATATCGTAAACAAGTATATCAATATGAACACTTTTAATATCGTGGATTTAGACTTTATTTTTGCACCATCATTTTCATAAGCATTATAAACTAATGTTTTTTATATATTTGAAATAACTTTTTTGTATTTATTCACAATTATAAATATGTATTTTTTATTTTTAAACAAATGATTCTTCATGTATTATAGTGTAACTTCCATCGTCTTCAGAAGTGAATCTTTTGTTCAATGTGATTTTTGAAAACTCTATTTCTCCAAAATCAAAGTCATTCAACTTTTCTATTATTTTTGTTCCATCAAATGTCTTGTCCTTTTTATTTTTTCCTTTCAAAAATGTTGTATTTATTAATGTTAAGTGTAATTTTAAATCACTCTTGTCATCAACACAAAGACCTGTTTTTTTTAATTCATTATTTATCTCTTCACCAATATTTTGAAGAACAGGACAATCAACTTTTCCATATAAAACATTTGCTTTTTTTGGATCATCATTCATAACAGAAAACCCTTTAATTTGTATTTTAACACTTTTTCCTCCAAGTAATGGTTTTACCATTTTATCAATAACATTCTTTAAACAATTTATTACTATTTTTTCTTCCATTTCATCAACTAATGTTGCCATACAAATTGTGATGTGTAATTTATTTGGTAATTGAAAATATTCATCCTCTAATCCAGAAAAAATTTTAGCTCTTTCAATAAATTTTAAAAATTTTTTCTGTAATTCACTATTATCCCAGAATGAAAAAGAAACAAAATGTGAAAAGGGCATTTTATTTCTAGTTTCCGTTACTATTTCATCTATAGCTTCTTTACATCTTTCAACATTTTCATATGATACCTTTGAAATGACTTCAATTTCATTGCTTGTTGAATCTTTTTCTGGTACAAATATTTTGCATCCAAATTTTCTTTCTATCTTTGATCTACTTACTCCTTTGGCTCCAATTATTTTACCATAAAAAAAGATTGGAATTGAAAACCTATAATATTTTTTTATTTTTTTTAAATATCAAATTTACTTACTTAATATACCAACATTCTCTTTCTGTATCATACTTTGTATCATCCACCAAATCTAATGGAACTTTTAATTTTTCATTTTTGTTACTTTTAGAAACATAATATGGGTTTCTTCTGTAAATTCTATTGTCAACTTTATATAACATATTACCATCAGTAATCATTTTTTGTTTATAAAATTCTCAAAAATATTTATATTTCTTTGTTGTTGTTTTTTTTTTAAAAACCACTAAAATATAAACGTAGAAATTTTTAAAGTTTAATATAAACAACAAAAAATTTTCTTTTTAATTTATAATTCATATAGATTAATTTTTCAATTATCAACATTAAAAGATAATAATTTTTACACTATGTCTTTTATTCTGATAAAAATAATAACCTAATTTTAAAAAGAAAAAATATGTATATATGAACTACATTATCATTCTAATAATAATAAGTCGTTATTAAAAGATATTTTTATTAAAATAGTTTTTTTTTTTTTAAAAAGTTAATAAATAACAGGAAAAATGTTAAAATCTTTTTTTTTCTAAGAACGTCCTGTACAGATTTATTATGATAACAATGAAGTATCGTTTTTCCAAAATAATACATTACATTTACAAACATCATTAAAAGATTGTTCAAAGTTATTATATTTTTAGTCTTTATTTTTTATTATCATTTTCTCCTAAAGTTCTTTTCTTTTTTAGTTTTTAAACTTTTATTTATTTGTGATATAAGAGAAATTATTTTTTTTCAAGTGTTAATACATAATTTAAATTGATACAATGGATTCGGGATCGAGTTCAGATACTGAAAATGAACCTAATAATACTGTTAATGAACGATTAGAGTGTGGGTATGTAAATTAGATAATTTATTGTTTTTAATTGTTTATTATTTTTTATAGATATCTTGGACATGGTCAATCAAGAGAAACATTTAAAGTTGGTCAAAAAGTTCTTCTTGATATTTCAAATATTATATTTGCTGATAAGGAAGCTAATGGTTTTCGTGACAGTTCAAGAATTAATAACACTAAAAAACTTATTGAATCAAAATTTGAAAGAGTTTTTACTGATGGAACTTTGCTTGATTTTAAACATAATCGTCTTGCTATTTCATCAATAACCCCAAATAAAACAGATACAATTAGAATTTTGGAAGTTAAAACAAATGAAAGAGTTACTATAGGAAGTTTTTTGGCCCCATCTTGTGATATGAGATGGGCTAAGGCTGATGCTTTACTCGTGATCATTGATTATAGATGTAATATATATGCTTTTAGAGTTCTTGAAAATAATATTATTGACTTGTATCTTAGAATGGAACATGGTAAATTTATGAATCCAAAAAATATGGACTTGTATACAAGCTTTGAAGATGAAAAATTTATTTGTACAATGGCATATTCTCACGGCAGTATGTTAGAAATATTTTTTATGGATAAAATTCATTTTGATCTTGAAGTTCCTGATACAAATATTGATTATGTTACAAAGATTGATAAAGCTTACCTTCAACATAAAATGGAATGTGAGATTACTGCTATTAAATTTGACAGAGATGGTAATAATATTTTAGTTGGATTGTTAAGCGGTGCTTTTAAAGTATTTTGCATTGTTGATAATATTGAATTGGTATTGATAGAAACTATACAAGTTTGTAATACTGGTGGTGTTAACTCTTTTATTTATCTTGATTATTATGGTCCAGACTCAATTTCTCTTTGTGATAATGTTCTTGTATCCTCTCATAATGGAACTAAACTTTCAATTTATAATACAACTACATGGAGAAATGATGCTACTATGAGATTAAAAACAACTCAATCAAATTATAAACTTTTAATTTCAAAAGCTCCTGATAATAGTAATTTTATTTTTGTAACAGATCCCCTTTCAAAAACAATGTTGGCTGTTGAAATATCAAATATACCAACAAATCCAAGATTTACTTCTGTTACTGCTGTTTATCTTCCATATGCAATATTGGCTCTTGTACCAATTTCTATAAATCCAAAAGATGACAATAATTGTGATCTTTCATATACAAATGATGATAATTTAAGTGATGGTGAAAACGAAGAAGAAACAGGACTTACTGAACCTATAATTTGTAAATTTTATGCTTTGTCAAAACGTCTTGTTACTGAAATTGACATTCAATTTGATGTTACTGTTTCCAGAAGTTGTAGTACTGATTCAAGAAAATCATCTACAAAAGAAAGTTATTCATCTAATATCAAAACATCTTTAACACCATGTACTTCGGGAACAGGTCTTGTGTTTTCTTTTCATGGAGAGGATCAACGAATTATTGATAGTCTAGAATCAACAACATTAAATGATGAAAAAAATGTAAAAGAGTGTAAACAAGAAGAGGAAAGTATGCCTCCACAACTTGCTAACATATTTTTTGAAACAGAGAATTACAATGATACATATGATTTGTTAAAAATGAAAAATATCAAAAAATCTTTATCAACAACTAGTTCAATGTTACAGGGGAGTGAAAAAGAACCATCAACAAAAAGTTCACCATTAACAGAATCAGTTGGTGATCAAGCATCTTTTCTTGATATTTTATCTTCAATAAATAATAGAATGGAAAAAATTGAGGATAGTCTTAAGAATATGAGTAAAACAATGAAAGATATTGTTAATGAAGCAGTTAATAACCTTGAAACAAGCATTATATCCAATATTGATGAAAGTATTCAAAATAATTTAACACTTTTATCACAAAATGTTTATGAACAAAGTGCGAGATTAACAGTAAATGAATCAAGAAAAATTATTGAAGATATTATTCTTCCAACTGTACAGAAATGTACTAGAGAAATGGAAAATAAGATTGAAAAAGTTATGGGAGAACAATGTTCTCGAATGATTGTAAATTCAAATCACACAATTAATTATAGAAATTTGTATACAGAAGACTCTCCACCTTTAGTCAAAGATACTTCATCTTTGTTTGATAATTTTAATGGTACTGGAGAGATTTTTGATCGTGGATCAACTTCGAGATCTATTCCTTCAGGTGGAGGAAGATGTAGTAATTTGGAGAATGAACAAATAGAAGAAACAATTTCTAGGTATTTGAATCAAAAGGCTATTGGTAATGTTATTGATATGATACCTACAAATACTACATCGTGTGCTGTTAATATGTTAATTACTAAGTACAAAGCTTCAGATATCTATGAACAATTTAAAACACAACTTAATACTTATCGTATTATGAACCTTATCTGTGGATGTGCTCAGGATTTACATACAAATACTGAGGATAAATTGAAGTAAGTTTTTTTATTTAATATTTTATAAATATTTTCTTTTAACAGTTACATTGAAAATTCCCTTATTAATTTGCAAGACTATGCCGATGAGAGTAACCGTGAAACAATAATTTCGGGAATAAACTTTATTCTTTCCAAACTTCCAGGTATGTATAATTATTAAATATGTTAACCTAAAACATTAATATTTTAGAAAGTGATGGGTTATTTGGAGATCTCCACCAACGCTATAATCAAGAAATTTTGATGATTAAACATCGTTGTTCAGAGTTCTTGGAGTTGTATAGTAATGACGATTGAAATAATTTTTATATGAAAAATAAATAGCCTTTATAAAAATACACTTTTTTTTTGTACAAGTCATAAAATTATTTTATTACATTTTTTAAAACTTTTTAGGTTATTTATAGTATAATTCTAAATTTACATAGTGTACTTTTGTTTCTTATCATCTTATGAGTAAAAATAATATATGCGATAAAACCTAAAAATTAATAAAATAAATTCGAAGGATTTAAATTTTTTTTTTCTTTTTTTTTTATAAAATAACTCAATTGCATATAATAATTATAATAATAAATGATAACATAAATTTAGAATATTGGTAAAAAAATTATAAGAAGGATACATTTAAATTTAGTTTAGTCATGGTTTTATAGACTAACAAAAGTAGAAAAATAATGTATCTGTCTATATGACATTTGATAACAACTTAAAAATTAATATTATATATATTTTTTACTTAATTTATGAAATCAGTATGACAAAAAAAAAACACATGAAAACCATGATCAGGTGACATTTCGGTGCCTTTAAGAGAGATGTGAGGAAGTGTGGCGTATTGATGATTTTTAACATAGACAATAAAAAGTAATATTGATATCCATTTAAGCACATCAAAAACAGTGATAAGAAATTATTTCTGTAGAAACAAGTTGCTATTAGTAAGTAAATATTTACGATTCATCTTCTTCCTCATCTTCATCTTTTGCCAAAATTTCTTTTGCTCTACGAAGAGCTGCCCCCTCATCATAGTGTTGACGCCTCTTTACTTCAAATTCCTTTTTATGTGCTAAAAATGAAAAATATTTATTATAATAAAAATAAATATTATTTTAAAATACCTCGTTGCTCCTCAGTCAAATATTCATCATCATCAAAATCCTCGACATCTCCTGCACTTAAAGAACCACTGGAACCATTAATTTGAGCAGCATAAATTCCCTCTCTTAATTTTTCTGGATCAATCGCTCCAACTAGACTGACACGTCTTTTGCCATGTCCACTAGACGATGAAGCATCTTCCTCAGAATCAGAAAATCCATGATAAGGTGTTTTTGGTTCATCAATCTTCATATGACCATAATCTTTACCTTCAGGATGAAGTGTGGCTAGTATATTCATCTCATCAAAGTGAGCCCTTTCATCTGCATTAGATTTTTTACGTGTTGACTCCTCATCAATTGATATTTGTTTATTCTTAAGTATAGACTTTTTTGGCCTAAGTTTTAAGCATTCTGTTGGATCATGTATCTCAACATTAGTATCCATTGACTCCATCTTTCTTTTTTAATTTGTTTTTTTTTTCTTCGTTAGAATATAATTCCAAAAAATATTAATACAAAATCTGTATGTTTCAAGAATAGAGAACAAAAATAAATCTAGAAAAATAAATTTATTATAATATGTACTAATACTGATAAAACGTAAAGATAAATAATAACGAAAATGAATGATTAAAATATATAATAAATACACCCTTAGAAAAGGAGAGGGATTAAACATAATGAAAAATGTTAAGATAATAAAAATCTTTACATTTAAAAATAAATATTCTAAGTTGTAGGAGTTATAAAAATATAATTCCTTTATTTTTCAGATATGTATATATACATTTCTGATAATTTAACAATATTTTAACTAAAAAAATGATATTTACTACCCTTATCATGAATAATATAACAGTCTACTTTTTTTTTCATTAAAAAAATCTATTTTTTTTTTAAAATGTTGTTAAATAATAATAAAAAATTAAATGTATATGTATATGTAAATTATATATTTTTATTTATCACACTAACTTGAAAATTCTATTTTTTTTTTAACTAATATAGTTCCTTTAAAATATGATAAAGATTATAAAGGTTATTGTATGATAGAAAATAAATTATTACAATAAATATTGACTTAGAATAATACAAATTATTTTATAAAAGAAATAACTATTTATATATCCTATGTAAAAATAACCAAAAATTTATTAATAATTCATAATAAACAAAAGCTACATTATATATTATAGTACAAAAGCGGCAGTTCAGTTTTAAATGTCATTGATAATGAATAATATGATATACATTATATATATATATATATATATATTTATATTTACAAGAGATTAATTGATTTATAATTTTTATAATAATAAAAAAGAAACCTAAATAAATAAATAATCACAAGTGGAAACAACAATATTTAAATAACAATGAACTTCTCAATAACCCATTCATAAATTGTCAAAACAAAAAAGTATAAATATATATGGTCAATTCAAATAATATAAATATTTTCAAAGTAAAACAAATCGATTTGGTAGAGATTATTGAAAAATCGTTGACCAACAACATTATAAATGCCAAATTTCTTTCAAACTTTTAATATATTTTATTATTTTTACTCACT
This sequence comes from Strongyloides ratti, assembly GCF_001040885.1. Classification (NCBI taxonomy): domain Eukaryota; kingdom Metazoa; phylum Nematoda; class Chromadorea; order Rhabditida; family Strongyloididae; genus Strongyloides; species Strongyloides ratti. The sequence continues at coordinate 9,271,555 of NC_037308.1, forward strand.
ATAATAATAATAGTGTATAGGTATCATAGCACAACAAAATAAATATTGAAACAATTTATATATTTTTAGAAACAACAATATCTAAACAAATCTTTTATAATATTGTATTTTTCTTCACATTTTTATAAATATAATTATCTACATTATTTTAAAAATACATTTATTTATACTTTTGAAGAAACTATCAAACAAAATAAAAAGTGGCTGAATGTTAAAATAAATTTTTTTTATAAATAAAGAATAAAAAAAAATTTTATTTTTTATACTTTACCATTAAAAACTACAACTTTAATGATAAAAAGAAAAATTTCATCAAAGTCAGGAAGTAGGAAATAAATAAATAATTTACTATTAGATATTGAGAGAACAGTGATTACGAAGTGTGACTTATGATTAATTGTGTATGTTTTCAAGATAACTTAAAGATTGTAGTAAAAGAAACATTAAAAAAGACAAAAGCCATTTCTTAAGCAACTTTAAAATATAAAATATAATTAAATAATGAGATAGACATTTACAATACACTATACATATGATATCCTAACATCAAAAGTACAGTTGGTAAGAAAATTTACCAAACAAAGCATTAAAAAGAAAATTTGAAAAAGTTAAACTTTTATAACCAACCATAAAAAATGATTTCTGTCGACGGAGTATATTTGCACAGAGGTTGACAAAGGTCGCTCCAAGAGCACAAAATATATAACATTTATTATTCATATGAAAAATTTAAATATATCTTTTTGATAGTTTAACTTGGCCTCCCAATAGATTTTACTTCATATTTGCAGTTGCCTTATAAAAAAAAGAAGAAACTATTGCACATAACTATTTAAAAGAGAACAAAGCTGAAAAACTGCATCTTTAATGATATATCTGCACATGTCACATATTTTCCTCAATAAAGAAAAAAGCATTATTATAATACATAAATTCTTTTTTTTTTCGACAAATAAAAAGAGTAAGATAAAAAGGTACTTCTTAAAAGACACCCAAAAATGAATACATCCTGTAAATATATTGATACAAATACTATGTTTTTTTTTGGTAAAGAATTAGTCCATCTATTATTTCTTTTTTAATAGCATACTTATTTAAAAGAGAAAAATATTTAAAAAAATAAATATATATGTGATAAAGACAATGTTCCTTCATCATAAAAAAATGTTTTTAATCTAAGATTACTAATTGGCTAGGAGTAATCAAGAGAAAAAAAAATTACAATCTTATTTTATATAAAATTACATTAAAATAAAATAAAGAAGTAATAATTATAAGATAACATATATCATTATTTTTTTTTGCTCATTTTTTTTATAATATACATATATTAGTGATACAAACAAACAAGGTACTTGGGTAAATTAAATAAAAATTATGAAAAAAAAAAAAAAATCTTAAAGAACGATAATATTTAAATTAAAAATATAAATGTGTTAACTGATTTGGATGACAAAAGAATGAAAAAACAAAGGTTACTTGTCACCAACAGAATATGATATCATTCGTGTCAAAATATGCATAATTTTTTAATGAATATCAAAAAAGAATGAGAAAAAAAATAATTTATGATAAAATATCTTTTTTTTTATTATTACGCATTGTTACTCATTAAATTTTAAATTTACTTATAATTATTAATTCAAATTACTCAAATATTATAGAAATAAAATAAAAAGTTTCTTTAATACTTAAAATACAAAAAAAAAAAAAATTTCTCAAGTAAATATTTTTTGTTTACATATATCTGTTTTTTTTTTCTCTTTTTTTTTTACATTACTACTTAATATATGAATAGAGATATATTTTTTTGTCTATCCTTTTACTAACCTCTACTTTTTTTTTTTTAGGATGAAAAATTTGTTGACATATTCTGTCATAACATTTTGTCTTTTTTTTCTTATCAAGGGTAACAATATTGATGATGAGATAGTTGGTACTAGTGTTCATGAATATCGTGGTTATTATAGGAGAGAATATTCATTAATAAAACCTTATCATTCATCATCTTCTCATATTCCATACTGGGAAATAATTGGTGATACAGAAGTTAATAATGATGAAGTTAGATTAACTCATGATGAGAAAGGAAAATCAGGAATTATTTATAATAAACCTCCAGTTTTATTTCGTGATTGGGAAGTTATGTTGTCCTTCTCTATTACCGGAACAAAAGAAAGACTTTATGGTGATGGTATAGCTATTTGGTATGTCAAAGAAATTAATAGAGGTTCTGCTTTTGGTATGAGTAATAGATTTAGTGGACTTGGTATATTTCTAGATACATATCATAATGATAATAAAGGAAGTGACTATCAATTTCCACTTATTTATGGAATGATAAATGATGGAAAAAAAGAATATAATATTGATAATGATGGTACTTCTACTAGATTAGGTAATAAGGTATGTTCAGCATACTTTAGAAATCAAGAAAAAGGATCTACTAATTTATTATTAAAATATTTTAACAATACACTATCTATCTATATAGATGTTGATGGTGAACGAAAATGGAAGAAATGTTTTGATGTTGAGAATGTACTTCTTCCAACTGGTTATATATTTGCTATATCAGGACATACTGGTGATTTACATGATACTCATGATATTTTAGCTTTCAGAACGTATGAATTAAATTTGAATAGACCAAATACAAAAAATGAAATGTCATCGTATGACATAACTCCTCAACATTTAGATGAAAAACAAAATAACTTAGAAATAAAAAGTGAAAGAAATTTTTTTTATACCATTAAAATATTCTTCTTAATTTGTATAACGATCTCAATATTATTTTTTGCAATTTACTACGGATTAGAATATTATAAAAATCGTATAGCAAAATCTCGTAAAAGATTTTATTAATTAATGTTTATTTGTATTATTTAGAATAAAATTATATTACATTTGTTAATTTAACAAAATGTCAATAAATTATTTGTCGAAATATTTTTATAAAAATATTTAATTCTAATATAAAGACATATATATATATTTAAGATTTTGTTAGATAATATAATAAAGTTTTTCTTTTCAATCTTAGCGCTATATACAAAAATATATCTTTTTTAGAAAAATGAAATTATCCAAGATATTGTCAAATGATACTATTTTAGAAAAATGAAAAAAAAATACAAATATATATATATAAATTTAGGGTTGCCTAAAATGACACTAGAATTAGAATGGTGAACTTCCGAAGACATATGGCTTTTAAATGATAAAAAAGTCATTCTTTATAAAGAAAAGGATAAACTTTATAATTTAAATTGGTAAATTCTTTATAATGGCATTCTTTATTTGTAAGGCAAACTTAAAAACTAAATATTTATAAATATAAAAAGTATTACCAAAGTAGAAATAGTAATAATAGGATAAAAATTATTTGAATTAAAAAGTTTAAATTTTGACATTCAACAAAAGATAACATGGTGAATAATTAACAATAATGACATAGTGAAAATAAAGGTTAACAATTATACATAAAAATATATGGATGTTAGAAATCATTATTTAAAGTTCAAGGTGTCTTTTTTAAATCAATCAATAGATATATTTATATATAAAATATTTCAATTAAACATATTATGAAATATTTATTTACAATAGTATATTTTGAATGATTAGGGTTTAAATAATGAAAGAGGCATTCAAAGTAACAGTAGTATAAACAGGAAAGTTTTTTTTTAGTAAACACCTCAACTATTTTATTATTTCAGGATTAGTAGAATATTTATAAATACTTCCAAATTGAAAATATATAAATTACTATGTTTGTTAGTATGTAAGAAAATTAAGCTTGAAAAAATAATATAAAAAAAAAAGTATTACACACCGATTCTTTTATATATATATTTTTTCAAATCTAATAATCAGAAAATGGGTTGTACATATTTTTATTTGGTAGATAAAAATTGCAATAAAATTATAATATAAATGTTTTAAAATGTTTCATTATAAATAGAGTTTATAATTTGAGAGATGACATTTTAAAAAGAATAAGGGTAAATGATTCTACTCAACGATATATATGAAATAAGCTGATTAAAAAATATTTTAAATTATATTTAAACCATTTATATTTGTTTTGATATTAAAAAAAAAGCATTGATAATGGTTATACTTTGACATAAACTAAATAAACGTTAAAATATGAAGATGTTTTAAATAAAAAATATCAATGACATTATAAATATGTTGATAGAAATAAAAATTTGATGATATGATAGTTTATTTTAATATACTTAATATAAAAGAGAAAACCTTCTAAATATGATAAATGATAATTAATAATTTTATTTTAGAAAAATTTCAAGAAATCATTTTTATATATTATCAATCTAAATTTAAAAAGGTAATGATTTATACTTGAATAAATAATAAGATTACTTTTATATTATGTCAGCAATATATTAATAATAAAAGGTTTAAAAAAATACCATTATTTAGATTAAAATCAAAATTCAATAAACAAATATACATTTATAAACTATTTTAGTTTATAGTTGAAAAAATGATATTTTAGATATTTTTATTTCATATATATATAATCAAATATAGCTTAAAATAAAAGTATAATATTTTGAGAGAGAAAAAAAATATATATGTATAAATAATATGTAAAATTAAGTAAACATAAAAAATATTACGGGATTTATATAAACTTTAAGAAAAAAAAATATATTTTCTTTTTAATATATTCTGTTGTTATAAAAGGAATAAGATAGGTAATTTAAAAATACTTTATTATCATTGACTGAATGTCTCTTTACATACTATTATAAATTAACAAAAATTAAATTAGGATAAAGTTTATAACTAAAAATAACATATTACAAATAAAATGTATTCTTTTAACATCAAGTAACAATACGGTTAAATATTTTTTTTCAAAAATAAACGTAATTTTATAATCATTGTTTTTCTACCTATTGTTATTCTTGTTATTTTTTACTTTTTATTTTCAAAATTTTTAAAATTATTTTTAAAAAGTACAAATTAAGAAAATAGTAAAATTATTTTTAAAAAAAAAAAAAGTTAAAAAATATTTTCTCCTAAAATAATCAGGGAAAATATATAATATACATAATAATCATTGGGAAATTATATTACATATTTTTTTTTGATTATTTTATCATATTAAATTAAATAAGTAACATAAAAAATTTTTATCTACTAAAATTATTATATATTCTAAATATAAATATATACTGTAAAAAAAAATAAATATAATTGGATAGACAACAAAAATAGTAAGATTGTTTTGGCTACTTTTATAGTTTAAAATATAGAAGAATTATAAGATTTTTAAAGTTAAAATTCATTAGTTACTATTTGAATTGTATTGATTTATGTTTTTGTTATCTATAAGTTAATATATAAAATATCTTATTTCAATTTTGTTTTTATACTATTATTGTATTGTTATATTTTGAAATTGAAGAGATTTCAATTTAAAAATATGGTAAAAATTTTAACTTGAGAATATTTTTATCTAAAAGTTTTATAGATACTTATATTTATAAGTAAAAAAAAAATCTTTTATATTTCTTCAAATATCTATGATTTAAATTGTATTATTAAAATGCTTTTTATTATAAATTAAATTAACTAATATTATTTAACCAAAAAAATTTTTTTTTTTATTAAAAATAAATAGGATGAAAAATTAATGAATTATTCAAAAAAAAAAATTAAATATTTTATCGATTTTGTATTACTTTATCATCACATATCATTTTGAATTTTTCTAGAATGGTAGATATTATTAAGTAGAACAATTGCTTGAAAAGAAATATGTAAAATGTGTTTTACATATTTTACTTATCAACAGACAAAATATTCTTACTCATTTATCTGATAATGATGTTAAATTTATTAACCTTAACAGAAACAATTATTTTATATAAAGTTGCCTGTTTATTTGTCATTTTTATAAAATGAATAATTTTATTTTATTTCAAGAAAGAACTTTATAAATATAAAGGTACAAAAAAAGTTCAATTTTATTTTAATTAAAAATAAAAACGACATTAGGGTGAAAAAATAACAAAAATAATTTAAATAGAATTGACAAAAAAATTTTTAAAATGTTTTTATAATTTTATAAATAGTAGGGTAGCAAAAAAAAAAAAATTATTATTAAAAATAATATTATAATTGATTCTTTAGAATTGTAATATAAAAGTGTTTTTGTAATATATTAAATATATAATTTGACAATTATAAATAAAATTTTGTTATTTATATCAATATCAAGAGACAATGATTTATGATTAATTTATTTTTTTTTTCAAATTTTTATTCTCAAATAGGTTTATAGATTAATTAATTCAAGTTATAAAATTATTTAAAAAATTTTTCATATATTTTTAAAATCTTTTAAAATGAATCTAATGTAAAAAAATAATGTTATATATATAATAGAAATAAATAATAGTGAATTGATGATAAATGATGCTTACATAATTTGAATCTTTAAACTATATAAAAAATTCTTCATCATTCATCATAATGTTAAGCTTAGAATAAATTATTATATTATTATTATAAAAAAAAAAGACAAACACAATTATTATTATTAATTAATGATAGTTTATTATTCAAATAAATATAAAAAAAAATCTTATTTCCATCCAACTAAAACATATTTTCTATTATTAACCAATTTTTTTTTAATACATCTTAAATATATTTCTAATTATATAAAAGATATTTAAAACTTTAAATGAAAAAAAAATATATTAAAAATTGGTACAAACAGATGTATAATTTTCTCAAATTATGCAAATTAGTTAAAGTTAAAAATTTGTAAAAAAAAAAATTATGAATGTAAATTATACTTAACAAATAAAAAAAAAATAAAATTTTTCTTAATATAATTTTTATATTTAAAATAAATTGTATATATAAAAAAAAAGTAGAACATTTTTTTTTAAATATGTTAATTTAAAATTAGATAAATAAGTTATAATTTAACATATTTATGATTTTTATTAAGTATATGCAATTATAGATTTATATATATTTATATAATTAAATCAATTTTGTTATTAAATAATTATAATAAAAATTTTATGTATAAAATTTTATTATATAAAAATATACATTAAATATATAACTTTACTTAGAAAAGCTTTTTATAAAGTTAAATTATAAATAAATAAAAATTAAAATACCAAGCTAATGTATCAATTTCAAATTTTATTATAATACTACATTTTAAATATCCATCTATGTAATTTTATTTATATTAAGAGATAAAAAAAAATCCTATTAATATTTTGTTAAAAAATTTTTAGGAAATAAGTAAAATATAATTAACTATATAAATGCAATACCAATTTTCCAATTATTTTTATTATATTAAAAATTTACATAAATTAATATTTTTTTTATATAAAAAAAAAAATTTGTAATCTAGATAACATAAAATATTTTATAAATTTATTAAAAAATATTTTTGCTAAAATTTTAAGAGGTAAATATATATTATATATTTATAAAATTAAAAATATAATAATGAATAAATATAATGTTAGATACAGAATGTATCTTAAATAAAATAAGATGTAATCAAATGTTATTAAAGTTGATATTTTTAGACAGTATTATATTAAAGTGTAGTATTCTTAATAGTAGTTAACACATTATCTTTATAAAAGTATATTATATAGTAGAATTTAAATGTACAAGTTTTTAATCTAAAATATCTTATTATTTATATAAATAAGTAATGTCTTTGATATGTAAATAAGCATAATATTATTATCCTACTTTAATTAATAACTTGTAATACATATGCTTAATGGACTGTAAATTTAATGAAGATCCATAAAAATTTAATTTGCATTGCTTAGTTTGTTATTTAATGGCACACATTACATATTTTTCAAGTTGTTTTAAATTTTGAAATTGAATATAATTATTTTAATATTTTACATGCAAATTGTTTTTATAATTATTTATCTGCATTCAACAATAATAAAAAAAAATATTTTTACAAAATTAAAAAAAAATAAATACTTTAAAATAAAATTTTTAATACTTATTATTATAATTTAAACAATTCAACAACAATAATAAAAAAAAAATTATAAAAAAAAACAAAAAATTATTCACGTTTAAAAACTTTTGGTAAGTAACGTTTATCATCAGAGGTTGGCATAACAATAGCTAAATAACCATGATTTTCAGGATGTTTTCGTACCAAATCTGGATCATTTTCTAACCTATCATTTACTTCTATACAATTTGCTCTCATACCAAACTTTAATGGATATTTTTTATCACTTTTAGTTGTTATAATACATAATTTTGTATCAGGAAAAAGATTTCTAGCCCCCTTAAAAAAAATATATATATATAATAAAAAAACTTTTTTTTAACATACCTTTTTTCCTTTTCCGGAGACATTACTTTTTATTTTATCAGCACCTCTTTTATTTACATCCCAATCAACTTTAACAATTTCCTCATTCATTGCTTCATGATTTTTGTTAAGAGTAATAACAATAACACCACTATTATGTCTTATATAACATAAATCTTTGTACCCTTCAATTTCATAACGTTGATAGTTTTTTTCAACAACAGTCTCATAGCGAAGATCCACCATTATACACTTGAACTAAACAATAAATTATTAATAAATAATATAAATTATTATAAAAATATGTGGGACAAAATTATACCACTTGTAATAATATAATAATATAAAAAAATATTTTTATTAACAAAATAAAAAAAATAAGCCTAGTCTATACTTTTCATTCTACAGTATTAGATATAAAAATATGTATATTAAAAAAATAGAAAATCTCACATTATTGCACAATTCTCTGGATCATCTATATTTTCAATATTTGGAGACAATTCCTGTGGAACAAATCCATAAGAATGTAATTCATTAAACATTTTTGTTAAAAGAATAATTCTTTCACTCTTCTGATTTTCATCATTCTCATCATAATTTTCTTTCTCAAATTCAATACAAATTTTTCCCACAATTTCTTGTTGTTTCTTATATTTTGTAAGCTCTTCCTCACTTAATGTAGAACTTTTTTCCTCCAAAAATTGTGAAAATTTATCTCTAATTTCTTTTATTGGAGGGTACATTGTTTCTTTATTAGTCATTTCCTCCATTAACATTTCAGTAAAATTTTTCATAAAACTATTTGGATCTTCAAATTCACTCATTATTTTATTCATTTCCTCCTCACTACATCCATTATTAATAGTATTTGCCGTTTCCATAAATTTTTTCATATCAGAAAAGAAATTTTTATCCTCATCTAAAACTTCCCCATCATTTGTATCTCTTTCAGCTTCAACTTTCTAAAAAAAAATAAAATAAAAATTAATTAAATTTAATAATAAAAAAAAACCAACTTTCATAATAGCATCAAGCATTGTTTCAAAATTTTTTGATGCGTCTTGCATTGCCTGTTGATCAAGTTGTTCCATAAATAAATCCAAATCATCATCTGTACATTGCTTATCTTTTTTATTTTCACTTTTACCTAAATCAGCCATAGCTGAATTCATCAATTCTGCCAACTCATTATCCTCCTGATCTATAATAGTTTCATTGGATTTTTTACCATCATCTGACATGATTGATTAGTAAAAATAATAACAACAAATAATGTTAACAGGTAAAAGTAATACGATAAAAGAAAATAAAAAAGTAAATGAACTATATACTAAATGTCGTTTCAAGATTAAATATTAAGACAATACCTTTTAAAAGATAACTATCTAATCAGAAATAAATATATAGTAATATTTTTTTTATTAATATAAGGATAAATATTATTGAGAGTATATATATAAAAAATGATTAGTAAAAAATTTAAACATTTTTTGTTAATTTATTATTAAAAGTGAATCTTATCAAAGTTGGTTTTTTTAACAAAATTTTAAAAAATTTATATTAAGATGTATAGTACTATATTATAAAATAAACAATTAATTAAATTTTCTTAAAAAAATATTTAATTTAAAAGAATTTTATTTTTTGCCATTGTATTCAATTAATATTACAATACTTTTATTCTTATTTTTAAAAAAGTTAAGTAATTAATATGACAAAATATTACAAATACTGTTAAATTTAGAAAAATTATCAAAATCAACCAAAAAACACTTAACAATGGAAAAAACTTTTTTTTATACAATATTTCTAGTTAATAGATTGTCATCGACACAACCAAAATGAATATTTAAAAAAGTACTATCTATGATGTTATAAAAAAAAATTACAACATACAATAGTGAAAGGAAGTTAAATGAAAACATTTCAAAACTGGATATGGCCATCGAATTACTAAACACAATATATTAATTGATTAAAAAAAATATTTATTTAGTGAATAATTTTAAAAAAAAAAAGTTAAAATTCTTGAATATATTATTTATTTTAAGTTGAATAGATTTTGAAATGTATTTATTAATTTATTTATGATAAAAGATTTTGTATTTTTTTCTTAATTATTTGTTTACTATTTTAAAAAATTTATTGTAATGTAAATCAAAAATGAGGAAAAAAACTGTTATAGTTTATATAAATATGTATTTTTTTTTGGTATAAAAAATTTCTATTTTAATAATAATACCATTTTTTTTAAAATCAATTTTATTATAGTTATTAATATAGAAATATATTCTCCCTACTTTTAGTTAAAAATAATATATTATATTTTTTTATAAGTTAATGTTATAAATTACTAGCGACAGAAATAAAAAGTTTACTAATAATATTGTTAACTAATAAACTTATTTCTAATATAATCATAACAAAAGATTTAGGCTCAATTTAGAATGATAATGATATGAATAAAATTTATATTAATCCTCTTGTTATAATTGGGATGAGATTAACTATTTTAATATTGTTAAAAATATTTAAATCTTCTTTACACGGAAATAAAAAGGTAACACAAAACTTTTATAGTAAAATACTATACTAACTTTAAACTGAATGATTATTAATTTATAGATATCGTATATACGGTTAACTTAAAACTGTTTTATGCTAGTATTTTTAGTTCAACTTTTACTCAAATTATCATTATAAATTATTTTATAGAACAAAACAAATAGTAACTGGAAGAATATATATAGATACTTTCTATATATATGTATATATTTTCTTTTTTTTTTATTAAACATTATAATTAATTTGTAATTTCATTTTATCACTATATAAATATAAAAAAATATTTAATTTTTAATATTGTTCATTATTAATAAAAAAAAATTGTTTATACTTTTCTATATATTTACATTAAAGCTTTATCATAAGGCTAAAAATTATATTGAAGAGTGTTATAAAGTTATAACTATTTTATTTATTGTTATTATAATACAATACATATAAAATTTAGTGATAAAAGGTAAGAGTGAATAGAAAAGAATTTTGACTATTAGTTTATTATCATACAAACAGCTATATTAAAAGGATGCATGAATAATTTATTTGTGTCATAACTAATTTAGAGATGTAAAGTTATAATATTTATATATTACTATAGATTAATTTTATTATATCAATTATATTAATAATTAAATTTTTTTCTTCTTTTAAATATTTTAATATATACCTTGTATATAGTTATTTTTTAAATATATAATTACATATGTTTTAAATTTCAGACAACACTTAATATTAACATACATTTAAATAATTTTTTCTAGTATTTAAGTTTTTATTCTGTTTATGCCATAACAGTATATTTCAATATTTTATAAAGTGATACTTTGTTTAAAAAAAAATAAGATAGAATAATAAAATAAAGGTATATTCAGTTCTCTATGCCAACTGACATTATTCTTCTAAATGAAATATAACCAGAGGTAGTGTTGTTTTTCTGGTTATTACTATTTTTACATATATGAGTAGTAACAGTGAAAGAAACGAAGAAGGTGAACCTTCTCTACAAGCTAAAATTTTTGATAAATATCAACTTTTGGCATATACAATTGTTTTATGTACTGTAAGTTTTTAATTAATAAATATCTTTTTTACTTTTTTTAGTATATTACTTGTTTTTGTGAATATTTATATTTACGATTAACTTCAATATTAATACCAGAACATTTTAAATGGCATCAAAAAGTTTGTCAAAGGAATGAAGCTGTTATTGGGAAAAATGCTTGGCATTATTCTATAGCTATATTATTATTTATTGTTGTAGCAATTTTTAAAATATTATGTTTTTTTTTACTTACATTATCAGATCCCTTTTTTAAAAAAGAACCTGTTATTAACCTAAGGCAACGTTTAACATCAAAACAACAAGAATTTTTAAATTTAAAAATATGGGTATTAAAAATAACTAATGATACGATGTATCCAACATTTGGAATTTATATTATTTGTTCTGTTATTATATTTCTTATAAGTTATTATTTGTTAGGAATTAATGATTCTTTAGATTCAAATGTAAGTAAAGTTTTAACATTTGTTTTTGATGGTTTAATGATTGTTTATTTGCTAAGTTTTCCCATTATAACAATCATTTACCATCCTGATTTTTATTGTTGTAATAAAAAACCTCAAATGAAAAATACAAATGAAAAAAAGAATCCTATATTATTATCACATGTAAAAATAAATAATTCAACAAGAATAAGAAGAAATAGGTCTCAAGAAAGCATTTCACATTTAAATATGTCATCGTCTCCAACAAAAAATTTTAGAATGTCAACAAATAGACATACAAATTTATTCAGTGAAAATCAAAAGATCCTGAAACCAAGATCAATATCAACTGACGTATAATAATATTATTTTTTTTTATCTAATAATTATTTATTTAATTACTGTTTCTAAAAAATATTAACAAAAAAAAAATATATATATAAAACTTTTATATAACTTGTTCATGATATATTGTTTCAGAAATATCATTTGACTCAAAATTACATTCATCCTTGTCTTCAATAAAATAATCTTTATTCATCATATCATTATTTTTTTGTTCCCATTCACAGGACATCTCATGATTTACAAATTCTCTTTGATTTTTAAAACTTCTAGAACAAGCACATACCCATTGTTTTAATGAATGACGTTTTTTGTAATGTTGATTTAATAATGCACCACTGATAAAGGATGATTTACAATCAATGAAACAACAAACAAATAATTTTTGATTTAAATGTCTTCTCATATGCATTCTCATTGGTGTACTTTGACTGAAACCTTTTTGGCAAATTGTACATTTATATGGTTTTTCACCTGTGTGAATCCTTTCATGAGCAGCTAATTTTGAAGGGTATTTAAATATTTTATTACAATATCTACATTTACCAATTACTGGCTTTTTACGAATATGTGGAGATGATTCATCTATATTTTTACCCTTTGCAACAGCATCAATAATCCAATCCAGATTGTGTGAATTGATTTTTATTGGACGTTTAACTTCTGGTTTATACATTTTTTGTGGAGCAACTTGTTTAACAATTTCTGGACTAACATAAACACTTTCAACAACTTCATTTTCAAGTTTTTTCTTTTTTCGTCCTTTTGTAGGAGGGGCAGCATCAGCTAAACATGACATATTTTTTGATTCAGTACTAACTGGTCGAATGTGTACAATATTAATTTTCTCAGTATCAGATTGATAAACATCATCATATTCTATATTTTCCTCATCATGTAAATCTGGAGAATAAGATTCTAAATTATCAACAAAATCTTCCTCAAAAATAATACTATTATCATATTTTTGTATTTCTTCACAAAACGTTTCATCATCAAAAGTTTCAATTTTACTATAATGAAATCCTTGTGAATCATTCCATTCTTGTTCAAGTGAACCCATATACATTGGAATACGTTGATGTTCTACTTGTAAATGTTCATTTAAAGCATATTTATTAGTAAAAGAGCATCCACACTTGGAACAAGTTATTATATTTGATATCCCAGTAGTAGAAAAGAGGACATCATACATGTTATCATCAAGAGAATCATTCCCACGTAAACTCATAGCTAAAAAACACAAATTTTATTGCAACTTTATAGGTAGAAAATAATTTGATAATTTATAAGTAATTACTTTTATTTACAACATTACGATTGTAGCTTTATCAAAGGTAAAGTTAAAAAAAGTATTATGTACGAAAATAATCTAAAATTTGTAGTCTTTTTATGTATACATTTTACCATATTTCAAACTTTTCGTATTAAGACATCGTTTTTTTTGACATTAATAAAATAACTTTAAATAAATATATAAACATTATTTATTTATTTTTTTCAATACATAATTTTTAAAATCAACTTTTTTAATTCTAAAGATTTAAAAATTTTCTTAATTTTTTTTTATTTTTTCAAATCTGCTGAAAAATTTAATACTATTATAAACATCTTAAATTTTTTTTAACAATAAATAATAAATTTATAATTAAATTATATATACAAGATATGTGATTTTTACATTACAAAAATATTGTATTCTTATTAATAGCTAAAAGTTTTTTTAAAAATAAAATATTAAAATTATTTTATCAATTAAATAAGATAAATGAAACTAAATAAATAAATTAGAAAAATTTCTCAAAATATTAGTATATGAAATTTATTTAAATTGACACTAATTTATTTTATATAGGAAAGCCAAAACTATTTTTAGTTTTATATAATGAAGTTTTTTTTTAATTTTGAAGTATCTTATTACTCAGAATTTTGTTTTAATTAAGATATACTGTTTCGTTAAACAAATGGACAAAAATATTTAAATTAAATTGTCATATATATATATATATATTTTCTATAGTTTTAAAAATTGTATAAATAAAGATATTTAGATAAGCACACAAATATAAAATATATAAAAATTAAATAAGAAATTTTACTTATTTTATTTTTAATTAATAGGAAATATGTGAAAAATTTTTCTCACAGCAGCGTGGCGCAGTGGAAGCGTGCTGGGCCCATAACCCAGAGGTCGGTGGATCGAAACCACTCGCTGCTATTCTATGGGGATTTCCCTTTTTTATTTTTATATAAATCAAAATTATGCATTCAAACTTTGTATTTTATATGTTTTATCTGTATCAAATAATCTATAAGACATATATTATTAGTATACTTTTTATTGCACTTTGTAAATGCTTTTTTTTACACATATTTTTCTTACATCTATTTTTTACAATCAACACCAATAAATTAAAAGAAATAATTTGAATTATTTTCTATTTTCAAAAGAAAGTAGATTACATTTTTCTTCTTTTTCTACTTAACATTGATTGTCCAGTTGTACTATTAATCACATTTATCATGTTATCCTGATTCAATATACTTTCTTTCAATTTTTCAATATCATCTAAATTTGCCCTCAGCTTTTGGGTAAATTCTTCATTTTTATTTATATTCTTAATTATTTCATCTAACTCATCAATTTTTTGAGAATATTGAGTCATTAAATTATTAATATCAATTAAAGCTACACCTATATTATTTGCCACTTCAGCTGTAATATGAGTTTTATTCATGACAATAGATTGAAATTCTTTAACAGCAACCAAAAGGCAATCATAACATTTTGTCACATTATTTATTCTATTCAAATTTTGTTCTTTAATATCTTCATGTAACAAAGTTATTGGATTAATTTTTTGAAGATCATTTAATTCATTAAGCATATTATCTATTAAAGTGTTTGGATCAAATTTATTAAAATTATGATTTGAATGATATTTCCAACCACAAGTAGGACAATAAAATTTAATTTTAGATATGTTATCACAGGTGTTACATATATATGTTGAAAAGGTGTCAATTTTTTTTCCACATGTCACACATTCATTTTCATTATTTTTACATAAATTATTATCTTTATAGTTTATATCATTATCCTTTAAATTATCAGTAGAATAATCATCAACCATTTCTATAAAAATATATAATTAAAATAAGTTTATTTACTTTTTAAAATTTCATTTACAGCAATTGAATTTGGGAGTAAGTTTATTTCAACACGGCATGTTGGACAAGAATAATGAAGTTGAAAGTCAGCAATTGTGTCATCATTCACTTGTTTTGATGCATCATATAAATTTTGAAGGCAATCACTACATAAAGTGTGACCACATTGAAGTGTTTTAGGAAAACTAAGAATACTCATACATACACAACAAATTAATTTATCACAAATATTTACACTTGAATTCATCATAAAAAAAGATTATTACTATCTGAAATATTGTCAACTTTCCAAATTTTCTAAAATAATGTTCTTGTTAAGATTTTTGATTTTAAAAAATAAATTTAATAAAAATTTTTTTTATTTTAAAACTAAATCTTTCTAAATGATATAATTTGATTTGTTATATATAATAAAAAATAAAATCAAATGCGGTAAAATTAAAAGATTTTGACACCTTGACAATGTAATAAACTTGTTATCTTCAAGATTATCTATTTAACTCAAAATAAAATTAAAAACTTTATTTGCGGCTTTGTTTTATTACAATTATTTATATCACTTTTTATTCAAGTTCTGATTAAATTATTTTGTCCAATAAAAAATATCATCTGTTTTATAACTTTAAAATAAAAACTATAAAACCATACTTTTTTTTTGCCAGAAACTATTGTATAGACAATTGTCCTCATCATCATTAAAATTTTTTTAGACATTTCCTTCCGTTTGTTTGCTAATCAAGTTCATAGTCATACTTCAATCTGACCTTATATTAACTGTTCAAATAATTAGGTGGATACGTCGGCAAGGTATACTATTTCTAATGGGAGCAGTTGTTTTAGAATTTTTCTCTGCTCGGAATCATATTGCACAATCAATCTTATTTCATTTGTTGGAGTGTGACGCAATTTTACTGAAATACTTCTAGTAGGAGGAGAGTATTTGGTAAGATAAAAGTTGTAAAATTATAAACATCATACATTATGGGCAGGTGCTTTTTTTATGGTATTAAAATAGTTTAAATGTATTGTTGGATTGAACATTTATTATTTTGTGATATATTACAATTTCAACATTCTTACTTTTTTTTTTATTTTCTATAAAACTTATTTCCAGAATTGATTTATTTTAAATGAGTTCTTCATCATCTAATAGCAGTAGTCCATGTGGAAATTCTCCAAAAAATCGTAGTAAAGGTATGTTATAATATTCATATATTTATGTTACCTTTTTGAACTTGCCAAAAAAAAGAAGAAGTAAATTTACTTTTCATACTCTTATACTTTTCTTTATGAACTTCTTAAAAATTTATCTCACGTTAAAATAACTGAGATAGTGACCTTATATTCTATACAATAAACTTTTGTCCTAATACATTTACTTCCCGTGACCTGAATCAAAAAATATTACCTAATAACAATGACCCTTTCCATTATTATTCATAAAGATTAAGCAACAGGTTACGTAATTAGCAATTTCACGTTATTGCATCATAAGCATTAATTACCGTAACTCCGTTAAATAATAACTAAAAAATAAAAATTGACGTAATAAGTTAAGTAGAAATTTTGCTACCGAATAATGTTTTCGGTTTTAATCAAAAGAATAGTTGATAAATATAAATATATAGTTGTCGGCAAAATATGTTATAATAAATTTTAGGTACACCTTACATTCCTAGTTATCTTGAAAAAGGACAACTTTGTAATGTATGTGGTGATGAGGCTACTGGTCTCCATTACCGTGCCATAACTTGTGAAGGATGCAAAGGATTTTTTAGAAGAACTGTTCAAAGAAAACTTGTATATACTTGTAAAGAAGATGAGAAATGTGAAATAAACAAGAATACAAGAAATATTTGTCAAAGATGTCGTTTTTTGAAATGTATTTCTAGTGGAATGAGTACTGAATCAGTCTTAAATGATAATGAAAGAACAGCAAAAAGGCAATTGATAAAAGAGAATAGAGAAAGAAAAAAATTAGAACATATATATGAAGTTTTTCAAAAAAAAAGTTCTTTGACTGATTTAGAAAGTTTTGAATCTTTATACAAAATGATTACTTTTAGTTATTGTAATACTATAGATGTTCCATTAAAGATTGATCATCTTCCTGGAGCTGAAAAAGATGATAATTTAAAGTGGCACTGTGTTATGGCTCCTATTATTAAAAGAACACTTTCATTTGCTAGAACTATAGAAGTTTTTACATCTTTGTCATTAGATGAACAGGAACTTTTATTAAGTAAAGAATCATGGCTTGAAATTCAACTTCTTAGATTGCTTCATCAATATGATCCTGAAAAAAAGTGTTTCTTCTCAGTTGAAACAGGAAAAAAAATTTATCCACATGAAATTCAGATCAATGAAACATTTATGCGTGATATGCAAAATCTAGCTGATTCATTTATTAAACTTCAATTTGATAATTCTCAATTAGCCATGATATCAGCAATATTTATAATCAATCCTGATGTTATAGATTACAATCACATTGCAATGGAGCATCATAACAAATTTTGGAGATGTCTACAATGCCTTACAGAACATAACCCTTCCTATTCACCCCAACTTTCCAGATGGCCAAGAATATTATCCAAAATTTCTCATTTTAGAATTTTAGTAAATAGACATCTTCCAAGTTTTATGACTGCTTCCAATGCAAGTGATATAGAAAAAATTTTTACTCTTTAATTTTCAGATCTATTAATCTCTTTTTTTTCAGTATATACAATCAAATATTTAAAAATCAGTTAGTGATTTTATAGGCTTGAAAGTTAGTTATTGAGAAATTTTTTTTTAATTAAGATGCATGATTATCAAAAAAAAAAAATTTTTTCCCAAGAATAATATTACGCATATCTTTTGTAGATAGATATATATTTTTTTTAATTTTAAGTTTTCGTTGCCATTTTAAGATTATAATTAATGACGTGTTTTTAAGTTTTATTATACTTAGTTTTATTTTTTTTAGATGGAGTTCGTTGCCAAAATATGTACATAAATATCAATTTTCTTTAGTTATTATTTAAAAAAAAAAATTAAAAATATTTTTTTATCAAATTATGTAAAAAAAAATTTATCATTTATTTTTATCATTTTAAGTTTACTATCAAAATTTATTGCCAAACTAACTGTAGATTATTACCATTTTTTTGTTAAGCTTTTTATAAAAGCAACAATTGTAGTTTAATTATTTTAATGTTTTTTTAGATTAAATATATTTTTTAATTTGTTTTTAATAGTTTAGATCTTTCAAGCCAAATTCAGCCAAATATTTTAGATGTCAAATTTATTAATGTTATTTTGAATTTAATTTTTAGTGAATATTATATGAAGAAAAATTTCAAAAAGTTTGTGAGAATGTTACATTCGTGCACAGTGTAAATAATTATAATTTTTTTTTAATATTTTTCGGTAAAAAACAATAAACATTTTTCGGCAATACTCTTTTTTATGATTAAAATGATTGTTTTATAATTTATTTTCTGATCATATCTATTTTTCTTTTAAGTGTTGAATGAACAACTTTGCTATTTCACAAGTGCATTATAACAAGTTTGTTCAGTTTACTTTATTATGAATAACAACAGTTTATATTGTTTTAAGATCTTAAACTACTACATCATCTTTGTCAAAAATGTGTAAAAACTTTATCAATCTTCGTAGTATATCATTTATACACTTTACAATGATTTTGTAGAAAAAATAATTGAAAGGAAAATATTTAAATAATTTATACAAACTTTGTAAAATTCTCCAAAAAAATTTTTTTTTAACAAATTTTATTTACAGTTATATACAAAAATTTTAAATATTTAAATTTATATGTGGCAATTTATTTGCCAATGGATATTTTGCATTAAAATATTTTTATTTTAACAATTTTTTTGTGTAATTGAAAAGAAGACAAACTCTCTCTGTCAAAAATATTCTTCTGTAGCAAATGTTTAATATTAAACTAACAATTAATTTTTACCACATTAAGGATATACAATAAAAGTGGTTATTTTCTAAGAATTTAATTTTTAAACTATTGTTATTATAGTAAAACTGCAGTCTTTATAAAGAAACTTTATCTTCTTGATTCTTCCATTTTATCAGAAATTAATAAAAAAAATTTTTACATTATTCTACAAAATTTTTATTCTTGATGTTTAAAGAAAAAAAGAGTTCTAACAAGTTGACACTTCAGTTTATTTCTCCACTTTTTTGTCTTATCAAGACTTTTTGGAAAAGTGCCTCATTTACTCATTATTTCTTTATAAAATGATTTTACTTATTTCACCATTAATTTATTTTATTTTAATCATTATATTTAGTATTTTTTTTTTAGGAATTTTACATTTAAATTGTTTAAGACATGCTACGTTTTACAGTTTCTTCAAATACAAAAAACAAAAACGTTATAAAGAAATATATAGCATGTTCACTTAAATCGAGAAATATTTACACATCTTCTTTCAAACAAATATCCTATGGAGATAGAGAAAATCGTGTTTTAAGTAGTAAAGAATTAGATTGTATATTTGGTGAACATCAAAAATTTCCAAAATTACAAGAAAAACTTAATAAAGTATACCAATTATGGACCAGAAAAAGTAAAGTAGACAACAATAAATCCGAAAACAATAAAGATGATGTACTTAAAAAAGAATTTGAAAAGGCTTTTCAAGAATTTAAAGATATGTTTTTTAAAACAAAGCCTTCTACTGAAGGTTCACAAGAAAGTAGTAACGATAAAAAGCCATCTTCTGACAAAAATAAATTTAGTGAGAATGATAAAAATGGTATTTTAATAATGGCAATAGTATTTCTTATTGCCTGTTCGGTTGTTTATTCAAATAGATATAAGGAAATATCTTGGAAAGAATTTGTTAATGACTATCTTGGTAAGGATAATTTAGAAAGATTAGAAGTTGTAAATAATCAGTGGGTTAGAGTAATCAGAAGTAAAAGTGAATTTGATAGTTCAATACCTTATTTTCAAATAGGATCTGTTGACTCATTTGAAAGAAGTCTTTTTACTGCACAAGATCATTTAAATATATCTTCAGATAGACATGTTCCTGTTTTATATAAAAGGGAAATGGATTGGAAAAAAGAAGGTCCAAATTTAATATCTCTTATTTTACCACTTGCTATTGCTTTTTGGATATTTAGAGGCATTAGAGGTAGATTGGTTTATTTTTTATTATCATTTGTTAATTTATTTTTTAATTAGGTAAAGGAAAGGGAAAAGGTGGATTTCCAGGTTCACTTTTTGGAAATGTTGAAGCTAGTAAAGCTAGATTAATTAATAAAGAAGATATTAAAGTATCATTTAAAGATGTTGCTGGCTGCGAAGAAGCAAAAGTAGAAATTATGGAATTTGTAAATTTCCTTAAAAATCCTAACCAATATAAAAATCTTGGTGCTAAAATTCCTAAAGGAGCTCTTCTTACAGGACCACCAGGTACAGGTAAAACATTACTTGCTAAAGCCACTGCTGGTGAAGCTAATGTACCATTTATAACAGTATCTGGATCAGAGTTTCTTGAAATGTTTGTTGGTGTTGGTCCTGCTAGAGTACGTGATATGTTTGCTATGGCTAGAAAAAATTCACCATGTATCTTGTTTATTGATGAAATAGATGCTGTTGGAAGAAAAAGAAGTGGTAAAGGTAGTATGGGTGGTCATTCAGAACAAGAAAATACTCTTAATCAATTACTTGTTGAAATGGATGGTTTTAGTACTGAACAATCTTCTGTTATTGTTATTGCTGCAACAAATCGTGCAGATATGTTAGATAGTGCACTTCTTAGACCTGGAAGATTTGACAGACAAATTTATGTTCCTGTTCCAGATATTAAAGGAAGATCATCTATTTTTAAAGTACATTTAAGTGCTCTTAAAACATCTTTAGATAAAGTTGAATTAGCTAGAAAACTTGCTGCTCATACTCCTGGTTTTTCTGGAGCTGATATAGCTAACGTTTGTAACGAGGCAGCTTTGATTGCTGCAAGAGATGCGAATGAAGAAATAACAATGAAAAATTTTGAGGCAGCCATTGAAAGAGTAGTTGCTGGTATGGAAAAAAAATCACAGGTGTTACAACCAGAAGAAAAGAAAACAGTTGCATATCATGAAGCTGGTCACGCAGTCACAGGATGGTTTTTGCAATATGCAGATCCACTTCTTAAAGTTTCAATTATTCCTAGAGGAAAAGGTCTCGGTTATGCTCAATACCTTCCAAAGGAACAATATTTGTATACAAAAGAACAACTTATGGATAAAATATGTGTATTGTTAGGAGGTAGAGTTTCTGAAGAACTTTTCTTTGGTCGTATTACAACTGGGGCTCAGGATGATTTACAAAAAGTAACTCAAATGGCTTATTCTCAAATTGTTAAATTTGGTATGTCTAAAAATATTGGACCATTGTCTTTTGATACTCCACAACCAGGAGAAATGGCTTTTGATAAACCATATAGTGAATCAACTGCTCAATTAATAGATAATGATGTTCGTGAATTAGTAACTTTTGCTTTGGAGAGAACAAGAAATTTGCTTGTAGAAAAAAAAGATGAAATTGAAAAAATTGCACAAAGATTATTAGAAAAGGAAGTTCTTAAGAGAGATGATATGATAGAATTATTAGGTAAAAGACCATTCCCTGAAAAACATACTTATGAAGATTTTGTTGAGGGAACCGGAGGTTTAGATGAAAATGTAGAATTACCCAAAGGTTTAGAATCATGGAATAAATCAAAAGATTAATATGTTTGTTATAATTTTTTTTAGGTCATTTGTTCAAATATAATTCTTTTGAGTTAAAATATGTTTTATAATGACAATTTTTTTTTATTTATTATATAAAATAATTCTTAGATTTTTTTTTAAATGGTTTAATAACCAAAACTATTCATTTTAATAAATTTAAATAAACTTTTAAAAGTTTTTTTGTTTATAGATTAAATTTAGTAAAATGTCAAAAAAAGGAGGTCGTGGAGGGTCAATGGCGCAGTTGGCTTCTGCTTTGGGAATTCAAAGGGGTGACATTGGAACTTTAGTTAATCGAAAACGAGAAGAACCAAAACTTTATACAACATTATCACGTACTGGAACAGATATTGAAATGACAAATGATCTTCAATTTATGGTTGATATGAAAAAAGCAGTTATTCGAAATTTTGAAGCATCTGAATTTTATCGTAGTGAAAGTTTAATTAGTGAAATGGATAAAAGTTATTCAGATAAATATTTAGAACAGGAGAAAGATATTTTTCTTCCATATCTTAATAGAGTTCCAATTGAATTACATCCAAAGAAAAGTAAAGAAGAATTAGCTGCTGCAAGAAAACGTAAATATGAAGCTGAATTAAGTAATCGTATTGCTGATTTAGAAGCTAAAGAAATACAAGAAAGTGGAGTTGAAAAAAAATCAAAAATTCAGGGATATGATGATGAAGAAGAGGAACAAAAAGATGATGATGAAAATGTATATAGTGATGATGATTACCTGGAAGAAGATAATGATTATGCCACTACATATTTTGATAATGGAGAATCTTATGATGCAGGTTCTGATGATAATCTTGGAGATGATTATTAACAATTTACCATTAAATGTTAATTTCCACAAAAAAACAAAATTTAAAAAACAATTTTATTTTATCGCTTTTAAGATATTTTTTTGTAAATAGACGTTTTAGAATAATTAATTTTTGGTTAAAAATATTTATAATTTATCCAATAAATGTAAAATATGTATATAATTTTTCTTCAAAAACAAAAGTTTTTAATTTATTTCATTTAATGTTAATATAAAATTATTTTTGATATTTCTTAATTAAAATCTTTTGAATTGTTTTAAATTGTTAAAAAAATTTTTAATCCAAAGGAATTTTATTATTGATTTATTACAAAAATAAAAAATTCAAATAAATTTTATATATTGTTAATAATTTGAATTTAAAAAAGTTTGCCATTTTAATACATATAATTCTTAAGCACAAACTTACTTTAATATTTTTAACGTTTTAAATAGGTTTAATTAATTCAAGAAATATTTTACATAAATATCAATATTATAAGTGCAATAATAAATGTCAATATATATGTAAATAGATAAATTATTAAAGAAAGACTTTTTTTTTATTAAAACTTGATATATAAAATTAAAATATTGTGATTCTTACAAAATAGTCTTTCTATAAAAATATAAATTGTATAAAAGTATTAATTCAATATACATTAATGTTAATAAAATTTTTAAAATTTCAGCAATTAGCACAATAATTATTTAAACCTGGAGCTGAAGATTCATCTATTGTTATCCTACCATTACCACCTACATATTCAGTTGGTAAAAATTCACCATCAGCTGTAGCCTGAATACGATGCATAACCATATCCAATAAACATTCTACTGCTTTGTCAACATTTGTTGCCATGGAAGATGATGTTTCAAAGTATGGAAGACTTTAGGTAAATAATAAGTATATAAACTAAAAAGTAAACTTACTTTAACTGGTCCGCCAATTGTTTGGCTCTAGCAGTTGAAACTTGTCTCCTATTCTCTAAATCAGCCTTATTTCCACATAAAATAATATCAGGAGTTTCACAATATGCATGAATTTTTAATTGTGAAAGCCAATCTCTAATATTTAAAAAACTTTGTTCATTTGTAATATCAAAAATTAAAATAAATCCCATAGCATCACGGAAGAAGGCTGTTGTAAGAGATCTAAATCTTTCCTGTCCTGCTGTATCCCATAATTGTAAAAGAACACGTTGTCCTCTGGTATTAAAACCTCCACGTGCAGATTTATAGACAACTTTTTTTTCCTTAAAATCAATTCCAACAGTTGAAATAAATTGTCCTGTAAATGTATTATCTGTGTACCGATGAAGGAAAGACGTCTTCCCGACACCTGAATCTCCTAATGCAAGAAATTTTATTAAATAATCATAATCAGACATACTTGATATGTTTTCAAGTGCTAAAATATTAATTTATAAATATAAAAAAAATGTTTTTAAATGTTAAATAAGAAAAATATTTTTTTAATTCCGACAATAATTAAAAATATTAAAGATAGATCTAAAAATTTTTAATAAGATATATTTTTATATATTAAAATTAAAAAATATATATATATATTTTTATCATTTAAAAGATAATATATATTAAATGAAAGTTTAAAAAATAAAAAAAAAAAACAAACATAAAGAATAACAGTGTAACTTATTTTTATAAAACTTTTTAAAGATATCTTCAAAAATGTGACCATTTTTCTAAAGTTAATAGTTTATATTATAAAATACTGATAACATATATCCATGTATTTTTAAGCATACATATATATATATATAACATATATGTATAGCAACTATAAAGAGACATTTAATAAAATGTTAAAAACTAAAAAAAAAAGGTACAAAAACAAGAGTTATAGATATACTTAAACTGATATTATTATTATGGATAAAAAGATATTTATAAAACAAATATAGTACATGATATTATAAATAAATATTATTTTTATAAAATAATATTACTTTATGGCAATAAAAATAATTAAAATAAAAATTTTTAAATAAAAAAAATTATTTTATATAAAATATTAAGAAAATCAAAAAAAAAAAATAATCGATCATATTATTAATAGTACTTTTAGTACAATAATATATAATATATCTTCTAAAAACTGTTAATATATTTTCTTTTCAATTTTCATCAGTTAGAAAGTCTATCTTTTAAGTAAAATAGAATTAAAATAAAATTCTCTATTTAAATTTTTCTTCCTCTATCCATCGAATAGTTGAAAGGGAGAGTGATGACTAGAAACATGGGCCTATTCTTTTTTATAAAGTATATTTATTAAAAACCATAAAATTTTTGTTTTAGTTTTAGTTAAAAAAGAATAAAAATAGAAGGATGAAAATTATTTTTGAAATATTTTTTAATTAACATATGAGCATTTAAATTATAAAAGATAATGATATCATTATATATTTCTTACTTTAGGTGGTAAATTTGTCATTAAAAAATTTATCCATAATATTATTACATTCATTAGTCATTTAGGTATATTTATTAAAAATTAAAGCCAACTAAAAATATTATATATATATTATATATATATAGATATAATATATATATATTTAAATAAAATATCTTATATATATATAATATCTAAAATTCTTATTCTTTATAAATGTCATCACATGGCAATTTATTGTTTACTTATTTTTAAATAAACATGAATTAAAAAGAATAAGCCTAATCAAGAATAAAAAATTAAATAAATTAATGATGTCTCAAGAATAAAATTTTATTATTAACCACCATGACATTTTTATAAAATATAATATAAAGTTATCTTGTATTAAATTGCAACATTTAATTCAATATTAGGAATAGCAAAATTTCTTGGAGAAATGCAATTTTTCATAATGATAAAAATATAAAATTTCTTATCAATTTATTTTTATATCTTTTTTTTTTAAACAATTACAACACATACATTTATAAATAATAGATAAAAATTATTATTTTTCTTATTAAATATTTTATATAATATGAAATATAATTTTTTGTTATTGTATTTATACTAATTATTTTAAATTTTTTTTTCTTACAATTTAAATATTTTAGTAGAACCAAAAAAATGGATGAAATAAAAAAGAAAGATAGTATAATTACAATAAAAATTGCAACAACAATCTAATCCATATTTTTATTGTTTTAATTGTTGTGGAGGCATCTCTCGTACATTTATAAAAATGAAAATATAAATTAAAAAATGTTTAAATGATTGTCATTTTTTAAAAAAAATTTTTTTTATCAAGATAATTATTTTAGATAAAATTGCAATAATATAATAATAAAAAAATATATTTAATTCTTGCACAAAAAAAATATATATGTATTAAACAAATAGAATAGATGTTTTAGATAATATTTCCTTATACTTAAAATGATAAAATATATTTAAACTTATTTTAAAATAGAAACTTTTTAATTATAAAAGATGATCAATTTAAAAAAATATAAGAATAAAATACTAAAAATAATTACTTTTTTAAGTACATATTTTTAATGAAATTAAAAAAAAACAATAACAAATTATTAACTGGTATTTTTTTTTACAATTTATGTACTTTTTTCATTAATTTAGATTTTTTTAAAGTTAGTTATATGGTAAAAACTTAATGCTTCTACTATTATTAAATTTTAAATTGTTTTTTTCATAAAAATAGCAAAAAAAATGTTTTATAATATTCGATTTTTATCATAGATATTACTAAAACTTTTTAGTAAAAAATATAAACCTATACTTTTTACTAGAGTTATAAAAGGCAATTTTTATATTTTTTTTTTAATATATTAATAAAGTTATAAATAAAGAAAAGTACTTTATGAGTTATATATTTATAGCTACTATTCAATTAATTTTAATTGAAATGTTTCTTTTTCTAAAAGTATATAATAAAAAAAACTATTATAATGAAAATAAATAACTATTTATTTAATTTTTTAAATAATAGTATATAATTTTACTTATTTTAATTGTTGTATATTCTAATAGTTAAATTATATGATGTAATACTAAAATAACTTCATCTAAAAATTTTTTTTTTTTCATTTCTTGACCATAAGCATGTTATAAATGCCTGAAAATAAATAATTTTATTTAAATGAAGCAAATATGTATTAAATAATATTGAAATTAAACGACAAAAATAATATATTTTGACAATATTTCGTTTATGACATGACTTTTTGAAATAATAACTGAATTGGTGTACCAAACCGAGGGGATAATAAAAATTATCTCGTTTCATGAAAGATATATATATGAATAGTAAAAAAATATTATTATATGAGTGTGATATTATGTATTAAAAATGACAGTTAGTTCTTGAATAAAAAGTTTAATAGTCTAGTATATTAATTAGTCTATTCCAATTAATAATTAATCAAAACTGAAAAAAAAGAAAAAATTTTTATAGAATTATTAAGTATATCATATTTTTAATATTTAATTAATTTTTTATTTTAAAATTTTCATTTTTTTGCTAAAAATATTTTGCACCAAAGTTATGTTTATAAATAACAGTTAATCAGTTTTACACTACAATTTTAATAAAATTATTAACCTGCTACAACAAATTTTAACCAATAAAATATTTATTATTATCAATTGGTTTAGAAATAATTTTAAAAAATGTTTTTTAATTTTTAATAAATAACCTATATTTCAATGATATTAACTAAATTTCAAAAAAAAAATTTTTTTTATCTTGTTTGCCTTAATTTAATTTCAATTCAATAAGTCAAATTTTTTTTTATTGCTTTTTATAGAATTATATCATAGTAAAGAAATTTAATAAAATATAGAGCATGTTAAAAGATATAAGGTACAAAGAGTATTGAACTTCTTTGTCTTAAAAAGATATATAAATGAAGAAAAAAAAATGAAGTATGAGTAATTTATTTTAAATTTATGTGTTATCTTTATATCTCCGTAATACTATTATTTATTTATATTTTTTTTATTTTAAGTAGATAATCAATTAAACTTTTTTATAGAAATTTTACTTCATTTAATATTGAAGTGTATGTTATTATATCACAATTTTTTATGAACACTTTTGTTTATATATTACTATATTTTATAAAATAAATTTTAAAATGTTTAACTTTTGATTCAACAAGAAAATATTTCATCATAATTACTAAATTTTAAACTATTTCTAATAACTGTAATAAAAAAATACTTTTTACTTGTCATCTCTTTAAGCTCATTTTGATGTAACTAAGTATTTATTCAAATGTCATTAAATAATTGAAACATTCAAATAACTTATACTAAAAGTTATTCTCTATCATTAATCATAAACATGTTAATTTCATGTTTACATAAATTTTGACAATTAATTTCAGTTAAATATGCTCAATGATTAATAATATTATGGGGAAAAAAAAAGTATTTTTAATTATTTTATTTTTTTTACATTCAAAGATAAAAATCTAACATCAATTGAATTGTAAA
Source organism: Strongyloides ratti (assembly GCF_001040885.1). Lineage (NCBI taxonomy): Eukaryota > Metazoa > Nematoda > Chromadorea > Rhabditida > Strongyloididae > Strongyloides > Strongyloides ratti. The sequence goes on from NC_037308.1 coordinate 9,300,538, forward strand.
TGAATTTATGAAAGTGCAGTTTGAATTTTTTTTTTTTGATATTTAAGATAAGTATAATGAAAGCATTTAAAATGAGAAAGATATGATGATTAAAAAATATTTATAGAAAAAAATAAAATTTAAATTGTGAAGTAAAAACTCAACCATTAAATGTCTATTTTTTTTAAACTTTTGGTGCCTAAAATACGATTTTTATTAAATTAATTTTGACATATTTTATCTTCTTGAATTTTATTTTATATTTAAAATGTATCTTTTATCTTGATGAAGAATAATAATATCAGGTTTCTAAGCAAATTTTTTTTTTATTATTAAGGTAAATTATAATAATAACATAAAACAAATATTATTAAATTTAACAACAAAATTATAAATTAACAATTATTTTTTCTAATTTAAACTAATTTTATTCTAAAATAAAATTATTAATAATTAAAAATATATATGTAGTGATTAATTATTTAAATAATTTCCCATGCCTTTATTTTGGCATTATTATTTTTTACCTTATTTACTAGATATTGATTTATCTCAAAAAATGATACTTCAGGTCAGTACAAAAAAAATCCACTCCGCCCTATAAAGTCGAAAAAGTTATTATAAGATATGATGAATATCTACTATAGTCTCATAAATACAAACTCTTCCTATCTAATTATTAATTTCAACCAACAAGGAGACGCTTTTCATCCTAAGTTGACAAATATAAGTACATTGGAATAGTGACTAGTTTATTTGCATCATTTTGATAAACATATTTTCATTGGCATTGTAGACATGACTTCTGGACAGCCAAAACGTGTTGCATATTATTATGATAGTAAGTTTCTTATATATTAATTATATAATTTTTTTTTTTAATTTAAGGTGATGTTGGAAATTTTTATTATGGACAAGGGCATCCAATGAAACCACAACGCGTTCGTATGACACATAATCTTTGTCTTAATTATGGTTTATACAGGAAGATGGAAATATATAGACCTATTGTTGCTACATTTGAAGAAATGGCTAAATTTCATTCTGATGATTATTTAACTTTTCTTAATACAATAAGACCTGATAATATGTCTAATTTTGAAAAGCAAATGAGTTTATTTAATGTTGGTGAAGATTGTCCTGTTTTTGATGGATTATTTGAATTTTGTACTATTTCTTGTGGAGGATCTATTGCTGCAGCAAAAAAATTAACCGAAAGACAATGTGATATTGCTATTAATTGGATGGGAGGTCTTCATCATGCAAAAAAATCTGAAGCATCTGGTTTTTGTTATACTAATGATATTGTTATTGGTATACTAGAACTTCTTAATGAATATCAACGAGTTCTTTATGTAGATTGTGATCTTCACCATGGTGATGGTATTGCTGAAGCTTTCCTCACTTCTAACCGCGTTATGACTGTTTCTTTTCACAAGTATGGTGATTTTTTCCCAGGAACAGGAGATTTAAGTGACATTGGTGCTGGTGAGGGTTTAAATTATGATGTTAATTTCCCCTTAAGAGACGGTATTGATGATTTAACCTATGAAGCTATTTTTGTTCCTGTTATGGAACGTGTCCTCCAACAATTTCGTCCAGAAGCTATTGTACTTCAACTTGGAGCTGACTCTTTAACTGGTGATCGACTCGGATGTTTTAATCTTACACTTAAGGGTCATGGAAAATGTGTTGAATTTATGAAAAAACAAGGGATTCCTTTAATGATGTTAGGTGGTGGTGGTTATACTGTTAGAAATGTTTCAAGGTGCTGGACATATGAAACAGGTGTTGCTCTAGATACCGAACTTTCAAATGATCTCCCATATAATGATTATTTTGAATATTTTGGACCCGATTTTAAATTACATATTTCTCCAAGTAATGTTCCAAACAATAATACTAGGGAATACTTACAAAAAACTTCTTTACAAATTTTTGAGAATTTACGTCATGTAGACGTTGCTCCATCTGTTCAATTTCATGAAAAACCATCTTCATATTTAAAATATGATGAAGATTCCACTGAGGATATGATGGACACGGATACACGTTTACCCAATCATATAACTGACAAAATAGTAGAAAATCCGGCAGAATTATATGATACTGAAAAAGAAGGTGAGGTCCCTGGAACAGATATTTCATATGCTAATATAGAAAATGCCCCTATAAATGAAATATCAAAGGATCAGCCAATGGAAACGTCAAATGAACCAAGTACAACAACGATTGAAAATCAAATGAACTAATATTTTTTGTTAACACCTTACTTGTAATCAAAAGCTTTTTGAAGTAAATTATTTTAGTTATTGACATTTATGGTCTTTATCTTTATATTTGTTAGTAACCTTTAAGTTTGATAATAACACTTTTTTGTATAATGTTAATTGTATTATTTTTGCCAATAAACTCACAAATAAGTTTAAACTGTATTAACTCTGATGAAGACTTTATTTATTAGTTTGTTGTAAATAATTAATATTGGCTGTTATATAATGAAGTATAAATATTTCAGTTATGTCATTGTTATCATACAAAAATAATTCAAAAAAGTCTATTTTTTTTAATCTTTCTATTAAATTTTGTTTTATGTTTTTTAAATCTTGATCTATAGCTAGTGTCACAATCTCCAAAAACTAAATCAAGTTCTAAAGTATGATTGAAAAACAGACTATCAATAAAATTTCTATTATGTTTACTATGTAAAAAAGGAATTTTTGATGTTTTTAATTTTTTGCAATCTTTTGTAGATCTTTTAAGAATGTCATCAGAAAATGAAACAATTCCATATATGTAAAGAGCTTCTTCAATTTCACAATAAACTGCAGCACCAATATCACCCCAACAAACAAAACCATCATTTTCAGTTATTTCTGATTCTAGTAATATATAATGTTCTGTTGTTTCTAACAATCGAACTGGAATTTCACGTAATTTCATATTAAATTTATTTGTTTCATCTCTTCCCCAAGATCGTATAAAACATTTAGATTCTCTCTGAAATTCATCATGTCCTAAAAGATAATAATCTCTACTCATTTGTTTAAAATGATCTGATGTCATAACTAATATTGGATGATAAGTATTCATATTTTGACAATAAACTATATCTTTTGTTATTATTACAAAAGCAATATCATTTATTGTATCCTGATAATAAAAAGTAAAAAATATTTTTATTAAATAACTTACTAAATCATATGTCATTGGATTAAAAATAATTTTTTTAATTTGATTATTAAAAGCTAATAATCTTTCTGGTTTACCAATTATAGATAAATCATTTCCATACTCAGTAATATATATAGCACCTCCATCTTTATGTGGTCTTAACAATTTTTTTCCACATCTAGCAGTAGTAATAATAAAAGTTGTGTTAACAATATGTCCCTGGCAAATAAAAGTTGATGTTGTTCCATTTACTCTAAAAAAAGCTGTAGTAAAATGACGAACGTGTGGATCTGACAAATTTACTTCCTTCCCATACATCAACGAAAAAATTATTTTTATCAAACAAACAAAAGTAACAAAAATAATCATCATGTTTTTAAAATTTTTCTTTGATGTTTTTTAATTTAATAATATGATAAACAAATAAAATTTGATTTTTAAATGATTATATTATATATAGTAACATATATACAACTAAAGACATATTATTAAAGAGAATATATTAGCATGTAGTTTTCTTTTTTCTTGTTGATCTTCTAACTGACTCCGTAATACTTGGTTGTTCCTGTTCTTTTAATACTTTTTTACGAGGTTCTGATTTTTTTGTACCAACTTTTTTTACTGGGCTAGTAAATTTAATTTCTTCAGAAATATCCTCTTTTTCATTTAACTTTTTAAACTCATCTTCTAGTTTCAAATATTTCTCCTCCCATTCATCTCTTTCTTCTTGTGCTCGTTTAAGAATCTCTTCAGTAAATTCTCTTTGACACTTATCATTTAATAATTGATCTTTCATTTCTTTAACTTTAGATACAACAGCATCATAAATAGAAGAAGATGAATTAAATGAAGATAAAACAGACATCCTAAAATCATTCGGTGAGAAACATTGATTAAGTACAGATTCAACCATAGATCTTATCTGCATTTCTAAACTTTCTTTTTCTTTCTTAGTCTTTAATAATGCTTGGTTGATTTCTTCATATTGTTTAGCCATTTTGTTAGTTTCAAGTTTATTTAAATCTTCTAACTCTTTTATCTTCACAAAAAGTTCATCGTTTTGAGTTGTAACTGCTTCTATCTCCTGTTTAAGTAATATATTTTCTTTTTCAATTAAATTTTTATTGGTAACATTTTGTTCATTCAATTGTTGTGTTACCTGTGATAGAGCATTTCTTAAATCAGCATTTATTTTATCACTTTCAGCTACTTTACTTTTCAACTCTTCAGTAATTATAGCATAATTTTTTTTAACTTCTTCAATAACATCATCGTTATTAAATTCCTCACAAAGTTTGGCTTTTTGTTCTTCAAGTTTTTCCTTTAACTCTTTTTTATTAAACAGCTTAAGATTATCAATTTCATAAAGTGCATTTTCTAATTCTATATCTTTAGCTGCTATTTGCTGTTTAAGGTCATCACAATTTTGTTCTGCTGTTAAAAGTTTACTCTGGAGTAACTCAACATTTTCAAGAGATTCCTTTAATGTCACTGAATTATCATCGACAATTTTTCTCAAACTTTCAATTTCAACTTCATTTCTAGATTCTCTAACTTCCGAACTATGAAGTTTTTCCCTCAATTCATCTATTACCATCTCAAGGTCAATAACCTTACTCATATATTGTTGAATTTTTTCATTTTCCAAATTCTCATATTTTTCAATAATTGATTCTTTATTTCTTATTGTATTCGATAAATTGTTTATCTCTACTTCAAGACGAAGTTTCTCCACTTTTAACATTTCAATTTCAGAAGATTGTTGAGCAGAAGAAGCAAATGTTAAGTTCATTTGTTCTTGATCTTTGTCAATATTTAATTTAGTTTCTTCAACAAGTTTGTTCAAATTTGTTGGAACATGTATGGCTCTTCTACGATTCTTCTTGCTGTCTGATGGTTGTCTACTTCTACTGATGTTTATCAATTCAGACAGTTGAGTTTTTAAATCAGTAATACTAATTTTGTATTCCATTACATCTTTAGCATGTTCCTCTTCAAGTTTAACAAACTGCCCATGTAATTTCTCTAGATCTTCATTTTTTTTTAATAGTTGTTTTTCAAGACTATTGTTCTCTGCACGAATAGCATCAAATTCTTTATTTGAAATGTCTTTCTTCTCTTGAAGTTTTTCAAACTCTTTAGTTAATAAATATAATTCTTCCTTTGATTTAGATAAAAGATTTTTATAAACATCAACATTTTTAGCACGTAAATCTTCATTTACTCTTGCTTTATTTATAACTTTCATACAATTCATTGCAAAATTTAATGTAGATATAGACTCTTCTTTGAATCTTCGATCTGGATGACAATTGACAATTACTGCTGTCCTGGCATTTCCACCTAATGAATCTCGAAGAAGTTGAGTTAGAAGAGAATCCCTATATGCAACATACGAGTTATTCGAAGTTGATAAGGACCGAATGACACGACCTAATTGAAGAAGTGACTTGTTAATAGCAGCTGTTTCAGGAATACGTTCTGTATCAATACTTGACATATTTATACGTTCCGAACCTGCTAAATCAACCAAATTTAAACAAGATTTACGTACATAAACTGCATCTTCAATCGTCTCTTTAATTTCAATATCAAACGTAAAAATAGCATGAGATCTAGATGACTCAGCATTAATAGATGTCTCTGAAACAATTCTATTTGTCCATGCCTCTTTCAACATTTTTTGTAAATCAGATGAAGTATTGATAAATGTATTAGTAGCACCTTCAACAACAATTCCTTGAGGTCGTGTTTTCAATGTTATTTTCTGTAAATGTGGAGTTTGGAGATCATATAAAGTTTCTTTGTAAAGTTGAATACATTGAGCATTGATTGCAAAAGATACAGAACAACGAGATGTCTTAATTTTTTCCAATTTTAATAAAAGATAATTAATAGATCTTTGAATCAACCCTTGATTTTCAATATTATTTTCTTTCCCATCAATTGGTCCTAACATCGTCCATGTTTTACCTGAACCAGTTTGTCCATAAACGAATATAGTTCCATTAACACCTGTTATACATCCATCAACAATTCTTTTTCCAAGTTTTTCAAAAATTTCAACCTAGAAATACTATACAATAATAGTTTTAATATCATACCTGGGTAGAATTTCTATCAAATACATTGTCAAATGTATATTTTGTGTGCTCACTATCACTATCATATATTGAAACCGTATTATTTAAAGAATCTACAGCAATAGATTGATTATCATTTCCTGAATTTATTAAAGACGGCCGGATTCGGCAAGAAACAATTAATTTCTCACTGGTAGCCATACTTCTATAAATAATTTATAAATAATATTTTTAAAAAAATCTAATTTTAGAGTTTAATCAATATCACAAAAGTAATGTTACCGCCAAAACTTGAAACAGTTGGCAAAATACAAACTACAATCGTGTTAAAATATAAACCTCTTTATTGGTAATCAAAAATATAATGAGTAACTAAACTTAAAATACCATGAATATTTAAATAATTACTAAACAACTATAGTGATACTTATCAACGGAACAATTTCAGCGCGCAAATCCAACACTACTACAATTTTTTTTAAATAGATGGAAAATTCCTTATTATCTACATTGAACTTCACAAGTAATTTTATTTCTTTTCTTTTGAAATATAAGTAACCGAAACATGCAATAATAATATAATAAAATTCAAATAATAATATCTTATACACCATATAATTACTATTAAAAACATTTTATACCAAATTTATAAAACTTTAAATTTGTCATACAAATGAAAGTCATTGTTTAAAATTTTTACATTGCTTATTTTTTTATCTCTTTTCTTTATTCCTTAACTGTAGAAACAATATTTGATTGTTTGGTATTATTTAAAGTTCTCATCAGAATAATAAATGTACATTGAAATTTACCCAAACTATCTTTTGAACTTTTACATGTTATTTTCTAATTACTTATTTAGATAATATTCATTTTTTGTTAAATTTATTTTATAATTAATGTAATTGTAAATTGAGTCAGCAGAATGTTCGTAAATTAATTAAACAATGGTAAACATTATCTCAGTACTGTTTTTGAATAAATTAAAAGTTGCAAAGAGTACATTCCTTTGTTGTTCTAACAAAAGAATCCTAGTAAAATATTAAATTTTTTTTAAATAATTTGTTAAAAACTATTCTAAATACAGTTTTTTTCATTTTAAAATGTTTTGTTTACTTTTATCCTCAAAATGTAGAAAATTTACATATTAATTAAAAATAAATAGAAACAACTATAGATAATTATTTTTAAAATATCTTAATTGCTTCTCCTACATCATAGTAATTATAACATGAAATTTTTCCTATTACAAAAAAGGTTAAAATCAGATTTCTTCTAAGAATGGTGAAAAATTTTATCGTCATTTATCAAATAATTACTTTGACGATATAATTTCCTGCGTTTACTTTGTTATTAAAGATTTGTCAACAATTGGTAAATTGTCAGTTATTTTCCGAGCGAGACAACTTTCTGCCACGTCGTTATTGTAATTATAAATTTGAAGATTATAAAATATTTTCATACTTGTAGTTGTTGAAAAATGCGTAAAGATAAAAAAGACGATGAATCAGGATCAGGTAATCCTTATGCACACCTTGATAAAGCCGCCGTTCTTCAAGAGGTAAATTTTATACTACTTAACAGTTATTTTTTTTTCCAAATACTTTAGGGTCGTGCTTTTAATGAGACTCCTATAAATGCAAGAAAATGTACCCTTATTTTATCCAAGTTACTTTATTTATTAATGAATGGAGAAACTGTTGGTAAAACAGAAGCTACAGATATCTTTTTTGCCATTACTAAACTTTGGCAATCAAAAGATACAAGTCTCAGAAGATTAGTTTATCTTGCAGTAAAAGATCTATCTTCAGTAGCTGATGATGTTATTATTGTAACTTCTTCTCTTACAAAAGATATGACAGGAAAAGTTGATATGTATCGTGCTGCTGCCATAAGAGCATTATGTAAAATTACTGATTCTGGTATGCTTCAAGCTATTGAAAGATATATGAAACAAGCTATTGTTGATAGAACACCTGCAGTTTCTTCTGCTGCACTTGTATCGTCACTTCATTTATTAAAAAAATCACCAGATGTTGTCAAAAGATGGTCAAATGAAATTCAGGAAGTTGTTGCTTCTGATAACCATATGGTCCAATATCACGCTTTGGCTTTATTATACCATATAAGAAGTGGTGATAGAATTGCAATCACAAAAATGATCCAAAAATATGGAAAAAGTGGAATGAAATCTCCACTTGCTTTATGTTATCTTATAAGAATAGCTTCTCAACTTATTGTTGTTGAAGAAGCAACACCTGATTCACCAATGCACAAATTTATTGTTTCATGTTTACATCATAAATGTGAAATTGTTATTTTTGAAGCAGCTACTGCAATTGCCAATATGGAAAATACAGATTCTTCACAACTTTCTTCTGCTATTTCTGTTCTCCAACTCATGTGCTCTTCTCCAAAACCAACATTTAGATTTGCTGCTGTTAGAACTTTAAACAAATTATCAACTGACCATCCAGAGGTTGTATCTACATGTAATGTTGATCTTGAGCAACTAATTACTGACTCAAATAGAAGCATTGCTACATTAGCTATAACAACTCTTTTGAAAACTGGAGCAGAAACTTCTGTTGACAGACTTATGAAACAAATATCATCATTTGTCTCTGAAATTAGTGATGAATTTAAAATTGTTGTCATTGAAGCTATTAGAAGTTTGTGTGTTAGATATCCAAGAAAACATGTAGTAATGATGCAATTTTTAACTCCAATGCTTAGAAGTGAAGGAGGTTTTGCTTATAAAAAAGCAATCGTTGATACAATAATTGCTATAATTGAAGAGAATAGTGAAGCCAAAGAAATTGGTCTTGCTCATTTGTGTGAATTTATTGAAGATTGTGAACACACACAACTTGCCACAAAAGTTCTTCATGTTCTAGGATGTGAATGTCCAAAACTTAAAAGTCCAAGAAGATATATTCGTTATATCTATAATCGTATGATTCTTGAAGCAACTCAAGTTCGTGCTGCTGCGGTAACAGCACTTGCCAAATTTGGTGCACAATGTGAAGATCTTCGTGATTCAATTATTGTTTTGTTGAGGAGATGTCTTCTTGATACCGACGATGAAGTTAGAGATCGTGCTACATTTTACATTTCAATTTTGGAATTAGGTGATTCAGCTAATCTTACAACTTACATTCTCAATGTTCTTCAAGTTTCTGTTATTGGTTTGGAACATGCTCTTCAAAATTACATTGCATGTGGTGATTTTTCATCTCCATTTGATATGAAAAGTGTTCCATTGTCAGAGAAACCCATTACAGTTGAAGAACGTAGGAGACCATCTCTTGCTATGGAAGATGTTTCTGCTAAAGAAGAGAAACCAAAAGTCAGTAGACAAGAAATGTTTATGGAACAACTTTCAACTATACCACAACTTTCTAACCTTGGTCCCTTATTCCGGTCATCACAATCTATTGAACTTACGGAATCTGTGGCTGAATATACAGTAACATTGGTCAAACATACATTTGCAGATCATATTGTTTTCCAATTCGATTGTAAGAATACGTTAAATGATCAGTTACTAGAAAACGTTTCTGTAGAAATTGAACCATTAGATGATGAGGGATGGACTGTTGAACATCGTTTACCACTAGCTAAATTACCTTATAATGAACCTGGAACTACATATACTGTTTTGTCTTTACCTGAAAGTGGTGCTATAACAGGAAGTTTTTCAGCTATTCTTACGTTCCAAGTTGCTGATGTTGATCCAACAACTGGTCAACCGGAGAGTGATGAAAGGTATGATGATTCCTTCTGTTTAGAAGAAATCGAAATAGGAGTTCCAGATCATGTACAACCAGTTGTTAAAACAAATTTCTCTGCTAATTGGGATGAGTTGGGTGAAGAGAATGAATTTGAAGAAACATATTCACTACAAAATATATCATCTTTACCAGATGCTATTAAGAATCTTCAAAATTGTTTAGGAATGGGTGTATGTGATAAAAGTGACAAGATTTCTGTTGGCAAGAACAATCATCAACTACTATTGTCAGGAGTATTTAGGGGTGGTTTTGAAGCACTAGCTAAAGTTAGATTGGCTTTAGATCCTCAAGATAATACTGTTCTTATAAATATTGTTGTTAGAAGTGAAGATGAAGGCGTAAGTCAAGTTTTAGGCGCAGCCATTTCATAACTTTTTAACATATTATAATATTATAAAATGAATTTAACAAAATTATTTATTAGACAAAAAATTTTTTCATAATTATATATAAAATTTGTTATTCGTTTTTCTTTGTTTTCTTTATTTCCAAAGGCACTTCTACTTCTGAGTGTAAATCTCCACCACTTAAATTGTGAACAAACTGAACACCTGCTTTTCTAGCCATCCTTGCTGCAACACTTCTCGGTCCTAAATCCCATAATTGAATACCTGAGATTGTTGTGTGACCTGCAGCATACATAGCTTTATGGGTGGTTGTAGCTGCATCTTCTCCATATTTGTATCTCACACTTTCGACTGTTTCATCAGCTATATTTCTAAATAGAATTTTACTAGCATTTTCTAATGACATCCATACAGTTGAAACTCCGGTAACACCACCTCCAATGATATTAAATGTTCCAGTTGTTATACGTGAAGGATTATTTCCACCTATAGTATTTGCAATTCCACTTCCTATCTTCATTCCCATATCTCCAACAGCATCAACTATAATAAATATTTAGATTTTACAAAAAAAAAAAAAGTCAACTTACGTAACCCTCTTGTTACTTTAGCAAACATTTTACTTCCTTTATGGATATAAAAAATAGAATGTTTAATAACAGGATTAATATTAGCTGGATTATCATTTGGTTGAATGTTACTTCTGTGTTTTTCACCAGTTTTTTGTATAATACTTGAAACTTTCTGAGTAGATGAATATATTCCACCTGCAATTTTATCACCACCTTTAATAAAAAGTTTTGCAATTTTTTGACTAAATCGTTTTCTTTCATCTTTAGACATATTTTTCATTTCATCATTGTCATTTACTCTTATTTCTGTAAAAGCATTCAATGTTTCTTCAAAACTTTTTTTTACATCTTCTCCTAGTGTATCTGGAATCATAATACCTACACACATTGTAGGTTGTTCTTCAGTTGGGTTTGGAACAACATAAATATTAAATTCATTTTTAAGAACAGGTGTCTTCCCAGGTATTAATGGATAAACCCATGGCCCTACTTGAATAAAAGCATCAGGCTTGAATTTTTTAATATTTTCATTTATTTTTGGAGATTTTTCCTTGAATTTTAATATTTGAAGAGATGTAGGATAGGTAGGAATAGATGCAGATTCTCCATCTATTACAAATAATTGTACACCTTCAGGTATAAAAAAAATTACTTCAGCTTCATTATCAACTGATTCTTTTAAATTTTTTCCATCTTTTGAATTTGTTTTGGAACTTTCACTTCCAGAAATATTAATAACTTTAATCATTTCATCATTTGAAATATCATCATAATTAATTTTTTTTATATTATTAGTATCTAAATTTTTTTCTAAATTACTCAATCTTAAAATAACTTTTTTTTTAGCTTCGCATATCATATCAAATAATTCATGATTTTTTGTTTCTGGTATTTTTTCTGCTTCTTCTAATAACTCTAAACCATGTTTATACATTTTAATTGCAAGATTCTAAAAAAAAAATTATTAATAAGAATATAATTTATATTCAAATTACCTTTTCTCCATCATCATCATAACATATGCCTTGTTCAAAAAAGGCTAAAACTTCTGTAAGAAAACTTTCAACAATATTTGGATCCATTTTAAAATCTAAAATTATATTTAATTTTATGAAAAAAGAAAATTTAAAGTATTCACACTTTGTAGTTAGGCAAAAACACACGATAATCAATAACAAAATGAAAAATATTTAACAATGATGTTTGATATTAATGACTACACGATTTAAATAATGTCAAAATATTTTATACCAATTTTAAAATAACTTTATAGTATTACATCAAAAATTTACATGTGTCTGGTTAAAAGTACTTCGCATATAATAGTCTTAATAATACTTTTATTTGATATTAACTAAAGAAAATATGTGTATAGAAAAAGTTTATTTATATCCTATAGAAAATGAATCACTACAAAAGATACAATTTAAAGTACTTTTCAACATTATACATTTATGAAATTGCAGTTATCATTAATTTTCTTTTGTTACATAACGTTCATTCCAAAGAGGGATATATTGTCCAACAGCTTTCCAGTCACAAAAGTAAACAGCAAGCATAAAACCAGAAGCGCCATAAGCTCCATAAGTTTTGTAATATTGTGGCTTTGTTATGGCAGCCTTGACAAATCTCAATGGTTTCATATACAACATTTTATCTAAAAAAATTTTTTTACTAATAATAAAACAAAGAAAATATTACATCGTTAAGACGATAATATAAAAACATAACCAAACAATAATTTTATTTAACATTTTAAAATAATTTAATCATTTGAAAAAAAAGAAATGATAAATAAATAACATTTAATATCTTATTTTTTTTTTCAAAACAGCAAATTTAACCTAAAACATTTGCTACAACAAGATGAAGAACTACATGTGCAAGACAAAAATCTGCAAAAGCTCTTTCTGGGGAAATATTTTTAAATTCTTCGCAATTTGAAGGATCAACCTGAGAACGGAGAGATGCTAGAAAAAAAAAGATATTAGAAAGAAGTAAAAAAAAAACAAAAATACCTGCAAGAACAAATGAAGCAACTGTTGAAATAAATCCTGCTAAAAAAGCATTAAAAGGATATGATGTCAAAAAAACACAATAAATAAATTGAACAATTCCTGTTAATAAAATATAAACCATATAAGCATCAATTATCTTAAGCTTTTTTGGTGTAGTTTTAGGATAATCTTGGAACATTAAACGAACAAGTTCAGAAAAATTTTTTTCAACCATTTTAGGACTAGTAATGAACGGTGGAATGTAAAGTGTTTTATATTGTTGTAAAGGCTAAAAATAATCCAAAATTGCTTGTTGGAGGAGGGTCATCTATCCAATTTTTTTCGTCACAAAATATTTCAATCAAAAAGTGGAAAAATGTTTAATGATTATGAAGTTATTTTATAATTTTAAGTTAAAATGGGGAAAGAAAAGAAGTCTAATCGTATAAAAATTTCATTAAATTCTTCCTTAAATTTTTGGTGGAATGAGGAATATAATAGAAATTCAGAAATTTTAGATATTATAGGAAAATATTTTGAAGAAAATGGTTTTAAAAAAAATAAAATATTTAATAAAAATAAGACAGAAGAAGAAAAATTAAATTCTAATAAAAGTTATTCAGTTCCATATCAGACTCGTGTAAGTTATTTTTATAAAATTTTATTTATTTAATTATTTTTTATATATATTTCAAGTTATCTAAAGCTGTTTTTGGATTAAAACAAGTGTTAAAATTAGCAAATATAAATAAATTAAAATGTATATTACTTGATTCATCTATAATTACTCACCCAGCTATCAGTACTGTTTTTGGTATAAAATTAAATTTAACATCAAAAGATCGATGTCCAGTTTATTGTATTCCTAATTTATCAAGTTATTTGTCAAAAAAATTAAATTATTCAAGTATATCTGCTATAGGCTTTCTTACTCAAGATGAAGAATTATTTACTAACTTCAAAAATACATTAAAAGAAAGTGGAATAAAAGTTAGTGGAAAAACAGAAGTTTTGACAAAAGAAGTAAAATCTAAAAAAAAAAATAAAAAATAATTTAGTCTTTACTTAAACTTTTTAAAAATGGATTTATTAATAATTATAAAAATAAAATAGTAGGCATATTACATGATTATGTTTTGTATTCACTATATTTAAATAAATACATCTATGAATATTTTATATACAAATGACATCTAATACTTTTGGAAATCAGCTTATTGTACAACATAACAGTGATCTTTTTTTCTTTGTTTCCCTTTTTTTGATTGATATTTTTTTATTCAAAGGCTCATATGAACTACCAACTTCATCAGAATTTTGTGATTTAAGACTGGTAGAAAGAGAAGCAGATTTTAAACTTTCAATTTCATTAGTAAAAATAGTATGAGCAATAGAATTAATTGATTTTATAACTCCTGATCCTGTATAAGAAGAAACTTCAAAATATTCTGCTTCATGATTTTTTGCCCATTCTAAACCTTCTCCTTCCGTAACACACCTATTAAGAATATCATCATTTTTAGTTGCAATAACAAAAAGCCTTGGTGTTGTTGTAACTCTTTTTTCAACTAAATGATACCATTTATTGAGATTTTTAAAAGATTCTCTATTTGTTAGATCAAAAACAAAAATGATATTTGTGATAAAATTAATATAATTTATTATGGCTTCTTCACGATTCTTACAAATCAAAGGATCTAAAATTAACAATTCACACTTTTCATTTAAAATATTTCTAAAAATAATTAAGAGATAATATATCCAAAAAAGATAAAAAAAATTACATATATGATTTTATAAAGGGTACACCTAAATTATTTGTTACTTTAGTAGTAAATCCTTGTCCATTATATCTTAATATTAAACTTGACTTTCCAACTCCTTAAAAAAAAAAAAATTTATAATAAAAAAATTTTTTTTAACAAACCTGAATCACCAAGAATACAAATTTTAGATCTATTTAACTGAATTTCAGGCTTTCCTTGTTTTGAATTCCAAAATTTAAAAGCCGTTTTATTAGTTGGACTATCTTTACGAGGTGTGTTAGTCGTCATTAAACGCTACTGATTTCTTTATTCTATAAAATAATAGATTATCGGTTTTTTTTTTTTTAAAAAAATATACATATAAAAAAACATAGCCAAATACAAAATAAAAAAACGACTAATAATACTAATAATAAAAAAAGTAAATAAACTGATAATAAAAAAAAAAAAAACTTTGACTTTGATGATATTAATTTAATCATAAAAAAATTCCTTTTGTAAATAATTATTCCATTTGAAAGACATTAGACTAAGTTAGTTAATAAAATAATAATTCACTTACGATTAATATTTTATATAATTCGTTGAAATTCTTATCATAAGAAAAGATTAGACATTTTCTCCAAAACTTCATCTTATGATAAGAAACAAATTGATAGTAGTAAAACAATAATATTAAAGTAGGGGAAAGATAATTTAAAAAAATTTTTTTATATATATATAAATAGAAAAAAGATTATTTTATTGTAGTTTTTTTACCACAGTCTTTTGTTTACAGTAAATATATATATATATATATTTTAATAGAAAACGATACATTTAAAATTGGCTGTTAATGAATATAAACACAATTCTAAACATTTTCGATAAAAGGATTATAAAGTTGGAGAAAAAAAAAAAATCCCTGAACAAATAAAAATTATTATATTAAATTAAAATTAAATTAAAAATAATCTCTTAGGTAAAATTTTTTATCAAAAAAAAAAAATAGATTATCATTTTTTTGATAAGAAAAATTAAGAAGTTCAATATAATTATTTAAACTAAAAAGATGGTTACAAGTTTTATACAAACTTGAATAATTGTGTTTTAATTTCTTTACTGCAAAAAAAAAAGTATATAAAATTACATAATAAAATATTCCATTTATATATATATGTATAAGATGATTATTTTAATTATATAAGTTGTTTTCAATAATTTATCAATAGTACAATTATCCCTACTTAATTTGATCAACATTTACTATAAGGTTATTTAATTATAGAAACTTAATATAACTTTGAAATGTCATGATTATTTGTATGTATAAAAAAAAAAACTTGAAGTAAATAAAAATATATTTAATATATATATATAAATATATCATACAATTATTAGTCATGTGGCATTATTTTAAGATACATTAAAAATGATCACGTTTACATATATGTTAAAATAAGGAATCTTTTATATTTTAATGAACTTTCAATAATAACAAAAAAATAAAATGTAGTGTAACTTAAAGGTAGGTTATTGAAAAGATAAATAGTTTACCAGTATAGAGATAAAATAATTAATAAAAATATTTATTTTCTTATAACGAAGAACTTTGAGAAAAAGAGAAATAATATATGATCACTCTGCTAATGAATTTAAAAATATTAAAGCTATTTAAAATTTGTTGATTTTACCTTAGATACATATGTGTGTTATGAATATATGTAATTTTTATGTGTAGTACAAAGATGAAGTAAACAAAAGTATAAGAATATATATATATAATATTATTTGGTAGATATATATATATATATATTTTAACGAGAGATGTCTAGTAAAAAGTTAAAAACAATTTTTAATTAAAGTTGAAACATAAATTTCTAAATGTTATTTTGATAACTCGTCTTTAAGATGCCTTTATATGAGAAAAATTAATAATAACGTTTGTGATATGGTAAGAAATATGTCAATTTAATACTTGTTTCAGTTTATACTTACACTTTATTGTGACAAAAAATAATAAATGGAAAGGTATAATTAGCATTAATTAATCAAATAGAATGTATTTAAGTGATTCATACAATAAAATTAATTAATTACTCTGATAAAGGAAAAAACAAAAAAATATTGTATATACATTTAGGAATTTTAAATTAAATGAACAGGTGACATAAGTTAAAGAACAACAAAATTCGATTTAAAAGTACAATATGCGATCAATGGTTAGTTAATATATCAAGATAAGTTAAAATTGATAATATTTAAAAAATCGTTTTAAAGTATACAAATGTTACTAAATATAAAATGATGTTAGAAGTTAACATCTAAGTAAACAAATTTTTATCTTAATTTTGAACATAAGTATTTTATTTAAAAGTTTTGAAAAATTAAATTACAAAACAAAGAATAGATACTAAATCATCTTAATATAGATATAAATATAATTGACATGACAAAATATTTTATTAAATTTTAACGATAAAAATATTTAAAAAAAAAATATAATTGATAAAGATATAAATATGTATTTTTTTAAATGCATATTACACTAAACATTCCTGTATTTTAAATTCTACTTTTTTAAATAATTTTAGTGAATTGTGTCTAAGCATTGTTTGTCATCAATTCTAACAAAACCAGGAAGACAATCACATTTAAATGAACCTGGTGTATTAATACATACTGTACCATGATTACAAGAATTATTTTGCCTTTCAGATATATGACATTCATCAATATCAAAACATTTTGTTCCATTTCCAAAAAATCCCTCTTTACATAAACATTTAGGTCCATGATCTTCATGAATACATATAGCATTTTGATCACATGGATAGTCTATATCAATATAATTTTCTTTTTCACACCAATTTTCTTTTTTACATTTAGGACAACATTCATTGGGTGGAGTTATTTGCTCCTCTTCATTACAAGATAATAAAGGACAGGATGTTGGATTTCTAAAACATTATAATAAGATGATTAATGATTTTTAATCATTCATTTTTGTTTTTACTAATATAACTGTTTGATAAATAATTTAATTTATCATGTTTTGTTAGTGTAAAAAAAATATTTACTAAATATAATTTTCTTTTGTAATTTATATTTTGATAAAATATAAATATACATTACGTTTAATATTTTTATAATAATTACTATTTAAAAATATATTTAATTATATTTTTTTAAAAATATTATTTAGTAATATCATTAATTTAGGGAAGAATTATATTAATTTTTAAAACTTACTTAAATTGACAATTCATTTTCCCTTCTTCACATTCACATTTAACACAACTTTTGGGCCAAAAAACTTCTCCATTATGGTAATTTATACCATTATACCAACATTCTTTTCCACAAATAGGACAACATTTATCTTTTAAAATTGTAGGATGTTTACAGTCTAACTTTGGACAACCAATAGGTCCACATTGTAAATTTCCAGTTGTTGAACATTGGCATTCAGTACAATTTACCAAATCTTGGTATTTTTCTCCAAAAGATAGTACATGACCTCCAGTTCCAGAACATCCTCTTTGATGAAGTTCAACTTTTTTAACTCTTTCTACCAAACCTTTAACTACATATCTAATATGATTAACTTCATTTTCTAGTAACTTTATTTTATTATCATCATTAATGTCATCATTGCCATTGTCTTCCTCCTCATTGTGTATTTCATCTTCATTATCATTGTTTTTAGTAAACAAAGATGTATCAAGATAAGGACATAATAATGAAATTGGTGTTCCATGATCAATTGAAAATTCTCTTATTTTACCGGGAAATTTATTACTTTTATGTATATTATGCCCAATATAAATTCTAATACCTTTTAATTTTTTACTTATTAAATTAAAATCTTTCATTGCCCATACAATTTTACAATCATCAACAACCATCATTTTGTTATCTCTTATTGATAGCATTGGTTTATGCCAATCATCAGTAACCATATTAGTGGGAAATTTAACTTCTCTGATATGAGGGACATCTGTGTCATCTTGACTATCATTTTTTACATCAACTAACCATCGAACTTTCATCTCATTAGAAATTGCAGATAAATACCAATCAAAAACTAATTCTTGATGATCATAAGGTTGATGGTATATAGAAATTAATGTTCCTTCCATTTCAGAGTCATTCCATACTTCAAATTGTATATCAACATCCCTTCTATAAATTACATCCCACATTTTATATCCCTAAAAAAAAGTTATGTAAAATTTATTGGTAATAAAAGAAAAATAAATTAAGGGAGTAAAATTTACCTGTGTTTTAGAAATTGCATAATGTCCCTTTCCATTTACCAGAGAAAAAATAAATAAAAATAAAATAAAAACTTTCATTCTAAATTTTTGTCAATGATTAAAATAATATTTTGTACATAAAAAAAAAGAAATTTAAATATAGAAATAAAATTGTAACATTCAAGTATAAAAAGTTTTATCAAATACGTTCTAACTTTTAAGTAGATATATATTAACTTTTTCAATTCTTCTCTCTCGAACAGACATGGCAAATGAAATCTATTTATATTCTGTTCAACTTATAATAGTAATCCAATCATTTATTAAGTATTACAAACTTTAAAGATTTACTTTTTTTTATAAGTTTAACAATATATAATAAAGATATAATGAGAAAATTTTGCAAAAAGAAAAATGTTTTTAACTAATAAGCAGAAAACACTTTGACTGATAAATGAAAAACTTTTATGTCAACATCTAAATAACAATTTTTTTTATGATTTTTCAAAATAAAAATATAAATAAATTCCTAGCAATCTTATTTTATTAGTAATTAAAATTTTTTTTTTTCACTGAAGTTAAGATAAATTATAATAAAAGTAGTAGGAAAAAAAATTTTTAGATATAAAATTAATAATTTTTAACCAAAAGCATATTTCATCAAAAATATATGTTTAAAAATTTTATTGAATAGAAAGAGAAATATTCAACTAGACATTTTAAACAATTAGCATATATATCTTAAACTTCATCAGTTCAATTGAAAAGAGGCTGCCAAAACTTTTGGCGCTGTTATAATATCACTACATAAGTAACTCCATATCCTGGTTTTCCTTCTTTGCTTATCAATCTTGAAAAATTTTGACAAATTTAATTTACACAAATAAATAAATTAAAATGTCGCGCATTGGTTTATAGAGATAAAATATCTAATAAATATTTTATAGATGCTTCTATAATATTGAGATATTTAAGTTATAATAATAATTTTACAAGAAAAAGTATCTCTTTTTTTTTAATAATTATTTTCTTTTCCCATAAAATATATTTATGTAATATTGACAAATAATAAATAATTTTAAATTATAATGTAAAAAGATATATCAAAAAGAAATTCTAAGAGTAAATGAACACATGTATTATTTATTGGATCCTTAAGTAAAGGGGATTACAAAATGGATAGGATTTGTTGATGAAAAGTAATAGGGAAAAATACTTATATTATAACTTTGGTACAATATTTTTGAAACCAAAAGATTATTATTCTTCAAAAAAAAAAAACCGTCAAAATACATCTTGTTTTACAATGATAAATGGACACATAAACCTAATCCATCTCATATATTTATATATCACTTTATGATAAAAATTACATAAATACATATGTTAAATATATCTTCATATTTAAAAATAAATTTTCTTTGATGCTATTAGTGTTTCAAAACATTTACAGCCTTTTCTTCTTTTTTTTTATCAAAAAAGCATAAATGAAAAGAGGTTCCCTCTAATTTGTAACCATTCACCAGTAAAAGATTTTAACAAAATTTCTATTAAAATTTGTAGTGCCTTTTTCAACATAATAACATTCAATTGATGTTTAATCAACCATACAATACACATGTCAAATTTTAGTCTTTTAACTTTAATACAGTATAAAAAATAGTAATTTTTCTCCTATTTTCAATCCTTCAATGGTGCAATTTAGGTATATATATTTTTTTTTTACCAATATCACTAATTTAAATAAACATTAAAAGAAAAGATGTTCATTGTTACTTTAAAAGCCATTATTTTACAATGTTTTAAAAAATGATTACATTTTTTTTAAGAAACAAAAAAAAATAGGATTTAAAAGTATCACATTTCTTTTTAATTTGATGTTTTGTTGAAAAAGAACAAAGTAAAAATTAAGATTATTTTAGTTTATTTAAGTGCAAAATATTAGAGGAAAAAAAGATCTCTTCTAACCAAATAATAAATGTTTAACTATACTATTTTGATTTTTTCTACAGATTAAGTTTATAAATAAAATATGACCAGAAACAAAAAAAAGAAAGAATTTTTAAAAATTTAATCTCATACATTGTATTACTTTTCAAAAACAACTAAAAGTTTTAAAATTTACGTAAGTGTAGGACAAAGACATACAAAATAATTTTTAAATTATCATACAACTAATTTCATTAAATGTATTAAAAAAAATCTATGTTTTTGTGATAATAAATATCTAAATCATACTTATCAAATATCAGTTCATAAAACATTTTTTCTCTAAAAAACCAATCTCATACCAAATAAAAGCTGTTATTTTTATCTTTAAGTTAAACCACTTTAATACCGAAACAAATATTATACGTGTTACAAATCAAACAAATTCTAACTAACACTATATATCGTAAAAAAACATAAATGGGATTCCAAAACTCTCTTATTGAAAGAAAGACATATACACTAATTTGATCACTTTGATACATCTTTTATTATAAAAAACGTCTAAATACCTTCCAGCGTAATCTCTTATTGCCTATGAATGAAATAGAATGGAGTTCTAGTGAATAACTAACTTACAAGAATACAACAAAATGGTAAATCTTAAAACGACTCATTAACATGATTGCTTCTATCTGCAAACCAATTATAGGAAAACTAAATTTTCGTTTGTCACAATGGCAGGTTAAATATAATCATTTATATTTAACATTTAGCTATATCGTTAATAGTTTTCTTTTCCATTATTAAGGTAAATCCATCGATTGCTCTCTTTTTTTATTGTATATTTTTTATTTTAATATTATTTATATATTCCAGAAATTGCATACTTTTATAAATTATTCCTAAAAGATGCTTCCTCGCTCACCTCATGATATGTATGACGACTACCTTCTTCCAGACATTAATGGACACTACTATTCTTCATACCATTCAACTGCAGGAATGGATCAGTATATGGGACAACAGAGTCATGATGATGGTTCAAGACTTTATTCTGACTTTGATAATATTTTTACTTCATCTGAATACTATCGATACCAGGATCATAGTGGGGGACAATTGAATGTTCAAATTAAAGAGGAACCTACGGATGATAATCCTTCGGCGAGACATCCAAACTATCCTGACAGCTATGGCCCTGATTTACGCCACGAGTTACTTGCTCCGGATCTCCCGACTCACAACAACAACAGAATGTTACTGGAGGAACCTGATGATATAAAAGAAGAAGTTTTAGGACAAGCATATTCTGTACCATCCCATATACCATCACGTGAAAAGTCCTCAATTTACAGAAGTGTCTCGTCATCTCCAGATTTTTCAGGTAAAAAGAAGCAACCTAGAAGGAAAAACAACAAGGATATTGAATTGGCTCGAAATAACAACATTCCAGCAACTCCCACACAAATAGCCGAATTTACCTATGAACAACTAAAAAGTTTTATTGCTAAATACCAATTTAGTGATGAACAAATTTTGTTAATCAAAGCAATACGAAGAAGAGGTACGTTTCGACACATATTTAATTTTTATTATTTCTTTTATTTTTAGGTAGAAACAAGAAATCCGTTGCCCTGTATCGTCAAAAAAAAGGATCACAAATAAGATTTTAGATTTATTGTTTTGTTATTGTTATAAAAAGATAGTATATTATTATTATATAATTTTTAATAAATTTATTTTATGTTTCTTTTTCTATACCAAATTTTTCGAAAATAAAGCTAAAGAAGTTATGTCAACAAGTGTATAAAAATGTTGTTTGTATACATGTTGTTATATTGACATAGTTAAACAATAAAAAATATTTTTATTTGTTAAATTGTAAAATCATGCCCAAATAAGAGAAGTGCAATTAAAAAAAGATTGAAAGAGTGACCATGTTCAAAATGTGTAAAGTAATGGAATAAAAGTTGATAGTATAAAAATTAATCATTGTTGGAAATTACAGTAAAATATCTTAACTACATTTTATATTAAATTGGAATATAAAAAATTTCAACTGTGGGGAAAAATATTAACGGCCATTTTCTTCTTCAATATATTCAGTAATATCATATACTTTATTATATTTATTTTAAAAGCTATTAAAATAAAATTAAGGAACTTAACATTTCTTTTAAATGTTGACTATTAGAGTAATTCAAAATATAACAATTATTCAATTTACTTTTGCAATATACTTTTCCAAAAGAACTTTCATCAATTTCCGTAGTTTAAAATAGAAATAATCTACAAGTAATTGTAATGATTCTTTTTATCATTTTATTTAATCTATATTATGAAGTGACTTGCATGTGTAGTTGTAGTTTATCTTATATTTAAAAAAGTTTAACTTAGTTTTAATGTGTAATATTTTTGTAACTTTTCACGATTAATCTATTTAGATTCTGATACTGTTTTTTTTTGATAATTTCTCCTTCATTAATTTTCTTTCAAATTTTTGTATTTAAGAAAAAATATTTTTTAAAGTAGTTAGTTAATTTATTACTTTCATTATACATACATACCCTACAGATAACTGTATTTTTTTTCTCAAAAGTTTAAAAAAATATGAATAAAAAAATTAAGTCTTACTTATTTCTTCCCTATTATTGGTTCTTTTAAAATATTGCATTAAAAGTTTTTAGCAATTATACATTGTAAATGAAAACATACTTTTGAATTATTTATTTGATAATGATTTCTTGTTGATTTATTATTGATGAAATATAAACTTTTTCCATAAAATTAATTAATTTGGGTGCCGGTTTCCTTTATTAAATTAATAGAATTAAATTAATTAATTGTCTTACTTTCACATAACCCTTCTCTTTTTAAACTTTTCTTAATTAATGTCATTAAAAGTTTATTGGTTATATTTCTATAACTTTTAAAAATAGTGTAATGAAAAAGTATTGGCAAGAGAAAAATTTTTAAAATTATATAATTATTATTTTTTAAATTTAATACTAATTTATTTAATTTTATTATACTGTTTTGTTTCCATTGACAATCAATTATGAAGATGAAAAATTTCTCAGTACACTGTAATGTTGGAAATAAACAACATCAAAGTAGTTAGTGTTGCATAATAAATTTTAATATTTTTTTCTCCACTTCATCTTGGTTTTTTTTTTTAAAAAATATTTTTGCAATCAGTAAATTAATGCTCTTTTAAAAAATTTTTTTTGTAAATATGATAGAATATCACCTCATTTCAATAATCTTTAATGTTTCCATATTTTTTTAATAAAAATTGATAATTATTTGGTAAAAAAAATGATAAGGAAAAATATTTGAAAATTTATCTTATTTCCCACCTTTTTGGTAGCGCAATAAACAATCGTTTTAAAACAAATTGGAAATATATTTATAGAAAAAATTTTTGAAATATAATATTATTATTATTTGTTCAGTAACTTCTATACAATACAAAAAAAATTAAATTATAAATTTGGTACATATTATAAAAAAAAGTTTTTTGAAATATTTATTAAATGTTTTTATCTTTTCTTCGATTTGCCTCTTTCTCAGAAAAATCAGGCATTCTTTTACATGATAAATTACGTTTATCAATTAAAGCAGGTAATGGAGGTTGTGGTTTAGCTAGATACAATGGAATAGGTGGAAATGGAGGTAATGTTATATTTATTGCAAAATCTAATGTAACATTTCCATCATTTTTAAAAAAATTTCAAACTGATTACACTGTTAAAGGTGAGAATGGCGCTAATAGTGTTATTGTAAATCTTGTTGGTAAACACGGAAGTGATAAAGTAAGTTAAACTAGTATCAATTATTTAAATATTATTTTAGATTTTAGAAGTGCCATTAGGTATTGATTGTGTAAATGAAGTAGATAAAATGCTGGTAGCACGTTGTAATAAACATAATCAAAGATATTTAATAGCAAAAGGTGGATTGGGTGGTTGTGCATCAAATAACTATCAAGGTAGAAGAGGAGAAAGATTTTTATTAACAATACACTTAAAAGTTAAAGCAAATGTTGGTTTCTTGGGTTTTCCAAATGCTGGAAAAAGTACATTATTAAAAGCATTAGTACCTAAAAAAAAGATAAAAATTGCTCCGTATCCCTTTACAACGTTGAGACCACAAGTTTGTCATTTTAAATATCCAACAGATAATCCACAAGACTTTCCATTTTCTTTAACATTTGCCGATTTACCAGGTTTAATTGAAGGAGCTCATGTTAACAGAGGAAAGGGATATGAATTTTTGAAACACCTAGAGTATAGTGATATTATCGTAATGGTTATTGATATATCTGGCTTTTTTTTATCTAATAGTAATGGCAATATCTATAGAAATCCATTAGAATGTATATCAATTTTAAATCAGGAAGTAGAAAGATACAATTATAAATTATTAAATCGGCCTGTTGTTTTAGTTTTAAATAAAATTGATATTCCTGATGGTGAAAAAATTGCTGATGGTATTAAAGAAGCTATTGAAAAGCGAACATGGTTTAAAAATGTTCCAGAAGACATTCGCCCAGCTAATCCTATTTATTTTCAAGAAATTGTTAAAACAAGTGCTAAAGAAGGCAGGCTTAATAATTTTCAAGAAATTGTAAGAAAACTATATGATGAAAAATATCCTTTGAGAACATTAGATGATATAAAATTTTCAGATAATGATGAAAATTCATTAAAAATAATATAGTATTTATTGTAAGTAAAAAAATTATACAACAGAAAGTGAATAGTTTTTGTTTGATTATTTTTGTTTTGTTAAATTTGTTTTATGATAATTAATATAAATTCAATGCAAAATTGATGTAGTTGTAAATGAAGCATTTTAATTGAGATTTTTAAAAATTTGGAATAAATGATATTTATAAACATTACTTTTGTAATTAATTTTTAATTAATTTTCATATAGTATCTACATTGAAAGAAATTCTATTTTTTTACTAATTTTTGAAATATAAAAATTGATAACAAAAAAAAATATTTATTTTATTTTAAAAAAGTTGGAAATCAGAAAATTTTTCATGATACATTTTCTATCATATGTTGAATTCAGGAAATTTCATGAAAATATGACTAGGTTTAATTGATCATATTATTTTAAATTTTTATTTTTCTATAATTATGATTTTATTAAAAATTTATTATTTTTCAAGGACTATCAGATGAGTGTATTTAAATTCAAAATTTTGAAGAAAAATTATTTTTATAAAACACTATTATAAACAATATGAGAACTATTTTTGTCTTGAGTAGATTTTAAGTTAAAACAATTTAAAAAATATATATAGAAAAAAATTTAACAAATTTAGTTTTAAAGTGTAAGGAACTTTTTATAAAAGTATTTAAATTACTGCACTCGGAAAAAAAATTCAATCTTTTTTCTACAATATTTAATAATGTACAAAAATTTTGCAATACTCAAAAGAAAATTTCTAAAGTCTAGAATGGTGTGCTTTTATTTTTAATAATAAGAAAAAAAAAACTTGAACATTACAAACAAATGATTTAAAATTATGAACTAATAAGATAATTTTATAATAAGCAACAGTAACTGACATTTTATTCGTTTATTTTATAAATACCATTTGTATAAATAAAATTAAAATCAATGGCTAAATACTTTTTTGTAAAATAAATAATTTTTGTAGCTTTTATTTAGTCGTAAAAATTGATTAGCTACTAAAAATTATCATCAATTTAATGTTTATTTCTATTACTTATATTTTTATTTAGTAATTTAAAAGTTTTATTTCTTTTTTGAAATAAAGAGATTTTAGTAATGATTCATTAAGATTGTAATTAATTGTAGTAGTTTAGAAATTTTTTATTATAGGAAAATGATATATTTATATAATTGGTTAATCTTTAGTCATTTAGTTTGTGACTATAAATTTTTTTTTCCAGAATTCTGATTAACAATTAATTAATCTTTTTTTCTTAGAAAAATTTTGGATATCTTAAAACTAACTCATTTTTTAAATATTTATTGCTTAGTTCCTTTTTTTCATTTAAAAAGAAAAACTTATTAAATTTATATAATACTTTCAAATGCTTGAATTTAAAAAAATTTTTACCACATTACTTTTATTATAATATCAATATTTATGTTTAAACTAAAAAAATTTGCTTAGAATAAACTATTAATAATAATAAAGATTTTTTATTGAAACGAATTGATAATGGTTTTAACAAAAAAAAGCAATTCTTCTAAAGAATAAATATATTAATAAAATTTTTCACATTAATTATAATATTAAAATTATAAACATACACAAAACATTTTAAGTTTTAGTTTATATTTTATTGAATAAAATTCTTGAAAAAAATTTTTTTTTTTTGTAAAGTTTGAAATTTTTGATAGAATTATTGTATTATATTTTTTTTTAATTCAATCAAATTTAATATAATTTTTTGTTACTTTTTTTCACAAAATAAAATTAGTGATATATCAATCTATTAAAATTTTCATATGCTATAAATAATGATGCAATATATGATAACTTTTATTGTATAAAAAAAGAAAAGGATAATTTTAATAATTATAAATATAAAAATTATTACTAGATTTATTTTTTTGTATTATGTAATAATTTAACAGTAAAAACATTTTATTAATTGTATTGAATATAGTTAAACTTTAATAACATATACCTTTAATTCCTGATTTATGGGGATAAATGTGAGTAAAAATTAAAAACTGGATGATTACTTTTATGAAACAAAATGTGTTATACTTCATTAACCTTACTTTCAAATAGTATAATATATATGTGTATCAAACAATTGAATACAAAAATATACCTTCACTAGATTGATAAATTTTATTTATTTTCATTTTTAACTGTTTTGTATAAATTGTCGGGAAAGAAAATTTTATTAGTGAAATGATTGTTTTTTTTATTATATCAATTATTTCCTATTTAAGTATCTTTATTGAAGGAACTCCTTCTGTTTACTCATGTCCTGGAAATGGAAATTTATTAGGATTTAGAAATAATTATCTTCCCTCATTTCAAGGAGCTTTAGGTGGTAATGTAGGTGTTGGAGAAATATGTGGTACTGGAAGTATTTTTCATTATTGGTCATGTTGTGAAGAAAATCCTTTTATGTGTTGTATGAGATTTGAAACTTGGTTTATGTAAGTTTATTTTTTAATTTTAATAATAATATATATTTTTTTTATAGAGTTTCATTTTGGATATCATTAACAATTTTTTTAATAATAATATTTTTTGCCACTTTTCGTTATCTTACCAAATAAAAAAGTCTTTTAAATATTTTTGCATTTTATTATTAAAATTTACATTTAATAAAATTTTATAAATTCTATTTTATTTGTACCTCATTATTATATTTTGGAATGGGTAATGTTCAAAATAAAAATGTACAACCTCCTGCACATATTGATGCACCTAAGCATGCTTCAAATAAAGTATCAAGAAAAATTGTTCCTATAGATAGATCAGATGATATACTTGCAAAAGTTCCAAAAATTTATCCACAAAGATGTTGTTATTTAAGGTTAAAACGTATGCAACGAGTTCATGATTATTTAAAAATGGAAAAAGATTATGTAAAAGTAACATCTAAAAATCAAAAATTTGATAAAAATATTATTGAAGATAAAAAAACTATTAATAAACTTCGAGGAAAAGTTGTAGGAATTGGTAAAATACTAGAACTTTTTGAGGATGAAAAACATGCTATTGTATCAATGTCACACTCAAAAAGAGAATTTTATGTACCAATTTTATCAATTGTTGACAAATCTTTATTAAGAATTAATTCAACAGTTCTTGTTAAAGCTGGTGGTACATCAAAAAATATACCTGTAGCAGTTGTTGGTGTATTAAAAAATAATGATGATGAAACTATTAATACTTATAAAGTAACTAAAAAACCAAAAGAAACATTTAGTGAGATTGCTGGATTAGACCAACAAATAATTGAGTTAAGAGAAGCTGTAGAATATCCTTTAACTCACCAAGAATTATATGATCAAATGGGAATAAATAGTCCCAAAGGTGTTATATTATATGGCCCACCTGGGACAGGAAAAACATTATTAGCTAAAGCAATTGCTAATTCAACAAATGCAACATTTTTAAGGGCTTGTGGTAGTGATCTTGTACGAAAAACTTCTGGTGAAGGTCCAAAACAAATAAGATATCTTTTTGAGATGGCTAAACAATATGCACCATGTATTTTATTTTTAGATGAAATAGATGCTATTGGAACAAAACGTTTTGATACATCTTGTAAGGGTGAAAAAGAAATTCAACGTACAATGTTAGAACTTCTTAATCAATTAGATGGTTTTGATGATCGTGGAGAGGTAAAAATAATAATGGCAACTAATAGAATAGAATCACTTGATCCTGCATTAATAAGACCAGGAAGAATAGATAGAAAAATAGAGTTACTTCAACCAGATCAAAAATCTAAATTACGTATTTTTAAAATACACTCAGGTCAAATGAATTTGGACAAAGATATAAATTTTGAAAAAATATTGTCAAAAGAAAAAAATATGAGTGGAGCTGAGATTAAATCTATATGTAGTGAAGCTGGAATGTTAGCATTACGTAACTTTCGTAAAATTGTAAAAATGAATGATTTTGAAACAGCATTGAAAAATATATTTCTTAAAACAAAAATAGAAAAAGAAGAAATTTATTTATAATTATTTTAATTGATATTTTAATTATTTTTAATAATGATGATTACCTTAAAACTAGTTCTAATTTTCTTAACCAATAAATTTTTGGTACTTTTCGTTTTATCCCCCTCGAGTAATAAATGAATAAAACTGCTGTCCGGAAGGGGAGCCTGGTATCTTAAAACCAGGTGCCAATTCGTACTCCAGATTCTTCTCTACATTTTTTAATGTAGCATCTCCAATGAACCTGCTTCCCAAACTGCATTTTCATTTGATGTCCCTTGCTGCATTCTTTTTCTTCAGGAATTATTCCATGACTTTGGAAGAATTTTACGGCAGCTTTTTCATCAACAATTTTATCTGATAATTGTAAAAAATTCATTATTTTTATCTAAAAATAAAAAAATTGAATTTAGCATAAAATTTTATTATAAATAAAGAAAAAAATGATTCAAATATCAAATCCTATAATGTTTCCAATTTTTATCAGTTAATTTTTTATTCCCATCATTATCAGTTAATACGTAAAAAGGTTATTTATGATTTGTACTTTATTTAAATTCATTCTACTTCCTTTATGTAATTAAGACTTTATTTGAGAATATTTTATCAATTATCATGTACTTTCTATCATTTTTTTTTGGGGGGATATAACCGAAAAGTATCAAATTTTTTATTAATGTGCCACTAACTATAGAATATATATCCCGATTAAGTGCTACAAGATACAGAAAGCTAACAAACTGTATTTAACCTTTATTTCATGTATACAACTTATTAGAAGTATGTATACTTTTTTTATTTTGTATACACTTTATAAGCCGTATATTCTGTACAGAAAGAATAAAAAAAATAAGATCTAACTGGATCTTATGAAGAATTACAAATTAAAGACTTCACTAACGTAGAAAATATTCTTTTAATAATTTAAAATGATTTAATTTAAAATAATTTAGTTGTTATAATTTTTTTATTGCATGAACGCTGTTAATTTTTAATTGTTCCTTTTCTTATAAACTGTAATCACCAAAATAAAATATTAATTAAATAATTTTTTGAAATTAACAAAATAGACAATAAATTTTAAAATTTAAGCATTAATAAATTAAAAAAAACATTTTAATTAAATTTAAATAATGAAGCATTGGGTAAATAAAATTTTTTTGAGATTTTGATTTGATAATCAATCCTTTTGGATAAATATAATTTGTTTTAATTAATTAATTAATAATCAACTGCCTTTATTTGGAATATTTTTTTAATTGTATACAAGATATGTACAATTTGTATAAAGATTGTAAATTTTCTGTATATCATACAAATACAATCAGTATCTATCCCGTAAATTTCTTGTATACATTTTGTATATTGCGTATGGCTTCAAACCGGGATATATATATATTTTATTAAAGATGTGCAAGAATAGTAAATGTACTATATATACTTTATTCAAATTTTTAATTGCTTTTAATTATACTACACCCGCTTGTACCACTGTATAGCGAGTAGGTCTTTTATCAGTTGTGATACATTTATAAATATAGCAAACTTGACAATAACGAAGCTGGCAATTTTCGGTTCGGGACCAAGGCATTTTTCCAATACTGATAGAAGCATCCTACAATCAATTTATTAGTATTGTTAGTAGTACTAGGATTATTGTGTACTCAGATATGATATAGAAATTTATACCCAATTTAGATTTACTAATATCTTGATTATATTGTAATTTGTAATATATTTAATTATATTTTTAAATTATTATTAGATATCTTTTTAATATAATAAAAAATTATTTTTTTTAAAATGGTTTTTCATAATATTGTGGCATTCGAAATTTTATTAAATAATTGGTCCTGATAGAGCAAAGTGTATATTAAATATTTTGTTATTAATATTTTCTATTATTCACCTTATTTTACGCTTATAATAACAAAAATAAATCAACAACGAAACCAATAATTATTTTCAATTGTTATATAATAGTAACTTATAAAACTTATGTTTTGTACTATATTTTGTATATTAATGATTGCTTGCTTTTCCTCATTCTATAAAAAGTACGTTGCCATACTTTAATTAAATAATCACACACAATCATTTTATAGTAGAATTATTGTATAATATTTAAATTTTGAATTATTTATTATTTAGTTTTAGAATATTATTTCTTTCATTTTATAATAAGAATTTAATTATTTATAATTTTTAATGAAAAGTTAATTATTTATTTAATAATTATTAAAAAAGATACATTTTTATTACAACTACAATAAATTATTTTTACTTTTTACTAAAATTTAAAGATAACTATAATATCAAAATGTTTCTTTATAATTTTGTTACATTTCTTCATAATTTTATAAATAATTTTATAGGTGTAATAAAGAAACTCATTTGCATAACTTAAATTTATTTATCAATCGTTTTATGTAGATTTCTCCAAATTTAACTTTTTTTTTATAAATTAATATTTTGTTTATTTTTCTCATAGTTAGTTTAGTTATAAAATTTCCTGTTATAAAAATTAATTTTTTAGAATTATTATAACATCAGATGAACTTTGACTTTGAAGAATCATCGAATGATTCACCAAGTTCATCCTTAAATCTTGATATCAACTCTACAATACCTATTCGTAGAAGTGAACGAGCACAATTAAGGAAAACTACTTTAAAAGCTGCTAATAAAACGTGTATTCAGTGCGAGAATATTGTAATTAAAGGTGAAGCTGCCCATGTATGCACTATTTGCCATAGGTAAGTTTATTATTATGCATCTCTATCAAACATATATACCTATTTTGGGGAAATGATACAATATTATTTTGATTGCTTTGTTTTCATAATATAAATATAATTTATTAATAATTTTTGAACAATTTTATAATAATTTTTTAATTAAATATTTTTTTTAGATCAGTACATTTCGATTGTGATCCAACAGTAGATCCATTTTCGGATTCTAACTCAAGCTATAAATGCATGAATTGCCAAGATAATATAAATGCTCAATTAATTAATGATTTTTATGAACCATTAGAAGTAGGAACAGGCTTAAATTATACTTCTTCTTTATCTTTACCTTCAACTAGTTATAAAAATTCTGTTGAGTTAAGAGAAATGTCTTCACATTCCAATTTATTTTCTGATAATTTAGATCCAGAAATTTTTTCAACAATGTCGTCCCCAACAACTGGTACTTATACTACAGGATCTAACTCTGCTAGAGAAAGTCCATCATATTTTACAGAAACATTAATATCTAATGCTTCTAGTGATAATGAAGAATTAAAAAATAAACAAATAATTAG
The DNA here is from genome assembly GCF_001040885.1 of Strongyloides ratti. Taxonomy (NCBI): domain Eukaryota; kingdom Metazoa; phylum Nematoda; class Chromadorea; order Rhabditida; family Strongyloididae; genus Strongyloides; species Strongyloides ratti. The sequence goes on from NC_037308.1 coordinate 9,333,424, forward strand.
TGCTCCTGCAAAAAGAGGTAGAAAAAAAGGATCGACAAATAGTACCAGAGGAAAACGTGGTCGTGGGGGAACTGTTACTATTGGTAATAGAGTTCCAAATACTACACTAACAACTTCAAATTCTAACAATTCACTAGAAGACTTACCTATACAAACATCAAAACCAGTTAGAGGTAAAAAAAATGGACGTGGAGCTTCAAAATGTGATAAACTTAGTACAAGGGGTGCCAAAATTCCTGGAAAGTCTACACGTGGAAGGAGAAGTAAAGCCCAAATAGCTGCAATGGCTGCAGAAACTAATACAAGGCAAAGTGTATCTCAAACTCCTACTTCATTGAATACGGTTCCTGATCCTGCTGAATCAAATTCTAAACATTCCTTAATATCTGGGCGTTCTTCTGATGAACATGAGTATCTACGAACAATGGTTATTTTTGATTCCAGTGATCAATATATATGTACAAAACCACTATGTCTTATTTGTGGATCTATTGGAAAAGATCAGGAAGGATTTATGATAACTTGTTGTACATGTGCTCAATCTTATCATACGTATTGTGTTACTATTCATGATAAATTAGGAGATACAATAATTGAAAAAGGATGGCGTTGTTTAGATTGTACTGTATGTGAAGGTTGTGGTAAAGGGGAAGATGAACCAAATTTATTATTATGTGATGGTTGTGACGTTTCTTACCATATTTATTGTTTAACACCACCATTAACTTCAATACCAAAAGGATCTTGGCGTTGTAGTGATTGTGCCAAATGTTCACGATGCCTCAAAACTGTTCCATCAAATTATGATTTATCTAAAATGGAATCACTTTGTGATATATGTTATTCATTGAGAAAATGTCCTAAATGTGATCAATTATATGAAGAAAATGAAATTATAATTAAATGTTGTAAATGTTCTAGATGGATTCATGGAAAATGTGAAGATTTAATAACTGAAATTCAACTAGAGACAGCTGCAGAAAATTTATTCAGGTGTTCTATTTGCATTCCAAAACAAAAAGAAGACATAGCAAATATTGTATGTGTTGATAATGTTATGTTAAATGGAAAATCTACACAAAAGTTAGTTGCTCTTAGTAATTCTGTTATTCAAGCACAAACTATGAATTCTGCAAATAAAGATCATTTTCGGTGTGTAAGTAGTATGTCAAATTCTGATCAAATTTCTGTTATTACTGGTCCAACAATGTTTGATCCTATGACAATGAATGATGATAGTAATCATATGATTGATGAGAATGATCATTTTAATAATATTAATAATGTTAATAATGGTATAAATTCTATTATTAATGGTCTTAAGGGCATGCATTCTCCTGTTATTTCTTCAAAATCAATACTTAAACAACAATATTCTATTGGATCAGGAAAACGTGGTGGTAAAATAGGTGTTGGTGGTTTCTTTCCAAGATTGGTTAAAGGAAAATCTATACAATCATCTATTGATAAAGTAGAAGATGATATTGATGATATAAAAAATACTAGTACAGAAATAAAAAATTTATCTACTGATGTAATTGATGGTGAAAAGAAAAAGCAACGGAAACCTAGAAGACCAAGAAGACCTGCAATGGAAGATATTTATACTCCGCAAATACAGGAAGCTTTTTTTGGTTGTAAAAGTGTTGATTCAAAAAGTATTTTAGAAATGGAATTTCCTGAAACTGAGTTCCATGAAACACAAAAAATTGATATTGAAAATATTTGTGATAAAGATTGTAGTAAACTTGGTGAAGAGTCATCTGAAAAATTACGTCAAGATCAAAATGAAGCTTTAGAAGTAGGTCAATGGATTAATGATGCTGATTTTACAAATGTTGAAAATATTGACTTTGCTGAATTATTTGGTGATGATGGTGAAGAATTTGATGATGATTTTAATACAGATGATGAAGTTTCAAATACTGATTCGATTGCAACAACACAAATGGAAGATAGTTATACATCTTTTCAAAATACAGGCAATCAATTTAATGTTGTTCCAAATGACTTTTCAGGAAATTCTAATATTTTAAGTACCGGAAAACCTACTCAACCAAATAAAGTTAGTAGTCAAATGAAAGATTGGGAAGACGATGAACCATTAGGAGATAAAGCAACAAAAGCTGCTGTATTATATTGCAATATTAATTTTCCTAATCTTATTGTTGAACATCCAAAATGGAGTGATCGTTCCAAACAAATTCATCGTTTATGGAGAGCATTAGATCAAGAAACACGAGGTATATGGGTAGCAAAAGCTCGAGAAAATCGTACAAAATTAGCCAAACCACGTGGTTCTACTGTTGGTGGAGGACAAAACAGTAAAGGAAAAGGTTTTAAAGTTCCAATGACACCTGGAATAGAAATAGAAGGAAATAATTCAATTATTAACTCAAATGGTTTCAGTACTCCAAAATCTGATATAACTAGTCCACAAATAGATGTTCAATTAGCTATAAATCCAATTTTACAATACTTAACACCATCAGTTGCAAAGGAGTATGAGGATCTTACAAATTCACTTAATTGTGCAAAAATGAAACAAAATAAATTAGATCAGGAAGTAGCAAAATTAAAAAGAGCAAAGAAAAATTTAGGAGCTAAAATTAGATCACATGTTAAAAGTGCTAAGGAAGTTAATGAGCATGCCATTGTTGAAGAAATAGCATTAAAAGAAAGAAAACAAATGGAGGCTCTTGTTATTCAAATATCTGAAAGGCAATCTTATTTAGATGCAGCAAAAAAAGACACCAAAAATATTGAAAATTCTATAAAATTATTTGAACATAAAAATGGTATTGATAAAATGCTTATTCATGGAAAATTAACTCCAAATAAAGGGTCATTTGATAATAAAAATACTATACTTTCTGATTCTCCAATTGAAGAAGAACCTGTAATGACAAAAAGAATAAGAAAAAGAAAAATTCCATTTGTTTATAGGCGTAGTTTAGGATTAGGTGGAGTTTTATTTGATTCATTAGAAACATCATTAGAAAGAGATATTTATTGTATTGTTGATGAAATGATATGGAGAATTGAGGAAAAAGAACGACCACCAATATATGAAGAAATAGAGGAATTTGTCAAAGCTAAAAGGAAAAGAGCTCCAAATAGAAAAACATTGGCTGCCAATACAATGTTAAATGAATTAAATAAAGTAGCAGAAGGTGATTCTTTAATCTTAAAAATTAAAGATGCTTTAAATAATATAGAACCATTATCTAAAGATGCATCACAACCAGAACCACATTATAGTTGGTATTTTACTTATAGGTTTGGTATTACTGAATTCAAAGAAAGTGAGGATTACTTTGAAGGCCAGGATAATTTTGGGTGTCTCAAAATAAAAGGACTTGACGAACATCTTAATACTGTAAAAAACGAGTATAATTATGAAAAAGTTATAGAAAAAATAGTTAGACGAGCACAACGATTAGCTAGTGAGAAAGTTGAGGAAAAAGAAATAGAAGTTAAAAAAGTTGAAGAAGCAAATAAAAAAGCAATGGCAGCACAAGAAAAGGCAAGATCTCAATATAATGATAATAATTATCACGTTAGTAATCATCAACATCCAGATTCAAAAAACTGGAAATCACCTTATCCTCCTTTGTATGGAAATAGAGTAGATCCAAGAATTAATAATTTTAGAATAAATCCAAACGCTAAGATGGATGTTGTAATAGAAATGGAACAAGATTCTATTGAAAATGTCAGAAATGTAATGCATAAATTAAAAGAAATATTAAAAGTTAGAAATGAAGACCCATTTACATTTACAATTAAACCACTTCAATTTGATAATCGTGTTAACATTCAACATAATAGTATAGATGATATGAGAAATCGTCAAAAACAAACTCACCATTATCATTCACAGCAAATTGTCAATGGTTATCAACCACAGGAACAAGTCCTTCCATTACCAATAAGAGAAAAACCAAAAGAACAATGTGTTTTAGATTCTTGTAGTAATTGTAGAAAAAGTTTTAATAAAATGGCTATGGATCCATTTTTATTAGATATTGGTTTACGTACAGCTTTCCCTGATCCAGATATACATTATTGTAGTATTGGATGTTATGTAAAAGCACTCCTTTCAAATGCTATTTCTCTCAGGACACCACAATTAGAAAAATTGGCTAAATATATTGACAAAGACACTTATGCTATCCTTCGTGATAGTTGTACGGAAGTTTTTGTTACAACATTAACAAAAGAAGAAATGAAAAATTCTGGTAATAAGCAGCAACAAATAAAAATGGAAATCGATCAACCATCAATAAAAGAGCAATTAAATAATTATGAATGTTCAACTAAGCATGAAATAAATTGTAAGTCTTCTTCTGCTACAGAAACTTCACTTACATCAACATCAGGTTTTTCAATGATAGAAAAAGCATTTGTAACAATTCCTATTAGAGAACATATAGTGAGAGTTACAGATATTCCACTATTCACACATCCATATTCTAATATAGATCAAGATTTAGATTTTAAATGGAGAGGAACAATATGGAAAATGGTAACAAAAGAACATCTTGATACATTTGTAAGACCATCTTCTGAACTTCAAAATAGATTTAAAAAAATTCAGAAAAAATATTTTATTAATGAGTATAATGATGTATCTGATACAAGATATTGTGCATTCTGTTTTTATATTGGAGATGGAGAACAACGTACATTAGGAAGACTTATTAATATATTTCCTTCTGTTTGGGTACATGTTAATTGTGCTTTATGGAGTTCTGGAGTTTATGAAACACCAACAGGATGTTTAAAAAATGTTGATAAATGTTTAAATGATGCTCAAAATAATGAATGTTGTGTATGTGGTAATGTTGGAGCTTCATTACTTTGTTATAAAGCTGAATGTAATAATTTTTATCATTTGCCTTGTGCAATAAAAATTAAAGCATTTTTGGTTAAAGATAAAACAATTCAATGCTCAAATCACACTAATCCACCAATAGATATTGTTAATAATTTACAGGCACTCAGGAAAATTTATATAGAAAAAGATGAAAATTATTGGTTAACAACACTTTTTCAACAAAAATGGCATTCTAGAACATTAATATTACGAATAGGTAGTATGATATTTAGATCCTCGGGTGAACTACATCATGATAATTTTAAAAATTGTTATACAAAAGATTTTATATATCCTATTGGATATAAAGTTAGTCGTTTTTTTTGGAGTGACACTGATATAGGAGTTTGTCAAATGTATGATTTAGAAATTATTGAAAAAGACAGGCTACCTGTATTTACTGTTACTAGAACAAGTGACAACAAAAAATGGGAATCTTTTAATTGTTCTGAAGCATTTAAAGAAATAATGGTAAATATACAAAAAATTAGGGATCGTACTTCTAATAAATTATTAAAATTATTTGGAGATTCTATTAAGGGAGAAAGTTTATTTGGTTTACCAGAACCACATATTGTTAAAATAATTGAATCATTACCAGGTGTTGATCAAATATTATCATATTATTTTAAATATGATAAAAAACAATTACTTAAAATGCCATTACCTGAAAATCCTACTGGTTGTGCAAAATGTGAAGATATAAATAATTATAAGAGACCTATTAAAACATCAAATACTATTAAATCACATTTTATGGGATCACCATGTAAAGTTAAAACATTAGATAATGCTAAAAGAAATAGTAGTAGAAATAGGATATCTTTACTTTATCCAGGTATGAGTGATTCAACAATACGAGCTTTAAGAGCTTCCGGTTTAACTGATGATATGATAGGTGATGGAAAATATAAATGTGATCCTGGTTCAATTAGTCATATTTTTACTCAATTTAAAAAAATGGAAAAAGATTGGAAAGATACAGTTTATTTATCAAAGTCAACAATTGCTGGTTTAGGGTTGTTTGCTAAAAGAAATATAGATATGAATACAATGATAATAGAATATAAAGGAGAAATAATTCGTAGTGAAGTTGGTAATGTCAGGGAACGTTATTATCTTGCTAGAGGAAAAGGAATTTATATGTTTAGAGCTGATGATGATACAATAGTTGATGGTACTGAAAAAGGTGGTTTAGCAAGATACATTAATCATTCATGTGATTCTAATTGTAAAACATCAATTATTGAATATAATGGAGAAAAAAAGATTGTAATAATAAGTTGTAGACCAATACAAATGCATGAAGAGTTAACATATAATTACCAATTTGAATTGGAAGATTGTGAAGATAAGATTCCTTGTATGTGTGGTGCACCTAATTGCGTAAAATGGATGAATTAATAAAAGGTAAATGTATTTAGATCTTTTCAATTGTATGGTATACTAATATGGACAAAAATTTTATAAATTTTTATACATAATTTCTGTAATAATTGTTTGTCATTCTTATGAAAACATTTTAGTTTTAATAATAAATATATTTTGATCTCAATTAATATGAACTATTTTTTATTTCTAATCAATTTCATATATATATATTTTATAAAATGTCTTTTTTTTTAAAAAAATAATACTTTTGGTTTTATAATTTAATTTCAATATTTTTATAACTATATATATATTTCAACTATCTAACAGCAAAAATATATAAATAGGAACTGTAATTGTTAATTAAATATTTCTAATTTTATAAAATTAATTATAATGACATTTTAAATAACAGATTTTATTTTTTTGTATAAAAAAATTGGCTCTTAAACAATTAATGTTCAAAATTTTCAATTATAAGATAGTTGTATTACGTATAAAAAAGTAATTAAAAGAAAAAAATAAAAAATAATAATTTAATTGTGAGATTTTATTTTTTTTAAAGTATTTAAATAAAATTGTCAATAATATTATGACTAATATTAATTATATATAAATAAGTAAAAAAATTCAACACTAATAAATAAATAAAAAATTTAATATTATTAGATTGGTTAAATAAAAAAATACCATTTTAAAAATTAAACAGATTCATTTTGTTTTTTAAACTATCATTTTCAATAAAATTTTTTATACATGATTAATTGAACTAGACATCTAAGAATTGTATAAATTTGGTATCAAACAATAAATCATTACAAAGACTAATTTTTTGATATTTTAAAATAATTTTATAATATTAAAAATGGTCAAATTTAATCTGATCTTCTTCTTTCATTTCAGAAAACATAATTTTTTCAATACTCATTGTAAGGTCTCTCAATTTTTTTTCTTCAAGTAAATCATAAACCGATTTTCCTTCATTGTTTTTAATTTCAAGATTAGGAGAATGTCTAGCTAAAATTAATGCAACATCTTCATGATCACATTCAATGGCAATATGCATAGGTGTCTGTCCCTCATCATCTTTTTTATTAACATCAATTCCATTCAAACATAACAATCCACATATCATTGCCCTACCACTATCAGCAGCTAAATGAAGGGCACTCATTCCAAGGGTTTTATCCCATAAGTCTAATAATAAATTCTTTTTATCACCATCTAAAATTTTTTCAACTGAAATAATGTCATTATTTTGAAGTATTTTTTTCCACTCATATAATAATTTTTCATTGTCATCTGCATTTTCATCTAATTCCTCTTCCTCTTCATGTAACATTTTTGATGGTTTCATATCAACTGACATTGTAGTATTATTAACAATAGTATTTTCGGATAATTTTATCCCAGTTATTGATTCTACCCTATCAATATATTCTTCCATTGCTTTAGATTTGGTTAAACAATTTTTATATGCATTTACCCAAGCATAAAATTTATTACTACCAACTCTATCAAAAATACTTGGACAATTTTTAGATAAAGGTTTTCCTTCCGTAGCACATTTATATCTTCCATAAAAATATAAACTATCTTTATTAGATAATTTATTAACAATGCTAGGTACTATTTGACAGGCTTTTTCAAATTTTTTCATTAATATTACATCAACTGTTTCATCATTTTTTTCAAGATCTTCAAGAGACAATCCATAACTCCAATCATAAAAAGCAACCATATGTAATGCTAACATTTTTTTTTTTTAATATCTATTTAATAAATAAAGTTAATCACAAAAATTTGAATAAAAAAATTAGGAAGAAAACCTTACTACTTTTAATAGGAAAAAAAATTAAATTTTTTTATGTAAATAATTAAAATTCATCTTATTAAAATTTAATGAATTAAATAATAAAAAGAAATATCCACTTTCTGAGTAAGAGATATAAAACAAATAAAACAATTATATAGGAAACAATAAAAAAATTATTATATTAATTTTCCGTTAAATTATTTGGAAGAAAGTAGTCTAACATTAATAAGATGATTATATATAAAATATCAAACTATCAGCCATTTACAGAAATAGAAATTACATTTATTTTTCTTTGCTGACGGAAACAGTTTTTCCAAAAATTTTGGCAACTCTAGCGGCTTCCTCCTCCTGCTGTTGAAGTTTTATTCTTGCTAATTCTTCTGGATCTGTTGTACGTGGTTGAAGTTTAAGTTTTGGTCTCTCTGGATCATCAACTACTTCAACAGTACTTCGGTGACTATCACGAGTCGAGTTCCCGCGTCTACGATTTGAAGAATGAGCGTTTACCCACTTACCATTTTGAAGACGTTCATTTTTATCACTTTTTTCATGTTGATTACTACGATTATTGTATCCATTTCCTTTTTTATTGTCATGACGTTGACTGCTCATAGGATTATTACCTTTTTGTTGACCATAACTTCCTCCACGTTTATTCATGTTTCCTCCATCACGTGGTTTTGTGTTTGCAATATCAATACGTAGTGGTCTATCAACAAACGCATGACCATTAAACTTGAGAGCTTTAGCTAAATCTTCACGTGTACGAAATTCAACATAAGCATATCCTTTAAATTTATCAGTCTCTCTATCACGTACCATTTTTACCTCAACCATCTGCAAAAAATTTAATTTTTTTTTTACATGATTACATTAATAAAAATTAAATGTTACCAATTAAACATACATCACAACCTTTGAAGATATCATCCATGTCACCTTGAATAGTGTCATATGGTAAGTTTCCAACATAAACTTTAAAAGGTGGATTTTCAGGAAGCTGAACAATTTCCTTTCGTTCACTCATAATTTTTCTAGAAAAATTTTTATCTAATTAACAAAGTTAGTTAAAAAATAATAATGTTAATCGTAAAAGTACAAACTCATTTCAATTAATAAATTCCACGACCATAGTAATTCATATCCTTCTAGATGTACTAATAGCAACCATTAAATTTTTTAACATGAATTTTAATAAATTTAAATATCTGCATATGTGACAAATAACGACTGTGTCAAAATTAAATTAAATATTTTACTTAAAAAAAAAATTACGAGGCTAATTCTTATATAAAATGTATAAAATTAATCTACCTTCTATTCAATAATAAACAACAATTAGTCACCACTAAAAAAGTTTAATTGTAAAAATGTTTATACAATTATAATATGAAAGAATTGCAACTAAGAACAGATTTCGAAACTCTTGATACTATCTAATCATCAATCCATAATTATAAAACATATGATAATATATATAAGTTTTGTAGTTGTACAATAATTGAACATTGGTTTGACAAGTATAAAAATTTGAAAAAAAAAAAATAGATGAACAATATTAAACATACAAACAACAAAAGTATGTTTAAAATAGCATTAAAAAATAAAAGTTTATCTTTTTTTCACTATATATCCCAATTCTCTACTACACACCTCATAATTAAATGTATGATTTAATTTCCGTTAAAATAATTCCAAATTACGTAAATACATCTATATGTAAAAGTGCCTGATTAAAAGCTGTACTTATAAATCAATTAACAGATATACATAAAAAAAAATTACTATATTTTAAGGAAATATTTTTAAGAACTATATAGCATCAGGATGGCATTATTCCAATAAAATTCTTTACACGAACTAAATTTGTCTAACGATATCTTAAGAAGCATAGTACGCATATAGAATTTGTTATAATGTATCAATTTTTTTTTCTATAATTTTGACTACTAAATTTTAAATTTTCTTTTTTTTTATTGTTTTATTTATTAATTACAATTTGAACATTAAAAAATTTCTTTCTAATAATTATTTTAAAAAAATAAAAACTAATAAATCATAAAGAACATTAAACTATTTAAAAAATATATTAATTTGTTTTTAGTTTAAGGTAAAGAATTTTTTTTAATGTATATATATTTTAAAATTCTATTATAATGGAAGATCAATGTGTTAAAATGAATGAAGAAATTGATGAAAGGCATCCATTATGGCTTGTGTTACCAGAAGAATTAAAAGATATTGATCCTCAATCTATTTTTCATGATTTTAATAAAGAAAAACCTCTTCGTTTTGGGCGAATGATGCAACCATTAATGAAAGAAAGTTCTAAACTTGAAATTTGGTGGCAATGTAAACATTTTTATAAAAGAACAAAACAGGCACAAATAGAAAGTAATGAAGAAAATAAAGAAGATGATAAAACAATACCAAAAAATATTACTGAAGATGATGTTGTATTTGATGATCTTTATTTATTACGAATGCCAACTGATTCTTTAGGACAATTTCAAAAAGTTCAAGATGTTAGTGATGACGAAGAAGAAATTACTCCATGGAGAAATGGTCCTTCAAAAATTTGGTTTGATAGTCTAAATTTACCCAATAATGCCACTTCAGATGATTTATTAGAAAAATTAAAAAAAAGTATACCATCAGAGGAATCTATAAAAGGTATGCGTGAAGCTAAAGAACATGAAGCAAAGATAATTAGAAGTTTAAATACACCAATAACTAGAAAATGGTCTAAATATATGAATCATAAAGCTTTTCTTCCTGTTAATTTAATTAACTGGGAAGAAAATATTGTATATGATGAAATTCAGGGTAGAAAAGTATTTATGAAAAAGTATGGAAAAGGTCGTATGCCAGAATGTGGTTGGATTCCAACATCAAAAACTAAGTCCTACGAAAGTTGGGTTAATTTTATTAAATGTAATTCTATTGAAATGTTACTACTAAATAATCCTATTGTTGATGTTACATTTGACAGTCAAAATGAAAAAAATTTATTAAATGAAAAAGTTTCAATGTTTCCATTTGATAATTATGAATTTAAAAATACTAGATGGGAAGATGATATTATTTATGATCCCATTAATCTTGAGAAAATGCCAGAACCAAAAGTTTTGGTAGTTGATTTTAAAGATGATCCTAGAGCTTATGGAATACCACAAGATTGTGCCCCTGAGAGTGTTCCTAATGAAGAAGGTGGATTAAATACTTCAGATACTCCATTTTCTCCCGTTAGGGGTGACAAAAATGCACCAGCTCCAACAAGAAAATCAAAGATGATTCTTAGTCAGGTGCAACAACGCCAAAAACAAGAAGAAGAAGAACAGATGGAAAATACAATGGCCCGCTTTAATGATAAAGATCCTTTTAATTTAAGTTGTGATGAATATTATTGTGCTTCAAATAAAAGGAAACTTCATAATACTGATATTGTCATTCAACATTCAGTCCCAGCGCAAAACATTAGTGCACTATTTTTCCCAACATATTTAACTGTCGAAAAATTGAGAATGTTCCATCGTGTTCCAATAGAAGCTATGAATAGAAGATTCTTGAGAACACTATTTCATGGAAGGTTTATACCGATAAAAGGACTAACAAAGTATATTCAAAAAAAAGAGCAAGAAAGAAATGATATAAAACAAGCTGAAGGAGGAGGTGATTACTTTTTTATGCGTGAACCAAAAGATTTAAGTGGTAAGGATGGAACACTAGTTCTTTTAGAATATATGGAAGAACACCCACCTTTACTTAGTCAACCCGGTATGGCAAGTGTCATAAGGAATTACCATCGTAGAAAACCGGGTGTTGATCCTGAAGTAAAAATGGATTTTGGTTCATTAACGTACACTCACTCATCACCTTTCTTAGGAAATATTCCTCCTGGTACAACAATTCAAAGTATTGAAAATAACATGTATTCAGCCCCAATTTTTCAACATAAACCTAAATATTCAGATTTTCTTTTAATTAGAACAAAGGAAGGATTTTTTATTAGAAAGCACCCGGCGCTTTTTGTTGTTGGGCAAGAACATCCTTCTTTTGAAGTCCCTAGTCCAAATTCTAAAGCTGCTACTAACTTTTTTAAAGATTTTATTATGGCATTTATATATAGACTTTTTGTTAATTCAACAGAAAATCCAAAAAGAATAAAGATTGAAGATATTAGGCAGGCTTTTCCAAATCAAGCTGAACCTTCAATTCGTAAAAGATTAAAACTTTGTTCAGATTTTAAACGATTTGATAAAGGAAATGAATCAAATTATTGGGTTTTGCGAGATGATTTTAGGTTACCATCTATTGAAGAAATAAAAGCAATGGTTACACCGGAAATGTGTTGTGCTCAATATTCTATGATGACAGAGGAAAGAAGACTTCAAGATGCCGGTTATCGTGTTAAAAATAATGTAATCCAGGAAAAAGAAAATGATAGTGAAGATGAAGTAGCTCTTGAAGATGAACAAAAAAGTGCTTCATGGAATACAACAAGAGCCTTTTTACTTGCAAAATCAGGTAGATGTGTACTTGATAATTCTGGTATTGCTGATCCAACAGGAAAGGGATATGGTTTTTCATTTGTACGTGTTAGTTCAAAACCACCTAAAGAGGCAAAAAAAGATGAAGCTCCTGGTCCAAAGAAGTTAGTAACTGGAACAAATGCTGATCTTAGAAAGTTACCTTTAAAAGAAGCCAAAGAAATTTGTAGGTCTTATGGATTGACTGATGAAGATTTGAGTAAATTAACAAGATGGGAAATTATTGATGTGATAAGATCATTAAGTACACAAAGTGTTGGTAAAAATGAAAATGGTGGTTTGTCAAGGTTTGCTAGAGGTAATGTTAAGTTTAATTTCTCTGATATGCAAGATAAATTTAAAAAACATTGTAAAGAGATATGGGAAAAACAGGTTGAAATGTTATCAAATACAGAAGAACCACCAACAGATGATGGTGAAACTGGTGAAGAAAGTGAAAATGAAGAAGAAAAGAAAGTTCAAGAAAAATTAGAAAGCAAAGAGTTGACTGAAAAAGAAAAAAGACAATTAGAATATGAAAGAGAAGAGCGTGAAAGGAAAGAATTTAAAAATGCTCTTGAAAATGGTAGTGATTCCCTTCTGGAAAATAATAGTTTTAAGAATGAAAAGAAAAAGAAGAAAAATGATGATGAAGAATGGGAAAATAAAAAATTAATTATTAATCGAGTTGTTAGATTTGGTGACCGTCCAGATGAGAGAAGAAGTGAAACAGTTACTGATCCTGAAGTGATTAAATATTATGTTAAAATTAAGCAAAATAAAGATTTTGCTTATATTAAGGCGTTTGCTGAAGCTGATGATGACTACAAAGAAGAAAAGAGACGTGAAAAACGTCGATTAAAGGATAAATTAAGGAGAATTCAAACAAAGAGTAAAACATTAAAAGAAAATGACAATAAAGATAATAGTGAAAAGAAAGAACCAAAGCCAGTTGCCATTAAAGAAAGTCTTTTAAAGATGAAATGTAGTGCTTGTGGAGAATTAGGGCATATGAAAACAAATAAACATTGTAATTTGTATGGGCAAAGAGAAACAAAAATAGGAGATATATGTAAGACTATTGATGATTCTCTCAATGATGATGATTCACGCCTTAGTGCTAATGGTTCTGTTGTATTAGATGGCTTCAAAATGAAAATTCCTAAAACAATTGTTCAAAAAAAAGGTAAAGTTCCAAAAATTGCGATTCCAAAAAGTGCATTGTCTAAAGCAAAAGGTGATGAATCATTACAAAGTACTTTAGGTGGCATGAATGATGATACAAATGATTCACCTGCCTATTTTACGGATATTTCTTTAGAACAGACAATTCATGATAGTGATATAGATAATTTCACAGATGTTGACATGATGGAAGATTCTGCTCCTCAACCACCAGCACCTATAAAACGTGGACCAGGAAGGCCCCCCTTACCTGCTACATTAGCTAAAAGAAAAGCATTGGAGGGTTGTGATTATTTAGCTAAACCTGTTAAAAATGTTCAAAGAAGAAGAGCAGATCCTAGAGTAAGTATGGCTACTATTCTTACTGAAGTAATGAATGAAATTAAAAATGTTCCTGGTTATGTTTTCTTTAATAAACCTGTAAGTGAAAAAATTGTTAAAGACTACTATACCATTGTCAAAAATCCAATTGATCTTCAAACAATTAAAAAGAAAATAGATAATCATGAATATGAATTGAGAAAAACATTTATTGAAGATTTAAAATTACTTGTTGATAATTCTATGTTATATAATGGTATTAAATCAGAATTTACAATGACTGCATGCAAAATTTTTGACGTTGCAAAAGAAAAAATTTCACTTAATGATGATCGATTGATAGAACTTGAAAAACAAATTAATCCTCTTTTGGATGATAATGATATTGTAGGCTTTTCTTATATACTAGGAAAAACAGTTCAACAATGCAAACTAGTTCCAAAATCAACTGCCTTTCATGTTGAAGTTGATAGGCATAAAAATCCATCATATTATTGTTATATCTTGAAACCAATGCATCTTGGATTGTTAGAAAATAACGTTGAAAAAAGGATATACCCAACAGTTGATTCATTTTTAGTTGATGTCAGATTAATATATGAAAATAGCAAAACTTTCAATACTGAAAATCATGATCTCACAAAAAAGGCTGCTGAAATAGTCAGAAGAGCTATTAAATACTTAAGAAAGTATGAAAATGATTTAAGGGAACTTGAGTCAAACATTATTGAACAAAAAGCCAAAGAAGGAGTAACTTTACAAATGTCTTCATTCTTCTTACAAAGGCAACCAGAAGAAGTTGAAGAGGAACAGCCAATAGTAGAAATTGATCCAACGTTCGGAGATCTTGAATTGAGTGACACCGATGAAGAAGGTGATGAATATGATACACCTGAAATTAAAAAACCTCGTTTCGAAGATTCTACTATTTAAATAATATTGAATTCTATTTACCATTTGAATTATTTGCTTAAAATATCTCAGTATCTATTTTTTTTTTTTTCAATAAATAATTTTATATTAAAAATTAAAAAAATTTATTTTATCTTTAACATAATAATTACAATTTTTTTATTACGGTGTACCAAAAAAAGTAATAATAAGTCTTAGAACGAAATTAGTTAAAAAAAACTATCATAGATGAAAAAATTTTTTAGAAATTCGAGCACTGTAAAAGTTATTTTACATTGAAAAGCACGGGAATTATCTTTTGTTATAGCAAAAAATATTTTATATATTAAATCAAAAGTCTAGTTATAAAAAATTTTGCATATTTATTTATTTAAATATGGTATTGGAAGAAGAAAAAAAAAGTTTAAAGGTTGAGTGTGAGAACATTGATGTTGAAAAAAAAAATGTTGATGTTGAAGAGGGGGAATTGACGGATGAAGAAGGTAGGGTAATGGAGACGAGATATCTATAATTTTAGAATGATTTTTTAGAAACACCTTATGAAAGAATATTAAAGGAGGTAAAGGATTTAAAAAAGAAAGATTTAAATATATGGAATGATATAGCAAAAAATTATAGTGTTCCATATCAAAATAGTTGTTGTAAATATTCAGAAAAAGATATTCCAGAAATTGATCCATATGGTGAAGAGGTACAGTATAATTGTACTGATACAAATAATTTAGTTTTTAATGATTTGACAATTGACGAAATTGATTTAATATTTCAAAGAAGAGCTAAATTAATGGAAAATTCTTATAGTCCAATGGAACAATTTAAAAGACCTAGAATGTGTAAATATTTTAGAGATGGATTTTGTAGAGATGGAGAAAAATGTTTTTTTTCTCATTTATTAGAAGATTCAAATAGAAAAACAAGATTATGTAAATTTTATGAATATACAAGTTGTAATCAAAGTAGCACATGTAGTTATTGGCATGGAGAATTTCCTTGCTACAAGTTTCATATTCTTAAAAATTGTATGAAAGACAAATTTTGCAAGTATTCACATGAACCATTGTCACCTTATGCTAAAGAAGTTTTGGAAGAGTATGAAAAAGAAAGATTTGGTTACAAAGATATTGATAAAAAAAAAGAAAATATAAAACTTGATACTGTTAATTTTGATAATCCTCAAATGGATATTGATTTTAGAATTTGGATTCCCAAATTAGAGTTATCTGTTGATCAAATTAAAGAATTAATTAAAGATGAAAAAAACCAAAGTGGCAATTTTGATAATTTTAATGAAACATTAACAGAAATAGATGACTCCTTTAACATTAGAAATATATTTAATTCAATGAAAGTAGAATCTCATTTAATGGGGAAAAAAGATTCTTTAAATTGGGTATCTGCCATAAAACATGATTTATCTTTTGAAAAAAATAAAAGAAGTTCATCTCGGGGACGATTTAAAAATGAATATTCAAAAAATTCTAAAAGATCATATGAAGACACATTTTTAGAAGAACCTTTTAAGAAACCTAAATCTTTACCATTTAATCTACAATCATCTTGTGATAAGAGAAAATCTTCAAAGTCATATGATCGTAAAAAAGTAAATCACTACAAAAACAATAGAAATAATTTTGGATTTAATTATCAATAATAATTTTTCTTATTGTTTCTTGTTAGCAAGTTATAACATTAAAATAATATTGTATTATTATTTATTTTTTATATTTAACAAGAATAATATATTAATATATAATGTGTTTTTTTTTAACTAATTATAATACTTTTAAAAATATTTATATTTAATTATGTTTATTGTATTAACATTTTCATTTATTCTTTGTTAAAAAAAATTTAAAATAACAATTTTTAAAATATAAACATCAGTTAGTTTAAAAAATGAAAGTAGATGTTTCATTATTATTTTAAAATAATGTACCTGTCATTTGAATGTTGTTTATATTATCTATATTTTAACAATATATGTTAATACTTAACAACAATATTTCAGAAAAATACTTTTGATTACGTAATAGATATAAATTAAAATGAAAAATAAAATAATTTTTCAACTATTAATATTACTTTTAATTCACCTAATTGGATATGAAGGTATTCATGTTATTTGTGAATCTAATGGTACTAAGAATTGTACAATGACAATGACAAAAGATGAAACTTCATTAAGTTCTGATTTTTATAATTTAATACCAGCCTACAGAAGAAGAGACATTGAAAGTATATTGAATGACACTAGATTAAGTTGGGATGATAGACGTGATAGAGTTAACAATTATTTCAAAACATACATTCCATATGATACAATGGTAAGAAAAAATAATTTAATAATAATTAATTTTAGAAAACTTATTCAAAATTATTGAGTGATAAAATAGAAAGAGATATGGAGGAAAAATTTGAAAAAACCAGATTATCATTTGACAAATTATTTAGAGAAAAGTTTAACTTTATTAAATTTAATCATAGTTTATTTCCTCCTGTTAAATTTGATTTTTCAGAAAAAGATTTTGAAAAATTACCAGGAAATAAATATATGAGAAATGAAGTTTATACAGGTCCTTATGATAAATCATTTACCCAAAGAATAAATACTAATTTACCCAATGAAAGTGGAAAATTTTTTTTCGATAGAAGAATTAATAGATTACCTATTGATAAATTTAATGGTATTATTCGCCCATACAGATATTGTATACCAATATGTTGATGGTAATTTTAATGATATAAAAATTTAAAATGTTATTTTTTAAACAAAATTTTTTTAAGAATCATTTTTCATTTTTAATATACTGAAAAATATTTAAGACAAATGTATCATTATTTAAAGTAAAATAATTATATTTGTTTTATTTGTGTAATAATAAATATTGAATTTATTTGAAATAAAAATTATCATTACTATTGTTTAAAAAATTTTTTACTCTTTAACAAATAAATAAAATTAACTTTAAACTTATAGATTCTGTTAAAAGTGTATAAAACTTTATATAGTATCAAATTATTTTTTACAATTTATAATTGTTTTAATTATAATGAAATATTAAGATTACAGTGCTTCATAAATACTAAAACTAAACCAATTACAAATCATTGTCAAAAATTAAAAGTTAAGATAAATTTATTGTACATTCATAATAAATTAAAAATTAAAACTATTAAGCATTATCTAATAGTTCATAAAGAGTTTGTAGATTGCCCTTTAAAGTAGAATTTGAATTGATTTCATTTAAGTCAATACAATTTTTATTAGCTTCATATATTTCAACCATATCAGAACACGCTGATCTCGTCTTATCATTGAGTTTCCAAATTTCAACACATTTATCTGCCAATTCATACATTTCTTTACGTAATGATATAACTATAAATTGTGCATTTAAAGTTCTTTGTTTAATATATTGTCCAATTATTGCAACATTTCTAAAGTCTAATGCTGCATCAATTTCATCCATTATATATAAAGGTGTAGGGTTATATTCATGTAAGGCAAATACTAATGCAAGTGAAGCAAGAGTTTTCTCACCACCTGATAGATTTGTCATTTTTTTCCAAGATTTTCCTGGTGGCCTAACTTTATAAAGAATACCAAAGTTGTATGGATCAAATTTGTCACATGCCTCCAAATCAGCATCACCACCAAATGTTATACTTTGATAAACCTCTTTGACAAATTTTGAAATTCTACTAAAACCCTTATTAAAATCTTTTATTCTTTCAAAACGCCAATTATCACTTTTTTCTTTAAGTTTTTCATATATTTTACTAATTTTATTGAAGTTCTTAAGATTTCCCAAATAAATTTCATGCTTTTCTAAATATTTTGACACTGCATCATCACTAGTTTCATTAAGATATGCTGACTCAAAAATTTTTAATTTTTCTTCTATTTCCTCTTCTTTTGACAAAATTTGTTCAAATTCTTCATCACTAAATTTTTTCAATGGTACTTCAATCATTGGTATTGATTTATTATTTTTGCTATTTTCTAAAAATTTTATAAACTCTTTTTCAGATTCATCAACACGTTTTGTGTAGTATAAATCATCGTTACGAAATTCAGTTAATTCATTAGGAAGTAAATTTATATTATTATAGAATATATATTTTAGATTTTTAATCTTCTCAGAATATGCTGTTTTTTTATTTTTAAGTTCTTTTAATTTATCATTATATGTACATATGAGTGATTGATGTTGGTCAACCTCATTTTTTAAATCAATTAATTGATATTTTATTCTAGAAATATCAGATTGACCACTAAGTTTTTCATTCAAGGTTTTTAATAAATTACCATTCTCTTCTTTCTCTTTGGTTAGATTATCAATGAGATGCAAAAGTTCTTCCTCTTTTTCTTGAAGATGGTTAATTTTAGATGCCAATTCTTGTATTTCATTTTCATTGACTTCTTGTTGACTTATTTTAACTTTATATTGTTTTGATGAAAAATTAAACTTTTTTTGTAGTTGATTAATTGAATTCTGACATTGTTCTTTTCTAGTAAGACAATTACTTAAATTATTAGCATGCTCCTCAACAAGATTTGTATAAAGAATATCTACATTGTTTTTTACTAACATAAATTCTTTCATTTTTTCTTCAAGAACTTTCTCTGCATTCACAATCTTATCTTCTAAAAGATTAATCTCTTTAACTATTTTGTTGTACGCATCTTCATCAACCGTGACATTATCTAACTCTTTTTTTAATTCATTTAAATTATTTTGTTTTACACTTAAACATTGATTTCCATTTTTTACACTTTCGTTAATAAAATAAATTTCTTTTTTCAATCCCTCAATGAATGAAACTTTTTTTCTAATCTCCATGTCAATCTTGTGTTTCTCTTCTAAAAGTTGAGAGTTCCGCATTTTTAAAACTCCAATCTTCTGACTTAATTTATTAAATTCTTCTTTTATATTTAATTTTAAATTCTCATCTACTTTGGAGTGGGTAAAATTTTTTTTTCCAATTAAACCAGAAATTGGTTTACCACCACCTGTAATTTTTCCTGTGGTTTCAAAAATACAACCATTTAATGTTACGGTTTTTGGAATACGCTCACCATACTTTGCCTTTAAATAATTAATACTATCCAAACTTTCAACCACTAATGATTCTCTAAACACAAAATAAAAACATGATCTTATTTCAGGAGGAACATTTTCCAGTAAGTCAAATGCTCTTATTGCACCTTCAAAATTAGCGGTCTTTCTGGAACAATCTCCACACTTCTTGTTTACTTCTTCAATGCACATAAATGCAGCTCTCCCCTTCCTATTAATTCTTAACTGTTCCATTAAATATTGACCATCCTTTATAGTTTCAACAACAAACATATCTAATGATCTCCCACCTAATGTTGATAATGCAATATCATACTTCTTGTCTATTGATGCTAAATCCCCTAAACGTCCCTTAAAACCAGCATAATTTAGACCGATAAGAAATTTGTAAGTTTCCGATAAAGGTAAAACATTTTCATTGTCAATAAATGAATTGTGTTTTTGTTTAAACGCTTCAAACTTCTCTGATTCATTTGCAAGCATTGTCTCATGCTCTTTTATATCAGCTTGGTACCTTTTAGAACTAAAAAAAAACTATAAGTTTTATAAGTTTACCATACCTATTTTTTAGATTTAATAATTCATTTTCAGCTACATTTATGTTTTCTAATAATGTTGTTTTCTTTTCTAAACTAGATTTATTTGACAAATTCAAGTCTTTTATAAAATTTTCAAGATTTTCAATCTCTTTCGCGATGGCATTCTTTCCACTAGCAAGTTGATTCAACTTAAAATCAAGTTTTTCTTTTTCGTTTCTGTAACCACCAATTTTATTCTGTAACTTAATTACAGCGTCTTGTTTCAAATCATACTCTGAAGCGTATCGCAATCTTTCTTCTTCAAAGATTTTTTCGGCATTTTCTTTTTTAATACTTAAATCTTTTTCAAGTTTTAAAACATCGTTTAATTCTTTTTCATTTAATTCTTTTTCCTTTAAAATTTCTTGAGGTGCAGTTTCTAATTTTTTTATTTCTTGGTGTAGGATTTCATTCTTCCGTTCTTTAGATTGAAGTTGTTCTTCTAATCTTGAGTGTTTTCCTCTGACTTCATCTAATTTCATATTATTTGAAACAATAGAAGATTTAATTTCTTCATCCTTTTTTAAACATTTCTTGTATTCAGTTTTAGCTTCCGCTCGTTCATCTTCAATAAGTTTTAAACTGTTTTCTAATTCAAAAATTTCTTCATTTTTCATATTAATCATATTTTTACTTTCACATAACTTTTCATTAGTTTCATCATATTGTTTTTCACATTTTGATTCTAAAATTAAAAGCTTTTGGTATTTAAAATCAATAATACCATTTCTTATTCGATTTTGCTCAATATTATCTTTAGCATTTTCCTCCAACAAATTCCTAAATTTCTCAGATTCTCTCAACTTAGCATTTACAATAGCAACTTTTGATTGCAATTCCAAAATACCGTTATTAACTTTTTCTAAAGGTAATTTGTATCTACTTGTTCCAATAATATCATCCATTAAACTTAACATACAATCTTCGTCTTCCTTTTCTGCTTTAGGTTTTAAAAGTGATATACTTTCTACTTCTCCTTGTAAAATCAAAAATCTATCATGATCCAACCCAAGACCGTGATTTTTTAATATTGCTTTCAAATCATTTCTACTAATTTTTCTATCATTAAAGTAAAAAGAACTTTTATTGTCTTCAGTAATTTTCCTTGTAACACAAAATGAAGATCCCTCAATATCAAATAATTGTTCATTTACTCTACCAACTCTTTTAAAATAAATAGAAACTCTAGCAAATTTACATGATTCATTTGAAGATCTGTGTATAAGATCTGACAATTTTTTTGTACGGAATTTCTTGACATTGTAGTCAAAAACAAATAACATACAATCAAAAATATTACTCTTACCACTACCATTTGGTCCAACAATACATGAAAAATTCTTTAACGTATTTAAAATTAATTCAAAAAAAAACAACTTACTTTTCCAAATGGACCCATCTTATTAACACCATGATATGATTTAAAATTCTCAAGTTCAATGTAATCTATAATTAACCTGTCTTCATTGGTTGTTGAATAACTTGGTTCATCATCATATTTAGGATCTAATTTTATATCAAGTAAAGCTGAATATTCATCAAATGAAACTAAGTTTTGAGATGTTAAATTGTTTTCTTCTTGACAAGGAATAAATTTATCATTTGGATTATATATTGAATCTAAATTACGATTTTCTTTATCGTCATCAAATTCTATAAAATCACTGGAATCAGCTATATCTCGATTACTTTCTGATTCAGGCTACATTAATTATTATGAAAAAAATATTTGTAAAAACCTACCATATTTTGAATAGAAATTGAATCAAACTTCCTACGTTTAGACATTTTGATAAACTATTTAGATGTTTAATAACAAATGATCAAAAGTCTATATATACAACAATACAATTTTTTCCCAAACAAAATTTTGCAATTCTATTCAAGAAAATTATAATAAAGCGGTTGTTTAGACCTATAAAGGCGGCAAATTAATCCACTGTGAACAAATTTTTTGAAAAGAAAGTATACTTAATTTTACTGTTTTTTTATCATTTTAAAACAAAGAAATATCAAAAGCAACAAAATAATTATGTTTTTATTTTAAAATCACATGCACTTGTTATATTAAATTTGTAATCTTTTGGAATAGACAACTTTTATTTCAAAGTTTTTGATCATTACTTAAAAGTTTGAGAGAAGAAAGACTTTTTAAAAGATAAAAAGTAGTAATAAAATTTATAGTTATTATTTTTGAATAATAATTCTTTTATATATATTTTTTTAATTTAAGATATATATTTACTAATTTCTTTTTATATGATTTAAATAAAATTAATGTATTTAAAAAGTCATTTAATAACAGAAAACAACAATAATGGTAAAATTTTTTGTAAAAAGATTATTTATTTATAAATTGTAAATAGAATGTGTTTATGAATTTAATTTTAGAATATTATATCTATTCAAAAAACAGATGTATAAGAATTGGGTTATTCAATATGCAAAATTGCTTTAATAATATTTTTAAAATCATAGTAAAAAAAATTTTTTACAACTGTCTATTTATTATTTCACAATTTTTAAAATGAATAATACCTCTGGTATGTTAAAAGAGTTGTATAATAAACAGGTCCAAAAAAAGCTTCAGCGTATTGTTCAAAATGAATATATTTTTAAACCTCCTTGTGCAGAAGCTTTACCAAGAATTGTGGTTTTAGATGGCTGCAATATTGCTCGTGGATCATGTGGACCACAAAGAGAGTAAGTGTACATTAAATTAATATGTATTGTTAATATTTAGATATTTTAATTGTGCTGGTCTTCTTGCGGCTATCAGATATTTTTTGATCCGCAATATAGATGTTATGATTTTTATGCCGGTTATATACTTAAATAATGATAATCCTTTTATTGCCGATTCTCATTTGTTGTTAGAGTTAAAAAAATTTGACATTATTACCTTTACTCCTGCTCGTGCTTCTCATCGTGGACGACCGGCATTTTTAAATTATGATGATTTGTATGTTCTTCATGCTGCGAAACGTTTTGGAGGAGTTATCGTGTCAAATGATAGGTATTCAGATATCTTAAAGCGTCATCAATATCAACAATACCATCATATTATTACACATCAAAGATTGGATATTCAATTTATTCCTGTTGGTAAGAGTATTGTTAAATTTGGAAAAGATATATTTTATAAATGTCTACCTAATATTGAATTTTCAACAACTTTACAAGATTCTTCTTCAATAATTAGTCAAAAATCTCTTTTTTGTATGCCATTTAATGATGATTATGAAAAAGTTGCCTTTCGTGGAAGACATTGGTCAAAAAGTAGAAGATTAGAAATTATACGTGCAATTGATACTTTACTTCACAATTTAGAAAGCAAATGTTGTATTTATGATTACACAAGTCATGTTGCAACATTAAGCCCCCTGTTAAATGTTCAATTTGCAAACTATTTTCCAACATATGATAAGACCAAAAAAAACAAAAATGTTAATACATTACATTTCAGTGAAACACTGAGTAATTACTCAACTTTAGATAAAAGTACAGAAGATAACTATACTCTCACACCACGTGAATTACAAGTTATGGCATTCAAAGATTCTTTTGAAAGATTTTCTGAACAAATAAAAAAAAAGAATCCAAATAACAAATTATTAACTGGTTAAAAATAATAACTAGTACTTTTTAATTTTTTATTTTGTACTGGGTATCGTAAGACTACCTTACTTGGTATATTAATATTTATTTGTACTCACGTAATATAATTAATACTACAATAAAGTGTTTTTATGGACAAAAAATATTGTTTTTTATTTTTATTAAATTTATTTTATTAAAAAAACTATTTTTGCCTCAAAATTAACTTGAAGTTTCCATATCATTAAACAAGTTAATAAGTTTACTATTTTACGTTGTTTTTATAACATCATAAAATATATCTTTTATAAATAAGTTTTGATTAAAATAATATAAAATTAAATACAATTAAAAAATTTTATCCAATAAACATTTATATTTAATGGAGAATACCAGTATTGTTAAAAATTTTTTTTTATTTATTATTAAAACTGGTGTTGCAATATTTGTACACTTAATTTTTAAAAACGACAATTAAAATATCGATAATTTATATTATATTTTCATTAAATATTTACAATAAAATAATAAAGATCTTTTGATATCAAACATTACTAGAGTTACTCTTCACTTTTATAATTAAAGTTCAATGAAAAAATACTCTTGGGTGATATTTTATCTAAATATAATTGTTTGTTCACTATGCTGACTTTTAAATTTTAAATAATTTTTATGCTTTTTATTCTTAAGAAATGTTGATGGAATTTTAAATTAAATTTTTTTTTAAAGTAAAACTTAAAACATTTAAAGTATGAATGTCATATTATTTTATACAAAAAAATTTAAAGTATGAGAAAATGTTTTAAAAAATTTAATGTTTTTCTAATAATAATACAATAGTAAAAAATGTTAATTATTTAATTTTAAATTCTATGTATGGATTAAGTACCAGCATAATAATTAAAGATGCAGAAATTAATACACATTAATTGACACTAAAGTTTTCTATCAAATTATTTTTTTTTATAAAATAATTTTAATAACAATAATTAATATATATTTTTTATTTATAAATCAACTTTTACTTTATAAACAAAATTGGATGACGTTTCTCCAAGAAGGAAAGATAAATTAGTGCCTTTTTATATATTAGCCTATTTTTTTAATAATTCAATTTATTTCTAAAGATGAATTCATTAAACAAAACAGTTGCTTCTAGAATATCAAAAATAACTACAAATGTTGCTGCTGTTCCTTATAAGAATGAGAAGGGACAAGTTGTTATGAAAAAAGTTAAAGTTCAAAGATATGTAGCAGGAAAAGCCCCAGCATGTAGTGACAGTGAATCAGATGATAGTATTGAAATTATAAATAAAGATGATTTTGACAAAATTGTTAATAAAAATTCTAAAAATGCTAATAAAATGGAAACTACAGCAAAACGTGATAGTAAAGTTCACGATCAGTCAGAATCTGAATCATCTGAGGATGAAGAAGAGATTGAAAGGAGGAGAATGAGGATAAAATCAAAACATCAAAAAGATGAAACAGATGAATTGGAAAGTATAAATTGTAAGGATGAACTTGAATTAGATGATGATGAAGATAATGTTATAAGACGAAGGACGTTATTAAAGTCCCAGAAATTGAAAGATGATAACGATGAAATCAATAATGATAATGAATCAGAAGATGAAAGTGTTGAGGAGGAGAGTAGTGAAGAAGAATCAGAAGAGGAAGAAGATGATTTACCGCGTTTGAAGCCTGTCTTTGTACCAAGAAAAGATCGTGTCACATTACTAGAAATTCAGAAGGAGAAAGAAGCTGAGATGGAAGCAGAAATGGAAGAAGAAAAACGAAAAGAGGCACGGAAACAGCAAAGTGTTTCATTACTTGAGATGACATTGAAAGCAGAAAAAGAAGCTGAAGAAGTAAAGAAATTGGCTGATGCATTAGATCTCACAGAGATAGTTACAGACGATGATGATGATGAAATTGCCTATGAATTGTGGAAAATACGAGAAATTAATCGTCTAAAAAGAGATCGAGAGGAGCGAGAAATGTATGTTAAATTTCTTCCAATTATATTTAATTTTTATTTTAAAGGTATGCACGTGAGCAGGAAGAAATTGAAAAATTACGTAACATGACAGAAGAGGAACGTGATAAATATTTTGAGATGAATCCAAAAATTATTACAAATAAACAGGCAAAAGGAAAACTTAAATTTTTACAAAAGTACTTCCATAGAGGTGCATTTTTCTTGGATAAAAATGATGAAATTCTTAGTAGAGATTTTACTGAAACAACTTTAGATGATAATTTTGATAAAACTGTTCTCCCTAAAGTAATGCAAGTTAAAAATTTTGGTAAATCTTCTAGAACTAAATGGACACATTTGACGGCTGAAGATACTACAGATCACCAGGGTGCATGGGCAGCAAAGACAAATTTTAATCAAAAGTTTACAGAAAAACATGCCGCTGGTATGAAGAATATTTTTGTAAAACCTACTAGTTTAAAAAGAAAGCATGAATAAATTTTACTTTTTTAAAAATATTTTCTAATACTAATGTAAGTATTTTTGTATAAGGAACATGTTATTTATATGAATAAAATTTAATTTATTAAATTGTATAATTTATAAATATATAAAATAGGGCAAGTAACTGTTATCATTTATACATATTTCAACAAATATTTTACTTTATTTTGAATCGTCTTTTATAATTATTAAATATAAAATAATTTGTTGATTTCTTTGTTTATAAAAATACATGTTATTTAAAGATAAATTTTTTATTAGAAAATTAATTTTATATATTTTCAAAATTATATAAAACTATTTTAATACAAATAAAATTTAAATATCAAGAAAATTATTCACTAAGATATTAGTATTTTCCAACGATTTTCTTTACCATTATTAAAAAATAATAAAAATATGTAAAATGTTATTATATTTACAAAATAAATAGTATAAAATTGTTTTCATTTCCAGTTGATAATCAAAAGTTTTTATATGATTATGAAAAATTGTTTGTTTCTTTTTTTCACCACAAAAATACGGTTTAAAAGAAACACTATTCCAAAACAATTGCATTATTTTAAGAAAAATAAAGTTTATTAATTATTAGTACAAATTTTTATTGTGAATATGGAAAATCCTAATAGTGATTTTTATCTACGTTACTATGTTGGACATAAAGGAAAATTTGGTCATGAATTCTTAGAATTTGAATTTAATGGAAATGGTCGTTTACGTTATTGTAATAATTCTAACTATAAAAATGATACTATTATAAGAAAAGAATGTGGTGTCAATAAAATTGTCCTCGATGAACTTAAACGTATTATAGATGATTCTGAGATTCTTAAAGAATCAGATGAACATTGGCCAGAAGCAAGTAATATTGGAACTCAGGAACTTGAAATTCTTTATAATGGAGAACATATCTCTTTTCAAACTTCAAAAATTGGTGCCATTCAAGAGGTTAATGAATGTGATGATGCTGATGGTTTAAGAGTTTTTTATTATTTAACACAAGATTTGAAATGTTTAGTTTTATCAATAATTTCACTTCATTTTAAAATTAAACCAATATAAATAAAGATATTATTATATAAACATTAAAATAATTTATCATGTTTATTATTCTTTATAATTTTAAAGTTATCTCATTATTTTTTTTTTTAATCTTAAATAAATTATAATTTTGTACGTTACTAATTTTAGGAGATTTATAACAAATAACATATGTAAATAAGTTAAAAGCTTTTTGGAATGTATATAATAATATTAGGTAGGAAATAGATAGAGGCAAGTTAGAGGAACATTATAATTATTTTACTTAAAATAATTTTACTTTTTAAATTAAAGAATTGTTAATAACTTTTTCTTTAAAGATTAGTTACATATAAATGAGTAATTTTTAATAATATTATATATTGTACATTAATGTGAACTAATTTTATTTAATAATTTAAGATGTTTTGAATAATATAAAGTTTATTTATCTTATTTTGTTTATATTTTTATAACTTTATTTTTTAATATAATGTTGATTTGTTTTATTCTTTTAAATAAATGATATTTAATATGTTTTTTTGTTATTCTTTTTTTAATAACATTATATTTTTATAATATTTAATACAAAACTATGTTATTATAACATCAATTATACTTTTATTTAACTTCAAATATAAACGGTGCTATATATAATAATATAATAGTTATACATAAAATCAATCGTTTAACTTTTTGTCTTCATAATTGCAAAAGTGTGAAAATTGTTAAGTCACATCTTCCAACAAAATTTCATGTTTTTGTGCTATACTGTACACCATTGATTATATATTTTCTTAAAGATAAATAATATTTTAATGTTTACTTAAATATTTTACTCTACCTACTTTTAATAATAAATTAAATTAAATTAAAAAAGAAATCATGATGTATTATTTTAACTATTCATCTTTTAAATTTTAACGCAATCTTCTTACTATTCTTTTCCCAAAATGTGATAGACGGCGCTTTCTTCTTCTTCTTCTAACTACTCTCCTTAAAGACAATGTGGTATTTGGGTGAAGATATAAGAATAAGATGATTTCTTTTCTTCTAGATCTAATGAAAATAAATAGAAAGAGAATTGATATATAGTTTATTAAGGTGCCGTCAATATCATATTTTTATGCCACCTTCTTTTCGCTCTTTAAATGTTAACTGGGATAAAATGAGGTCTACGCTTTTTCTAGATTATTCGCATCATTTTATTTTATAGTAAAAATGCTCATTATATTTGTAATATACTTATAATAAATCTTCTCTAATCACTTCATAATTCCTATTTTCATCGATCTCGAGAATGCGTATTTGGTTTGTTTGTTTGTCTTATATGCCTTCAAAATCATTATATCCCGCTTCAAATAGGTCAATGTTGTAAAACATTTATTTGCATCTAACTCATATACATTTTTTTAAAAAAAAGTTTTACCTTACCTTATATTTTTACACTACTATCTTTTGTTATATAAAACAAACATATTCTTATTATATTATTATAAAAAATACTATTTAATTTTTTTTTTAAAGTTTTATATTATAAGTATTTTTAATATTGTTTTTAACAAAAAAAAAAATAATATCTTGTTTTAAATATAATTATTTTTTAAAATTAAGATTATTATTATAATTTTTTTTAAGTATTTAATATTGTAATCAATGTTATTATTATGTACATCTTTTAAAATTTATTAGAAAAAAAAAAATCTTTTATATATTCAAATAACCTCCTATTAAATCTTTTCAGCAACCTTCAATTTTATATTTTATTCTTTATAATTTTATTTTATTATATTGTTTATATTACTTTAATTTACAATGTTATTTTCTGGTGGGGCCTCAGGTTCGAGTAAACCAAAGAAAGATGATAGAAAAGAAAAAAAAGTTGATAAAAGTAAGTTGTAATTAAGAAATTTTTATTGTTATTAATGTTATTTATTTATTTATTTTTTGATTAGATGAACGTTATGAAATTCAAGAACAGGTCTTTTCAAGATGGTGTAGTTGGCTTATTGAGGGTAGTAATGTAGAAAGTTTTAAAGATATAGGTGATCATAAATTTTTAATTAAACTTGGAGAATATATATCAGGAAAAAGTATTCCTTTTTCAAATCATAGACATCAAGATATTGATAATGTATTTACAACATTAATACCAGATCAAGAAGATAAAATTTATCAAATTTCAATAACTGAAGTTATTGAAGGAGTTCCAAAAACTGTATCTAGTATGTTTTGGCAATTAATACAAATATATTGGAAAGAATTTGCTCCACCTGGAATGAATGAATTAAAATTAAGTGATGCAATAAAAAATTGGTGTTTAGAAGCTTGTTCTCGATATGATGAAATAACTATAAGTGATTTTACTTCAAGTTGGAGAGATGGAATAGCATTAAATGCATTAATAGCAAGTTATGATCCAACATTAATAGATATGGATGAAATACGTGGCATGAAAGGTGATGAAAGAATAGAAAATGCAATAAATATTGCAAAATATAAATTAAATGTACCAAAGTTATTGACAACAAAAGACTTTCATTCAGAGTATTTAGATAATAGAAGTGTTGTACTTTATTTAATGACACTTTATTTATGTTTAGTAAAAGAAACATCACAAGAATCAATTGAAAAACAATCAAAAAAATCATCTGATATAAGAAGCAATGAAATTAAAATGATCTCACCTGAAACTGCTAATGCTCTTCAAAATTTTAATCAAAATATTCAGATGACTAATGAGGAACAACAACAAATGCATCAGGAACAAATTAATCAGTTATCTTCTGACAATCAACAATCCTCTCATGTTACTAATAAAGAAAGTTCAGATTTACAACCTGAACATACTGTTCGTTCCAGAAAATCTTCTTCATCTTCACAAAAAAGTATTAATAAAAGAAGAATGAAAAAATATGAAGAACAATTAAAAGATTATGAATCTTGTTTAGAACAAGTTTTAGCTTGGTTATTAGATGCTGAAGAAGAACTTAATAATATGGGTTATGTCTCAACAACTGATGTTGAAAAGTTGAAAGAGCAATTTAAACAACATGAACAATTTATGTTATCTTTAACACAATCTCAAGATTCTGTAGGTAAAGTATTAGCCAGAGGTCAACACTTAAGTCAAAAATTGGAGGAGGAACAATGTTCAGCAGTTATATCACAATTATTAATTGTTAATCAAAGATGGGAAACTGTTCGTGAAAAAGCAATGGAAAGGCAAACAGAATTACAATCAAATTTAAATAGTCTTCAATTGGAACAATTAAATGAAATTTCAAGATGGCTTGATGATATGGAAGAAATGATAAAAAATAGACAAAATATTAGTAATGATATTAGTGAAATTGAAATGGAAATTAAGGATCATGAAGATATTCAGGAGATGATTAGTGTTCAACAAAGTAATATTGAAAAATTATCTACTTTTGTTGCTGTTATTGATGTTGATAGTGATTCATCAGATGAGGCAAAGTATGATATTTTAGAAAAACGATTACATGAAGTTGGTCAACGTTGGATTACTATATGTGAGTGGGCAGAGAATCGAGCAAATGCATTAGATGGTCTTGTTGAATTACAAATTGAATACAGAGAGGAACTTGAAGGATTAGGAAAATGGTTAACTATTAAAGAAGTTGAATTAGGTCTTCTTAAGTCTACTGATTTTCTTAAAACTGATGAAGATGTCAAACAACAACTTAAATTATTACAAAAAATAGAAACTGATTTAGAAGAGGAACATTCAAATTTTGTAAAATTATCTCAATTATGTATGGAATTAGTAAGTAAATATGACAAAACAAATATTTCTGAAGCAAATAAAATTAAAAAAGATCTTGATTTAATTACATCAAGATGGGATAATATTGTTACTCGTTTAGAAGAACACAGTCAAACATTAATTAAAAGTGGAAAAACTGGAGAATTACAATTACAACCATTAAATTTAGAAAATGAAAAAAATTTATTAGATAGTAATTTAGGTACAACAATTCAATTTCCATCAATGGAAATGTCTTATTGTATAACAACATCTCCTTCATCTGAAGAAAAACCAAAAAAAGAGGAAGAAGAATTACCACAAACAGAAATGAATATTGTTGATGAATTTGTACATATGGTTGGTGAATTAAATGATGACATTCAACCATTATATGATTGGCAAAGAACTTTTACAATGAATTTAACACCTGAAACACTTCCTATTATGATACAAATTTGTCAAAAAAAGTTAAATGAAATAAAGGCTGCTGAATTAAAGGTTGAAAAATTACAAAATAAACTTTTAGCAATTGAAGATGAAGGTTTATCACAAGAAAATTTTCAAATTGTAAATGATGTTTTTGATAATTTTATGAAAAAATGGAGTTCAATAGTTAAAAAAATATCTGAATGTTTAGGAATTTTAACTGAAAAAAATATTGATTTAGAAAAAAGTGCACAAATTGCTAGTAATTTAGATAATTGGTTAACAAAAATTGAAAGTGTTCTTAATGAAATTACTAAAATACCTGAACCAGATCAACGAATACATAGATTAAAAAAAATTGCTGATCAATTAGATTCACAGGAAAAAAATTTAGTCTATTTACAAAAAACTTTACCTAATAGTGAAAAAGTTAAAAGACTCCAACATCGTATGATATCTATTTTAACTAGTATTCAACAATACCAACAAAATGAAAGTAAGGCAACTTTAAATGAATGGTTTAGTAAGATGGAACAAAATTTAAAGACTGGAGATATTTTTCCAGGAAATGTTGAATATCTTAATGATGAATTAGATAAAGTTGAACGCCTAACAACAGAAATGTTAGAAACAAAAAAGAGGAATACAGATAATAAAGAACTTTGTGATAGAATTGATAAATTAGTAAAAAGTGCCAATTCTAAAAAACATATAATTATTGAGAATATTAATAAAACTCAACAAATTAATTATAAATATGAAAAAATTTTAGAAAAAAGTAATGAATTAAAATGTGAATTGGATGGTTTGAAGAAGAGTAATGAATCATTAAGTGTTTTAGAAAAACAATTTAAATTGTTACGTGATAAAATAAGTAGTGAAAGTCAAACTAAAGATGAAATTATTGAACTTCTTAATGATATTAATTTAAAAATTTTACGTTCACATAATTCTAAAAAAGAAGAATTATCTAGTCATTTTGATGAAATAATTAAAAATATAAATGAAAATTGGAATGTTCTTGATTTAGAGATAGATGAACATTTGAATTGTCTTGTAAAAGAACAAAGAAAAATTTGTGAGACTGAGTTAAAAAATTTAAAAGAATTAGTAGAAAAATTAGAAAAATGTATGAATTCTAGTTCGGATGCTTCTGATGCAGAGGAGTTGTCTGAATTTTTAGATGAATTAGAGCATCTTTTGGAAAAAATAGAAAAAGTCTCTAAACAACTTAATTCTGTTATTCCATCTGAAAATTGTTCATTAAAAAGTGAAGTTGAAAAATTTATCGTTCACAAAGAAGCTATCATTGCTTCAGCCAATAGAAGAATTAATACACTTCAATTAGCTGTAAATACTTGTGATAAATTTGAAAGTGATTTATGTAAATTTCAAAACTGGTGCACAAATGTTGGTCATATTCTTAGTAAACGAGTTTCAGAGGATGTATATGCTAGTGATGTTCCACATGAATATAAAGTAAGTTTTTATGATTTTTTTACTATTAGTATCCGCTTCAAGCTTCTAACATTAAAATTGTCTATACTTCATTTCATTTATATTTTCAGGTTGGTATGATTGATGGAAATCTTATTGAAGTATGTTTTTACCTTACATTTTTTTTTAATTTGCATGCTTTTGACTTTAACTTTTTATATTCCTTGATTTATTATTATTAATATTAATTATTTTTAGCAAATAGCAAAAGAATTTGATGATAATCAAAAGTTTTTGAAAGATCTTGATACATTTATTGAAAAAAGTAAAAGTCAATTTCAGTCTAATGATAGACTACGTGTACTTCTAGAACACTCTACTAGTCAATTAAATGAATTAAAAACAAAATTTGAAGAATTTAAGAAACCAGTTATGTTTAATAATTCTGTTAATCGTATTTTAAGAAGACTTAGTGATATTGGAAGTACTGTAGATGACTTGACATGTTGTAGTGTTGATGATATGGAGTATAATTTAAATCATTGTCAACAATTAGTAATAGAACTTCAAGAAATGGAAAAGGAACTTGAAGAATTAAATAATAAAAAGCAAAATTTAATTGATTGTGAAACTGTTAGTGAAGATGAAGCTAAAGGATTAGAACATAAATTTGATTATGCTAGAAATTGTTGTAAACTTCATATTGAAAGATGTGAAATGGCTGAACATAAATTAATAAAGTGTAAAGAGTATGTTGAAAAAATAGATTTTGAAAAAAGATCAGTTGACAAAATATTAAAAGATATTGAAAATCCTGTTTTATCAATAACAGCTGGTGAAATAAAAAATTTGTTAATTGAAGCTAAAAAAAGTATTGATAAGATTGATGAATTTAATTGTTTAATAATTGATAATGGTTTTAAAAGTAATATTAATTTTGATGATATTCTTGAGAGATATGGAAATGTACAAAAATCATTTGATGCAGATTGTTTTGAACAAGAAAAAATGGATATAGATAATTGGGATGCTTTATTAGATAGAGTCATAGAATACAAAGATGAAATTAATTCATTTTTAAATTCATTAAAAGATGTCGAAGGAATTGATCTTAGAAAAGCTTTATTTAATCAAAGAGAATTAAAAAATTTATACAATGATAAAGTTACTTTTTTGATGCATGTCAAGCCTGAATTATCAGATAAACTTTTACTAGAAATGAATGAAATAAATAATAGATGGAATAGTTTAGAACATAAAATTAATATTGAAGATTCACCGGTTCCTTCAAAAATTTTACGTTGTAATAGTGATAGTTCTGAGGAAGGTATTGTAAGTATTGCTATGGAATATTCAGAGGTACCAAAATTAATTGAAAATGATACAGAATTTTATTCAGATGATGAAAATGTTAGAAAAATGCCATTCCAAGAAAAAGTTTCTAAATTAAATGAAGTATTTAAACAAGCTGAGGAAAGTTTAAATTTTCAAAAATATCCTATTAAAGATTTTGTTGATTGGAAAGAAAGAGTTGATAATTTTAATAAATGGTTAGATAAATGGAATCCAACTGTTAATGAAGTTTTAGATGAAGGTAGACAATTAGCTGAAAATGGAAGATCTGAACTTGATGTTCATGATGCATTAGATAAATTAGATAATGTTGTTGAGATGAGTAGTAATATAAAAGAGACATTAGAAGAAAATGAGGAAAATCTTAATAATATGTTAGATGATTGGGAAATTTATGAAACAGAAATTAAAGAATTAAGTGAAAATGTTGAGAAATTAAAAAATAATGAAATAGATAATATTGTTAAAGCAAAAGAAACACAAGAAAAATTAAACAAATTTGTAAAAAAAGTTGAAGATATGAATACACAATGGTTTAAAATGCAAAAAAATCTTCCTGGTAATGAAGATAGAATTGGAGAGGAAAGGAGAATTCAAATTATTAAACAAGATATTTTTGATATTGGTGAACAAATAAAAAATTTCATTAATTTAGAAATAAGAAATAAAGAATCATCAATAGAAAAATGTGATAAACAAACAAAAGATACAAGTTCTTTGGGATTATCACTTAATATGGATGTTTGTGAAAGTGATGATGATGATGGAAGTATTCATTTAACTAGTCACCTTTCACCAGATGGAAATATCATTAAATTGTACAGTAATCTTAATAACATTGAAGAGTATTTTAATGAACCAGAAATTTTACCTTATGATGGTTTAGAAGAAAAAGCAATGAAATTACAGGCTATTGCAATCAAACTTGGAGAAAGTGAAGGGTTCGTTGAGGCAAATCAAATGACAATGGATATATCTGAATCTGATGAAGCAATGAGACGAATTAAAAATTTAAAACTTAAACTTGAGAAAAGAAAAAGGCAAATTGCAGAGAGATCAGCAATATTACTTTCATTAAAAAGTTTAATAGGCCAAACGGAAAATGTTATAACTAATCATTTATTAAGAGTTGTTAAATCTGATGACGGAAGAGAAGATACACCAGATTTAAATGAATTAGAAGAGGAACAAAATGAATGTGATAGTGCCTTGGCAAAAAGTGCTGTTTTATTGAGACAATGTGAAAATAAAGTTGGACCAATTTTAGATCAACTTAGTGAAAAAGATAAGCAAAATATTAAATCACAATTAGAAAGATTAAAACAAAATTTTCTTTCTAGTGAAGAAATTGTAAAGAAGAAAAGAGGAAAATTAGAAAATCGTTTATCAGATGAAACCAAACTTTTTGGTATCCTTGAAACATTAGAATTTTGGTGTGAAGAATGTAAATCATACTTATCAATTATGCCAAATCCTTTAGATGAAGAGGATCTTGCAAATACAAAAAATAAAATTGAACAACTTTCTAGTGAGTATGAAGAAAAATTGGCTACATTTCATAATTTAGAAAATCTTAAAAATCGTTTTGTAGCTTTAGATTGTGTTAATAATGATATAAAACACAAAATGAGAAGAGATGTTTCAAATATTGGAACTAAAATAACTGATTTGCAATTAAATTTTCGAGCATCTTTAACTCAACTAGAAACATTATTTGTTGAATGTCGTGAATATTCAATCAAATATGAAGAAATTAAAAATTGGCTTGATATTGTTAAAAATAATTTAGAAAATGCTGAAACAGCCAAAATATATACTCCTAATATGCATGAATTTTTAAAGTATCAAAAAGAAAATAAAGAATTTATTTGTCCAAAATTAAAAATATTAGAAAATAAATGGAATGATGTTAAAAAAAAAATAAATGACACAACAATGATAAATATGACAAATAATAATTTTGATGATTTACAATTACAATATAATATGATTATTGAAAATTTGAATTGTTTTGTTCATTTACATATTCAAGAAAAAGATGATTCACCTGCAAATAATGATGAAGCATACCATCATCAACTTCTTAGTGCTATAAGTGAAGCTGATGAAAATAAATTTTCACATTCTAATGTTCCAAATTCACAAAATGATAATATTGATAATGATAATACTACTACAGTAGTTCAACAACAAGAAATTATTGAATTACCAATGACAAATTCTTCTTATTCATTAAAAACAAATGAAAGTAAAGATTTATATAAATCCAAGTTTAGTGTTAGAGAAATGGCTATGTTAGATACAATAATGAATATTAGACATTGGATTAATGAAACAGAAAGAAATGCTTCTATAACTGTAGATATAACTGACCAAATCAAACAAAAAGAATTAATTGATAAGATTCAAAATTTTATTGATGAATTAAAAGTAAGACAACTGGAATCACTTAGAATATTTGATACATCTACTGAACAAGAAATAAAAGAAAAAGCCGAACTTTGTCAAGCTGATATAAATAGGATTACTGGACAATGCCAAAGAAGGAAAAACCAATTAAAAGAAATGATTGATAGTTCTAGAACTTGGGATATAATTAGAAGTAATGTTGAAGCATGGTTAATAGAAGGAAATGATTTATTAAATAATTCTCCTAATGTTAATGAATTAAGTGATATTGCATTAAAGGAACAGTTACGAGCTGTCGATATAACAATTGATCAATTAAAGGAATATAAACAAAAGATGAAAAAAGTTAATAAAATGAGTGATGATTTACTTGACAATTATAAAATTGATGATGGTCATAATTTATCACATATTATAAGTAAATTAAATACAAAATGGAATAAATTTAATGATAATATACGAGTAAGAAAAGCTGTTTTAGAATCTAGTATAAGATCAAGAAATGATTTTCAATCAGCATTAGAATCTTTTGAAAAATGGTTAAATGAAAATGAAGAAAAAGTAGGTAATTTATATATTGAAACAGAAAGTAGTCAAAGATTAAAAAGTTGTGTAAAAAGAAAAGAATTATTAAAAAAAGAAAATGAATGTGATATTGGTATACAAGGAAATCAGGAAGTAATTTCTTCTCTTCGTCAAATAGGTTTCAAAATAATAGGATCTCTTGATGACGACAAAGAAAAAGTATTATTACGTGAGAAATTAGAAGATTTTGAGGAAAGATGGCAAAAATTGATAAAACATCATTCAATCATTAAGTATGTTTTTAAAAAAAAAACTAATTTTTTTTTATTCCATTTGTTAATTAATTTTTTAGAGAAAGATTAGAGGCAGCACAGGAAGAGAGTGAAAAATTGACAAACAATTTATCGGATTTATTATATTGGATTGAAGAAAAAAATGTAATATTAAATAAGGAACAACCAATAGGAGGAGAATTAGCTTTAGTTATAAAACAAAGTGAAGTTGTTAAAAATATTAATAGAGAAATTGAGGGAAGAGAAATGAAAGTTACTGATACTATTGAATTAGCTTATTCTTTTCTAATGCAACATAATTTACGTCCTAATTTATATACCAAATCGGTATTAGATAATAATAATGACCCAATTGATGAGAAAACAGAAACTGCCGAAAGAGAAGAAAGAAGAATTGGGCTTAAAATATTAGCTGATTGTGAGAGGCTAAAAACAGATTGGAAAAATTTAAAGAATAAATGTAATGAATGGGGAAAAGTTGTAGAAGAAGCTCATTTAGAAATGCAATCTTTGGACAGAGCAATGGCTGAAAGTTTATTAGCTATAAGTGAGATTGAAGCAGAAATTAAAAAAAGAAAACCAGTTCATGAATTAAGACTTGAACAATTGAAGGATGGTTTAATTGATAATGGTATTTTGAAAAGGCAAATACAGGAAGCTTCTATTCATATTGATGATATGAATGATGCTGGAGGTAGAATTCAAGCTTCAGATATTGTTATAACATCAGGTTTGAGATCTCAAATTAATGCTGTTAATGAAAGGTTAGTTTTTTTTTTTTATTATTATAATTTGAATATTATAAAAAAAATAATATTTATAGATATGCATTATTAAAACGTGAAATTTCTATTAGACAAGCAGCTTTAGAAAGAGCATTTGAAGATTTTGGACCAAGTTCTGAACATTTCTTAATAGAATCATGTCAATCACCATGGCAAAGAGCAATTAGTAAATGTAATCAATTACCATATTATATTAATCATGATACTGAAGTAACACAATGGGATCATCCAGTTATGGTTGATGTTATGGAACAGGTTCAAACATTTAATCAAGTAAAATTTTCAGCTTACAGAACAGCTATGAAATTGAGAGCTCTTCAAAAAAGATTATGTTTAGATTTAATTGATATGAAACAATTAGATAAAGCATTCGCAAAAATTACATCAACAGACATTGGTGAAGCATGTGGAGTTGAATTAATGGTAACATCTTTAGTATTAATATTTGAAGAACTTGCTAAAATTCATCCAGAAAAAATTAGAAATGTACCAATGGCTGTTGACTTAACAATAAATTTAATGTTGAATATCTTTGATGGTTGTAGAGATGGTTTTATGAGATTGATATCATTTAAAATTATATTAATAGTATTTTGTAAAGCATCATTAGAAGATAAATATAAATATTTATTTTCACTTATTACTACACCAAATGGTGTTGACCCAAAAAGGTTAGCTGTATTATTTTATGACTTAATACATATTCCAAAATATCTTGGTGAAGCAGCAGCATTTGGTGGAAGTAATATTGAACCATCAGTTCGTAGTTGTTTTGAACACAGTAAATTTCCTCATACATTAAATATTGATAATTTTTTGCAATGGTTAAAAAAAGAACCTCAGTCTCTTGTTTGGCTTCCAGTAATGCATCGATTGGCATCTGCTGAATATGCAAAACACCAAGCAAAATGTAATGTATGTAAAATGTTTCCAATAATTGGATTACGTTATCGATGTTTACATTGTTTTAATTTTGATATGTGTCAAAATTGTTTCTTCTCTCAAAGAACAGCTAAAAATCATAAGTTGGTTCATCCTATGCAAGAGTATTGCGTTCCAACTACATCCGGTGATGATGTAAGAGATTTTGGCTTTATGATGAGAAACAAAATTAGAGGATTAAAACCAAAAGTTGGATATCTTCCAGTTAATACTGTTGATGAAGGTAAACCTATTGAAAATAGACAAGTTGTTCCTAATAATCCTGCAACTGAAAATATTCATCATCGTATTTATAGTTTTGCTCAAAAATTATCAAAGAATGATGATTCTGGTAGTAAAATAGAATGTAATATTGAAGAAAAAAATTTAAATGATAATGAACATGAATATATTGGAATGGATGATTCAGTTGTTTTAAATTGGAAAAGAGATACAGAAAGAAAAAGTGATGATGTAAAAAGTCCAATTCAGTTGATTAATCAAGTTGATCAAATGCACAAAGAAGAACTTGATCAAGTTCTTCATAAATTACAACTAGAAAATATTGAATTAAAAAGAGAACTTGAAAAAAAAAGACAAGTATCTAATCTTCGAAGTACACCTAATATAAGTCAAATTGGTAGAGGAGTATATGGATCAGGTTATAAACAATATAATACTTTTGGAAGATATGAATCATCTAAACGAAATGATAGAAATTTATCTAATGGAAGTTTACCACCCGTAGTTCCACTTCATCAATCAAAAGGAAGTTATGATGGATATGGTAATCATATGAGAAGATCTGGTAGTGTTGTAACACAAGGCAGTTTATTTTCTAATCAAAAAATGAATCAACATGCAAGTTTACAAAATGTTGACCCACCAAATATTAGTGATGAACAGGCTTTAATTGAAGAAGCTAGAACTTTAAGATTACATAAACATCGACTTGAACAAAGAAGTAAAGTATTAGAAGAACAAAATAAACAATTAGAAACACAATTAGATCGTATTCGTAAAATGATTACAACTAGAAAATCCACTGAACCACAATTATCTTCTCCTATGTTAGATAATCTTCAAAATCCATACGAGTGTCGTGATATGAATGCATTAACAACAGATGACGAGGAATCTTGTGACAATGGTCTTCGTAAAAATAGAATGGAAGCTTTAATTGGTACATGTGACGAGTTGGGAAGAGCAATGCAAAATCTTGTATATAATGTTGTTGCTACAGAAGCAACAGATGAAGATATTGATGAAAATGAAGATATTATTAATGGAAATTAAATAAAAAATAATAAAGTTTAAAATATCTCTTAACTCTTGCCATAAACAAATTATAATTAATTACAATTTTAATAATTATTTTATAAATAAAAGAATAATATTATTTTATTTTTAATTTAACAATAATAAAAACAAATTTATTTAAAGTTTTATTCAAAAACTTTTTTTAATTATATAAGATTTTTGATCTAATTAGATCAAAATAATGATAATAAATATTAAAACATTAAAAATATGCTTTAATTTTATTAAGTTATTATTCCAAAAATTTCTTTATCTTTACAAGGAAGTAATTAGTGGTATTAAATTTTTAGCAAAAATTGCGACCCTGGCAGGATTCGAACCTACAATCTTCTGCTCCGTAGGCAGACGCGTTATCCATTGCGCCACAGGGCCGTGCCATAGACGAAAAAGATCATTTTCATGAGCTGGTAAGAAACATGTTATAATTTATAGAATATGATGCATTTACGATAATTTTTTTGATAAAAATTTTACATATAAATATTTTTTAAAAGTTGATTTTTAATAATACTTAATATGTTTATTAATTTAACTTTAAATTTATCATTATATTCTGTTTTTTAAATTTTAATCATATATTTAGTTAGTATTTTCATAATATTGAATATAAACTTTTTAATATGTCAACATTACATTAATATTTTTTAATTTTTTTGTGTCATAAAAATATTTTTAAAAAACTAATATTTAAAACAAATTTTAAATATAACCTAATAATATTTAATAATTTAACTTTTTGATAGATTATTATAAAATTATTTTTTAAATACAGTAAGATTTAGATTAGAAAAACTAATTTCTTATTTTTATAAATTTAATTTTATTGTAAAAATTATTAATAATTTATTGAAGTTATAAATATTTATAAGAATTTAATTAATACTCTTCGTGGTTATGATTTGGGTTACGTAATGTAAAACTAAGTTAAGCAAGTTCATAATTTAATCACTGTTATATTTTAACTTGCACTAATTGTTCCAACATTTGGAGTTTAATAAAAATTTTGATAATCTTTAGGAGTGTATTTTTATCGCTTTTGATACATTTAGTAATATTCTGATTTTCAGTACACCTTAAACTTTATAAATTTTACTATATATTATTAGAAATCATAGAAATTTCTTCTAAAAGTTTTGTTAAATGTAATTTTTACCTTTATAGTAAATAAAATAATGAATGAATATTGCAAAGATAAATTTACATAAAGTTTTAACTACACTGAAACTAACTAATTACATAATAGTATTATTCAAATTTTACAAAATTACACCAAAAGAAAAGTTGTAAGGTAAACTACATTTTTAAAAATTAATTGAATGAAATAATTTTGTATCCATGTTGTATGTGTCATATAAGCTTTGAGAGAAATGAATATTTTAAAGAAAAAAACAAACTAGAAGCAGTAAAGTTGCGAAAAAATAATATTAATTTTAAATTTTTATTCTATTAATTTTGTTGTAAGATTAATTGATTTAAAATATGATATATCTTATCTTCTAAACAGTTAACATTTTTTCAACTAAATTAAGGTAGAAACATTAAATTAACAAAATATATAAATAACAAAAAAGTTTTAAATATATGATTTATAGCATCTATTGAAAAAATTCAAAT
Organism: Strongyloides ratti; assembly: GCF_001040885.1. NCBI lineage: Eukaryota > Metazoa > Nematoda > Chromadorea > Rhabditida > Strongyloididae > Strongyloides > Strongyloides ratti. Next base: position 9,376,056 of record NC_037308.1, read on the forward strand.
TTGACATCAAATGCTACATATTTAAATTTTATCCAAAAGTATCTTTGTTGACTTAAATATTTTTAATAGTTGTATTCATTTTAAACTTTATGTCTTGAATTTTAAATTTAATTATACTCGAATGTGACTTTTATAAAATTGTGATAAACTATTTATTTCCAAATCAATTGATAAATTAAACTATTAGTTCTTTCCAATAACAATAAATTAAATAAAACTAATTTTTTTCCACCCTAAAACAATTAATTAATGTTATAAAATTTCAAAAAAGTTTTTAAATGATTATTGACATATATTATTATTCTATTATTTAAAAGGGATGTACTAGTACTTTTATTGTAAATAAATATAATAAAATTTTCTATATTTTAGAAAATGAATTTTTTTTGGGTATGATTAAGGTATTTAAGATTTGATCATATAAGATATTTTGTTTTGATTATTTGGAAAAAAAATTTATTTACTTGATTCTTTGAGGCTTTATTTTACTGTTTACTATAAAAATAAATAAGGTAGATCATCTGACTAAAATATTAAAAAAGTTTGTCGGTAACTGAAGATATCTGTATTTTAGATATTAGATGCTTTATTAATATTTAAAAAAATTTAATTGCAAATTTACTAAATTTTGTTTTTTTTTTACTAATTTAAAATATATTTATATATAAATATAATATTTATACGTTGGTCAAAAAAATTTTTATTATTTATATTAAAATTAAAAGTATTGTTTAATAATTTTTTTTACATTAATATTATAATATAAAAAGTAAAAAATCATTTTAATAGTCAATAACAAAAATATTTCTATATAGATTTATTTTAAAAGAAGTCAAATTAAAGTTTTTTATATCTGTATTGATTTTTATTTTTTTTTTTTTTGTTTAATTAATTTTATTATAAATTTTACATATTATTTTCAGTTAAATGCAAATTTTAAGAAACTAAAAATATTAGTTATTAATTGTAATTTAAAATATTTTTACTAAGAAAATCTTTTTTTAAGAAGAAAATATTTTAAGAAATCTCTTAATTATTATTTATAATGTCATGATATCTAAAATTAAACAAAGAAGTACATATTAACAAATTTTTATAATTGTTAAATAATTGAATTAAAGTGATTAAATTTAATCTATAATGTGTGAAAAAAGATTATATAAATTTAATTTGTGATTAAAATTATTATTTTAGAATACCTCATTAGTTTTTTTATGGTAAAAAATAAGAAATTAATTTTTACCAACTTTTTTAAAATAATTTTTTTATATTTAAAAAAAAATATATAATATTTGTTACATATAAATTAAATAAGATTTTTAATAATTTTAACAAATTCTATTAAGTTGAAAAATATTTTTATTGACAAAATAAGTATATAAACATATTTTTTTAATATTTTATTTAAGATGAGTTTAATTTATTTCTTTAAATTAAAAAAAAAATATTACTTCACGAAACAACCTTTTTAATATTGTTGTTTATATAAACATTTTTTCTATTTAATGTATCCACCTATTTTATTCAAATTTTCTATAAATATAACTTTAAGCTGTGTAAAGTTAATATTATAAAATATTACTTTAATAAACATTACTGTTAAATTTTGAATAACTTAAAAAATAAAAAAGTTCATAATTATTATAAAATTTATTTTTAATAACAAAATTTTTTACCTAAAATTAGCATTTTTATATCATAAAAAAAAATGAAAAATTTAAATTTCAAATATAATAAAGCTTGAATTTTACCATTTTAGTGTACAATTATTTTCATTTTTTTATATCAATATTTTATTAAATATTTAACTGAAAAGTACAAATAAAAAATTTTAGTTATTTGGACATACAAAAAAATGTGTTTTAACTATAAAAGTCATTATTTAAAATTATTATCTATATTTTGAAACATATGTATCGAGTGAAATTTATTTTAAGGATTTTTATTATATTAGTTATTTTATCTATTGTAAATAGCAATATATTTTTTGGTGACGATTTTGACAGTTTGTTTGGAAAAAATATAAATTTTGTAAGGAATATAATTATTTTGAATTATTTTAATAATGTATAGGAAGTTAGTGAGCGGTTTGTAAGAAAGGCTAGTAAAAAAGGTTTGAAAGATAAAATATAATTATGGAGTAATAACTATTGTTAGATGAAACCGAAAAAAAAACATAACAATTAATTAAAATTGAGATATTTAAATATTAATTTATCTTTTATTTTAATTATATTTACATCTAAAACATTATAAATTGATTAATGCTGAAATTTTTTTTTGTAGATAGATTTAAAGATAATTATAGTATCAAAAAACATTATAAAAATTTTGTAAAACTATTTTCGGTTTCGTAGAAATAATTTATATACAACTAAAATTAAAGATTCTTTAATTGTTTTTATAAAAAATTTTAGATCCAAGTGATGATTCTTTTTCAAGTGCTGATCCTTTTGCAAGTAAGTTTGAATATTCAATTAAACTTTATTATGTATAAATTGGTTGAATATACGATAATATATTTTTTTTTCAGGTCTCACATTAGACACTTTTGATGAAACTGATTCAAAAAGCAAGGATAAAAAAAAGGAAAAAAGTAGTAAATTTTTTACAATTTATAGTTATTTAAAAAATTAATTATTTTTTAGATTCTGATAAAAAAAAAAAAGATAAAGGTATGTTTTATGATTTAGTTTTTATTAGTAACTATTTGAAAAACTAATGACTATATAAAATTACTAACACTAACCATCTTAATATTATTTTAATATTAATCTTCATTTCTTTTTAAAAATTTAATAACAGTAGCAATTAAGAATGTTTAAAATATAAAAAAAAAAAATTAATAATCTTTTTAGAATCCAGTAGTACAACTCCTGATCCTTTTGGTAAATAGCTAACAAGAAAAAAGTTTAATGGTATTTTTTAATTTTTTATTTTTAGATTTATTAACTGGTAATGATACTTTGATAAATTTCAGTAGTAATAGTGACCTGAATGGTAATAACATATCAAGTTATATACTAATTTAATGAATTATTTTACTTTTTTTTTAGGATTATCAGGTAAATTAAACATTAAATAAATAATATAAGAAAATGTTTTTCAACTAATTTTACAATTAATTGGTACATGTTTTAGATTTGGGAAATGGTTCACCAGGTGGTGGTAGTATGGGTGGTAATATGGGTGGAATGGATCCTTCCATGAATTCAATGGGTGGTGGTATGGGTGGAATGGATCCTTCCATGGGTGGAATGGGCGGAATGGGTGGAATGGGTGGTTATGGAATGGGTATGGGTGGAATGGGAATGGGAATGATGGGAATGGGTGGTATGGGAATGATGGGAATGGGTGGTATGGGAATGATGGGAATGGGAGGTATGGGAATGGGTGGTTATGGAATGGGAATGGGAGGTATGGGAATGGGTGGTTATGGTGGTATGGGTGGTATGGGTGCAATGGGTGGAATGGCTGGTCAAATGATGGGAAATAATGGAGAAGGTAAGATGAGAAATAGTAAAAAGTATTAATAAAACAAATAATATTTTATTGTAGGTGGTATGGGTATGAATGCAAAAGCAAATATGAATGGTAACAATAATAATGGTAATATAAAAAAGTTTTTATATTTTTCACAAATTTTTTTTAGATTTTGATGACAGCTCAGAAGGTGGTTCAATGAGAAATATGGGTAAGATATTTTAAACACAATAATTGAATTTTTTTATTGTAAATTTTTTAGGTAATTAAAACAAAAGATTGTTAAAAAATTTTCAATTAATGACAATTTATAATTTAGGTGGAAATAATGGTACAAATATGAATCAAGGTAATGAACATTGTAAGTAACACTAGTGTTATTAATTTTGAACGTCTTTTTTTAGCTTCCAATTATAATTCTGTTACTGAAATTATTTTAATTTGTTATTTAAAATAAAATGACTTTGTTTATTTTATAGCTGGAATGGTTCAGGGTCCAGAGAAAGCTTATAATTCTACTGGTAATTGATAAATTAATTTTTTTCTTACATTATTTTTTTAGTTCAAAACAGATGGAAAAATGCTGCTATGCTAGGTTATTATTTTTAATATTTTGCAATATAAAAGTTAAATATCTTAATTTTTAGCCACCAATAAAACTGGTAATGGTAATATGATGAAGGATGTAAATGGAAATGGTAATTAATTTATTTAATTTTCATGTTTAAATAAAATACTTTTGTTTTTTTTAGTTATGGCAAACTCAGGTTTATCTTCACAACCAAATAGTCATAATGAGAGTAATACAATTATTAATAAAAATTTTTATAACTTTTTTAGTTACAAACAATGTGAAACCAATGACACCAGGAAGTTTTTATTTGTCAAAGTAATACAGTATAAAAATGAAATATTTTCAATTCTAGGTCATGGTGCAAATATAACCAATTCATTACCTGGTAGTAATTAACTGATTTATACATTTAATATACTTTTTTTTAGATAAATCTTCAATGTTGAAAGATAATTCGATTTCAAATACTGGTAAAAAATTTATTTAATTTAATATTTAAGCAAACATTTTTAGGTAATATGAATGAAGTAAAAGGAAGAACTGTTAATCCTGCTGGTAATATCATAACTTGTTATATATTTGAATAATTTTTTTAGTTAAAAACAAGTGGATAAATGCTGCTTCGAGAGGTTATTATTTTTCAATATAAAATTTTAACATCTTAATTTTAGCTACTAATGGAACAAACTCTATAAAAATGCCAAGTGGAAATGCTGGTAATTTTTATTATTTTATGCATTAACTACATTGTTTTAGGTAGCAATGGTTTGATGAATCAGAATGAAATTTCAAATCATAGTAAATAATTGTTTAATTTAATATTTAAAAAAATGTTTCTTTATATTTTTAGTTGATAATGGTCCTATTAAAAGCGGTAGTGGACATAATACTAATGCTAATGTTAATAATAACAATAATAACAATAATGCTCATGCTAATGCTAATTCTAATAACAATAATGCCAATTCTATTAATAAAAATAGTGAGCGTCCTGTTAATCCTGCTGGTAATATAATTACTTGTTATATATTTAAATAATTTTTTTAGTTAAAAGCAAGTGGATAAGTGCTGCTTCGAAAGGTTATTATTTTTCAATATTTTTCAATATAAAATTTTAACATCTTAATTTTAGCTACTAATGGAACAAACTCTATAAAAGTACCAGGTGGAAATGCTGGTAATTTTATTTATTTTATACATTAATTACACTTTTTTAGGTGGCAGTGGTTTGACGAGACAGAATTCAATTTCAAAAACTGGTAAAAAATTCTTAATTTAATATTTAAAAAAATGTTTTTTTATATTTTTAGTTGGTAATACTCCCGCTAAAAGCAGTATGGGCCATAATGCTAATGCTAATAACAATAATAACAATAATGCTCTTGCTAATGCTAATGCTAATAACAATAATGCCAATGCTATTAATAAAAATATTGGGCGTTCTTCTAGTAATGTTATAACTTGTAATATATTTAATTAATTTTTTTAGTGCGAGACAAATGGAGAAGTTTTGCTACGAGAGGTTATTATTTTCTAATATTTTACAATATAAAAGTTAAATATCTTAAATTTTAGCTCGTAATAGTACAAATTCTATAAAAGCACCAGGTGGAAATGGTAGTAATTTTTAATTATTTTATGCATTAATTACACTTTTTTAGGTAGCAATGGTTTGATGAGACGGAATTCATTTTCAAATACTGGTAAAAAAATTTTTAATTTAATATTTAAAAAAATGTTTTTTTATATTTTTAGCTCGTTCTAATAGCATTAATACCAATATGGCTAATGCTAATATGAATAATAACAATAATGTGCAGAATATGAGAGATATGAATAACAATAAAATTGGGTCTAGTGGTAATATCATAACTTGTAATATATTTAAATAATTTTTTTAGGTAGTTTTAGACAAAGATTCTCATCAATGTTTCAAAGAAGTATGACATTTAATGTTATTAAAGAAAATAATGAAATTAATTTTTAAAATTTTAGGAGGTTCTGTTAATAGAAATAGCATGCAACAACCCAATACAGGTATTAAGAAAAATTAGTTTATCATAAAAAAATTTTTATTAAATATTTCTAGTTTTTAATAGTGGAATGAATGGAAATGCTAATGGTAATCAAATTTTACATATTTTATTTCATTAATTTTTAGTCAACAATAATAAGAGAAGATTTTCATTTTCACTTGGATTTAATCGAAGTAGTATATTTTTAATTAATAACAGTAATTTTAAATTTAAATATTTGTAGATAGAAACAATAATAACAATAATATGAATCCTGCAGCAAATATGAATCGACGTAAGCAATTTATTTTAACTCAAATCAAACTCTATTTTCTACTTTTAGGCGGTAGTTTCTTCCGTTTTGGAAGCTTTAGAAATAGGAATAGTAATACATTTATAATTTATAATTGTAACTTTAAATATTTATAGATAACAATAATATGCAAACCATGGCAAGGATGAATGGAGGTAATCAATTCACTTCAATTCTATTTAAAATTTTCTTTATTTATTTTTTACAATTTCCTTTTTTTAAAGTTTTAATTTTTGTAAATATGTATTTAAAAATTTTAAGCAAAAATAGGAGAATTTTATCTCTTATAAAAAAAAACATAAATCTTATAAAATTATATTTTTTTTTTAGGAAACAGAATGAGAACTGGTGGCTTTTTCAGTAGAATGTTTTCACGTAGAAAATCATTTTTCGGATAAAATTAAATAAGCAAATATAATTTACATTTTGATCACAATTTAAATATTATGAAACAATTGGTTGATTTTTAAAAGTAAACTAAGTCTGAAATGTAAACAAAACTTATAAAAATTTGAATGTTATTTTTTTTAATAAACTGAATACATTTTATAAATTTTGAATGATTAAGTAAACAAATTAATTGTACAATTAATTACTTTTATATATTCAAGATAATATAAAACTTTTTCAATTAAAGTTATCAAAGTTTATTTAAATATAAATTTTATTGAAAGTATAAAATTTATAAGTTTTTTTTAAATATTAAAATATATAATACTTTTAAAAAATTTAAATATTCTTAGTTTGCTTGTCGTTGATTGATTTTAATATTATTAAAAATTATAGATTTTTTAACATAAATCATTAAATAACAGCAAACCAAACAAAGAATATTTTAAATTTTAATCAGATTATCAGGTAAATTATATCTTTATTTTTATAAATTAAATTAAAAATAATTAAATTTTTAAATATAATATTGTTACATTTTGAAATAAAAAATTTTGGATAAAAAAAATATGTGAAGTGAACATTAAATTAATCAGTTTAAAACATTATTTAAATTCATTAACACTTTCATTAGTTAAGAATTATCTTTTAATAGTCTATTTTATTATTCATTCCAAATAACACCTATATATAATTTGACTAAAAAAGTTTTCAAAATAGTAGTAAAATTTTACACAACAACAAACTAAAAAATGTTTAATAATAAATTAAAACTGGTTTTCTGATACTATTAACAAAGCATTATCATAAAACTCAAAAATTATTTTTATATTTTTTTAAAATAAAAGAAAAAAATGTTTCATAAAAAATATTGCAATTAATTTGTATAACAACAATTGTGATAGAAAATAATAATATTGAAAAAGAAGTTATAATTATGACTACATAATATTAAAGTTAGGTCATTATGTTTAAAATTATTTGATTGGGGTTAATATTAATATAGTTAATAAGAAGAACATTAGAATAGTAACATGAAGTAAAAATTTTTATTTTTCTATTAATATTTACTTGAAAGTGACAATGTTTTGCGTAGTTTGATTTAAAAAAAAAATAATTACTTACATAAATATAATACATCTGTTATTTAAAATATTATATAAAATTTGTGGAAATAAAAAATATTTATTTATAAATTTAAAATATTATAAAAATAATTGTTATATCTTTTTAGTGAAAAGAAATAATTGTATTAAAATGTTTTACTTATTTAAAGAAATTTACCTTTTTAAATTATTCTTTAAAACTTTTTTTGATATTTTTTTAATACATCTCTTGAAATATTATTTTATTTAATATGATAAAATATTTATTTTTATAATAATAAAACAATGTTTTTTTAATATTTATTCTTTTCAATCATGTAAAAATATTAATGTTATGATTTTTCTAAAATTATTTTATCTTTTTTAATGATTATTTTTTATAGCATAAACAAATGTAATTTATAGTTTAAAAGTAATTAATATAATAAACATTAATGTATATAACTATTCACCAATATTAAATGACATTAATTGTGGTATAAAATGATAAAATTAATGGAAGGTCAGGAATAAAGGTATTTTAATGTAGTAGACTATATACTATATTGTATCATTATCATACAATTCGAATATATATATATAAAAGATTCTGTAAAATGTAAACATTTTATATGAGTCGTTATCAATTAAGTAAAATATTATTGTTTATCATTATGCTTTAATAAAAATAATATTCTAATATACTTTTTTAAGACATTTTAATCAATTATAAAAATAAAGAAATACGTGTATATTAATATTTTCTTTGTATTTTAAACTTTTAATATTTAAACAATATTAATAAAAAATAATGTTTTATACTAGTATTAATAACAATTTTTTTTTTCTAATCTTTTCATTATTTCATTATTTTAGAAATTATAAAAAAAAATGCCAAAAAATCCAGCTGATCTACAACTTGAGAATTTTAAAAATTCTCAAAGTAATCAAGAACGATTAACAACATCATATGGTGCACCTATTGGAAATAAATTGGCATCTCTTACAGTTGGAAAACGTGGATTAATGTTGATGCAAGATGTTGTCTATATGGATGAAATGGCACATTTTGATAGAGAACGTATACCAGAACGTGTTGTTCATGCTAAAGGTGCTGGAGCACATGGTTATCTTGAAATAACTAATGATATAACAAAATATTGTAAAGCTGATATATTTAGTAATGTCGGAAAGAAGACACCATTATTTGTACGTTTTTCAACAGTTGGTGGAGAGTTAGGTTCAGCTGACACAGTAAGAGATCCTCGTGGCTTTGCTATTAAATTTTATACAGAAGAAGGTAATTGGGATTTAGTTGGAAATAATACACCAATTTTCTTTATTCGTGATCCAATTTTTTTCCCAAGTTTTATTCATACACAAAAGCGTAATCCTCAGACACATCTTAAAGATCCAACAGCTATGTGGGATTTTTGGGGTCATAGACCTGAATCTATTCATCAAGTTATGATTCTTATGTCAGATCGTGGTATACCTGATGGTTATAGACATATGAATGGTTATGGTTCACATACCTTTAAATTAGTTAATAATGATAATCAAGCAGTTTATTGTAAATTTCATTTTAAAACTAATCAAGGAATTAAAAATTTACCTGTTGATGTTGCTGGTAAATTAGCAAGTGAAGATCCTGATTATAGTATTAGAGATTTATTTAATGCAATTGAAAATGGAGATTACCCATCATGGAATTTTTATATTCAAGTTATGACTTTTGAGGAAGCTGAAAAATGTCCATTCAATCCATTTGATGTTACAAAAGTATGGTCCCATAAAGATTATCCACTTATTCCAGTAGGAAAAATGGTTCTTAATCGTAATCCAAAAAATTATTTTGCTGAAGTTGAACAGTCAGCCTTTTGTCCAGCTCATGTTGTACCAGGAATTGAATTTTCACCAGATCGTATGTTACAAGGAAGAATTTTTTCATATACTGATACACATTTTCATAGACTTGGACCAAATTATAATCAATTACCAATTAATTGTCCATTTAGAAGTCGCCCCTACAATATGCAAAGAGATGGAAATATGGCTGTTTATAATCAAGATTCTTCACCTAATTATCATCCAAATTCATTTAAAGGTGCTACTGAAAATAAAAAATATGTAGAATCAAAATTCCATATTTCTGGTGATGTTGGTAGATATGATGATGGTGATGAGGACAATTTTTCACAACCTGCTATCTTCTGGAACAAAGTTTTAGATGAAGAAGGTAGAAAAAGACTTATTAATAATATTGCAGGAACAATGAAAGGTGTTAATGAGGCTGTAGTTAATAGAGCTATTGCTAACTTTGCTAAAGTTGATAAAAGAATGGGAGAAATGCTTAGAATGGCTGTTGATAAAATTAATGCTAATATAAGAATTAAATCTAACATTTGAATATAATTAGTTATGTTTTATATAATTTTTTTTTTCTATAAACTAACTAATTTTTTCTTTTTTGTTTGTTTATCAGTTCAATTACTATAATTTTCAAATTTATTTAACAATTATTTTTTCCATAGAATCAGTAGTATGTTAATAGAAATAAAAGTAGTAAAAAGTTACAACAATTCAACTGAGATTGTAATAAACTTAGAAGTTAAAAAAAAGACTTATATATTAATAACTGATTATTTAATCAGATAAAAATATTTGAAAAAAATTAAAACATTATAATGAAACAAGTTATATTCAAAAAGTTTTTAATATTTGAAAACTATTTTTCAATTCTACAAAATAAGCACTTATTATGAAAATTATTTTATATTATTATTTTATTTTTTATGATTGAATTACAATAAATAAAAGCTAAATTTTAAGTATACTTTAAAAAAATGAAACAAAAACAAACTTTGAATAGAATTTTTAAAAAAATTTATTTTGTTTTATATAATGAAAATAGGTATTGTAAGCGTGAAATTAAATTTTTTAATATTTTAATTATACATAGTTTATTGATTTTGTATGTAATCATGAAATAAAATTAATTTTTTTATAATTTGTTATATCTATATTAAAAGTTTTATTGTATTATAAAACTTCTTGAAAAATAACATTACTTATATGTAAAATTATAAAACCATTTTATATCATTTAACTATCAAACATTAACAAATTTTGAAACTTTAACATGAAGATGTAATTTAATATTTCTTATGTATATTAAAGTTAAAAATATACAAACATTTAAATACATGTTACCATTGTTGTATATTTTTACTCTTTGACTGTTTTTTTTCCTTAACAAAATAAGTATATCATATCAATTTATTTTTATGAAATATTAGGTCAAATCAAAAAAAACATCAAATTTTAAAATAATTTAATGACGATGATGCTATTTAATTTATGATTATATACTAAACAAATATTATAAAGCCAATTTTAAAATTATTTGTTACAGCCTTATGCTGTTATCAAACAATAATATTTCACATTATTTTTTTGATTTTTAGTATATATTTTATTAATTTTAATATTCATAATTTTTTTTTTCCTAAAGGATATATTATTAATTTTTAAATTTCTCTTTTTTATATGCTAATTTTTGTTTAACTATTTATTTAAAATTAATTATTTCAATTAATTATTTTATCTTTTTATTAGATTTATTTTAATATAATTATGAGAGAAATTGTTCATGTCCAGACTGGTCAATGTGGCAATCAAATTGGAGCAAAAGTAAGTAACAATAATTTTTATGTAAAAAATTAAATAATCATTTTTTAGTTTTGGGAAGTTATTTCTGAAGAACATGGTATTCAAACTGATGGATCATTTATAGGAAATGACTCAGATAAATGTTTAGATAGAATTGATGTTTATTATAATGAAGCCAATGGAGGAAAATATGTTCCACGTGCAATTATGGTTGATTTAGAACCAGGAACAATGGATTCTATAAGAGGCTCTTCATATGGACAACTCTTTAGACCAGATAATTTTATTTTTGGACAGTCTGGAGCTGGAAACAATTGGGCTAAAGGGCATTATACTGAAGGCGCTGAACTTGTCGAAAGTGTAATGGATGTTGTTAGAAAGGAAGCTGAAGGATGTGACTGTCTTCAAGGATTTCAATTGACACATTCTCTTGGAGGAGGTACTGGGTCAGGTATGGGAACTCTTCTTATTTCAAAAATTCGTGAAGAATTTCCTGACAGAATTATGTCATCTTTTTCTGTTTTTCCATCACCAAAAGTTTCTGATACTGTTGTTGAGCCATACAATGCAACTTTGTCTGTCCATCAACTTGTTGAAAACACTGATGAAACATTTTGTATTGATAATGAAGCATTATACGATATTTGTTTCAGAACTCTTAAACTTGCTTCACCAACATATCATGATTTAAATCATCTTGTTTCTATGACTATGTCTGGTGTCACAACATGCTTACGTTTTCCAGGACAGTTAAATGCTGATCTTAGAAAACTTGCAGTCAACATGGTACCATTTCCACGTCTTCATTTTTTTATGCCTGGATTTGCTCCTCTTGCTTCTAGTGGTATTTCAGCTTATAATGCACTCACAGTTCCAGAACTTACTCAACAAATGTTTGATGCAAAGAATATGATGACTGCCTGTGATCCAAGACATGGACGGTATCTTACTGTCGCTGCTATGTTTAGAGGACAAATGTCTATGAGAGAAGTTGATGAACAAATGATGTCAATTCAATTAAAGAATGCTCCATACTTTGTTGAATGGGTACCTAACAATGTTAAGACAGCTGTTTGTGATATTCCTCCAAAAGGATTAAAAATGTCAGCTACTTTTATTGGAAATACTACAGCTATTCAAGAGATTTTCAAACGAATATCTGAACAATTCACTTCTATGTTTAGACGTAAGGCATTTCTACATTGGTATACTGGTGAAGGTATGGATGAGATGGAATTTACTGAAGCTGAATCTAATATGAATGATCTTGTTGCCGAGTATCAGCAATATCAAGAAGCTACTGCCGATGATTTTGATGATGCTGAATATAATCATGAGGATGCTGAAGAGGAATAATTAATTTTAATTTAAAAATTATTTTGCGAACTAACTATTTACAAATTTTATTCTAATTTTTCTAAATATTAAACTATTATTTCGCTTCAACAAACAATTCTTTATATCATCTTCAAACTGATCAACAATTATCATTTTTATCGTTGACTATTTTTTTATTATTATTTAAATTTTAGTCAAAAGTTATGAATAAAATATTTCAATTATTTGTTTTTATTTTTAAATTATTATCTTTTTTACACAAACAAAATTTATCAAATATAAATGAAATTATTTTTTTATTAAAAAATAAAAACTATTATATATATGTTTATTCAAAAATATATTATTAAATAGAAACTTAAAATAACTTTTAATGGTTATAGATAAAGATTATAATTGACAATAAAATAATTTATTAAAATAACCAATAAAATTTAATTTAAAAAAAATAGACAATTATGTTTGTAGTAATAATATCATTTTTGAATGGAAAAATTGTCTTTAAATTAAAATTTCTTTTGTTGTAATAAATATTTTATTACTATAAATATATATTAATTTTATATCTTTCATATAACAGCATTTTTTAAAAATATTTTTCTCAAAAAATCGAATAAAGTGTTTTTATTAGGTTTCATTTATATTATACAATAAAAAAGTTGGCAACGAAATATAAAATATTATCAAATTATAATTATGTTTTTTTTTCATAGTTCAAAATCTACATACACGTTGCTAATAAAAATAATATTTAAACAGTATTTGAATAAACACTAAAGATATATTAAATATAGTAAAGAAGTCAGATAATTATGTGTTAAAAAATATGAGGGCTGTTAGAAACTACAAATATATAAATACTATTATAGCACAATAATACATTGCCTAAAGTGCTTCTACTGCTGGAGATGTATTCTCACCGGATGAAGTTCCTGCTGTTGAGGATAAATCCAAATTTGATCCTTTTACTTGTGTTGAACTAGAAACACAACTAAGAAGACGATTCAATTCTGGAGCACAAGTTACAAAGTTATGAGACCAGAAATTGTAGGTAGGATTACGAATTAATTCTATAAATGTAACAAGAAGACCCCATGGATGTGGTCGAAGGCAAATTATTCTTTCAAATAATGTTCTAAAATTAATAATTTTTTTAAAAATAAAAAAAAAACAAACAAAACTAACCTTGTAAGTTGTTCTTGAATAACAATTTGTCCTATTTCTTTAAACAAGTAAAGGAATGCTTTCGAAAAATATAATGTATGACTACATGGATGTCTAAGATTATTAGCCATAGCAGAAAAAAATATAAATCTTCCTTCAGGATCCAAAGATGCAGCAAGATACTCCAAAACATCCATGTATGAAGTATGTGCCATAGTTGCTGTGACAATTGGTAAATTTTTACTGTTAAGATTTTCAATAGCTTTAACTCCAACATACAAAACCAAAGCATTTATAAAACTAATGTTATATTTAGATTCGTGATTCGAATTTGGAGGGTGGCTTTTGCATAATGTTGTAAGTTGAGACAAGAAATCTACATTTGTTCTTGATTCCAAAAAATCATCTAACTGTTTTGTGAATGCAGATGGAAGATAACTGCTAAATTGTAAATGAAATTTAGGATCAGCACGCATTTCCGGAAGTGATTCAAAATGAGCTAAATTAGTGGTGAATGGATCTGGTAATGGTTGAGATTTTGGATATGCAGAAAGAATTATATTTCTAACTTGTGTACAATGTATTGGTACATAATCAACCAATTTAAAATAATATTCACTTAAGAGATCGGGAAAATCATGAAGAAGTACCAGTAAAAGTTTAAGTAACCCAGAATATAAATGTTGAATAGAAGTTTTCATTTCAGAATTTTTACCAAGGAAAGGTGAGAGAAATTTAACACCGCATGACAATAATTGTGCATAAACTGACCATTTTTTAATTGATTCAGGACTTGTGCCATCATTATCCAAATATGCACTTATTACATTTCTATGTGCAAGAATATCCATCCATACAAAAACAAATGAAGGGTAATGTTTTGGTTGTAATGTAAACATTAATTGACCAAATGTTTCACATAATTGAAGTAAAATTGGTTCAAGTTCAGAATCTGGTCTAGTTAATTGACAGAAAAGCATTAACATCATTCTGTGATAGATATGTGGAAGGAATTTAGCTTCATTTGTAGTATATTCTCCAACAAATGATCTTGTAAAAATAGAACAGAATGATATAAAAATCTTTGATCTAATAGCGGGAGAAGATGAATCACCAAATTTGACAAAAAGATAAATCAACTTTACAAATCCATCTAAATGACGATGATGGCGTTGGCGAAGAACGGTTGGATTCATAACACCAGTAAATACTTCATCTAAACGTTTAGACAAATCAACACACATATGAATAATGCAAAATAAAAATTCTGTCAACATTTCATCACTAGAAAGTACACCTTCTTCATCCATTAAGCGAAAAATAATCTTATAAAGATCAACATTTCTATTTGAATATTCTGGCATATGAACATGTCTAAGCCATTCTCTGTAAACTTTTTCAGCTTTTAAAGCTATTGGAGATGGTGCATCATCAAAAGTTGATACTGCAGATATATTTAAAGTACTTTCAATTTGATGAAGTTTGTCAACAGGTAAACCAAATTGTGCTAAATCTTGTCCATTAAACATAACATTTTCAATTGCTTCAGAAACATTTGAAGCAGGGGCAGTTGGTGTTTCTCTGCTAGCAGTCAAAGAAGCATTATACTTTTTTAAAGCAATAACAGTTGTCATAAAACCAGAACTAAAATGATGATAAAATTTTGCATCCATAGAAAAATAAGCATTCATTCTTGAACAAAAATTTATATCAGGAAGACTTTTTTCATTAATTTTTTTAGCAAAATGATAATCCATAGCTTTTGGATTAATAAGACCACTTCTGCACATTATTTCAATTGCAGGAATTTCCTTAGCTAAAAGTTCAGGTGATCTTTCACAAATTGTTTTAGTTATAATATTTACAATCTCATGACTTCTAACATGAGCAGTTAATTGTTGGATAAAATTTAAAAAAAGATCTCTTAGTTTAGTATTTGTATCAATACCAAAAACATATAATTGTTTATTTTCTTTATTTTTTGCATAAAAATCTAATTCATATCCACCCATAAAATGTTCAACCATACCTTTAGCAGCTGCAATAAGATTTGCTGGACTCTTTGGAGAACTTAAAAGAGTCGATAAATCATTTCTAATACCACCTAATCCTTGGAATGCTTTCACATGTGGAAAAGCTTGACTATTAGATTGGTGATATTGAATAATACCATTAAGACATCGAAGCATAAGAAGGATACTTTTTGACATATTCTCAGGTTCAAATATATTTTGTGGCATCGGTAAATTGTCAACTTTAAAATCATCGACAGGATTTGATGTTGTATATCTAAATCCACAAATAGTACTAGCCAAATTTTCATAAACTTTATATTGGGCAAATGTAACTCCATCTTCGTTAAACTTTAATTCATCTGGTAAAACGCTTTGAACTGCACGAGCATTTGGTGCTGGAGTAAGTTTATTGTCACCAATAATATATCTTCCATTTACATATTCACTAACCATTCTTGTTATATCAACAGCTCCCTTATCAACAGCATTCTTTATTGAAATGCATGTAATTAATTCTTCATTAAGTGTATATAAATCTTTTACTAAGGCATCAATTAATCCAATAAGTTGTTCTTTAGGAATATTCAAGTCTGTTTGTTGCATAACTACATTAGTAATTTGTGTTTTAAGTTGATGCATTAATGTTTGAGCCATATGATCTTTAACATTAACAGCAATTAAAGCAGCTGTAGAACTTCTCATTAAATTATGTGCAGCTTCTTTAATTTTATAAACATTAGTTTCAAAAATAAAATCTTTTTTAAGTAAAGATTCAGTTACAGCAAGAGAATGTTTAAGAGCTTTTTCAAAAATAAATGGTTTCATTTCAACGATTGCATCTGACATTGCTTTAAAAATTGTTCTTTTAATAACTGGCATTGCCTGAATAATAATATTCCCTTGTGGAAAAGCACAATTTTTTGTAAAAAAGTCAACAACATTTACAGTAACATCATGGTAATGAAATTTGTAAAGAGATTCTATTGGTAAAGCAACTTCTTCACTTGGAGTAAATGCTGTAGTCAAAGGAATTGTTAAATTGGCTGGAGGTATTTGTGGTCGTACAGCTGGTGGTATTGGAGAGGGAGCAGTTTCTGTTTCAACTTTCTTAAATTTACCCATTTGTGAAGTTAAACCCTTTATTAAATCTGTATTTTTGAGTGTTTTTCCAACAACTATGTCACTTAATTTTATTTCCAAATCATTACACAATACCTCAATTTCAAATTTTAAATTTAATTTCAAACTCGATTCATAATACATTTCAGCTAACACACTAAGTATTGAACTTATCCAAGCACATTTAGCATCAAATAGAGTACTTTTAGCTGCTGAACTGATAACCCTGGTAATAAATGGTACAACAAAAGCAATCTCTTCTTCTCCTTTATGATAAGCTTCTAACAATAAACTTTTTAAATCAAGATCACATGAAACAATTGGTTTGTCTCTAGCAATTGTTATCATACCGAGCCAATTTCCCATATTTTTCAAAGTTTGCCTATCAGCATATGCTTGATTTCTAATTCTTGTATCTAAACGAAGAAGAATTGTAATACTCCGAAAAGTTTCTTTCTTAATCATATCATCTAGAGTTTCATTTCCAATTTCTTTCAATAACATATTATACATTTTATGATGATTAACTTCAATAGCTATTCTATGAACCACTAAATATCTAGCAAACCAAAAAGAAAAATCTTCTTTATAATTTTTAATAAATTCTTTTATATCAAATGCCTTTTCCTTTAAATTACTTTCAGCTAAGTTATTCATAATAAATCCAACTTTTTCTATTACTTCCTTTGGTGGATTTTTACATTGGCTATTTTCTCCTTCAGTTGCTTTGACAAGTGTATCAACATTTGCTAAAGAAGTAATTACAGCTGATTGCCTTCCAGAACTTGCATCATTCTGACACTTTAACGGCGAAATACCTAATCTATCAATTGGAACACCGTTAGTAATATTTAATATTAATGTTCTTAAATCAGTTGGCCACATTTTAAAATGATTATAAGTAGTTAATGCTCTACAAAATGGTACAAATTGAGGTAATTTTTCAATAAAAACTGCTATCGCACTTAAACCAAATGTATAAAGAGGAGAATCTTTTTCTTTTACACTTTCATAAATTCTATTTAATGCATATGTTAAATGTTGCCCAGTAACAATACTTTCTTTTATAAGTAATCCGTAAACTTCTGCAGTTACCCTTAATTCTCTAATTGGATAATCTTTAAAATATTGATACTCTTCAAATAAACTTTTTATTACACACAACAATACTTCCTTATCCTCTGATTTAGCACTATTTTTGCACATTTTAAGTTTGTCAATAAATTCTCTCACACCACTAGCTCCGGATGGTGAATAAATTGTTTGGAAAAGTATGTTTGCTTTATCTTGAGCATGTTGTTCAAACTTGTAAACTGATAAATCTTCATTCCCAGTTATTTCAAGAATAGGTTCTTTTTTAATACCATCAGACACAGCAATACTCTGACCGGTAGGTATAGTTGAACCTAATACACCCTGGCGAATGTTTATCATATTCCTCATCATCATACTTTGTTGATTAATATTACCGGGTATTGGTACCATAGGTGGATATACAGGTCTATTGACAACTCCACGATTAAAAACTTCAGTTGGTGGAGCTGGAACAATAGGTGTAGCACCATTTTCTTTTGGTATATCCCTGTCCTTAATAGCTTGGTATAACTCTCGAAGAGAATTTTTAATTGTACTAGTACGGTCTTTTGGTAACTTTGCTGCCAACACATTATAAATAATAGTTATGGTATCTCTTGAAAAAACAACACTATTAGATCCTGGTGGTAAAGCCAGTTTCTTTTTAACAACACGAACTAATTCAAAAATAAAATTATCATCTAGATTTTCTAAAGCTTTATCAATCATTGTTTCTAAATAAGTGTCAAGTTTCAAATAGTCACGACGGGCAGCAAGAAAAGCTAAATTTAAAGTAAATTCCCTATTGGTTCCTGATTCTAGGATATCCGTCAAGCCATCAGGTTTTAATTCATGAGCTATTTCTAAAGTTCTTGTTAATTTTTGCTCATCAGGACAGTTAGTATAAATATCAGCAAAAACCTGTTTTATTACTAATTTAGGAGTGTCAGTAGTAAATTCCCATCCAGACCAATTCCAAACAACATTCACAACAGCGGGTGAAGGTGAATTACTCATTATTAATGTTTGTATTAAGGCCTTCATCAAGTTTCTTCGTGTTTGAGTAAATTCTCTAGGTGGAATTGACTGAACCATACCAAGAACAAGCAATTCTGAATTACATGCCTGACAAGCCGCTCTTTGGAAAATTTGATAAATAGCTCTCGTAAAATCAGTAATATCAATATAATGAAAAATCAATTCATAAAATTCTTGACATTTCCAATTTCCTAGATCCTTTGTATCAGGAGGTTGTGTCTTCATTGCTGAGGTATTAATTGGTATATGTTTATAATCTTCAAAAGAAAAAATTTCACTATTCGAAACAATTGTTGATATCCAAGAGAGATGATTCTTTTTATTGTTCCAAATCCTATAAAGACAATCAACAGGAAATGTTGCTGGATCTGGATATGCAGTACGCAATATACTTGTAATCACCATTAAACCACGTGGAGATGTAACTTTTAACTCTTTATCATCTAATAACTCTATAACTCTTCTCCAATCCAGATCTGGTTTAATTTCAATAATTGCTTTTGCAAAATTTTCACCATTAATTGTATTTTCTAAAGATGCAAAGTCTGTAAAACATAAGAAATATAATTTAAAATTTAAAATAACAAACCTGGTTCCGATGCGATACCCGAAAGAATTTTAAGAATAGCTATTATGGACTGAGAAATATTTTCTTCTGTCAAATTATTTTCTCCATTTTCTTGTGCCAAAAGATATTCTCGACACTCGTGAACACTACTAGTAATTTTCCAATTCGATGGGTTGTCTAGATTAAAGACCGTCGAGGACATGATGTATCTAAAAAAATGAAATTAGTATTGATTGTAAAAAAAAAAAAAAACACAATAAGCAAATTTCAACGAAAATGAATTATAAGTAAAAATATTTGTACCCAGTCTCGAACTAATCATCAACAATTTCTTTCTATTGACAACCTCAGAAACCTGGAATATGATATAGCCAGAATAAAAACGTGTCGTGAAGATATAAAATCTACACTTTAACATAATCCTGGCAAATGCAAAGGGTGACTTAACCCCAATATGTTGGTGATTTATTTTAAACGGAAATTTTGTTTATATTATCCATTGGAGATATGTATTGCTAGTCATCTGCACGTCAGAAGGAAATTAGTTAGTTTTCACTGATGCGAAGTCGCATTATGCTTTGACATTTTGTTTACACACATTTTTTTTTCCAAGAAAATGTTTACACGCTTATTTTCATTTCATTTTTTATCAATTTAATTATGGTTTTTCAAAACTAAGAGTCAAATTATATATATTATATATAGAAATTTAAATTTAAAATATAAGAAAAATTTTTATGTATATTAATATCTAAAGTATTAAAGCTGTAATATATATGTGATACTTTTATTTTACATTCTCATCTTTGAAACTTTATAAAGTAAGATATATACATGATTTTTTTCTGTTTACCCTTACAGGCAGACCAATTTTAGAAATGGATAAATATTTAATTATATAGGGAATAAAATTTGTTTCCAACGAGTATTCGTGAACGAAATAATAAATTACAACATTTTTTTAATTTATATAACGTCAAGTAGAAATATAAAATACTCGAATACTTAGTTTTAAAATCATGAAAATTAATTGTCAATGATATAGAAACTAAATCACTATTTACACATATATCATTATTCTCGTTGTATCATCAATAGATTTTCCAGTCAAATTAATAAGTCTATTTCACATCCATTGTCCAAAATAAAGCGTCCTTCTATAAATCAATAGTAGTTAATAGTAAACTAATAATTTAGACAAATTGGTTGATAAATTGTTCTTACCAAAATTGTTTTTGTTCCACTACTTTTTATAATTTAAAGTTAAAAAAAATTCAAACAAGGACAGAATTGGTTAGCAAAACAAATAACAGTAATAAAAAAAAAAAATTTCTTGATTGTGTATTTAAACAAGAGAGATTCAAAACTCTGAATAATTTTTATAATATGTTCATAATACGTGTTTGTTGTTATATCATAGGAAAGAAAATCAAAGCTCTAGGAATAATTTTTTATGACAAGTAAAACAATAACATTGCTAGAGATTTTATACATGTCACTAGCTGACAGTTGCTTATCAAAAATAAAAATAAAAGACAACGTAAATATTGTATATTATGTAGGATATTACAAATCAAATTAAACATATGAGTTTTTACGTAAAATTTTACAAATAGTTAATAAATACTAAAAATCAAAATTAACGGATTTTCTTGGCACGTTCATACAAGACGTCTACGACTTCTCCAAGTGCATTTATCGTCTCAATAGCTGTTTGGTATGACGAGTTTACCTTTTCCTCTCCATGGATAGTTAAAATTCCGCAAGCTTGATTTAGACTACCACTAATCTTGTTGTCCAAAATCATTTGTGCCAATTTTTTTTCTACCATATCTGTGGGTAAATTTATTTTTCTAGCAATATATTCAATTTCCAAGCGATCGTAAGGTTCAATTATTCGGCACAAATCTTTCTCGAGCATTGCATCAGAAAGAACATTAAAGTGCTTTCTTACGACCAAGTCTGTTTGTAATTCATCCTTGTAACTCATGAAAGCATCGTTAAAATCGCGTAAGGAGCGTTTTTTAGCTGCATTTGCAACTGCTCTCATAGCATCAAGATCTCTTCCAGAATATTTAAGAGCCAACTTTTGTGATAATAAAGATTTAACATCGTCTGGTGAATCTAACATGACCTTGCAAAGAAGCATATATTTCAATGCTTTTAAAGCTTCAGATTTGTCATCAATAGAATCAAAGCCTTCGAAAGCCTCATAGAAATAAGAAAATCCTGTTTTAAAATCTTTTTCGTCTGCTGCATGGAGAATACCAGACATCATATCAAGGGATGCTTGCATCCTTGGAACGATATAAATGGCATTTGCTGTTGTTCTAGCTGAAGTAAGAGCAGCTCTTGATTTGGAAAAGTTTGACAATGAATAACAAGCTTTAGCTTCTTCAAGTTGTACCTCTACAATTAAATCTTTGTCATCCATCTTCTTTAATTCTTTTACTAATGTGTTAGATAATTTTAAAGCTTCATCATATTTTCCAAGATCATTGTATAATTTTACAAGTCTTGCCTGAAGAGACTGTCTCAAAAATGTCCTATTTTGTTCATTAGCCCATTGAATGCATTCTTTACAAAGATCAATCTTTATATCGCCATCTTGTCCTTCAATCATAAGACACATATCAACAAGTTTACGAACGATCATAGCTGCTTTAGCTTTTCCCAGAGACACGAGAAATGGACGAACTTTTTTTATCATAAGACGAAGATCGTCTGTTCTTCCTTTATCAGCTAACTCATTTGCAACTTCAATAAGAATCTCTTCCTCTTCTCTTTTAAACTCTAATAAAAATATTTAATATGTTATTCTTTTATTTTATAAAAAAAAAAAAACTTACCTTCTTTTGATTTAAGAATATCCTCACGAGATCCATCTCCAATGTGTTCAAGAATATTCTCAGTTAAAAGCATTATGAAAATTAGAACTTAGTGATTTACAAATGACAAAGTAATCTCTATGCGAATAATAATCATCAAAAATTGTATGAATAAAGTGTATACATATTCGTTGTAAGACATACGACAAAAAAGTACAAAACATAAAATATTACTGGAAAGCTCACAACAAAGAAATTATATTAAAAAGAATATTATAAATATAGTAGAAAAAATAATCAGTCAGGTGAATCAGGTGCCCGAAATCATGTGGTATTATTTTCTAGATAACCATTTTCAATTGTTTTATTATTATAATTATTTTTATCATATTATAAATTTTTTTTTTCATATACACATAGTTTTCAATAATACACATTAGATATATCTATGTATGTGCAATAAAAATTAGTAAATATGGATCATAACTAGAAAAAAAAAGAGATAAAAAAAAAATACTATACATTCAATTTTAATACTTAGTTTTAAACAAATAAAAATTGCCATATGATTCACACTAACTAACATATTTTTTCATATCCAAATGCATATATCAGAAAGATAACTTGATGAGGAAAAAAAAATATATCTTTTTAAAAATAGCAAGTCAACAGCTAATCTTTTCTTTGTCTACTGATTAAATTATTCAATATTCAAAAAAGCTTTTCAATTTAAAATACCTTTTTTATCATATACAAACCACAGTTAACTTTCTTTTCATATGAATATCAATTTCAAAAGTACCTTTTCTTTTTCCCTTTAATTCCAAATATGTAAAAGTTTTTATTATTTACAAAGCAGTTAGTGACTAAGTGAATGATTCAAAAATATATCGTTTTATGATTTTTTTAAAATGTATTTTTACTATCATTATATAAGAAAGTAAAATAAAATTTTTAAATAAATGGAATAATATTAAATAAAGTACTGTTATACTAATATAATTAATATTATTTATTATATAAATATTAAGCAAAATCATGTTTCCCTATACAGCATAAAATTATATTATTTTAAAGAAATAATGTCTTATTTGACGCGCATACTAAAATAAATTTTTCATTTCTCTAGTTTTTATATTATAATAATATTATCATTAACTATAATCCAGTATCGTCCATATAACCTAAAAATGTATGATTATTTTTTATAAATATAAAAAATAATTAAGGAATTTTCTTAACATCAAGGTAATAAATTATATAACATTGACAATTATTTAATTTAACTAAATATTTTCTTATTTTAATATATATATCATATACATATATATATTTTTATCATTATTTCTTTATATATTTAATTACTGTATTTGGTTTATAATTTACAATAAAATTATTTAAAATTTTTTGTCATTGGCCAGAAAAAAAAAAGTGTGAAAATATATTTAGATATGTAATAAGAAGGCGATTATGTATAATTAAGATAAAAGAGGTTTATAAAACTTTATATATCATTTATTATAACATTTTTTTTAATATATATTTTTTATAGATGAACAAGCGGGTCCATTTTATTTTACCAGTTCGACCACCTTCTGAGTGTCCGGGATTTTATATTGACAACGGAAACTTAAGTGACAATATTTATGACTATTGGAATAAACGATCGAAATCTCTAGGTCGTAACTTATATTTAAATGTATGTTTATTACTTAAAAATTAAATTTTTTTAATTTACTTTAACATTTTAACAAACGTTTTTTTTATGTTTTTTTTTTGGAAATAATTTAATTTCTAATTTTATAGTTATTTTATCTTTTCAATGTATTATCAAATTTTACTAATAAATTTAATTGTATAATTAAAAAGATTAGTTTAATTATATTGTTACTATTATTGATACAAATATATTTGTACAATTTCTTTCTACCAGAGTATAACTTTGTTTTACCTTTTGTTACCAAAATTTTGTTGATGATTTTACAATTTTTATAGTTTATTCAACCTCAATTATTGATCTTCCAGATTAACCTCATTCTACAAGATAATATTTAATTATTCATCAACTTTTTAATCTTTTACCATATTAGTAAATGTTCAATATAATTGAAATATCTATCAATATCATAGTATTTATAATTTCATTTATAGTATTTATTGTTATTATTAAGTTTAAACAACAGGGTTAATAAATAAACATTTCTATCACATTTAAGGAATACATCAAAAAGAATCTATCTTGACATTTGTTATATTTTATATACAAAAGTAGCAATATGATAAGCTTACAAAGTAACTAAAAATTTATTTATCATTTAAATACCTAAAAATATTTTGACTATCGTTTGTATAAATATACATTATATAGAATTATCTATTCTATTTTTCAACTGAAATTATAAAAGTGAGTTAACTTAAGATGCTAAGAATCATCTATTTCAGGTACCCATCATCTTGCGCAAATTATTAGGTATATTGATGCGTTTAAAATTGAAATTATTCGAGGTATAAATAATTTATATACTATTGCATAAAGACTTTTTGATTTATTATTATTAAATTTTTAACAAATTTATTTATATCTTTAACTTGATTTTATTTTATTTTTATTTTTTTTTTTTGAAGGTTGATAAAGTTTTCCTTGTCAAATTGATTATTTAATGATTGTGAATAGCATATAAATTCCTATCATAATAAATTATTTTTATTTCAATAATGGTTAATTTTCTTTCTAAAAGTCTTTTTTGTTTATCTCCAGCTACCACCAATAAAGGAGGAAAGATGAATGAGGTGAGAATTTTTTTTTTATTCTTTCTATTAAAAAATATTAAAATATATACAACTTTTTTTTTCTTAAAATACTTATAAAATATATTTTTAATAAATTTTTTTTTAGGTCGATTCATATGTTGGTTCACCTGCTACAAACAAAAATTTTCGTGTAAGTTATTGTACATAGAATTTTAAAAAAAAAAAATATGTATATGTTATATAATACTATTCTCATATGTAAATTTAAAGAATCAAAATATTTTTATTTTTAAAAATATTATTCATGATTTTGATAAGAAAAAAAATAATATTACAATTTGTCTTTTATAAAAATTTTTGATAAATAATAGTATAGTTTAATTTTATATATGAAATTAAATAATTTTATATTATAATTTGTTAAAATGTGATAAAATATTTTTTCAAAAAAATTTTTAAGATACATATGTATACATATTTATGTAACTATATTATTAATTGATTTGAAGCACCATTTTATTGGAAAGATAATTGTTAGAATGATGTACTATAATTTAAACTAAAAAATCATTATACTTAATTTAATATACATATTATTGCCGTTGTAGTTTATCAAGTTGACATTACAGTTTATTCTATGTATTTTATTACTACTAATAATAATGTTCATTTCATTGATAGAAAAATTAATCTTCTATCGGTATCATTTAAATTATTGAATACTAATCATATACTTATATGTTCATACACTTACCTGAAGTTAATAAATATGTAAATTCAATTATATATTATAAAGTAAACATTTTAACGCTACAAAATTTTCTATATTACTTTTATAATATTTGTCTATTCATTTATTAATATTTTATAGTGAAACTTGAAAGTAAAATCCTTGTCTCTATACATAATTACTGCCAATTGTTGTTCATTTTTATAGAGATTATAATTTATATGTGATCAGTTTAAACTTCTTTATCAATATTATTATAGCATTTTCTTAATATAATATTAAACTATTTAACTTTAGGGGCTGTAATATGGAATATTTATAGTGATATTATTAGCATTTTAAAATGACAATAATAGCCATTAACCTTTATGTAGTTAACGGCTATTAATATATTATCATTATTTTATTAAAATACTTTCAAGTTAATATTTTATATAAATAAAAGAAAAAAAAAAAAAAGTTTATTATTTTTTTCAAAACTATATAAGATTTATATATTTTTAGAGCACTAGTTTAAAAAGAATATTTTTTCCAACAAGTGATAATAATATTATGGAACCAGCTTCTTACTCTGGTCCTAATGATCGAGTTGAGATAACAGAAATAACAAAAAGAATATTTGCTTGGACATTCCCTAAACATGGTTCTGATTCATCTTATAGACAATCAATAAAAGAAGTTTCAGAGTCATTTAAAAAAAAATATCGTGAAAAATATAAAGTTATTAATGTATCACAAAAACGTTCTGATCTTGGAAGATCAAATCCAAATGTATTAGAATTTGGATGGCCTGATAAATTGGCACCACCACTTGATCGTTTATGTTCTATTTGTAAACAAATTGAGAATCATCTTAAAGGATCAGATGATAATATTATTGTTATTCATTGTAAAGGATGGCGTTCCCGGGCTTCAATTGTCATTGCTGCTTACATGCATTATAATTCAATATGTTCTAGTAATGATGATGTTGGAGATCGTTTCTCAATGCAATTATACTCAGAAAAGTATATTGGTGGTGATGGTCAACCATCACATAAAAGATATATAAAATATTTTGCTAATTTATTATCAGGTCATACAAAAGTTAATCAACAACCAATTATGTTAAATCAAATTATATTAAAAAAATTACCAAAAAATAATATTTTAATAAAAATTTATGAAAGAATGAAACCTGTGTATAATTCTTATCAAACTATTTCAAAAGAAGAAATATGTATAAATATTGATGGTGGTTTATCATTAAGGGGAGATATTTTGTTAAAATGTTTTGAAATTAATGAAAATGGTGATGAAAAAAAAGAAAGAAATCTTTTACTTCAATGTCAATTTAATACTTGTGCTATTGATTTTAAAGAAATAAATAATAAACTTCGATTTTACAAGGAAGAATTAGATTTTGCATTTATGGATTCATCTGTTAATAATCAATCATATTTAGAATTTTGTTTTACAGAAAAAAATAATAAAGAAAATAGTAATAACAGTTTAAATAGAAGAAAACAAAGTTTTAGTGAATTTTCTAGGGCTGATTCATATGAAAATTTCGACAGACCTGAAGGTATGTTTATATTTTTTTTTTTATTATAATCAAATACACGTTTCTCTTATTCATCTCTATCTATATACCAATATATAATTCCACATGATTACATTTTAACTTTCCACAATTCCGAACTCAAATAATAAAATCACATTCCTCAATAGATAATGAAATTTTCTTAGTGCCTTTCTCTAATATAAATATATATATATATTATATTTTTCGCCCCCACTTTAATTTCACACAAATTTATTCCCTCACCAAAATATATTCTTTAAATCTCTATATTATTTATATATTTATCATCTGTAAAAAGGGGAAAAAATTTTTATATATATATATTATATATATTTGAATAGGCCAACATTACTAATAGTCTGTCTGCAGTTTTATTTTACTTTTTATAAATAGTATTATCATTTGTAGTAAGTTTATTCTTGTTGATCATAAACTATATTTCTTCCTTTTGCCAGAAGCATTTATAGTGTAGAGAAAATGTTTAGCTGTTCCGTTAAAATGATATTAGGGAGATATTTATTTTAATCATTAAAATAATTAATTTAATTAATAAATTATACTAAGTTGTTTATAAAAAAGAATTGTTTAGCTAATTTTTTATTGATAATATTATATAAGAATAATATTTTTTGAAGAGTAATGTTTTTTTAATGGATTATGTGGAAATATATATATATATATTTATAATTTTTTTTTTGTTAAAATATAATTTCAATAATATAAACGAAATTTAATTTTTCGAGTGGGATAGAGATATATTTTTGGATGCTTGAAATGTTATTGAAATATACATTATTGTTATATTTTATCTTAAAAATAAAATATAATTTTTATTTTTGTTTAAGACGATCGAAGTCAATCAATTGACCCATTATATTCTGAGATTAATAAATCTTCTATTACTCAAAATAATATTACAATTACAAATAACAATAGTAACAATTTATTACCTAGTCCTATTGATGGAACTGATTCCGGTATTGGAAGTGATAGTCCTAAAAATATGGCAAAAGTACCACCTCATGTTCCACCAAAACCTAATAAATCTTCTATAAATCAAGATGATGCTGGTAGAAAGTCAACTATTCCAGAAGAAAATCATATAACAAGAGAACATTCCGCATTACCAGCATCTGTTAGAAAATCTGTATCAAGACCATCCTCACCATATAATGGAAATGGTGATATAAATCAATGTAATGGTGGTTCTATAACAGGTGGTAGGCAAACACCATCATTTGAACCTGATCTTGTTGGTAAAGATCGTTATGATAAAAATTCTAAATGTTTTAGTTATGTACCAGCTAAAGCATTAAATGAACATTTTACAATGCCAAAAAAAGCACCATCACAAAGAAGATTATCAATGGAAAAAATTGATTTAGAAGTTCCAGAAACACCAGAATTACAGGAAAAATTAAAACATATCAGATTAAAAAGTACAGATGTTGAAAGAGTTCCTGAACCACCAAAATGGGAAGAAGAAATTGATGCACTAGCTAATATTAATGGTGGATTTAATTTTGAGAAACGTTCACAATCAACAGTTCCAAGAAGTTATACACCACATGATTTTAGAGATTTAATTGATATTGCTACACCTATAAATAATGATTTATCAAGAAATTATAATAATACTTATCGATCAATTGATATACCATATGAAGATTCATCATCAATGAATTCTTCAACACTACAATATAATAGTGGAAATTATCCTTATTCAAAAAATAATATTCCTGAACAACCAATTGTACATGATCAAGCAATGAAAATAATTTCAACAACAAATCCAAAACGATATAATAGTTATAAAACATTAAATGATGATACATGTAATAGTGAAATGGAAGAATTATGTGATCCTGATTATTATTTATCTGGTACTGGAGTAAATAAATCTATTTTAAAAAATAAAAAAAATAATCATACAGAGTCAAATAATAAATATTTAAATCAAAATTTAAATAAAAAAGAATTAGATGAGATGGATTATTTAGTTGAGTCAACAATAACACCACCAAATAGAACTTGTTATACACCTAAACCTATACCATCATGGAAGATGTCCACAACAGATAATCATATAGATAATTTTGGTTCACCAAAAATGAAACATGATGATTTTAGATATAGAAATTGTAAAAGTGTTGCTGCCTCACCAATAATATCAAATCATAATAATAGAAAACTTTTTTCAAATCATCGTTATGATCCAACAGATGATGCTGAAAGTCCTGATAAATGGTTAGAAAATAAATTAAAACAACTTAAATTTAAAAGACAATCACAGCCTGATTTAACATTTAGAAAAAAGACAGAAAAAATTTTATTAGATGAATTAAAAAATACAAATAATATTACTGGTAGAGGTAAAAATGAAGAATCATATACATATGAAGGACAGGGACATAATGATTTATTAGAAGATTATAAATATGAGGAAGAAAGACTTAAAAATACAAAATCACCATATTTTGATGATTTTTCATCAATAAAATCAACTTACAATAATAATACACCATCAAGATATACATCATATGGTGAATCAAATTATGGAAGTAGACCACAAAGTAGAAATTCACGACCATCTTCAACATTAAATCATATTAATACTCCAAAAGGTAAACCTCCAACACCACCTCCAATTAGAGATAGAAGTAGATCACCGGCAAAAAGTCCTATTATTGGAAGAAATAGACTAACACTGGTAAGAGATGTAAGTTTTTAAAAATATTTTAACTATAAAATAAAATATGTAGTATAATATTAATTGTCTATTTTTATATTTTCTTTTATGTCTTTATATATATATATAATACTTTATTAATTTAAAATAACTTTTTCTATTATAGCAACCATCACCATATCAGCTGGAGAGAAAAAATATTAATTCACGTTCTTTATTACAAACAAATTCAAATCAAAAACCATTTGATTATTCATCTGACGAAAGTGATAATAATAGTATTGAACAAGGAGAATTTTCTCATTTACGATCTATAGTTGTAAGTTTAAAAATATTTTATTTATTTAACGCAATTTTTTTTTCCTACCTTTTTAGGAAACAAATAATTCACGCCCAAATTCAAGGGCTAGTCAGGTTAAAAATTATAATTCAAGATCAAATGTAAATACTCCAACATTAGGAAGAGAAGATTATAATAAAAATCTATTTGAGGTATATATATATAGATTTTTTTTTTTTAAATAATATTTATTTTTTTTTTAGAATCATACATCTAACTTGATAGCAGGTTCAGTATCAGGACAACGTTCTGAAACTCCAGCATTTCCCGTGAATACAAGTCAGACACCGTTACCCTATCATCCATTGCTATACAACACTAATGGACATAATTTAGGATTTAATGATACAAATAACATGACAAGTTTAACTTATCGGTAAGTAATAAATTGTTAAAACATATTTTCTCTCTATAATTATTTAAAGAATGGACAACATATATATTATTTAATGAACCATTGAATAGATATATTTCCTTTTTATAAAGATATATTTTATTACTAAAACTATTCAAGGTTCTTTTGATATTGGTATTTGTTGTCTACATATATATATATATATATAGTTATGTTTTATATTTAACTATATTATATTATATATATATATATATATATTTTAAAAATATATTAAAAATAATTAAAATATTTTCAATGTTGTGTAAATTTGATTTTAGTTCACCATCCCTTAGATCTCAAGTTTATTCAAATGGCTCTACTTATAATTATAATAGACCAACATCAATAATTGGTAAGTTTTAAAGTTAAAATAAAAAAAAAAATTATAAATTAAAACCATGTGTATGATTTTTTGAAAAAAAAAAAAATATAATTTGTAATTTATCTTCATCTAAAGATAATAGATAATTAATTAATCTTATTTTTTCTTTATTCAAAATCCTTCTTCATCATCTTTTTTTTATTATCTCTTTTCTTTTTTTTTTTTCTATAATGACTACTTATTTTTCTTATATATATATATATACATATAAGAAATAGTATTGTTTTATTGTCCTTAAATGCATCAATATTTTATTTTATGATTTATTATATCAAATTTAATAGCTTTTCTAAACAATATTACAAACTTTTTTTTTTTCTATTTATACTATTTACATGTTATAGTATTTTAAATAAAAATATTATACATTCATACATTATTTTTGACATCTTTTAAATATTATGTATATTTTGTTATTTTAAAATAACAATGTATTTTAAATTTTAACACTTACATAAGAATATTAGAATTAGACTTTTAAGTAAAATATATTAAACAACTTTGATTTATTTTATTAAACTTTTTACAATAACCAATCCTTCATTTTATAGACTATTTTTAATACACTAAAGGGAATTGAAAATATTATAAATAAGTGATAATGTTGTTATTGTTATAAAAAGGAAAAAAGAAATCTTTTTTATTTTTATTTAAAAATTAAAACTATAAAACTTTCAACCATATTTATATATATATATGTATATATATATATTTATTTTAAAGAAATTTTTATAATTTAATTTAAATATTTAGATAACTTTTTATATAATTATATTCATTTTATTCAATTACCTATTAAAAATATATGGCAATTTAAAAAATATTTAACCTATTATTCTATACTAAAATAATATATTTTTTTTTATTCTCAATATACCATGATTCATCAAATAAATAATAGTTATTTATTATATTCTAAAGGTAACTTAAAATTATTTATTTCATTGAAGTAATATAAAATAAATAAATAAAAAAAATTTTGGTTCTAAAATATTTAGTACAAAGTAGTGTTATACTTTTATAATAAAAATTTCTGTTTTTTTTTATTTTAAACAATTATATTTATAATAATCCTTAAGTACATTTATAATAACAGATAGTATTTAAAATAAAATAAACAAATATTCAAACTTGATATTTATTATTTTATTTAATAAATTATATTTACACAAAATACCACTAATATAATGGTTAAAAATTTTATAATACTTAAGTAATCTTGTAATCTTTTCTTTACTTAAATATTATTAGACCCTATTAATTTTTTATAATGTTAGGTTTTAACAAAAATAAAAAAAAAAAAAATTTAGATTATTTTATTTAAAGAAATATAATGTAGGAGTAGTAAATAATAATTTAATATTATTTTATATTGTTATGATGTTTATTATATACATTTTCATATATTATTCATAGGTTATTTAAATATATTTTTTGATCTTCTAAATATTCTCTCATTTCTTATTTTCTTTTGTTTTCAAGTACTACTTCCTTTTCTATTCTTATGCTTTTACAATTGGTTAGTTAAAAATTCGTAATGCTTACAACTTACTTATAACAAAAGAAATTTTTATTATTATTCTTAAACTATTTAAAGTTAAATGAGTATACCATTACAATGGAATTCAAGAGTATTCTTAAAATTTGTACATTTTTCTTAATACTATTTGTTAGCATATTTCTTGTATCAACATAATATTATTATAAGGTGTAACAAGATATTTTAATATATTTATTGGGGTGTTAAAGAAAAAGATTGATATTATAGTGAACGGAAATAAAAATTAGACATATAT
Organism: Strongyloides ratti; assembly: GCF_001040885.1. Lineage (NCBI taxonomy): Eukaryota > Metazoa > Nematoda > Chromadorea > Rhabditida > Strongyloididae > Strongyloides > Strongyloides ratti. The sequence continues at coordinate 9,409,378 of NC_037308.1, forward strand.
ATATTTATTTATTCTTAAGGTGTTTTTAACCCTTTTTATTTAAATAATAAAAATGTCACATTTTTAATATATTTTAAATAATTAAACAATAACACTTAACTTATTTTAATATTTATATTTATTTTTATTATTTTTATCAAATAATACTATATTAAATTTTTATTCTATACTATTGAGGTCGCCTCATTAATCATATATTACCTTTATCATTAAACTTATCAATCTTCTCATATCAAATAACTTTCTTACTTACAATTATAAGTAAATCACATTCTTCACAATAATATATATATATATATATAAATATATATTAAATATGCTATTGTGCTTTTCGGCATTAATGCTTCAAGAACACATATCTTAGTTTATGTATATCTGTTTATTTCATTTTACATTTTGCCAGCTGACAATATGTCTTAAAACATACTATATTCCTACGATATATATTAACAATGATAAACTTAAATTTTATATGTTTTAACTTTTAATAACATTTTATTTATTTTAATATTAATAAATTTTATCTCTTGTTAGATTATTTTATTATTTGTAAATATATTTTACATTCAAAAAAAAAATAATATTTATATATATATAAAAAATGGCAAATATTCCTATATTAATAGTACAAAAGGATAACTATCAAAATAAAAAACCTACAACTTCTTGTGCTCCTATAGCTAAGGAAGAATTTGAAGATAATGATGATGAGGGTAACTTCAATGATATTGAATCTTCTCTTAAATCTTCTACATCATTAACATCATCCTCCAATTCATTAAATCGTTCCAATAATATTCCATCCTCCTCTTTAAATATATGTAAAAATAATAATAAAAAAGATGAAGGTATTTCGGAGATTAATTCTATTAGTTTCCATCATTCACAAGCACAAGAATATTATTCCTACATGTCAGAGACAATGTCACCAAAAACAATATCAAGAATAAAACATTTCAATGTTATTATTGAAAATGAAAGTATGATTTTTAATAATAAAAAAAAATATATATATATATATTATAAAAAAAAAATTATTTATTTTAATACTATTTATTTATATTTATATTTATTTTTAGATAATGGTGAAGTAATCAGTCATCATCCAATATTTGTTAAAGATACATCAAAATATTGGTATAAACCAAAAATTAGTCGAGAGGACGCTATAAATATGCTTAAAAATAAACCACCTGGAACTTTTGTGATTCGTGACTCAAATTCATTCCCTGGAGCATTTGGTTTGGCATTAAAAGTTGCAACACCACCAGCTGGAATTAATGTTACTGATGGTACAGAACTAGTCAGACATTTCCTTATTGAACCATCATCTAAAGGTGTACGATTAAAAGGTTGTATTAATGAACCAATTTTTGGAACACTTGCTGCTTTAGTTTATCAACATAGTATAACAGCATTAGCCTTACCAACAAAATTACTACTACCAGAATATGATCCTTCATCAAATTGTGAACAGGTATCAGCAACACAAGCATTACTAGAACAAGGTGCAGCATGTAATGTTAATTATCTTGGATCATTTGATACAGAAAGTTTAACAGGTCCAGAGGCTTTAAAACGTAGTGTCTCAGAAGCATTTAAACTTCATAAAAATCCATTAACTAAAACTGTTTCGGTACATTTTAAAGTATCTAGTCAAGGAATAACTTTGACTGATAATACACGAACACTATTCTTCCGAAGGCACCATCCAGTCAATACAGTATCACATGCAGGAATTGATCCAGAAAATCGTTTATGGCATAATAAAGAAACAATTCAATATCCCACAAATTTTGTACAAACAGCAAAAATATTTGGTTTTGTAGCAAGGAATCCTAATTCATATGACAATCAATGTCATGTATTTGCTGAATTAGATCCTGAACAACCAGCAAGTGCTGTAGTCAATTTTATTACCAAAGTAATGATGGCAACTAATCCAAAAAAATATTAACTAAATATATACCTGAATTACCAATGGATATAAAAAGAAATTTTTTTTTTTTATTTTAATTTTATGCCTTAAAGATTTTATTATATAATCTAATAATAAAAAAAAAAGATACATATATAATTTATCTATTTTTTGTTTACAAAAAAAAAAAGATATTTATCTATATACATATATGATATAGATGAGATTGATACATTTTTGATTGACACATAATAATACACAAAATAATATCATTTATTAATTATTATTTTTTTTTTCTAACAAAATATTTTATAATTATAAAATATCTTTCCTGTTATCATAAAATCATGAAAATTTATCATCTTTTTTGTTATCAAAATTTCTTAACTATCAACTAAATTTTTAACATTAATATGTTATGAAAATAATTTTAAAAATGTTGTCAAATATAAATACCAGAAATTGTTAATAAATTTTTAAATTATTACTTTATCAAATTCTTTCATAGTATAATATTATACTTGTATTATTTATGTGTAAAAATTAATTTAATAGTATCTTTCAAAAGATTAATCATTTATAAAATTTAATTTAAGTGTCTTTGAAAATAGATATACTAATTATTTAATATTAAAATGTATGGTCAATTTATTTACAACAACAATTTTAATAGAAATAAATTATTTTTGATTAATCGTTGTAATTAAAAATATTAAAACATAGTTTTAAAAAAAATTAATATTTTTTTTTTAAAAACAATATATTATATATCATTTTAAAATGTTTACATTTTTTAACTTTATAACATTTTTAATAGTTGTTTTGATAAAATACTTTTCACAAAAAATCAATTTTTATTTATATGTTGTGAGAGTGTTGTTTTTACTATTGTTTTATCATTATATGTTTATATTTAATCAACAGAATATTTTAAATATTATCTTGATTAATTGAGTGATAATAATATATCAAAAAATTTTATATATTAAATATAAAAACAATATACTTAAAATTGATTTAGAAATTTTAAAGAGATATAATTAAAGAAGTTTTTCAATAGCATAACATATAAAATGATAATATTCCAATATCTCTTTCTTATTTTCAAAATAATAATGGCTATTAATAATATACTTTTTTTAATGTTAAATTATTTATCTTTAATTGAAATAATAAATTGAAGTTAAAAAAAATTTATTTAATATATAAATTAAATTTTTATAAAAAGTCTATTTAATAAATTTAATTAATTTGATGGAAAATTTTTATAATTTAAACATATTTTTCTCATTGTAACTTATCACATTTCATTTAAAATATCAACATAATTTATCACAATTTTACACTAAAGTAACAAAAGTTTTAAACTGGTCATTATAAAATCTTCTATCAAATGTTATCAAGTTACCACAAACAATTTCTAAATAACTATAACAATACAATTGTATAGATAAAAATCTTGAAAATACAAAATGAATTGAGTAAAAAAAAATTTATTTCATTGTTTTTAACTTTTTACTTATATTGAAAAAAAATAGCCATTGTTTTTTTAAGATACAAATGATGTTTAATGATCTTGATCTTTACTTTTTAAAAAAAATATATATAAATTTACAAAAACAATTCTTTTTATAAAAATCAAAAGTTTACTTTTTTTTATGGAAGAAAAAATATTGATTGAGTAATTCTTTTTTTTTGTGTTTTTATCTCTTTTTTGTTTTCAACAATAATTTTAAGTTATTTAAATCAAAACAAAATTAATTGTTGGTTGATTTATCTTTACAGTTGGATGAAAAACTTATGTTAAATATATTTATAACCATAAATTTTTTTTATGAATTAGTACTTTTTTAAACAAAAATGAACTTTAACTCAACAAAGAAATATTTTTCATTTTTATTTTTTTTTTTCTCAAATCACTTATAAAATAAATTTCATATTAATATACAATTTATATTATCATATAAATAGATTTAAAACAAATAATAAAATTAAACAACAACAAAAAAAACAATACTAATAAACTTTTTGTTAATTTTATTACAGATGTCAAAAAGATAAAGTATAATTGATAAAAACTACAAATTTAATTTTTAAAGTTTATGTTACTAAAAATTAAAGATTAAATTTTATATAAAGAAAATGCCTTTGTATATAAACTAAAATCTAGACAATAGACAGAATTAATAATGAAAAGATAAGAAAATTAGAAATTTACAAATGAGTACATTAGATGAAACAATTAAATTTTATTTTATACAATAGAAAAAAAGAATAAATATAAAAGATTTTTTCTTTTAATTAAAATATATTTTTTCTATTTAATATAATTACCCTTTAAAAATTTTAAAACTTCTTTTTAAGAACATTTTAATAATTATAATTATTACTTAATAAACTTAACCAATTATTATTTTAATAGTTTTGTTTTAAACAATGTAATAAATATTGAATTAAAAAAATAACAAAGAATAATTCAAATAAATGATATTTACATAAAAATATGTCTATTATTTAAAAATAAAAAAGTAACTTTTTTTTATATGTATTTTCTATATTAAACTGTTCAATTCCCAAAGGCAATATTCAAAGTATTACATAACATTAAAAAAATTTTTTTCTAAATGCGCATATCATCGAATCCCATGCGTTTTATAAATCACAACTATTTATTTTTATATATCTCCTTCAAACACTTAAAATTCATTTTATATAGAATATACCAAATCAACATATTTAATAAAATATTCTCCTACTAAATAATTTTTCTTAAAAACTTTTTTTTTCTATCTACATAAACAAAGATTAGGTTAAAAGTTTTATACAACAATTGTTACATTTGGCACTTGGTTAACTTTTTACAGCTTAAATTTTACACTATCCATTGATATGCTATCATTGATGACAACTATTTATAGTTATATAAAAGATTTTGATATATTTTTTCTCTTAAATTGGATAAATAAAATTTATATATAAATTTTTATTTTTAAATTTTAAGATTATATAATTTGTTAAATTTTTTTTTACATAGATAAAAAAAAAATTATTTCTAATGTGGGTGAATGATTATTGAGCAAAATAATGTTTTTAGTTTTATCAGCAATTTTTAAAAAAGTAAGTTTTATTAATAAAAAATGTTTTATTATAATAATATATTTATTACCTAGTGGTTTCCATCAAATATGAAAACATATGGAACAAATTGTTTATGTATTTTATTTTTAATTGGTTACTCAGCAATTGGAGGATTTGTATTTCTTTATTTAGAAAAAGAATTGGCTGAAGAAAATAAAAGTAATATAACAGAATATCAATTAAAATGTATTAAAGAAACTTTAGAAAAACGTGAAAGATTTCTGTATGATTTTAATTCATCTGCTGAAGATATTTTTGAGAGATGTGTTCAACAGTTACTTGTAACTCATGATGAAAGAATGCAATGGAATTTATTAAATTCAGTTCTTTATAGTTTTGGTATTATTACAACATTAGGATATGGAAAATTAGAACCAAATTCAACGGCTGGAAGAATTTGTGCTGTTATTTATGGTTTTATTGGAATTCCAATAACCGTTATCATATTTTCATCATTTGGTAGGTATTTAGAAATTTTAGAAAAAAGAATAAAATTATATATCAAACAATTATTTAAAAATAAAGGAAAAAGAAGTAGAAGAAATTCTATTAATGATTATCATAAAGATGGTGTTATAGAATTTACAGATAATGAAAATGAAGATTATGAGTTACAATCTGATAAAGTAGAAGAAGATTTATATCAACCAATAAGTGCATTATCATTGGTTAATTTCGTTGTCTTTTACTTACTTATTGGATCTTTTATTTGTTCTGAATTAACAAATCGTTTTGACTTCTGGAATGGTATCTATTTTTCATTTCTTTGTTTTACAGCCATTGAATATGGTGAATTAATACCAGAAAATCCTTTATATATCCCTATTATTGTTGTTTATATAAGTGTTGGATTAGCTTTAAGTACCACAGCTCTTGATGTTGGATCATTATATGTAAGAAAACTTTATTTTGTTGGAAAAAAATTAACTAATATGGCTAATGTTCAAATATGGTTTGGTTCAGAAAAAATTCAGTTAAAAGAGTTACTTGGAGCTATTGGTAAGAAATTGTAAAAAATTATTGTTTTATTATTTTTAAATTATATTTTGTAGGGCAAAATATTGGTATGGGGCCAAATGCTCTTTGGGATAACATTGACATTGATGGAGTTGTTAATGTAAGTTATATTGTTATTAGTCTTTATTCATCAAATACCAAAACAAATTTATTTATATATATCTATTTATCTTAAACATTATTTTAGTATGCTCTTTTGGTTAAAGAAGGAAAATTAGATGCAGTACCACAAGGATATGCAATAATGGAAGGAGTATGGCCACCAGAGTTGATACCATTATTTCTTAAAGATAACTATGTCCCTAAATATGTTGATGATGATGAAAAATCAATGATGTCAGTTAGTATTAATTCAAATAATCTTCCTGAATCAAATATTATTGGTGGTAAAAGAAATGATCTAGTTTTTCATCAATTACCTCCTATATCACCAAATCATTTTAAAAAAGTTGGTTTAGGAGGTTTAGGTCCTATAAAATTAAGAAGTAGTTTCAAAACAGATTCAATAGATCATAGAAGAGCAATGAGTGTACGATTTAAAGAATCAGTCACTGTACAACCTGTTGAAATTGAAAAAAAAGAAGATCCATATAAAGATATACATGACATTGATGAAGATTAACATTTTATTTTTTTTTTAAATATAACATTATAAATTTTTAATATTTTTCAAGTGATTTACTTACAATATTCTTCATATTTCTAATGGTTTCTTCTTGTGATGGAGCTTTAATAATACCTGTTCCACTAACAATAACATTTGCTCCAGATTCACTACAAATATTTACATTATCCTCACTAACACCACCATCAACTTCTATATCAATATTTGGAAAATTTTTTCTTATTATTTTAACTTTAGACATCATATCATTCATAAATTTTTGTCCACCAAAGCCTGGCTCAACAGTCATTACAAGAGCTAAATCAATTCTATCACAGTAAGGTAATAACATATCAACAGACGTTTTTGGTTTTATTGCCATACCACATTTCATCCCTGAACTTTTAATTTTTTCAATTAAATTATTAATTTCTTTCTCATCTTTTACAACCTCTAAATGAAATGTAAAAAGATTAGCACCAGCTTTTGCCATTGGTTCAACCCAAAAATCAGGATTAGAAACCATTAAATGAACATCAAAAAAAGGTTTTGATCCAAGTGATGATCTAAGTGACTCTACAATAGGTGGCCCAAAAGATAAATTAGGAACAAAATGTCCATCCATAACATCTAAATGTAAAAAATCAGCCCCTGCACCCAGTAACTTTTGACATTCTGCAGCAAGATTTGCCAAATTTGAATTAAGAATAGATGGAGAAATTATTGGTCGAAGAGATGACATTACGATTAAAAAAAAATATAAATATATTTGGAGAAAAGTTTCCTTTCTTATCAAATTACTTTTAATTGAAATGTTTATAAAAATATTAATATTCTAATTTTAATATATATAATAAATTATATATACTATTATCTTGGATAATCCTAAACAATAAAATAAATTATGTTAATTATATTGTTAAAGTATTTAGTTTCATAACATTTTCTTTTAGTAGTAATATTATATTTTTTAAGTAAAACTTTTTTTTTAATAATTACATTTATAAATAAGTAATAAAATTTTTTGATTTATTTTAATCTTCATTATTAATTTAAAGACAATTATTTTTTGGTATAAAATCTAAATGTTATAAATAAGAAAATTAAATTAATATATTCAATTGTAATAATAATTTCAAAACTTTAAATAACAAATACTATAGTTTTATTCACATTATTTATATATTTTTTATTTAATAATTATTTTATTTTTATTAAATCATACTCAAATGTGTTAAATTTTTAAAAAAAAATTATAAAATAACACTTAAACATTATAATTTAAAATTTTTTATTATAAAATTATCAAATAAAATAGATTCATTTTGTTGAGAATATATTAATTAAATATCTTTTTTTTCTTTAACATGACAAAATTAAGAATATATAAAAAAGAAAAACTCTTCATTAATTGTCTAAAAGACAAATGGTAAATCATGTTTAATAAAAAAAAAATTCAAAACTTACAAATTGATTGGTATCCATTATTCTTTTATTAAGTAACTCAAATTTATCATTCACATTATTCAAAGGCTACTTTACATAAATCTTTTCTTGTATTGTATTGACATGTATCTTACTAATAGATTTAAACTTTAATGTATCATTTACATTGATTGAAAACATTTTTTAAATTAATAAATTATTTACCATATCTTATTTCAATTTTTTTTTAAGAGTAATAATATTCTTAGTAATTGTAATTTATATATAATAAAGTAAGAAGATATTAATTATATTATTTTTAAATGTCTACAAATATTTTATTTTCTTCATAAAATATATATATGTATCTTTAATATCAATATTATTCTAGTAGAAATTTATTGGATAATTTTTATCTATTTAACATCTGGAAATAATATGCTACATCCATTAATTTAGCTATTAGAAGTTTTAAAAGATAAACATATACTTTTTATTTTAGTATAATAACCGTTAAATGTGAAATATTATTTATAAGAATTGATCTATTTCTAAAATATGTCTATGAGTTAATTATAATTAAAAAAAAGTTAAAAAAAAAATAATAAAAGAATAAATAGAATTGTAGTATAAAAAAGTTATATTTTTAAAGAAAATGCCGCTGCGCAAATTATTATTGGGTGAAAAAAAAGATTTATACTGTCAATCTATTAAAAGGTTTTGTCGGCAACCTGAACTTTTTACAGTCTTTTCTTGAAACTTATATTGAATATGAAACAATAGAAGAGCTGGGTAATAAAGAATTATAATTATTTGAGAAAGATGAAGATTCTTTATTAACTATACCAGATGTTATTGATGGAGATGGTAAAGTTTGATTATACCAAGTATTTGATGAAACATTTTTTTCCTGATTTTGAAATTCATCTCTCCATAGGTGATTTGATCCAAACCAAGGACTATATTGATTTATCTGAGAAATATAATTATTATTTACAAAATTTCCTGAATTAGAAGAAGTATTTGATTCACATTGAATATAATTACTACTTCTTCTTTTATCTATTTCATCATATGCTAAGGATGGTGTTGGAAATTCATTTCTCCACATATTAAATGCTCCCTGAAAATTGATATCACCATTTTCATTTGTAAATATTTCAACATTATTAATTAATTCTTTATTTCCATCTATTGTTTCATTTGTCTTTGATAAAATTCCAAGAAATGTTATATATTCAGCTGCAACTTTTAAGGTATGAATTTTTGACATTTTATCTGAAGGCATTGTTGGAATTTTTCTTCTTAACATTGAAAATGCATCATTTAATTCCTAAAAAAAAACAATATTTGTTAAGTTATCAAAAAATTTAACTACCAACCTTTGTTCGTTGCCTTTCACGTTGATTTGCTGAAGCTCTCTGTACCAATGCTTCTTCCTCACTTTGACCTTTTTTTCTAGCAACCATATGCCTTTTATGTGCAACCATATTAAATTTTAAAAAAAAAAATATTAATAAGAAATATATATATATATTATTTAAAAAGAGTTACTAAATTTATGATTTTACTTTAATGCCATAATACATATCTTTAAAAGTTAAAACTCATTTTATTTTTAAACACCTCCTTTGATTTTCAGATCACTATATGTTTTAAGGCACGTGCTAATGGTTAACTTTATATTTTATATATACTGTCAACTCCTCCTAGCTAAAAAGAATAAGTGATTATTTTTATAAAGATTATTATTATTATTCATTACTATAAAATATAGAACATTGTAAACATCTAAATTTATATTGAAAAAAAAAAAGTAATTTGAAAATTTATTTATCTTTAAATATACAAAAAAAAAATCATAATTTGTTTAAAAAAAAATAAAAATTAAACAATCATTTAAGCATAAAAAAATAATAGTAAATTATATAAATAAAAAATATAATTATAATTTGTAATAATAAATGTTATCTATAATTTAATGATAAGATATATATAATTTGTATGAGACATTTCCTGTATTAATACTATAAAAGTAACCCTACACAACTTTCAACATTCAATATAAAAAAAAAATGTTGCTTGTTGATTATTCTTCTCCTATTTTATGTAAACCAAATTTAGGAAAATTAATTCAATTTACAAATTGTAAAATTTTACTTGGTCAAAATATTGTTGAAAGTGATTTATGGACACTTGATGGAAAAATTATTGATGGTAGAAAGGTATTTTTTGATCAAAAAAAATATGCTGATATTCAAGTTAATTGTAAAGGTTTAATTATTTCACCAGGATTTATTGATGTACAAATAAATGGTAATTTTATTATTTAATATTTTTTAAAAAAAAGTTAATTGATATATTTTTTTTTAATTTACCTTAGGTGGTTTTGGTATTGATTTTTCATCATTGTCAAAAAAAAATTTTATTAATGGTTTAATTTTTGTTGGGGAAAAATTATTATCATTTGGTGTTACATCATTCTGCCCAACAATTATTAGTTCATCATCACAATTTTATCATGATATTATTCCATTAATGAAATTTAGACACGATCAAATTGATTTTAATAAACCTAGAGCTAATATTCTTGGTCTTCATTTGGAGGGACCATTTATATCAAAAGTAAAAAAAGGTGCTCATCCACAAACACATATTATAGATTCATTTCTTCCAAATCCATTAAATACCCTCCAAAAAATTTACGGAACACATCTTTTTGATAATAATGTCAATATTATAACACTTGCACCAGAGTTAAATGGATCAAAAGAAATAATAAACTATTGTTCCAATAAAAATATAAAAATTTCTTTAGGACATACAGAATCTACTTTTGATGATAGTGTAGAAGCTATTAAAAATGGAGCAAATAAAATAACTCATTTATTTAATGCTATGAAAAATGTAAGTATAACTATTTAATTTTAAATATATCTATATATACATAAATAATATTTTATTTACATAAAAATAAAACTTTAATGTTTGCTCATATCGTATTTATAAATTTATTTATTTTTAGTACCATCATAGAGATCCGGGTTTGATTGGATTGATTAATACACCAAAAATTTATGAAAATTTATTTTATGGAGTTATTTGTGATGGAGTACATACACATCCATCAGCTATTAAACTAGCTTATCAAGCTAATTCTGATGGTTTAATTATAGTTTCTGATGCAATGGCTGCACTTGGAATGGGAGATGGTATTCATAGATTAGGTGATCAAATTATTAATGTTAAAGATAATCATGCAACTGTTCATGGAACAAATATAACTGCTGGAAGGTAAAATTATTTTTAAAAAAAATTTAATCATAATAATAAGTATAAAAATTTTAATTAACTTAATATTATTGATTGATATACAAACAAATCTATTATTTTTCTATATATATACACATATTTATAATATTATTTATATATTAGCTTTAATAATTTATTTTTTTAGTGTTGCATCAATACCAAAATGTGTTAAAACTTTACAAAATATAACAAATTGTCCATTAAGTTCAGCTCTCCAATGCGCTTCTTTAAAAGCAGGTTTGTTTTATAATATAAACTTTAACATATAACAAAATATATTTTTTTATTATATACATATATATAATCTTTTATATAATAATATACTAGTGATGAAGCAGTTATTTTTCTTTTTTAACCAAAATGTTTTAAAACTTTTAATAATACCATTATTATAACAATTCTTTTTTAGCTAGATTATTGGAAATTTCAGATAAAATTGGTGATCTTTCTATAATTGGATCAAATGGAGATTTTATATTAATTGATGAAAATGTAAATATCTATTGTACCTTTATTGAAAGTGTTAAAGTTTATGAATGTAATTAATTTGTAATTTTTATTTACATATTTTAAAATGAATCATCTTAAAAAATTTTTTCCACCATTTTATTTATCAGAAAATAGTTAATGTAGAGAAATTTGTATAGTGAACAAATAACTTTAAATCGATTAATATGTTTTATCATCATACATTCTTTAATCATTAAATTGTGGTGAGGTTTATTTTATTTATTATTTAAAGATTTTTTTTTCTATATCTATTTTAACGTTTATATAATTTTTTTTTTTATATTTTTTTTTTATTTTTACAATTAAATTTATAATTAATAAAAACATGAAATGTTTTTTTTTCTTTTTAGAAAATTTAAGATGACAGAAGGAACTAATTCTGTCAGTGATGTAGGACCTTTGGTAACACCACCCAGATCTGGAGATGTTATATCGTAAGTTAATTTTATTAAAAAAATATATATATGTTAAATTATTTTAGTCCACATCGTGCAGTGTTAACATTGTCAAAGTCAATGCTCAATGCCGGTTGTTTTTCATTACCTTTAGCTTGGCATCTTGGAGGTTTATGGATGTCTTTTTTTCTTACATTTATAATTGCTGGTTTTAATTGGTATGGTAATCATATACTTGTTAAATCATCCCAACATTTAGCAAAAAAATCTTCACGAACCTCACTTGATTATGGTCATTTTGCCAAAAAAGTTTGTGACTACTCAAGTATACCATTTTTAAATAGAAATAGTAAAAGAATCATGTATATTGTTAATATAACAATTCTTTTTTATCAACTTGGTATGTGTAGTGTTGCAATATTATTTATTTCAAAAAATATGACAAATCTTTTGGGAAGTTATATTGGTGGAACACCATATTTTCAGATGGTTGTAATGGCAACAATTGCAACAATATTTATTTTAGCAACAAATATGTTTACAGAAATGCGTGTTATTTCTATATTTGCAATGATATCTTCAATATTTTTTATTATTGGAACAATTATAATTATGCAATATACAGTTACAAGAAAAAATATATGGTATAAATTACCAGCATATACAAATTTAAAAGATACAATGGTTTTTATTGGTATTTCTATGTATTCATTTGAGGGACAAACAATGATATTACCAATTGAAAATAAAATGGAAAATCCATCAGAATTTTTGGAAAATTTTGGTGTTCTTCCAACAACAATGATGTTATGTACAATTTTTATGACTGCTTTAGGATTTTTTGGTTATACTAGTTTTGGTGATGAAATTCATCCAACAATTACAACAAATATGCCAAAAACAGGATTATATTCTGTGGTCAATGCTTTTTTAATGATTCAATCTATCTTAGGACATTCTATTGCTATGTATGTAGTTTTTGATATGTTTACAAATGGTTTTAAAAGAAAATTTACCGCCCGATTCCCAAATGTTCATAAAGAAGTTGTTGATAAAGGATTTAGAATATTTTGGGTTATGTTAACATATTTTATGGCAATTCTTATTCCTCAACTAGAAACAATGATAGCTCTTGTTGGTGTAACTTCTGGAACATTATGTGGTTTAGTTTACCCACCACTTTTTCAAATTATTACATTTTGGGATGATTGGAAATTATCATTTACTAAAAGACATAGATATATAAGAATTGGAATTAATGTTGCTGTAATATGTGTTGGTATATTTGCTATATTTGCTGGATTATATGCTAATATTTCAAGAGCAATTGAAGAAAAAGTTTAAATTAATCTAATATTATTGTACATACAATGTAACATTCAGAAAAAATATTTAATTAATTTTTTTTAAAATATATTTTACTTTAAGAATTACGGTTAAAATAATATATATATTTCAGAATATAGTTATTGATTCAGTGATTTAAAATAATTTTTTTGCTTTGATTTAGAAGCAATCAAAAATACTGTAGTGTTTATTATTATTATATTATTATATAGAAAATTTATATTTATTTGGAAGTATAAATAAATGTGTATACAAGAAAAAATTTTTTTATAATGTTTATAAATATTTTATAATTGATCTTTATTGTTTATATAATGATATAGAAAGTTTAAAACATTTTAAATTATGTAAATATATTTTTAAAATGTGCTTGAAAAAATTTGGGAATACTAAGTGGTATTTAAATTTAACTTTAATAAATTTAAAAATTTTTCAATTGTTGCTGTCACAATATTTTTTTCCTTATATTTCTAATAAAAGTTCATCTTAAAAACTTTTTTTTTATTAATTTTATAATTATATTAAATATTTTAGTTATAATCTTGTTAAATTATTAATATCAAACAACAAAATTAAATAGTTTAAAAATAATAATAGAATAATTATATTTATTATTTAATAATTAAAAATGCCATCTCATCAATATGATTCTTTAAAATGTTATTAGTAATTTACAAAGACATAGATCTAGTAAGTAGTAAAATTATCGTATTATAAAAAAAATAACTTTATTATTAATGTATTTAATTTTAACATTATTCTTTATTTTTAAAATGACATAATGAAAAAATAAAAAATTATAAATGATTGTTAGATAAAAAATATATGAAGTATGATTTATTTAAAGCAAACACATAAATTCAACTATTAAACAATTTTTTTTTTTTTTTACTAAATTTTTGTTTATACATCATTTAATTATTATATCAAAAAAAAAAAAAATACACGTCTATGATATTAGTTGTTATGACTAAATTAATAGCTGTTTTGTTTAACCATATTTTTATTATAATTTTTTTTTGAATGATATTTTGATGATTTTTAGCAAATGCTTGTTAAATTTTTTTTTTATATTTAATACCATGTATACATTAGTAATTTTTATTTTATATTAAAAAATATTTTTATAAAACATGTACAAAAAACTTCTTCTATGTATAGTTAATTTTTATATTATTTTTTAAAATATCTTGTTTAAACATTATTTTAAGAAATGAAACATTTAAATAACAGAAAATTATGGTAGTTATATATTTTCAATTTTTTACAAATAAGTTTTTTTACCATTTTTGAAAAAAAAACTGTATTAAGTGAGAATATATTGTGTTTTAATTCTTACAATCACATCTAGTAATCTAAAATTTACATTCTCCTAGTAAAGTTAATTAATTAAAATGATTAAAAAACTGATTATATGTAATTTTTAAAATGTCACATGTTACAATTTAATTATTTTGAGCTTATAAATACTTCCGGGTTTATATAGTTTATTTGAATTTTTTTTAAATTAAAAAAAACGCGCATAATTCAAAAGGTAAAAACATTTTTAAATAAATGTAATTAGATCAAAAAATAAATAAAATCCGCATATCAAATTAATCCTATAATTATTAAAAAAAACCTGATGCATAATATTTTCTATAGTTATATAATATTTTATAGTAAAAGACCATGTAAATTTTAATCATTTTTTCCATTATCTTCAAATATTTTAACAAGTTCTTTAAAATTTACTTCAATTTCACCTTCAAAAATCTTTCTATTCTCTCTTTTTATTTTATCCTTCATTTCTGATATATCATCAGTAATAGTAGTATAAAAGTTATATAAATTAACTTCTTTCTTTTCACATCCAAATGTTCTAAACATTAATAATAATTTTGTTAAATCTTTTATTAATGTTTTTGTTTTATCACAATTTATATTTATTTGATTATTACAATTTTTTGTTATCATTTTTGCATGAATCTCGCTTACTTTTATAATTCTATCAGTTTTACAATGATTAGTTGGTTGGAGATTATTAATATATTCATTTACTATCTTTATATAACTCTTAGTTGTTTCATTTATTTTTTCTAATTGAATAACTGATTTTCCATAAGACTGTTGAAGTTCAAAAGGATATTCACCAGAAACGAGATGACACTTTTCTGCTTCACTATTTAAAAGATCTAGATGTGTAATTATTTCTTTCTTCATATTAACCAATTTGTGAAGTTTTACCAATAAAACTAGCATACGAACTGGAAAATTACCAACCTTATCATCTTTAGCAACTGATACTGTTGATATATGTCTAGGAGGTGGATGTTTTACTGTACATTCATTGTCAATGTCATCCTTAAAATTTATAATTTTATCACTATTATTTTCACTGTATATATCATTTCTAGAAAAATCTT
Source organism: Strongyloides ratti (assembly GCF_001040885.1). NCBI lineage: Eukaryota > Metazoa > Nematoda > Chromadorea > Rhabditida > Strongyloididae > Strongyloides > Strongyloides ratti. The sequence continues at coordinate 9,425,449 of NC_037308.1, forward strand.
TACATGAATTATTTCTAAATTGGTCAATAAAATATTGAACTGACACTAATTCAGGTAAAATTTCAGGCATTACATTTACATCATCAACCAACATTGGTGGTAAATTAGTATCATCTTCAAAAATAATTCTAAATGAATTTTCATGTACAGCATCAATTCTACCATAAAATACACCAATTGTTGGTTTAGTTAACCGTACAAAAACATTTTGTCCCACAGCCAAAGGTCTTGGGATTTTTAATGGTAAATTACCAGCCCAATCTGGTTGTAAAATATTCATATTACCATTATATATCATTCTTAATTTATTTCTTTTCATTTCTATTGCTTGCATCTCTTCTATAAGATAACTTTGTGAAAACCTTCTTGGTTTTCCAATTAATTTTTTAACAATTCTCCATTCTGGTAATGTTAAAATTCTTGTTTTTAAATTAGGAAAATCAGTTTTTAAGCAAGTATTAAAATCATTATCACCAAGATATAATTGATAATCTAAAGCTGAATAGAAAAATTCATATTGCATCCATTGTCGTGTTTTTTTTAATTTTGTACAAAAAATTGCACAACGTGAATTTTTTCTCTTTAACTCATTCATATCAATTTTTGATGGTCTTAACATTTTCCTTCCCTGTCTATTGAATGTTGAATCAATACTTGTTAAAGAACCTTTTACAGATTCATTATTTTTTTGATCAATCTCTTCAATTTTAACATTAAGACTTTTGTGTCTAAAAATTTTATATATGAAACAAGGAAAAAGTTACCTTTTTCTTGATTTTTCAATTGAATCACCATAATCAGAAGAATAAGTAGAATTAAAATAATCTTTATATCTTGTTGGTGGTTTTGAAATTTCTCTCAATTGATATTTATGAGGTGATTCATGGACACTTTCAGAAATAAATCTTTTTTTTGATGGAGAACCACCGTCACTAGCCATTATTTTTATAAACAAAAGAAAAAATTTTTTAAACAATACTTGTGCATATTTTTCCAAATTATTTTTTTCATAACAAGAGACACATATTAAGGCGGTTGCTTATTACTCACATGATACTCTTTACCCTATTCTTTAACATTTCTGATATCATTTATTATTATATTATGGTGTCAATGTTTGTGAAATATGCAAAATATAATATAATTTAGTGTATGTAAAAATTTAATGCCTTTTTCTTTGAAGTTTAAAGATCATTTTTTGCTCTTGTGTTATATTATTGAATAAATTTTTAATTTATTAAAATTTTTTTCATATTTTTAGTACCATTATAAGTTTTTTTTTTATAAATACTTTTTATTTGATTTATCGACAAAAAATATTGTACAACTTACTATTAATACTAAAATTTATATATTAAATTTTTAAGACTACTTCAAAGGCTTTTTTTTTTCTGATGTTATTTAAATATCATATTATTATTTTAAAAAAACAAAATTTTAGATTAAATAATAGTAAATTACTAATTTGTATAGTAATATATTTTTTATGATAGATTTAGATTTGTTATTGCTAATTTTTTATTCATGGACAAACTTTGTCTTTTGTTTAAAAATAAAAGTAATATATTATAGTATAGTTAAAATAAGTATTTTTATCTAGAAACTCATTAATTTTACTTGTCTTCATTAATATTAAATTTGTTTTCTTTTTTTTTCTATTTAAAAAACTAGTATTTTGTGACTTATTATTTGTAATTAAATCAAGATCTAGAAACATTTACGTTAATAAGTAATCTTACGAAGGATACAAAAAGTAAAAAAGCTAGAAATATGAAGGATAAACTTTCTTCAATTTAGATATATTTCATTTTTTTTCTAATGATAAAAACAAATTTCAATATTATGTATTTAATCTAATAATACTCAGACAAAAGTCATACTATAGTGCTAACAATTTTCTATTGTTAACACTAACTTAAAAACCTTTTAAATAAATCAATACTTTGAAACATGATATATAAATCAGCGTGAAGTATTCTTATAATTGACAAAAACACTTTTTTGTAACAGTGTGGTTTAATTTGAAACTTTTTTGCTTCACATATATTGATAAAACTACTATAGTACTTTACAATTTTTGCATCATAAATTGATGTATAAATAAAAAATTTTCCTCTATTGACTAAAATAATAATCACATGCGTCATTTGCATAACTAACACAAAAATTAATTATTTATCTTTTCTATATACATTTCTTGAAAATTTCTATTTATATTTAGATATAAAAGTATTTCAATTTGTTGTTGTTTGGTCGACAATACTTTAAAGAAAAAAAGACTAACGAAACTGTGTAATGATTATGCTCTCAAATAATCAGAAATAATTTTATATTTTCATCATATAAGAAATGTCTTTAAACAACAAAATGATATATGAATTATTATGATTATTATTTCTTTGCCGCCATATATAAAACTTATGACTTTTAAAAGTGGTTTTTGAAACCATATAAGCAATGTATTTGTCTTACGACGAAAGTGTGTGAAAAGAAATTAGACGCGAAAAATAATATTGATATTGTATTTCATAAAATAAAAATGGAAGATTTATTAAAAAAAGTAGAAGAAGCTATTGAATCTTCAAATGGTCTTGATAATCTTGACGAAGTAATTAAAAAGTTCAACAACACCAAAAAAGGTAATTTTTAAAAGTTAATTTTAAATAATTTTATATTTTATTAAGATGATTTGATTCCAACAATTATTTTTGAAAGGGGTTTTTGTGATGTAACAAGAAGATTGGAAAATTTGTCAAATGATCTTATTGTTATTAACTCAAATGATCAATTGTTTGACATACCAACATTTATTAAACTTCTTTTAGCAAGGGTAAATAATATTTTCTCAGCTTCATGCAACTCTGTAACAGATTTAAAACACTTTCATTTACCAGCTGATAGAACAGAAAAGTTGTATATCATTATCAAACATACAGAGTCTTTTCCCTCTGTTACAATAGACAAAATCATCAGCACATTATATGAGGTGTAGGTTTTAATTATATTTAAACATGATTTTTATTAATATATTAAAATATTTCCGTTTAGTAAGCTACCTGTTATTTTAATTTGTTGTGTAAGTACTAGTGATAATTCACTTTTTGTGAAATGTTCAAGATCTAATTATTTACTACTTGATGTCAAATATGCTTCTATTAATTCACCTGAAATTATTTTTGATGGAATATGGAATAAAATTCAATTAGATAAAACTAATAATTTTATCTTTGATTACGAGATTATTGATAAAGCAAGGGAAACTTTTTTTAATTATAGTTATTCAATAAAGGATGTCCACAAATATCTGGAACTTTCTATTGCTTTTCACTTCAGCAAAATTAAAAATGGTCACGTGATAACTGATAAAGTGAGTTTTTGTTAGTATGACTTTAATACATGGTTTTAGTCTAATAATTTTTCTTATTATAAAAATATTTTTGTTGATACTTTAACACTTCTTCATGAAATGACAAAAGAATATTATTCAAAAAAAAGTATTTGGTATTTATATTCTATGATATGTACTGATAAAAATTTATTTGACACCAAGAATGATTGTGAGTTTAATAAATGGTTATCAATGTGGAACGTATGGTGTAAAGAGAAATTAATCGAATATCTAGAACGTATTAAAATTATTATAAATATGGATGGATGTGACTTTCTTGAATCATTATGTTGTGAAGTAGATGATCTTTTAAAAAGATTAAATACATTAGATTCAAGAATTGCAGATTTAAAAAATCAACCAGTGGAATTAACTAATATAAAGCAAGATGAAATAAAAAAAACAAGTAAAAAAAATAAAAATTATATAAGTAGACATGAAAGGGCAAAAAAATTAATGGATAGAATGGAACACATAAAAAATTGTGATTTATTTTCAAAGGACAAAAAAGATATTTTTGCATTTCTATCATTATTTTTCAAAACAACTTTTAATTATTTATTTGATGCTACAAGTTCATCTTATTATTTTATTAAATATGCTCCAATTATACAAACATTGACAAATCCTCCATCTGACTATTTTATTGACATAGATCTTAACCATTTACTTAATAATTCTGATCAGGTAAGTTATTTATTACATTATACTAATGTATTTTCACCTTATAGTATTTCAACCCAAACACAACTGATATATTAGATGTTCCATTATCTTATAAAATACTTCAATCTCTTACCAACATTCACAGTACTAAACCTATTTCAATTGAAAAGTGGAAACAAGCTTTTATTAATGACTGTTCTTCTGATGACAAGGTAGATATTCGATTTAGAAAAACATATAAAATATTTAAACAACTTGGAATTATTAAAGAAGCTACTGAAAATAGTTCTGAAAAAATTATTGTTTTACATCATTCAAACATTTTTTTTAATGAAGTGAAATAATATATTTCTAATCTATAACACCATTTTTTAATTTATTCATATGTTGTTTTTTTAACTTATCACTTCTATACCTTATTTTTTATTCATTTGATTTTTATTTATGGCTTTTTGTCCATTTCGTTTATTTTTTATTACTATCATATTTTGAGGTGTTTTATTTAGATTTATTTTAGATTTTACTATGTCTAAAATTGTTGAACCTGTAAAACGCCAAGATTCTTTAACAGATTCAGAGGTGGAAATTGTAAATCCGGAGGATTGTACCGATAATGGTAAGAAAGAAGAGAAAAGTGAGGAAAATGATTTGAATGATGAAAACAAAGAAAAATCCGAGCATAATACAGAGGATGAGATGGAGGATACTGAAAATGAAACTGAAAATAATACTTGTGATGAGGAAGAAAATATGAGTGATGAAGAAATTGAAAGTGAAACTGAGGAGGATAAATGGTATGGATCTGATTCTAGAAAAAAAGCTATAAATAACTTGATTTACTATTCAATTTTGATGTTTGTTTTTCCATTGCTTACAATGTATCTTTCTTATCAATTTGTCTTCATAGGTATATTTAAAATATTTTGTATTATTATTATATAATTCAACTAATTTTTAGATTACTTCTATTATGATACGGATACTGCTGCAATGTATTCTGGTTTAATAGCAGCTGGCATTGTTTATATTGTTATTATATCGTTTATTTGGGAAGCGTACAATGAAGAAAAAGACGCCGAAGTTAGAAAAAAAGCTTTGAAATCTGACTAGAAATCTTTTCTATTAGTAAATGCATTATTTTAAATTTTTGTAGTTTTAAACATTTGCCTTTGTTACTTTCTGCTTTGTAATCATTTTTGTACATATTCTTGGAATCAGTTTTTTTTTTCTTTTTATGATACATCTTTTTGATAGAAATATATAATAAACACTAGTGAGGAAAAAGTAGTGATCTTGATATGATAGTTTTTGGAGAAACGTTATATAGAAAGTTTATTTGATTAGGTTTTATTTTTTTTGCTAATATAAAATTTTTTGATGGTTTTCCGTTCTTCATTAATTTTCAAAAATTATTTTTTTAAAAATATCCCCAATTTTGTTCAAACCTCAATAAGAAATATTTCTGTATTTACACCAATTATTGAAAAACCGGAAACTACTTTATTTTTAAAAAAAGTTGAAGAATGTTTTAAATCTGTAAAATCTGGACAAAGTAAAGTTGTATTTTCTTCATCTGATATTTCATATTTTGAAAATATTTTAAGTAAACATAAAAATTATCTTGACAAAATCAATGAAATTAAAGAATTATCATTAATAATCAATTCAAATGATGCTGATAAAGATATAATTGAAATAGGAAAAAGTGAAATTTTAAAAGCTAATGAAGATTTAGATATTTGTACAGATGATCTTGCAAAATCGATAGTACGAAAAACAGAGATTGATACTTTATCAAATTGTCAATTAGAATTTTCATGTGGAACTGGTGGTACTGAAGCTATGATGTTTACAATGGAATTATATAATATGTATATGAATTTTTGTAACTATATGAATTTTACATGGACACCAATTCAATTTGATGATGTATCGTCTGCTTCATTAAGATCAGCTGTTGTTCTTGTTAGTGGTGATTTAAGTTATGCAACGTTACGTTTTGAAGCTGGTGTTCATCGTGTTCAAAGGATTCCCTTAACTGATAAAAGTCGGATTCACACAAGTACAACAAGTTTGGCTATTTTACCAGAACCAGAAGATCATAGTGTTATCATTAAATCTTCTGATTGTAAAATAGAATCAATGAGAGCTTCAGGTCCTGGTGGACAAAATGTTAACAAACGTTCATCAGCTATTCGTATAACACATTTACCAACAAATATTTCTGTTCATGTAATGGATGAACGTTTTCAACATTTAAATTTACAAACTGCATATAAACGGTTAGCAGGTATATTGTTACAACAAAAATTAGATTCAGTAGTTGATAAAACGTCATCTACCAGAAAATTACAAGTTGGTACAAAAGTTAGATCTGAAAAAATTCGAACATTTAATTTTAAAGATGATCGGGTAACTGATCATCGTTTACGTAAATCTGTTGGTAATTTAAGAGAATTCATGAAAGGTAATGAAATGTTAGAAGAATTTACCAATGATTTAAATAATTTACATATAATGGAAAGATTAGAGAGTGAAATTTATAGAGATGATATTTGACTATAAAATTTTATTTAATAGTGGTATAATGTTAAATAATTTATTCAATAAATTGTGATTGAATTAATAGTATGCCCAATATTCTAAATAAGAAGTTCAATTTTACACGTAATGTAAATTAAAAACAAAACTCAATGAGATGATGATAAAATTGGAATCATGGACGATTGTTAATATTTCTACATTTTCATTTTATAATTATTAAAAAAAGGCACAAATAAATGGTGACTTTATGCCATAAAAATTGAAAAATATTTTTATGTATTTGTTTTCCTTCTTGATGATGATCTTGCAATACGAGTGGATACCACAGGTTCCGTCATTTGTTCAATACTAGTACCTCTTGATTTGGAGGAAGAACGAGATTTTGATTTACGTCTCTTTCTTTGAGCAACTGCTTCATTTGAGAGATCTACTAATTCGTCATAACGATAATCTGGATCACCAGAGTCTTCTTCTTCAATCTATAAAAAATTAATAAAAAATATTTACTTTAATAATAATTTATCTACAAACCAATTCTTCAATTATACGTCCATTTTCATCAACATGTCCAACCCAATTTCTTTGTCGTTGTTCTTCACTATCATCTATCTCCTCTTCATTCAATATATTTTCTTTACTTACTTTTCCTTTAATAACACGTTTGCGTGTACTTGGTGCAGAAATATTAGAAACATCACTCATAGAATATGATTTTTGTAAACGTTCTTGCCCTCTTATAGCAGCTGTAGCAATGATATCTTTAGCAGCAGCAATACCTTTTTGTCCAAGAGATAAAGCTTGTCTATAACTTTCATCTTTGGCTCGTTCAATCATTATATCAATTTCATCTTCATGTTTTGAAAGAAATGGATGAATCCACTAAAAAAAAAAATTTTTTTTTTAAAATAAAAATAATTTAAAATAACACATACCTTTCTATACAACAATGATGCACCTTTTGTCCAGGGTGATAACATCCAAAAAACAAAAAGAACTTTAGTTTCATAATAAAAAGGAAACCAAAAAGAAACAAAAACATCTGTAATATTTTCAATAAAAATAAACAGTGCAAAACAAATCCAATACATCATTAATTTAATATATTCTTTTACATTTTTAGTACGAACAGCTTTAAAAGACCTGTAAGCTGGATATAATGTTCCAGCTGTTAATATTAATATTCTTGATAATAGTGCTGATAACATTATATAAGTTTATATATTTTATTAATGTTACTAGCTCCAGGTGGAGCTGATACTATAACACTAAAAAATTGATATAATAATGATCCAAAAAAAAAATATTAATATAACAAAATGATAAAACACTATTTAAATATAAAATAAATTGTTATTAATAGGAAAAAAAAATTTTTTTAATAAATACATATTATTCATGAATTATTAAGTAAAAATATAAAATGACGAAACACCATGATAATGACATAAAATATTCTACTGTTAACACAAAATTAAAATGTCTTGAGAACCCATGATTGTTTACTCCTAAAAAGATTTTTTTTAGTTAATTTATTATGTGTCTTTATGGTTAGTATTAAAATAGTATTTTTAAAAATTATTTATTTCAACATATTGTTCTGAAAAAAAATATATCATGTATTAATAACTACTTATTATATACACAATAAGAGTATATTTAAATTTGAAAAAATAAAAGATCACTGAACATAAATTCACATCAATATAATCAGTATATGTTATAATATTTTAATTTCATCATTCTTTATTTATACCCCTTTTTAATACAATCTCATTAACCATTGAGAAACATAATTTTGAATAAAACAAGGGCGAATTTCTGCGCATTACGGGAAAGTTATAATGTCCTTATAAGGATTTTTATACGAGATTATAATCAATATTATTTCTAGATAAATAATAATAAATATTTAAAAACAAAAATATTATAAGAGACATCGATCTATATATATATTAAAGTTGGCATGTAGATATATTAAGTGAAGTAAAGATGTAGTTTACTAGAAAAGAGGCAAAGTGAGGAGTCTTACAGTGGTTTTGTGGGCTGATGAAGAGGCAATGAAAAGCGGCTAGTATATTACTAGTGGTGATTATATTTGACAGTCAAAGAGACAACAGATATTGCTTTCTGAAGCTTTATGCGCAATTTTTTACTTTACAATATTTGATTATTTAATCAAGTAAAAGTTAAAAACTGGACGGTATGTCTATTTCATGTCACAAAATGATTACTTCATAGTATGAATGATACTTTTGTGTCTGGGAATAAAAAAATGAAATAAAAATATTATTTCATTGTTATTGAATACAAGATATAAACACGTGAGTATTCTCTAGTTTAATATCAATAAAAATTATACACATAATTGATAAGAAATAATATTCTGTTTCAAGTCAAAAAAAAAAAAAATATTACATTAACAAATTCTTTATTTAAAAATATTTATATATGAATAAAATATTTACAATTTCTAAGGATTAAATATATTAAAAGTCCAAAGTTTAAAAATTTATACAATCATGAATGCATAAATTTTACGAACAATACTTTGTCAGTATATAGATATAGGAAAACACAATACTCTTTATTTCAAATAAACATTGTTAACTAGAACAGTAAAAATACTAATTATAAAACAGTTATTATAAAATGAACTGTAAGTGACTATTATAATTATTATAATTATATACTTTTAATAACTTCATTTAAAATTTTGATTTATCATTGATAACAATTTTAAATTATAATTATAAATTGTTTATTATCAACTCTTGTGATAAAATAAAAACTTATGTTAAAAATTCTTTAATTATCTAAATTATCATTGTTTTCAGGAATGTCTTTTTCAGCACCACCTACATCTCCAGTTTCAAGATGTACTGGACCCTGTTTTAAATAAGCCTGTTTCATTTCATACAAACGTTCATCTACTTTTGAGAGCATAGCATCAAATTCCTCCATTGTTGTAATATGTTCAGAGTTTTTAGATGACGATTGTTTTGATGTAAAAAAATTATCATTAACAAATGGATCAGTTAAAGAATTTTTATTAATAATACTGTTTTCTTCATTTTCAACTTTTGAATCAAAATTGTTGTCATGACATAGATTATTTTTAGTTGATAATGATAAATTAGCCAAATCAGAGGTAGGAACCGGAGTAACCGGAAGTGGAGGTGCTGAATTTTGTCTATACACTTTAAATAATTCCTCTTTTAGAGATCTATTTTCTTCCTCTAGCTGTTGAATTCTTTTTCTCATTAATAATAATTGTTTTTGATTTTCAAGATCTTTACCATTAGTTTCAATAAATTTCTGATACGCTAAATCAAATGCTTCTCCAATAGTTAATGTTATCTTTTCTGCTTGTTTATCACTCAGAAAAACAAGACATTCATGTTTATTTTCATCTGTTTTTGCAATAAAAGCAAATATTCTCTTATCCTAAAAAAAATATAAATATAATTTTTGCAAATAAAAAAAACTATTCATACTTCTTTATCATCAGCTACAAATGATATTCTATGAAGAGGATAATTACCAATAATTAATTTTGTTTTACTATCCATAATTGTGACACCTGTTACAGATATTTGCATATCAACTTTACGTAATTTTGATCCTGAATGACCATTAATTCCTTGATTAACTTGAAGATTAAATCTTATAGCATGTATAGCTTGTCTCGTAACACTAACACCCCTTGGTTCTTTAACTTCAGTCTGACCAAGTAATTTTAATGAATATTCTATTCTACCATTTTGAAGAGCAGCTGAAAAATTTAATATATCATCATTTTTTTATTTCTACCTGGTGGGTGAATCCACGTTTTTTTTCCTTCAATGTCTTTTTTTGAATTGTTATAATTTTGTAAATATGGGTTAGATGATGATGATGAAATATTTTTCTTTAGTGTTTTATAAATATCTTTTCCAAAATTTGACATATCATTAAATATAAAAAAAATTAGTGATTAGTAAGAAATAAAAGAAACAAATAGTCTAAATAAAATTTTTATAATACAAATAAATTACACATTTATTATGTTTAAATAATGAGAATTAAAAAAACAAAAACTTCTTCTTAAGAGATCACTCGAGAAGGGTCAATCAATAACGCCAAAAAGATAATTACCAGTTTTCATGTAACGTGATGTCTTTTTCAATGCTAGTTTGTAATAATCCAACGATATTGATTCATAGTACTTACTACTGTCATTTTTTAAAATATGAGAGCGTATCTCTGTAGCTTGAGCAACCAAAATTGATACAATTTCTGATGTGATAAAATTTAGTGAATGAATTGCTTCTAAAGATAAGGTTGAGAAATTAAATTGGGGATCTATCATTTCTAATATTGTTTTGTGACGCGCACACTTTCTAAAAGACAGAGTTAGTAATACTAGGAGTTATGACTAAACATACATATAAGTGGTGGAAAATAATGTTTTGCTACGGCTATTTTCAAATATAATATATTCATCGGTACTCATATTTTTTGTTCTCTCTTCTTTTTTTTGCATTATTTTTTGTTTTGTTATGTCAGTAAATATATAACCATTTTTTATAAAATTGATGTACTCTTCGCAACCATCCATCATTTCCAGTATAGATTCAAGTGATTTTGATAATTCTTCTTCATCATCATCCGGTATTGTTAGTATATCTGCATATCCAGAATAATCATCATAGTCACAGTCAGTATTTTTCAAAGAATCATAAAAACTTTTAGCTTTTTGTGCTTCTTCATATGATTTAATTCTCAAAAGAAAACGTTTCATTAAATTTGAATGTTTCCTAGCTTGTACTAGAAAATCTACATAGTTAAGTTTAGATGCACTTAATTTAAATATTTATAAAGTTTATTTTTAAAACTTACTTCCTTGAAATTCTATTTTCGTTAGCATTTTTCAAAACAATTCTCAGTTGTTCAAATATAAAATTTTCAACAAATTTAACACAATCCTTTAAGGGATGTATTGAATCACCATTTACAAATAGTAAACTGGAAATAATATCTTCAATAACGTCAAGTTTTTTGTTTGACATTGCTAACAAATGAATATGAATTAAAATAATTAGGTACTTGAAAAAAACGTGAACACAATGTCGTCATGAAACTATTTGGAATAATGATAACGTGTGGTTAAAATTTATTAAAGTTAAAACTGATATATAGCAATTAACTGGCAATTAAAATAACGTCATTTTTTTGTCTATTCTGTAGTTGAAGACGACAATGTAGTTTGATTTGTAGGTGATGTATTTACATTTGTTTGAGATAAGTTCTTTTGACTTGGGGATATAACTGGACTTTGTACTACAGATAATGAATTTGATGACGCTTGGTATGTAGGGTTTTTGTTTACAATATTCATACCCATAGTCGATGGTCTTTGTGGAACTGGTGAAGGTACAACAATAGAAGATGGCGAATTTAAAAGAACTGAATTAAGTTGTGGCAGTGGTTTATGAGTCTCACTACGTGATGAAGGACTAAGGGGTGTCGGTTTAGCCACATACAAATTTTTAGGTGAGGGATTTGAAATTGTCATTTGACCATTAAATCCTGACCCAACTTGAGATCGTTGTATAATTTTAGACTGTTTTGGAGGTGTTGGTCCACCAAATTGTGGAATCACCACTGGACTATCTTCTCTTGCCATAGGATCCATGGCGATTCGTGATTGCACATATTTTTCATTAAATTTTGGAGAAGTTTTTGAATGATTAGCATGTATATGAGTATGTAAACCTTGAGCAGTTTTATAAGTTTTATTACATTCTCTACACTTATATACTTTATCTCTAATTATTTCTGGACCTTTTTTTAATTCCATTGAACCACTTTGACCTATTTGTTCTTCAAAATAAGAGGAATCAAGAGAACTATCATCTGCCAATGGAGTATTAGGTGGTTTAGTCATTGTTTCTCCATGTGCAGTCCGCATATGTTGTCTATATCCAGGCATATTTTTATACTTTTTATTACATCCTTCAACAGTACATCTATATTTTCTGTCTTCTACTGGTTTTAACCAAGATGGATCTACACCATTATATTTTCCATCAAAATCACTATTATCTCCATTCTCCTGCCCAGCTTGTATTGCTAATTGCATTGCTTTTTGTACTTGAGCATGATTACTAGATGTCCTTGCTTGAGATGAATGATTCTCATTTTGAAGTACAATATTTTTTGTATAAATATTAAAGTTAAGATTATATTTTACATATTCAATAGGTGTTGGAGGGGTGTCAAAATGAAAATTTAATGGGTATACGAGTAGTGTTTTTAATTTTGTTTTTGTGTAAACTTCTGTTCTTTTTTGCATAGTATCAGCTAAACTCATCTCCATATCATACTTTTTTTTAATTTGTGCTAAAATAAACAATAAGAAAAAAAAAATTTTTTTAACATACGTATGTGGGCATTTTGTTGGTGCCATAAAAGTTCTTTCTGACTCTTCCATACTAAATTACAAGATTCAAATTGACAAATAAATGGGGTCGATGAGATATGAATCATACAAACAAAAAGTTTTCTACAAAAAATCGTTAATTTTAATAATAGTTTAGTTGGTTACTGTTATCCCGCTTTAAACATAAAGTTAAAAAAACTTCTTTCACATTATAGATATGCAAAAGAACTTTAATCTGGAAAAGCAATAAATGTGTAATTTATATGAAAATGTAAATTAAATGTAGAAAGAAAAAAGTGGTAGATGATATGTCTTCAGACAACAATATTTTTAAATTACACTTTGATTCGTAATCAAACACATCTCTTTTTGTATGCGTACTCCTAGTTCCAAAATAGATATACTGTAAATAGATATTTCGTGGTGTGATGTTTTTTTTAATAAATCGGTAAGATTATTTTTATTATTTTGAAAATACGTTTTATGCTTTATTTTTATATATTACTATTCTTACAACTTGTATAGTATATAATTGAAAAATGAAGAATAATGTTGAAATTTTTTTTTATTCAAATCGATTTATTTTTTATTATGATATTTAAACGTTAATAAAATATTACACGTTTTAGGTTTCTTTAATATTTTTCTGCTTTAAAATTATAGTACAAAGAAAAATAAAATTATGGTAACACAATTAGAGGATAATAAAATTGTTGAAGATTTAAAAAATGTTGATTTGGATAGTCAATCTCTCACAGAAAATGTAATTTTTTTTATTAATTGTATAATAGTTATTTTTTTTAGGTTTCTGATGATGATGAAGATTATGAGGGAACCAATATTGGAGAAATTTTAGTTATTCGTGAGACAAGTATTAAAAAAATGATGGATGCTATTCCTTGTTATTATACAAACATTGTTGGTGAATTTGCTGATGTTGAAATTTTTCTTATTTCTGTTGAATCAATGCTTATTGAGTTTACTTCTCATTCTTATCATAATTGGACTTTGGGTGGTCAGACTGTTGTTTTTTCAGAACAGATTAACAGATTTTTAAGTAATTTAGTTAATCTTGGTGCTAAATTTAAGCTTATTGTTTTCAAAGATATGGCTCAATTATTTAGTCAAGATACTATTTTAAATTTTTATTATCATTTTATGCTTGCATATTTAAAAAAGAGTCCTTATTCTAAGCATTTAGAATTTTTTAACAATCCAATTGAAGATACTTGGTCTGAGTATTTAGGAAATTTAACTCCATCATTTATGTTGATGTCTATTAATGATGCATCAAAAATTGTTTCACCAAATCCAATTGACTTTTTTACAAGATTTAGAGCCATTGCTTGTCATCTTATTTATAGCTCTATACCTGTTGTAAGTCTTTCTGGATTTAAAATTAATATATCATCTGTCATGGCATATCGTTTCTATCCATGTCCTGTTCAATTTCCAAAATTTTTTGATGAACTTGTCAAAGAATGGGATTTAACTACAATTGAAGATACTTCTTGTATAAGCTTAGTAGAGAGTGAAATTAAAAATGTTGCTGATTTATGGATGGAAATTTTTAAAGAGGTTAATAGTAACCAAAAGAATGAAGTTTCTGCTAACTTTGAATCACTTGTTGCTGCTGTTTATCTATTTTCTTTAGTATCAGAGAAAAAAGGTATTGCAAGAAGTTATGCTATCGAAGATAAATCATTCTCTCCTGGTCCATCATTAATAAAGGACAGAAAGATTTTGCTTACATCATGTGCAAAAGTTTTAAAATTAATTAAAATTGAAGAAATTTCTTTTGATATTAAAGATATTTGGGATGGTAGACTTATCCAGGCGTACTACTCTGCAATATCTGCTCAGAAGAGTATTTTACCTTATCGTCTTCAGGAAACTTTTGCCAAATATCATATACCTTCTGGCCTTTCTGTTCCACTTCAAGTAGATAGCGAAGATAAATTACTTGATAATGCTTCAAATGACGATGAACTTTTATTAAGAAGCTGTAATCTTGTTGGATTTTCAAAATCAATATTTAATGGTTTTATTGAAGATATTGCATTAGAAGTTGATAAAACAATAAAAAATCAACCACATCAAAAAGAAGAAATAGATTATGCTGTGGTAATGGAAAATAAGAAAAGATGGAAATTTAAGCCGATCCAAGATAATTTAATTAAACAGGAAGATAAAAATATGAATCATTGGGCTATCAAAAAACGTAATCGTCAAAAACAACAATTATATAAATGGTATCAAAACTTTTCTGATTCATTGGAAGGAAGAAGAAATGAATTATTGGTAGATTTTACCAGGAATCCATTACCAAATACTGTTGAGGCTCCAACGAAAAATGACAAAAGTAGTAAAGATGGAAAATCAAAGAAAAGTGGTGGAAAACCAGGAAGTAAAGGTGGTATGTCTAAAAAAGATCAAATTTTAGAAGCTAATAAACAAAAAAAGTTAAAAGAACAATTTGAAAATGACAATATTAAAATTCAATATGCTTTACAAGTTAAAGGAAATCAAATTGCTACACTAGAATCTGTTTACAGAAAATTAGAGCTTCCACAATCAAAGGCTCTTTGTGCATTTGAAATAGCTCAAAAAAGAGCTAGTCTTTATATTGATAATGCATCAACAGATGTCAACGAACGTAGAATTCAAGCATTAGAATTAATTGGTCAACTAAAACAATGTTTTGCTTTTCACTATGAAAACTTTGACAATAAACAAAAAGAGAAAATTGATGAATATTGGTCACTTCTTGGGTTCTCTGACAAGACAAAAAACAAAAGACTTCAAGCACAACTTACTTTAGACATTGATTTAATATACTATCAATTAGAGTATGCAGGAAGATTTATTGATGTACTTTCAGATCCCAAAAGGGATAATCGTGTTACTGGTTTTTCACCAGATAAATGGCAAAGAGAAATGCTTGATGCTGTTGATGCTAATAAGTCTGCTTTAATTATTGCTCCAACATCAGCTGGTAAAACATTTGTTTCATATTATGCTATTGAGAAAATTTTAAGATCTTCTGATGATAATATGGTTGTTTATGTATCTCCATCAAAAGCTTTAATGAATCAATTTTGTGGTTCAGTTTATGCTAGATTTAGAAATAAAACTCTTTCTGGAGGAAAGTCACTTTTTGGTGTTTTGATGAAAGATTACTCTGATAGAGTAAATAGTTGTCAAGTTCTTGTTACAATTCCAGAATGTTTTGAAGAAATGTTGTTACTTGCCAATCCAGAAGTCCAGAAAGTTGTTTCAAGAATCAAGTATGTAATTTTCGATGAAGTACATTGTATCTCTGCACCAACTGATGAACGTAATATTATTGCTGATGGTAGAAAATGGGAAATATTACTTTCTCTTATTAAATGTCCATTCCTTGCTTTATCTGCTACTATTTCAAATGTAGAAATTCTTCATCAATGGATGCAATGTCTTGAAAATGCTAAAACACTTGAAAGTGAAACACCAAGAGAGGTTGTTTTAATTCAATATAGTGAACGCTTTAGTGAATTAGAATTAGGTATACAAAAATTAGACACAGCTCCAAATTCATTTGATGTATCAATTGAAAAGAAAAAATTTAATGATCCAAATGCTCTTTTTTCTTCTTCATTAACTCCTATTAGTGAAGATGAGTCTATAATTTTATTTATGCCTTATGGTATTTTTGAAAAAGTTAAACTTGAAATGTTTGGAATTCCTGAAGATCAGCAATTAACAGCAAAACAAATTCTTCAATTATATAACGTTATGAGTACATTTGACGAAAATACAAAAAATTTCCTTGAACCGGTTAAATTTTTCGGTGCTAAAAAAAATGAAAACAAAATATGGCTTAACAGAGATAAACTTCGATCACTTGAAAATGAATTGAAAACAAGATTTATGTATTTATTAGAAAATGATGAAGATAAATTCCAAAAAGTTCTTAAAGAATTAAAAAAAAATGTTGAAACTGAATTTGAAAAAAGATCAAAACCATTTAATATGATTAAGGAAGCTGTATACAATATTGTTCCTCTTGTTGATCAATTAAAAAATAAGGAAATGATTCCAGCTATTTGTTTCAATGATGATCGTGAAGTTTGTGAATTATTAGCAATGAAACTTTACAATTGTCTTTCTGAAAGACAAAAAGAATGGATGGAATCTCCTGAATATAAAAGTAAATATGATTTTAAAAATGAAGATAAATTTTTAAAAGCTCAAGAAAAGAAAGCTGCTGCTGAAAAAGCAAGAAAGGAAAAAAAATTAAAAGATCATGGTATTGATGAGGATCAAAGACCTGGTGATTCTATTGAAGATTCAGATCCTTTTGCTATTCAAAGAATTAAATTGAAAAAAGATTTAAAAAGATTTTCACTTCAAGTTAGAGAGGGTGATGAAGAATTGTATACACAAATGTTACAAAAATTAAATTCAAGTGGTGATCGTGAAAAATCAAAAATGGTTGCTAGACTTATTGAAAGAGGAATTGGTATTCATCATGAAGGACTTAATCCAATAGAAAGAGGTGCTGTTGAATCACTTTTTAGGGCAGGATATATTGGTGTTGTCTTCTCAACAAGTACTTTAGCTCTTGGTTTAAATATGCCTTGTAAAACTGTTATATTTGGTATTGATACACCACAATTAAATCCATTACAATTCCGTCAAATGAGTGGTCGTGCTGGTAGAAGAGGTTTTGATCATGCAGGTACTGTTATATTTATGTCTGTTCCAACAGCAAAAATTCGAAGACTTCTTACTGCTTCTTTGTCAACATTAAGAGGTAATATTCCATTTACCACAACAATGCTTCTTAGACTTATTAATTTCATTAATATGGAAGATAATGAAGATGTTAAATTATCGATAACAGGAAAAAAGAAAGATAAGGGTACATCAAAAGTTGGAACACCAAAAGAATTAAGAATTAAGACAGTTTGTAATTTACTTCAAAACTTTTTCCTTACATTCACTAAAAAAAGTGGAAGTACAAAAGCACTAAAGAATCAATTTAAATCTCTTGCTGCTTTTAGTATTGAAGTTTTAAGAAAAGTTAGCTTATTAGATGAGAAAGGAGTATTAAAAAAATTTGCTCCTTTAGCATGTTGCTTATCTGACTTCGAACCTGGAAATATTATTTTAACACATCTTATTCAAACAGGTTCACTTCACAAATTACTAAAGAAATTTGGTGAAGAAAAAGAAGAATTTAAAGATGCTTTAGTAAATATATTTGCACATCTATTTACTAACAAAAAATTACCGTTAACATTTTCTGAGGAAAAAAATCTTGACCATATTACTTTAAAACCTATGGTTCCAGAAATTCAAAAACAAGTGGATATGTTTAATGAAGAAATAAATTTACTCTTAATTTCATTTTTAGAATTAGGATTAGTTCCTGGTGAAAAGATTCAATCTGATGTATTTAGTATTACAGGTTTAAAAAAATCTGATTTATCTTTATATAGAAATGATATAGTTCCACCATTCCATAAAGATATTATTTTAGATGAAGCATTACTACCAACATCAGGAATAGATGCGAAATCCCATCGAGGAGAATCTGTAAAATTAAATTCTTATGCTTATGATTTTTGGAAATCCGGTTTTTCTGATGATTTATTAAATGTCAATTTACTCCTTATTTCGGAATATTGGTTTGCCATTCATGATTTTTCTAATGTTTTACTAGAAACATCTAGAATTTTATCAACGATTGGTAATGATAATGATCAATTAATTGCTTGTATAAAGGAATTGGCTAATGAATATCATACTAAATTCATCAGAGCATTCAATATGAAAATGAGAAAGAGTGACTAAAAGTATCTTTTTAAATTTATAATTATATTATACTCTAATATACAATAATATTAAGATTTATTTTGAAATTGTCTGTTATTTGATAGTAAAATTAATTAAAAAAATTAACTTTTTTTTATAATTATTAAAAGAGATCAAATATTTACAATAGTTTAGGTTTAAAAACTTCATTTGACCTTGTTTCTTTTTCAATTATTTCTTCTTTAATTTCATAAGTAGAAGCTTTATCCAAAATTTTTTTACGTGATTCCTCACGCCATTTAGCATTTTCAATCATTTCACGACGTTTCTCTTCCATCTCTTCAGGTGTCATCTTTGGTTTTTTTTCAATTTTTTTATCTCTAGAATAAGAATTTTTATGGTCTCTTCTTCTATCATTAACATCATTTTTTCTCTCTTTCAACTTATCAGAATGTGATGGTTTTTGTGATCTTCTTGTATCTTTACTAAAATAAATATAGTATTAAAATCATTTTATTAATTATGATTAAACATATAGATACTCTACTTAAAAAAATATTAAAAATGTAAACTTTTATGAGCACATTTTTTTAATCGTTTTAATCATTTATCTATAAATTATTACTTATGCTTTTAAAATTATTAATCATTAAATTAAATATTAAAAACAGAAAAATATTAAATGGTGAAATTTAAAATAGTTTAAAATATATAATAAATCTGATTTATTAGTAACTAAAGACATCATATAATAAATCTTAATTTCATTTCTATCAACAATATCATTTTTTATATTTATAAACTAAGAGTAATGTGGGTCATAAAGTAAAATTATAAACACAAAGTAAGATATAAGTTTTAACAAAAATTTTAGACTAATTGCTTTATTCATAGAAACAAAAATTATTTTAGCAACTAATAAATAGAGAAAAAGTAAACACCTATATAATTTTGATAAATCATTAATAAAAAATATTTCTATCATGTTTTTATAATTTTAATATATAAATGTAGACTTTTTTTAATGAAATAAAAACTATTATTAAAAAAAACTTACTGTGAACTATAACGCTTTTTATCATAAGACGAGTCATTTTTACTTGAAATTTTTTCGTCATCATAATCTTTTTTTCTTTCAACTGAACTATCCGAATACCTATCGTTATAATGTTTATGTTTCCTGTTAGATGAATAATTATCTTTATTTAATGTTGTTTTATCATAATGTTTTTTTGTTCGTTTTATTGAAGTATCTGAATCAGCACTTTGATCTCTCTCACGTTTTCTTCTAGATTTTGTACGTGAATAATCTTTATTCTAAATAAAATAAATTTATAAAATAAATAAATGATTTATAATTTAAAATAATTTAATTGTTTATATTTTCTATTTTTTAAAATCGCAAAGTTACTACTTCTCAATTTTAATTTTCTATAAAACATGTATATTTTACTTCCAAAAAAAAAATATATCGCTCTACTTTTCTAAATGATAAGAGCTGTTGATTTTCTTACTTTTTTAATTCTATAAAATATGCTACATTCTTTTAAATTTTACATACATACATAAATTCTTATGTTTTTTTTTTGTATATCAATACATTTAAAATTTAAGTGTATTTAAATTTTTAAATCAAACAATAGGAAAAAAAACTAATTAAAAAAATCATTTTTTTTTTTGTAATTAAAAAATTACTTTTTTAAATCTCATTAAACTGTCCTTGGAAAGTATATATAATAAAAAATCTACATCAAATAACTAAATGATTAAAAATCACTGATCATAAAACATGTCTATGACAAAAAATATAAATTTTAACTATTGATTACTTACGTAGGTATGTTTAGAAGATGTATTATTACTACGCAAATTTTTTCTCTCCTCTTCAAAATCTGAACTTAAAGAATCAGATGACTCTGATGATTTACTGTTTAAATTTTTAGCAATTTTCTCTAATTTCAGTTGAGCTTTATATACAACTTCAAATTTTTTTCTTAAATAGTCTTCAATTTTTTTTTTAAAAACAGGATTCTCCAATGCTGCTTTTTCTTTTTTAGCTTGTTTGAGCTAATAAAATAATAAAAATTAAATACAATAAACACTGACAACATACCCTAATTGCAACTAGTGGATCTTCACCAACAATAGATTCAACTTTAAGAGAATTTACTCTCCCTGGTTCAGTACTACTTTTTTTTTTTACTATTTCATCTATTTTGTCTTCCTCCTTCTTGACAACATCTGAATACAATTCAAAATTTTTATCAATCTAAAGAAAATGTAAAATAGAAAAATAAATCACTAACCTTCTTTCCAAGAAGGTAATCCTCACAATTTACAGAAGACTTTGGTCCTTCATATATCCAACTTATCTGTTTCTCGTCACTCATCTAGAAATTTAAACAAAAAAAATAGAAGAAAAAAAATGTTTTATATATAAAAAAAAGGATACAACCTATACAATAATTAAATGTATCTTTATTGATACCAGCTATAATAGACAATAAAAAAAAATCTATTTACTACATCTAAATTTATGGATCACAAGATCAAACATTATAAAAGAGGCTTAACAATAATCTTCGAAGAATAAACCTAAATGGTACATTTTGAAAGTGCGCCAAAATCAAAGTAAAAATATAGACGCAGTACGCCAGTTCAAGTAGAGATATTTCCCAAAAATTAAAGGAATTTCTGGATTTCATCGTATATAGCCAAGACAAGAGCACCACCGGTTCCACGGAAAACGTTAGAAAGAGCTCCTTTGAACATAGCTGACATACCCTCGTTCTTGATGATTTTAAGAGCACAATCTAATGTGTTCTTGTAAAGAAGTTCTTTACGTCCAGATTGCATCATCATACGTCTTCTAACGGTATCCCATGGGTATGAAAGGATTCCTGAACCAACAGTAACAACTTGAGCAATACCCCAAGCAGCAAAGAAGTTAAGTTTCTTTCCATCAGAAGCAAATACCATCTTTGCAGTATCAAACATTCCAAAGTAAGCGGCACGGTAGATAATAATACCCTGAACAGAAACGAAAAATCCCCTGTAAAGACCAATTGGACCATCAGATTTAGCAATCTTAATGAGACAATCAGACAATCCTTTGAATTCTCTAGTTGAACCTTTACCAATATCAGCAGCAAGTCTGGTACGAGCAAAGTCAAGTGGATAAACAAAGCAAAGAGATGTTGCACCAGCAGCACCACCAGAAGCTAAATTACCAGCAAAGAATTTCCAGAAATCTTTCTTCTTGTCAAGACCTTCCAAGAAAAGTTTTTTATAGGTATCTTTGAAGGCAAAGTTCAAAGCTTGAGTTGGAAAATATCTAATTACATTGGCCAAGTTACCTCTCCACAAAGCACTCAAACCTTGTTCTTTTGGGACACGAACAAGTACATCAACTATTCCCTTGTATCTTTTGTCTTTAGCTATAGCATCTGAAGCATCTTGAACCTATATATTTAATTAAGATATTATTTTTTAATTTAACATTAAAAACTCACTTGAAGAAGAAGTTTGACACGTTCAATTGGAGCAACAGCAGTTTTAGAAATAGCAGCGGCACAACCTCCAGAAAGTAAGTCAATTAAAAACTTTTTTGTGTCAAATCCTTTTTCGTTGCTCATAATGTTGGAATATCACTAAAAAAATGAAACAATTTATTAGTAAATAAAATGAAGTTATATATGCTGCACACACTCCACGCAAGCAGATTTAAAACGTATTTGTGTGCCTCAATGAATACTAGTGTATGCACTAAAGCCTTGAATGTATTGCCAAGCCATTCCAATCGACACGCCCAAAAAAACAAAAACCTGCACATCATCCTCGATATATATATTGTTAACTATCATTGTGAAAATACCACAGACAAACAAAAAATGTTTCGCCTCGAATAAAAAAAAAAAAACAGTGCAGAGATAGAAAGATTTGGGGTTAAAATTTTAGACAGTCGATAGATGGAAC
Source organism: Strongyloides ratti (assembly GCF_001040885.1). Classification (NCBI taxonomy): domain Eukaryota; kingdom Metazoa; phylum Nematoda; class Chromadorea; order Rhabditida; family Strongyloididae; genus Strongyloides; species Strongyloides ratti. The sequence continues at coordinate 9,448,242 of NC_037308.1, forward strand.
AAAAATACATAGACAGTGTCTATGCAACATAAGTGGTATTTATCTATTTGAAACATGCAAAAAAAAAATATTGAAATGAACAAATGTCAAAGTAAGTAATTCATATAAAACAATTAAATTATTATACTTATGAAAACATGATTGTGTTTGTAATGTTTTAAAAAATAGGTGTAAATAAAAATTAATATTAAAAAAACATAAAACAGTGGAAACATCTGTTTTGTGCCATGTTATCTAAAATACAACAAACAAACAATCCAGTATCGCAGACAATTGATGAAAGACAGGTAAAAATTTAAAATAACAAAAAATAAGTAGAAACATTTTCCTGGTAGCTGCTTAAAATAAATGTCCCACTCTTTGAAATAAAAATAAATGGTTAGAGAAAATAGTAACAGAAATAGGAAAATGGAGGTAAAGTCTGATGTGCATTTTTCTTCAATATTTCTTTTTGAGAGCCAGTTTCAGTTTTTATTTTAAACTTATGACAAAATTTAAATTGAAAAACTCATTATAGTGATAATTTTTTAATTTTTTTTTTATTTACAAAAATTTTTAGTAAATTTTTATAATTTAATCTAGGTAAATTATGTATTATTATTCCATTTTACAATCGATTTTTTATATTATTTATAATTTTATTTTAAATTTTAACAAATATTTTTATAGCTTAATTCTATTTTGAATAAAAAAAATAGAATGCCATCAGATGCTAAAAAAAAACGTGATGCGGCAAAAAAAGCAGCTGCTAAAGGCAAAAATACTGGGAAAAAAGTTACTGAAGAAGTTACAGATAGTATTTCAAAAATAGTGGAAAATGGCATAATTGACGAGGATGTTGACGAGGCTACTTCATTAATAGAAAAAATTGAATTAGAAAATGCTTCAGCAAGGACAGTTGCTGCAGTATTGGCATCTCATAAACACTCCATAGATACAAAAATTGAACAATTTACTTTAACATTTCATGGTAAAGAACTTGTTGTTGACGCCACGCTTGAATTAAACATGGGAAGAAGATATGGATTTATTGGATTAAATGGAAGTGGTAAATCAGCTATTTTACATGCAATTTATAATCGAGAATTACCAATACCTGACCATATTGACATGTTTTTAGTTTCGCGCGAAATGCCTGCATCCGAAAAATCAGCATTACAAGCTGTTATTGATGTTGATAAAGAAAGAGTAATCTTAGAAAAGTTGGCTGATGAATTGGCTACAGATGAATCTGAGGAAGCTCAGGAGAAACTTTTAGATGTTTATGAACGCCTTGATGAAATGGATGCCAACATGGCTGAAACAAAAGCTGCTCGTATTTTACATGGTCTAGGTTTTTCTCGTCAAATGATGTTAAAGAAATGCAAAGATTTTTCTGGTGGATGGAGAATGAGAATTTCACTTGCTAGAGCTTTATATTTAAAGCCATCGTTATTACTTCTTGATGAACCAACAAATCATTTAGATCTTGATGCTTGTGTATGGTTAGAAAGAGAATTATCAAAGTATAAAAGATGTCTTCTTATTACTTCGCATTCACAAGATTTCATGAATAATGTTTGTACAAACATCATCCATTTATTCCAAAAAAAATTAATTTACTATTCCGGTAACTACAACACTTTTGTTAAAACAAGAGCAGAATTGTTAGAAAATCAAATGAAACGTTATAAATGGGAACAAAATCAAATTCAAAACATGAAAGATTACGTTGCACGATTCGGTCACGGTTCAGCAAAATTAGCAAGGCAAGCTCAATCCAAAGAAAAAACTATGGCAAAAATGATTGCCGGAGGATTAACAGAAAAAGTTGCAGTTGAAACTGTAAAACAATTCTATTTCATTGATCCTGGTGAGATACCACCTCCTGTTATTATGGTTCAAAATGTATCATTCCGTTACAATGATAATTCTAATTGGATTTACAGAGATTTAGATTTTGGTGTTGATTTAAGTACAAGAATTGCTCTTGTAGGTCCTAATGGTGCTGGTAAAAGTACATTGTTAAAACTTTTATGCGATGAAATATCACCAACAAATGGAGTTATTAGAAGGCATTCACATTGTAAACTAGGAAGATACCATCAACATCTTCACGAAGAATTACCAATGAATCTTTCACCATTAGAATATATGGGAGAATGTTTTAAAGATATAAATGAAGTTCAAGTTTTAAGACAAATGGTTGGAAGATTTGGCCTAACAGGAAGAGACCAAACATGCCCTATAAAAGAATTAAGTGATGGACAAAAGAAAAGATTAGCTTTTGCCAAACTAGCATTCGAAAGGCCTCATATTCTTCTTCTTGATGAACCTACTAATCATCTTGACATGGAATCTATTGATGCACTAGCTGAGGCTATCAATGAATTTGAAGGTGGTGTAATTCTTGTTTCTCACGATTTCCGTCTTGTTAAACAAGTAACAGAAGAAATTTGGGTTTGTGATAAAGAAACTATTACTAAATGGAACGGTGACATTTTCTCATATAAGAAACATCTTCAAGAGGAAATTGACAAAGAGGAGAAAAAAATGGTAGAGCGTTAATATTTTTTTACAACTATTTAATCATTTCATGTTTGTTACAAGTGGTAAAATATATACAATGTTTGTTTCTTGTTGTATAACTCCATTGGTTTGTTAAATAAAATTGAGTTAAATTTTAAATTTTCTTGACTTATATCAGTTCATTTTAAATAAAAAATCAAAGATCATTTAACATTATATGCTTCTGTAGTTGTTGATCATGAATAAAAAGTATTGATTAAAAGATCATGATTAATAAAAGGCATCAAATCGACTAGTTAGTATGATTATTCGTGTTAAGACATAGCCTATGATAAGGAGACTAAATTTTTATTAAATAATCAGCATACTTTTACATTAAAATTATTGCATATAATTTTTCAGATGCAAGGTAGTTTTAAAGAATCTCAGATGTCTGAAATGTCTGAAAACGACATATCTAATTTTAAAAGAAGACAAGGGAAATTAAAATATTTAAATATAACTAAAGATATTACGGATTTTAAGGTAAGTTTAATATTATCTATACTTACTAACTTTGTTCATAATATTTTAATTTTATTAGATGGGCGCATCACTTACTTTCTAAAATTTTGCCTTTCCAATTTGTGTGTCAATAGATGATGATGATGATACGTTGCAACATATAACTTCTTTCGTTTAAACAATTGACATATAGACAATTGGGAATAAGGTTTTAGCATGTACAATAATATACTCCTCTGCTAAGTGATCAAAAAAATAACTATACTCTCACACAATTAAATTTAAGATAAAACATTTTTATAAAACTTTCTTTTATCCTTCTTTCACTATACCCTGTTTTTCTAACTCTGTTCATTTCTTTTTAAAACTTTTCTTCCCTGGAAACTTCCCCCCTACTTTTATTATATGTGTATTTCTCTACGTAAAAAGCATAACGTCTGTCGTTCTAAAATTTTAGAGAGAGAGAATTAAACGTTAAGTTCATCTGCATCATATATTATTACCGCAATTGTATTATTCATACTAAACTTTTACTAGCACAAAACTTATTGATAGAAACAACTTTTTTTTTTTTTTTTCGTATGATTTATATATTGATTGATAAAATATAGCATATTGTTTAGAAAAAATATTATTATACATTAGCTACCATATTTTTCACTTTTTAATTAAATTACCTACTTTGATAAATCAAATTTCTGGAGCATGCACTTTTAATTGCAATCAAATTTATTTTGTATTTAAATTATGTATAGGTAACTTTCACACATTATTTTAATTTTTCTTCTCTGATAAAAAAGTTTAATTATAATTACTCGCTTCCACGTATGTATATAACACTAATTATCAACTTTTTCTAGTTTACACCTCCAACTGCTAAGAATATTTCATTAAAAAATAATAGGCCTTCTAAATATTTTAATTCATCAGATAATTATAATTGTAAAAGGTTAGTTTTTTTTTATATTATAAACTTAAATTTATTAATATTTTAATTATGTATTATTATTATTATAGTACTAACGATAAGAATATGGTTTATTCTAATAATAATAATAATTTAAATCCTTCTCAAATAAACAATTCCAACGTTAATACGTATGTTTATCAACAACAACATCAACGTAGTGTTAGTGGAAATTATCAAAATAATTTTAATTCTGGAAATAGGTTTAATAATAAAAATGTTCAGTATAAAAATGATCGTCACATATTTAATAATAATATGTACAATAAATCTCTTCAACAAACACACGCTGGAAACAATAAAGAGGATGTTATTTTATCAAATACGAATCTCTATATTCGTAACTTAACTCAAGAAACAACTGATGAAAGTCTGAAAGAATTATGTAAGAAGTTTGGTGATATTGTATCAACGAAGGCTATTATGGATAAAGGAACAAATACATGTCGTGGATTTGGTTTTGTTGAATTTAATAATGTGGAAGATGCTCAAAAAGCTATGAATGGATTATCTGAACAAGGTCTTCTTGTTTCACGAGCTAGACTTAGTAAAAATAATAATGAGGATAGTGCTGATTCAACAAATTTATATATTGCCAATCTTCCAGCAGGATACACTGAAGAAATGTTACGTTCGCTTTGTGCTAATGAAGGAGCAGATGTTATATCTACAAGAATATTACGTGATGAATCAGGTGAATCTCGTTGCGTTGGATTTGCTAGAGTTGAATCAAAAGAAAGATGTGAGCAAATAATTAGTAAGTATAACGGAAAAGTTCTTGAAGGAACAAAAGAACCACTACTAGTAAAACTTGCTACTGCTGGTAAGAAAGTTGGAAAAAGTCGTACTTTTGGAAATATGCCTTATATAAATAATTATTATATGAATCAACGTAGTTACACAGGAGTAATAAGAAATGCAGGAATACCAGGATATACACAAAATCCAATTATTGCTCATTCAATTCCTGTTGATGGTCCTTTTTATAATTATCCTCCACCAGCAATTTCAATTAGTGATAGACCAAATAATGTTCCACCACCTCATGGTGTAAACCGTAGTGGAAGTGCTTCTCATTCAACTCCAAGAATATCATATCCAAACATTCAACCTGCTCATTATTCAGGTCCTACAATACCTCCAGGTCCACATCATTATCCAGTTATACCTCCTGGTGGTCATCCACAAGGATATGGTACACCACAACAATTAATAGGATCATATCAGGGTACAGATGGTCCAACATCAAACCAAACTCCTTCTTCAAATGAAGGCCCTCCCAGTCAAATTCCACAAGGTTACTATCAAGGATATCCTTATTATCAGGGACAACCATATGTTCAATATGGTGTTGATGTCCAACAAATGCATATTCAACCAAATCCTCAATATTGTAACGGGACAATGAACGCAAACGTTGGTAGAAATGATGGAGATGTCCAACAATATGACAATCCTGGAAATAGAAGTGGGCAGGTAACAAACAACAACAATAAGGAGAAGAAATAAATTATAAGAATATATTTTACACAAAGAAAAAAATGATTTTTAATAACATCTAAATTCCTTGAAGACGGGACTTTTTGACTTTTTTTGTAATGGATCTAAAAAAAATTATGTATCTGTATAATACCATAGATGTTAATATTTATTTAATACAATTTTGATTTTAAAAAAGTCAAAATTATTCATTGAAGATAGTGTTTCATTGTTTCTTGACTTTTTATTTATCTTTCTTCCTTTATTAATTTCAAATTTTGGAAGTTGTATTTATATAATAAAAAAACTTCAAATATTCTTATATTTCAATGCATATATTTATTAATGTATAGTTAATAAATATAAGTGCCTTTTTGTAGATCGTTTTTTTAATCAATTTTATTTTATATATCATTTAATAATTTGATTAAATGTGTTTGATGTTTAATTTAATCTTTTTTATGAAATCTAGAAGTTAATAAAAATTTTAAGAAAAGTTTTAATCATTGATTTTTAAAAGGTCAGAATGAATTTATTTTTTTACCTATCTCTTTCTTCTCAAAATCACATTTTTTACTGCTAATTAGAAAGTAAAACTTTATAAAAAAAACTTTAAAATGGTGTATTAATATTGAAAAAAGTTTTACTTAACTAATATTTTATTCTAGTTCTTCTTTAAACATTTGATATTTCATTTTGATGTTGTTAAGTACTTTAAAATTAAAGATATTTTTGTCCATAATTTATTTGAAATTGATTTCAATATAGTGATATACATAAATTAATTAAAATTTTAATATTATAGAAATTTATTTAAATTTCTGAATATATTAGAAAATAATTTAAAAATATGTCTTTGTCTGTAAAAATATAACTATTAAAAGTTGTTATATAAAGTATTTAATTAAAATAATAGTTAACACATTTTATATTAAATTCAAGAAATATTTTTTAACCAAATATGTCCGATTTTAAAAATTTTGTAATTAATGGAAAAAATGATTTGTTTGATTTAAAAAATGAATTGAATTCCGATAAAAAAGAAAAAAAAAGAGAAGCAGTTAAAAAAGTTATAGCTTCAATGACTGTTGGTAAAGATGTTAGGTAAGTATAAATTTAAAAATATTTTTATCATTTTATTTTAGTGCACTTTTTCCTGATGTTGTTAATTGTATGCAAACTGATAACGTGGAATTAAAAAAATTAGTTTATTTATATTTAATGAATTATGCTAAAAGTCATCCTGATTTAGCAATTTTAGCTGTTAATACTTTTGTTAAAGATTGTGAAGATCCAAATCCATTAATACGTGCATTGGCTGTTAGAACAATGGGATGTATTCGTGTTGATAAAATAACAGAATATTTATGTGAACCATTAAGAAAATGTATGAAAGATGAAGATCCATATGTAAGAAAGACGGCAGCTGTTTGTGTTGCAAAGTTACATGACATTAATCCATCATTAGTTGAAGATCAAGGATTTGTTGAATTACTTTCAGATCTTTTTTCTGATTCAAATCCAATGGTTGTTGCTAATGCTGTTGCTGCAATAACTGAAATTAATCAAACAAAACAATTATTTGAAATTAATCTTCAACTTGTTAATAAATTACTTACTGCATTAAATGAATGTACAGAATGGGGACAGGTATTTATTCTTGATGCATTAAATAATTATACACCAAAAGATGAAAGAGAAGCACAAAATATATGTGAAAGAATTTCACCACGTTTAGCTCATGCTAATGCTGCTGTAGTTCTTTCAACTGTTAAAGTTTTAATGAAATTAATGAATTATCTTCCTGAAACGTCTGAATTTATTACTCAATTAACTAAAAAATTAGCACCACCAATGATTACATTATTATCAGCTGAACCTGAAATTCAATATGTTGCATTAAGAAATATAAATCTTATTGTACAAAAAAGACCAGATATTTTAAAACAAGAAATGAAAGTTTTTTTTGTAAAATATAATGATCCAATTTATGTTAAAATGGAAAAACTTGATATTATGATTAGACTTGCTCAACAAAATAATATTGCACAAGTTTTAAGTGAATTAAAAGAGTATGCTGCTGAAGTTGATGTTGATTTTGTTAGAAAAGCTGTTAGAGCTATTGGTAGATGTGCCATTAAAATTGAAACTGCTGCTGAAAAGTGTGTTTCTACTTTATTAGAACTTTTACAAACAAAAGTTAATTATGTTGTTCAAGAAGCTGTTGTTGTAATTAAAGATATATTTAGAAAATATCCAAATAAATATGAAAGTATAATTTCTACATTATGTGAGAATTTAGATACACTTGATGAACCAGAAGCAAGAGCATCAATGATTTGGATTATTGGTGAATATGCAGAAAGAATTGAAAATGCTGATGAACTTTTAGAGTCATTTGTTGAAACATTTCATGATGAAAGTACACAAGTTCAATTACAATTACTTACAGCTACAGTTAAATTGTTTTTGAAAAAACCTAGTGAATCACAGGATCTTGTTCAACGTGTACTTGCATTAGCAACTCAAGCTTCAGACAATCCTGATTTGAGAGATCGTGGTTATATATACTGGAGACTTCTTTCTGCTGATTCAGCTGCAGCAAAGGAAGTTATTTTAACTAGTAAACCTGTGATTACAGGAGATACAGATTTCCTTGAACCATCTCTTCTTAATCAATTAATTAATCATATTGGTACACTTGCTTCTGTTTATCACAAACCAATATCTGATTTTGTTAAGATTAATGATGAAGTAATACAAAAAAGTACAAAACATATATGCACTAAAGAAAATAATCTACTTGGAGACATAATTAGTTTTGAAGATGATATTCATTATGATAAATCAAAATCAGTTAAAACACAACAAAACATTATTCTTGAAGATTTAATTTCTTTAGATGTATTTCGCTACTAAAGAACACGTAAATTAAAATAATTATTTATATATTTCTAAGTTTTGTTAGCAGTTGCCATAAATTATAACATATTTGATTATTATTCAAAAATTTAAAAAATAGTTATAACTACTTTATTCTTATCAATAAATTTATATACTAATTGTTATTTTATTTGCAATTTTTTTAATCTATTGCTTTTTTCTAAATATTTTTTGAAACAATTGACATTAATGATACTATTGTAAAATAAAAATATATTAAAGTTAATATGTTTCAAAATATAATTAATTATTTATACATAAAAATGGCTCATAAATACAATATTTTTTTTATTAAAATAGTTTTAATTTTTCCTTCTTCTAGGGAAATAATTCTTCATCAACAGCTTTACTTTTTAAAATTTCATAGTAAACTGTTCCAAAGATACTTTCCATCATAACTTTATCAATGGCACATGTAAATCTACAATATGTATCTCTTTCTCGTTTAATTTTATTTGAATTTATTATTTCAGCAAATTTACTAGCAATTGCCTTATGCATATCTTCTTCCTTAAAATTACCAGTATTTTTATACTCATTATAAACTGTTCGATCCAAATAAGGTTTTAAATATATAATATCATTTCGACAATCAGGATCATTTAACTTTTCTAAAAATTTATCTCTTTTATTAAAAAAAATTAATAATCCACACTTTGAAGCATAAGGATTAGATAGAAGATTTTTCATATATTCTAAACATTCATCTAATAATGTTCCCTCATATTCATCATGTTTTTCATTATAATCTGACATCCCCACTACAAGGAGGATAAAATTTTTAGAATCACTTGGTCCCTGTAAACTCCAATGTTTGACAAATTCTCCAACTTTTGATCTCTCTGATTTTTGTCCACCAATATCATTAATTTCAATTTTTGTATCATATATTTTAAAACGATATGTACGCATATCTTGAGTTGGATATCTACTCCTTACTTTATCACTCTCATCTGGTATATAATTATCAGAAAAAACCTCAATAATCTTTTCTTTTTTCATAAAATGATCACAACCATCAAATAATTTTTTACCCTCTAGTTTAATTTTATTTTTATGTTCAAAAGCTTTTACAAAATCTGAATCCTCAAATAGTAATATTAATGATACCAAAAATTCTGGTTTATTTTCTTTTATTTGTTCATAATCTTCATCCTCATCTAATGATTCACTTAATTCCATGGCAAAATTAAAGTTATCCTCTGTCTCATACTCAATATTTTCTCTTTCATTATATTTTATAATAATATTAAAAGTATCTAATATATTTTTTCTAATAATATTCCTCCAAATAATATTATTTTCAAAATCTTTTTTCCATTTATTAGGATCATACTCATTCCAGTCTTCATCATACATACGATATCTTTTATTATTATTTATTGCTAACATTTGTAGTTGACGAATGATGGTTGTCTTTCCGGCAGATCCCAATCCTGCCATAAAAAATCTTACAGGACTTTCTGTATTAAGTTGAATATTTATTTCATCATTATTGTTATCCTTAAAATTTTCAAAAAATTTTAAAAATTATCAACTTACAATTATTTTTGGTACATTTCCAATACCTATTTTTTTAGAATCATTTCCACATATTGATAATATTGAACCCATCTTATAATAGTTAAAAAATAAAATTTCAAATAATAAAAACTCATATTGATTCTTTTATATAATATTATACAAAAATACATCTTATCTATTATGGCAAGCTGATTTTAATTCTTATCAATTCTTTTAATGTTACTTATATACCATAATAAATTATAATCATTTATGATAATAAATTTTTTAATTGTTAATTATTTATATATTAATCATTCTTCTTCTATTAATTTTTAAAACATTATTTATACTTTAAAGAAAAAAAAACTTTTAATTTTTAAACTTTAAAAAGGATTTGTTAAAATATAAGATGACTTATTTTATTTTATAATTTTTAATTTAAAAATATTTTTTTTTTCACATAACATTTATTAAATACAAAACTTTTATTTGTTAGTATAGTAAAAAAATTAAAACAAAATCTTTTTGAACTAAAAACATAAATATTTTTTTTATCAAAAAATAATTGTGAATTTTGCATTATATTATATTATTTTAAATATATTAATATGATAAAAAAAAATCAACTTTTAAATATTTTAATAAATGTATAAAATTATTTTTATCAATATGTATATATATATGTAATCAACATGTACAATCACAAAAATTAAAATGTCTACAATAAATATATTTATTATTCATATCAGAAAATATACAAGTGTTATCATTTTACTAATATTTAAAAAGTATTTTCATTTATAAAATATGAGTACTTCTACCATTTCAACTACCTTAAAAGATAGTACATATTATGTTACGACAACACAAACATTAACAGAAAATTCATATAATATTGAAGAATATTTTCCTCTCATTTTATTATCATCTATACTATTATTATTTTTATGTGCATGTATATGTGGAAAGAAAAATGAAGATATAGAAAGTAATAATTTTTCTAATTGTGAAATGACAAATTACCTGGAGGCAACATTTAATGAATCTTTTATTGATGATGATGGTGATGTTATAGTTTTTGATAGCAGAACAACCTCCTCCAAAACTTTAAATTAATAATTTTAACTAATAATTAATATTATTTTATTTAATAAAAATTTAAAAAAATAAAATAATAAGTAGTGATAATGATATAAGTTTATGAAATTATTAAAAAAAAAAAGTGTTATATGCATAATTTAAATAATTTTTTAAAACTAAATTTATCATTATTTTTAGTTTTATTTTTTTCTTTTAATACTTCATTTGAATGATCAATTCTATAATTATTGTTTAAATTAAAGATTTCTATTGGTAATTGGAAACTTGTTTTTCCTCGTTTTATTATTTTATTAAAATATTTTGTATTTTTACTATACAATTTAGTTTCTAATATCTCTAATTTTATCATATTTATAAATAATTCTTGTCTTAATTTTTTAATATAAACTATTTCATTTTCTAATGCTGAATTTTTTTTATCATTATTAATTTTATTTATATCATCATTAGGAATATTTGATATATCATTTATATCAGCAACCTGACGTAATACATTTGGACAATCACCAGCATATTGAGGAAATTCACCAGGAATAATATTTATTAAAGCAAAATCACTCTCCTCCATAAATAAAGATTTTTTATTTTTTTCAGCTAAATTATTCCAATGTTGGTCGGATGTCAAAAAAGCCATTACTAGAATGAAAGGTAAATAAAAAAAAAATTTACTATAAAAATTAATAAATAAATTTTTAAATTTTTTATAAAACTTAAATAATTAATAATATATATAATTATAATTTTTACAACAAAAAAAATAATATAATATTTATATGAAAAAATAATGTTATCATTAAAAATGATACTTAGATACAAAATTATTTTATTCTATCTACCTTAATGAAAAAAAAATATATATATATATATGGATATATGTGTGTAAATGACGATATGATGACTAATATATTTAAATATATATAAATGATATATTTTCTTTTTAAAATAGTTAATATAAAATAATAATTAAAGGGTGGGATTTAATAACGATAGTAATATTTATACTGTGGTCCAGTCGATTTTAATGAATATATATAATAAATAACATGCAATAATAATATGAAGCAATGCCTTTTATAAACAATATATTATTACCATTATAAAATTAATATATATTAATAAAAATATTAAATTAATTTTTAAAAAAAAATTATATTATTAATTATCAATTGACATTATTATTATTTAATTTTAAAGTTATTAAAAAAAGAAGTAATTTTTTAATTTTTGATTTTTTATATATATAATTAAAATTATATATTTATTAAATATTTTAAATATCATAAAAAAATTTTTAATTTTATTATTTAAAATATATTAAAAGCACAAATATTGTTTGCTACTTAAAAATTTTATATATATTAGTGCAATAGTCTTTTTTATTTAATTTTATAAATAAATTTATATTTTTAATAATATATATTAAAATATTATTAATTTAACTTTAACATAACTTATTATAGTAGTAATTAAACATAGATTTTAACATTTTTTTATAAAAAAAAATAAAATAATTAAAAGAATATTTATATATGTGTATGTATGTTAAATCATTTGGAAAAAAAATTGAAAACTTAATTTTTTTATTAATAATAATTGAAGAATGATGTGATTATTAATACACCTCTCAATATATTATAATATTTAATAAAAATTATAAGCCCATTATATTTAATAAGTAATAATTCAACGATTCATTACTTTATATATAGAAATTAAAGAATAAAATTTTTTTTTTAAATTAAAAATTATATTAATAATAAAATATTAAAAATATATATATATCTCTTAAACCTACATTAAAGTTTAGTACCAAATAATATCCTTCTATGTAAAAATATATATTCCATAAATAAGATGTCTTTTTACAGGTTAGTTTCTAATTATAATATTCTAACTACATTTATGTATGACTCATATATGAAAAAATATTAAATACATAATCAAAAATAATTTTTAATACTTAGTAATATTATAAATAAATAGTTTATTTAATGAGAACAAAATTTAGAAAAAAAAAAAGAGAAAAGTTTTGCAAGAAATAGCTAACAACATATTTTAAATAATTACATGAATATTTTGATGAATTATATAACTATTATAAAAATAAATAATATCTTTAAAGAAGTACTATTATTTTTACAATAATATAATTTTTTTTTATTTATTAAATAGTTAATAAAAAAAAAAAAATTACATTTTAAATAAAAAAAATATTAAATTATGTAAGCTATTAAAGATTAAACCAGACAGTTGTTATTATTCATTTTAAATTAAAAAAAAGGTTTACTTATGAATCATTACTATATATCGTTGAAAACATTTTTTTTCTCCTCATGTCATATATTTGGTCTGTAAAATTTTATTAATAACAAGGAAAAAAATAATTTACATATTAAAAAGATTTAGAAATTAATTATAAAATATAAAAATATTATAATTTTATCTCATCAAAATCTGCCTCATTGTCAATAGATAATTTATTTACAAAACTTTGATTTTTTACTGAAATATTATTTGATGGTTTTATGGTTTCATATGACAAATTTGTTACTTTTGTTGGTCCTTTTGATGATGATTTAAATTTTTTTAAAAAAAGATTTGTAAAAGTTTTTTCTCTTAAATTATATTGATTCTCTTTCTCTAATTTTTTTTGTTCCTCACGAAGAATGCTAAGTTTTTTTAAATATTTTATATAATATCTAAAGACAAAAAAATTACTAAAACTTCTTGTTCCATATATTGCAAAAATCATAATTTCAAGTAATGAAAAAGACATTAATATTCTTAATAAAAATAGTGTTGTACAGACAATTTGAAATATTAGGTATTGTCTCATTGCCAACTCCTGACCATTCTTGACAACAGACAAAAAATAGACAAATTCTAAAATTATAGCACCAATCAAAGGTATTCCACTAAAACCAAGTAAAAAAGTAAAAAATATTTCTCCGATGACGGCAAATCCATTATAAAAATTTGAAAAAATAAATGCCTTCTTGACGGAGGTACGAAATTTTAAAATTTTAATAGTATCATTATCATCATCATACTTGAGATTTTCTACAATCATAGTAAAATAATAAAAAAAATAAAATTATAATTCAAAGGAAACATTAATATTTAAAAAAATTTGTATTTTAACATTTTGATTATTTACAAATTTCTTTTAATATATAAAAAATTATTCTTTTTTTTTATTTTGACTATGCTTGATTTCTAATTCTTCCCAGGGATTCATAAGTTCTAGTAAATTATTTGTTAAATATGAAACATTTTCATATCGACGTTGGTTAAAATTTTTCTTATTCCTATTATTTCTATTATTGGCATTATTTCCTTTCCCTTAAAATATTATAAATTTTATTATTTTTATAAAAAAAAATGGTATCTATTAAACTTACATCCTCCACGATACATGTTACACTTCTGCATTCTTTAAAAAGTAAATGTATTATTCTTTTGGAACAATGTTTTATTAATATATAAATTTATATTACCATTTAAGATTTGCTTTGGGAAAATAATATACATTAAAACAAATATTAAGTATATTAATTTTATTGATGCTAAAAAAAAACTTGTGATTAAATAATACTTTTTTTTTAAATTTTTTATTTTATTAATTATATATCCTTAGTTATTTAAAATATGAAATATATTGCTGATACTGTTAAAAATTTTGGCAAATATTATCGACAACATTCAGCAAAAGAATGGAAAGACTACTTTTTTAGTACACATTTTTTAGGTCCTCTAGTTAATTATGGTAGGTAAAATTTAATATTTTTACATGATATTTTTTTTTATAGGCCTACCAGTAGCAGCTATTGCTGATCTTAAAAAAAGTCCTGAATTTATTAGTGGAAATATGACGGTTGCTTTATTAGTTTATAGTTCTATTTTTAGTAGATTTGCCTGGAGAGTTCAACCAAGAAATATGCTTTTGTTAAGTTGTCATGTTCTTAATTTGACTGCTCAAAGTACACAAATGATTCGCTTTCTTAATCACAATTATATTCATGCTTTCAATGATCCTTATTGTGAAGAAGACAAAAAAAATGAAGAAAAAAACTAACTTTTTTTATGGAAATTGATTGAAATATGTGGTTAATTAATAATCAATTAAAAAATAATTTTATTTATCATAATTTTCCATATATTTTTTTTACTTGTAAAGAAAAATAATTAATCATGTTGTTATATTTAATTTCTTTAAGGAAATTTTTATTATATATAATGTTATATATTCCTTTTTTAATTTAAATATTCTTGTTCATTTTTCGTTGATTGATGATAGTATTTTATATAAAATTATAAAATGTATTGTATGTATAACTTTTATATATTTGATATAAAAAATTAACTTTGATAACGGTAAATTCTTTTACAATAATCGATTTGATTTACTTAAGCATTTGTTTTTATTTTAAATATTGACGTAAATTAAAAAGATTTTATTTTATTAAAACTATCATCTCAGTAAAATATATTTCTTTTTATAAAAAACCAACTTAATAGAATTTTCATCTTAAAATGAAATATCTTCTTTTGTTAATCGCATAAATAAAAAGAAAAAAAACATCCAAAATTTAATAAAATATCACAAAAGAAATTTATTTAAAAAAGATGGAACTTGAATAAATAAGATAACTTATACAAATTTATTATACATTAGAATCATTGTATTCATATTTTAAAAGTACAAATATATCCATATGAGCTTTTAATTTTGCCATTTGTTTTTTATAATTTTCCAAATTTTTAACTAAAATTGCAATTTTTTCTTCAATAAAAATTAAGGCTCTTTCATAGGTTAATTCAGCATAAATATTTTCTATCATTTTTACTAAAACTTTGTTATTTTCTCTTCTATATATAAATTATTAATATATAAAAAAAAATTATTTAAACATACAATTTAACATCTGCAAAGATATACTCATTTAAATTCATTTGCATTTTTATTTCAGTATTTTCATTAGATTCATTGGTATATTCTGTTAATATTTTTAGTGTTGTAGATAATTCTTCATAGTCTTTCATTTCCAAGGATGTTCTTTTATATAGCTCAGATAATGTTTGATAATCTTCATTAAATTTATCATAAACTTTTTGAAATTGTTCCATTTTTTTAAAAAAATGAAATTTAAAGTGATAATATTTCTGTATTGAAATTTATTGGAGTGACGTACATAGATTTTTAAAAAAAAAAGATTATATGACTTAATTTTATAGCAATTTGAAGGATGTTTATTTCATTTTAATTTATATATGATTTCGCTATTGAATTAAAAATGTTTTTCATATTATAAAAATACTCTTTTTTTTTAATTATTATTTAAAAATTTATGTTATAGATAAGGTATTTATCGTCATATAAAAAAAAATATTATGATTAGAGAATAAATATTTCTACTGCAATCTATTAATATATTGAAAGTGAAATAAAAGTTACTTTTAATATACATAATGTAACGTTAACGGAACTAATTTTTTTTTTCTTTTTAAGAAAATAATTTTTTACAAATCATACATATAAGAAATATTATCATTAAATATACTTATCATTAAAATTATATATTTTTTAAAATTTTAAGAATATAAAAAATTCATATTTTGGAAAATCTAATTCAAAGTAATTTTGCGTTACTTCATAAATCCCAATATTTTACAAAAAAACAACTTAGGTAAAAGAAAATATTTTTGTTTAATCATCTTGTCTTATAAATCTTGAATAATTATAAATATAACTAGGAAAATTAGTTGACATTATTGTTTGAAATATATTTGAACTAAAAAAAAAAATATTGTTATGAAGTATGGATTTTTAATTATACCTATTGTAATTAAAAGTATAGTTATTTTTCAGTATCCTATCTAAAATATATCCAAAATTTTGTTTAGTTGAATGATTCATCATTTGGTAATTGATTTCTGACAGGATTATTTTAGTTTGTGAAGAATTTTCTTCCTCATTTGATAGAATAAAGTTATCTATAGTTTCATTTATATATCTTATTGACAAAGTTTTATAGCGGTCTCTGAAACAAAATAACAAAATTTATTTTCCCCTGAGTTTTATAAAAATTTTCTACTTTTTAAGAAGTAATCATAACTCAAAATAAAAGTACTTATGAATAAAAATAAAAAAGTTACTTTGAGTACTTACGTTGTCACAATTATTCCTTGCTGGCACTTTGTTCCTGTTATTGTAATTGATGCTGGTGCAACATATGGTGTCTCTGATAATACAAGCATCGCATCTTCAAAAGTATTTTCAAATTCAAGGGTTGCTCTTATTGTTAATGGAATAGAATTGAATTGATGATATAATATGAATTTTATATTATCTAAGTAATTTCCTTTACATCTTGAGTTAAGTGAAATTGTAAATTTATTTATCTTAACACCATTAACAATACCAATAAATCCACCATAATGATGAGATGTAAAAAGTATATTACCATTTTGATAAAAATTTACAATAAATGTCATATTTTTTATTAAATCTTTAAAAAGATAGTTAATCTTATATCCATGGTATATAAAAGTTTTATTGTCATGGAGAATAATTGATGATGACACAAAAGGTATTAATTTATTCATATTTTCACTAGCAATTAAATCATAAAAAATATTTAATATTAAAATTTCACCAACAGTTGTATTGAGATGATGTGCTATTCCATAAATCTCCTCACGATAACGAAATGGTAACTTTGAAAATATAAGTAACTCAATTAAATTAAAATGAACATTATCATTAACCTTAGAATCTAATTCTAATGATGATGATGGAAATATTACTGGAAGAATTACTTTTGATGTTTTTTTTATAAGATTAATAATTTCATCTTTATAATCATTAACAATTGCCACCCATCTATCTCTTGGTTTCGTTTCTAAGCTAATATTATAAATTTTTAAACCATTTATAAAAAGACAATTAAAAATAATATAATAAATAAATAGATTGTAAAAATATTTCATCTCTAAAATACATTTTAATGTATAAAATTAAAAAGAATACTTTTTGAAATGCCTTAAAAATATTTTTAGATAAATAAAAAGACATGAAAAATAAAAAGACTTTAAAATAATATATTATAGTTGAACAATAAAAATTCAATTCCCATGTTTATTGTATAATATTATTATATTTATCTATATTATTTCTTATTTTTTTTTTGTTACTATTTAGTTATATAATGGTCATTTATAATAATAATAAAAAATGTTACTATGGATAATTTAAGTAATATGATATATATTTTTTAAAAAATAATAAAATAGAAAAAAATTTTTGATATTAAGATTTTAAATTTTTTATATATATATTTTTAAAATGTTCTATCAAATATATTTAATTTTGATATTAATTTTTATTAATAAAGGTAGGTATAATCAAAAAGTTGTAGTAAAATATCATTAAAAATAGAGGTTAACGGACTTGAATGCCAAAGATGTGAAGGATGGAGTGGAAGAAATCCAGCGGGATGGATAAGAGATGTAAACACTGAATGTGCTAATAGAAATAACCAATGTTATACTAATTTTTATTGTGTCAAAATTGTAAATCCAAAGGGTCGCCACACTACATATGAAACATACTCTTCTCAATGTTATGATTCAAGTCAACTTGTAACATATCCAGGACAAACTATATCAATTGAAAAAAATAAATGTTATGAAGTTTCGGATGGTGGAAATCCAGCTAGAATAAGAAAATATTGTTTTTGTAGAGATAAGGATCATTGTAATGATAATAGTAGAATCACATTTAATAAGATTATATTAATAACAATAGTTACAAAAATTATATTAAATTTCTTTTATTAATAAAATTAAATTCTTTTTTAATATAATTAAAGTTTTTTTTATCTTCAATTTGTAAGTTAATTGAATACTCCAAAAATTAATAATAGTAATATAAATAAATATTTTATTTATCTTGAAAATTGTTTAACAATTGTAATATAATTATATATTACATAATAAAAGTAAGACTATCAATTTAAATAAATAAACTATCTTTGATAAATATTATTGTAAGTTTAAATTTTATATTCATTAAATAAAAATCTTTTTTTTTATTGTGTAAAACTTGGTAATGGCATTCCACAACGATGTTGTCTACAAGTACAATTAGATGTATTTTGAACTATAGTAAAATATTCTGTTGAATTTATATATTGTTTACTTAATTTTTCTAATGTCGTTAAAATATTGGCTGTATTTTTTCCTGTAAATCGTGGACGTCGATGTTGATCATCCAAACATTTTAATATAAATTCCCAACTATAAATATTTTAAAAAAAAGAAATTAAAAACAAATACTTACTAGTCATCAGGAGTATGTTTTGGTCTTTTAAGTCCCCTATCCCTTTCACTTAAACTTTTTTGAATTTCTTCAAAACTTTTTTGATAATGAGGTTCAGCACCAAGTGTAGCACATTCCCAACCCAAAACACCAAACATATAAACATCCGCCTCAACACGATGTACACATTGTAAAAAATCTGCTGCACAAACAATTTCCGGAGGAAGATATGGAATTGGTAATCTTGGACCAAAATCTATAGGTAAACCAAAATCTCCTAATTTAGCAATACAATTTTCTAAATCTCTATGTGTAAGGAGGACATTTCTTGCAGCAACATCACCATGAGTAAATTCACTACCATCTTGATCTCTAGATTCATGAATATATTTTAATGCCTCTCCAACTTGACTAAGAACATTTATAATTTGCCTAACATAAACTTTTTTTCCATACTTTTCATTTTCATTTTTAGATGTTCGAAGATTTTTAAAAAATTCAGCCAATGAACCTCCACTTAACCATTCCATTGCAAACATTGGCCTAAAAGCAGAAAATGATAATCTACTTATGGCAATTAATTTAACAATATTAGGATGATTCAATCTTGATAGTCTTGCTGCTTCTTCTAATAAACCAATAGATTGTTGTGGAATTGGATAACTTAATTTAATTGCAGCACATTTTTTTTGTTTAAAACGTGTTTGTGTTTTAGGATATACAAATCCTTTAAAAACAAATCCAATAGAACCTTGTCCTAATTTATGATCAGTTAATTCTATAAAAACATCATCAACTAAATATGGTTCCAATATTTTTTGTAATTTTTTTAATCTTTTTGTATAAGGAAATATTGTTTCAGGAACCGGTAAACACATTGATTTTCTATCTAAATTTTTTTTTTTAAATTTAATAATATTAAAAAATTATATAATAACAAACTTTTATAATACCATGTTAAAGCTAATATATATAATAATCCTAATGAAGCAAATGTTGTCCATGGAGATATATAAGAATTTTGATATAAACATTCACGTTTTGTCTCATTTAATGATGTATAATTATTATGAATTATTTCTGGAATATTATTTAATTTCATAGTATATTATTTATAAATATAACATATAATTTTAAAACTAATATATTAAGTAAAAATTATATAATGTTTCTCTTTTAATTTGGAAAATTGAAGTAATTCACCACATCAAGGTCATCATAATTTATAAAAGTAAATATATTTTATATTAAATCAATTTATTCATTTATATTTTAAATCAAAATAAATTCTTTAATAATTTTAAAATAAATCAATTTTACTTATTTTTTTTCTTTTTGAAAAAAAATATTTTATGTAAAAAATTTATAGTAAAATATAATACAATATTGTAAATTTATAAAAGAGTAAATAGTTATAAAAAAAAAATTCTACAATATTTTTTTTTACCTTTTTAAGAGGTTAACTATAAAATAGGAAATAACGAAATAATAAGATATATTATTATTTGTAGTAAATAATATAACTACATAAATTCAATATCATTTTACAGTAAAATTGTAATAAAAAATTTAAAAAAAAAATTTCTAATATCAACAAATACAATTGTAAAAGCAAATATTAAAAAAAAATTAAAAGATATAGAATTAGAAAGATTTTTATTTATTATTTGAAGAAGATTTACTTCCTTTTCTGAGTAGTGGTTGAGACTCCAAATTAGATGGATTTTCATTATTCTTATTATGATTTTCATTTTTATTTACTTTAATTACTATAGCATCCTCATCATCATCTTCTACAATTGGAAATTTATTCATTGAATCATTACTCATTCCACCATATAATTCTGACATTTTATTAAGAGATGACTTAGATTCATGAGAAATATGTTTCCACATACTTGAACTATTTACTTCTTTTGACAAATTTATATTATGTGAAGGTCCTGAGATAGCTTTTAATGGAATTGAAACGACTTGACCATTATTAAATGGAATGTGAATGTGAGCTTCTGTCTTGACAGCACGAATAGTTCCTTGATTTTTATCTAAATCTAATTCTATTTCTTCTGCTGCTTTTAATGATACACGTCTAGCATCTTCTTTTCTTCTTAAATGAAAATCAGGCATTGTATCATCGAGGTATTTAAGATCTTTGGGATCAAAGAATTTTTCCATTAATTTTCTTATACCAACCATAACAACTAACATTATTGGAAATGCTATAGATATTGGTTTATATGATTTTACACCCCATAATATCATAAGGCATGCTGTTTGCCATCCAGTAAATGCATGAATAACTTTTATAGGTACATGTCTTATATAAATTGCATCTGGTTGATATTTCATAGGCATTAAAAATAATTTAAGTCTTTCATATAATTGTATTCCACCAAGTGCTGATATACCCATATATAGGAAAACACCATATAAAACTGGCATAGGAATGTATGATAATAATTTTGTTATCAGAACTGACATTCCAATTAATGCAAATGTACATATTCCTGTTAATCGTTGTTCACGAACTCCTATAAATTGGGCAACCTCACCTGGTGCACGTGATTCTGACTCAATACGTAAAGAATTTACATGATTAATTGATAAAACTGTTGCTGCTACATAAATAGGAAGTCCTAGAAGTCCTGCTAGAATAATAAGAATTGACAAAACAAATAAATCTAAATGATATCCACAACCTTTTTTTAATTTATTTTCTTTTCTATTTACAATAACTGTAGTAATTTGTTGATCCATAAATATTAAAATACATGCTAATAATGCTGGAATAAATGCTACAGGAACAGTCCACCATGGATTACCATTAAATGGTGGAATAAACCAATTTCTACCTTCCCATGTTGGTCTAAATGTAGATGGAACATTAAGTTTTGGTGTATTAATTCCAGCAAAAATGTCAACTGTTGTCATAATAACAATAGCAATCATAACAGCGAAATCACTAAAAATTTGGCGAACTTTTGTTGGAAAATATTGTCCAGTACGGGCTTTTTTTAATGTTGTAGCTAAAATAAATGTTCCAGCCATCAACAAGACAGACATTAAAAATTTATCATACATAATATAACAATTACTACCAGTTGCATGACCACCAAGAGTTCTACATTTTTCCATTGGAACTTTTGTCCAATCAACAGATTCTCTTGCAATATCAATATATTGTGTTAATCGTTGTTTCTCTGCAATATGAACTATTTTTTCAAAACTTAAATCACCACCAATACAAAAACATGATCCAGATGTTCCATTAGTTGGATTATAAGGAACAATATCAAGTTGATTTGTAATATTAAATAATTTACTTATTGCTTCAAATATAAAAATTGCAGCAATAAGTGTTGCAAAAGATTCTTCTGTAAATCTTGTTATATATGAAACAAGAGATGATGCATCAGTGACAACCATTAACATTAATATAGCAGCTGTCCATATATGAACCCAAAAACGGAATGATAAATAATTAATTCCACCAAGAGTTCCTTTACATAAGTCAAAAACAATTGTTTCAAAAACTAAGACAGGACCAGTTGAACCAATAATTGTTAGTGGTTGACCAGAGAAAAAATGATATATAACTCCTGATAATGCACCCGAAAAGATATTTTCCATTGCAGCCATTCTTTGGTGAGTTGCTTCTTCTAATAAACCACCAAATGTAACAATTGGTGCTAAAAGAGCAAAATACATGAAACATATTGTTGCCATACATTGAAGATTAAAAGCATCAGTAAAATCACTAATATAATGTGGTAATTTTCTCTTGATGTCTGCAACCAAACCACCACATAATTTTCCTGTTCTTTTTAAAGCCGGATCATTTCCATGACCTTCAATTTCCTCTACCTCTTTAAATTTAGTTACAGTAGATTTTGGTAATTGAAGATATTCCATTCCTGCCTGTTTTCTTTTTTCTTGTGATGGTAATGATGATGGTGGTTCAATACGAATTTTTGGATCCCATTCGCCTGGTGGAAGGCAACAAACATTATCTAAAAATTCATCTATTCCATGTAAAATATCTTCATTTTTACGAGCCATATATGCTACATCATGAAAAATGTCATCTGTCATTAATGTTGAAATAGCTCTACCAATTTCATGGAATTCAGTTGCATGTCCAGCTGGTCCTAAAAGAAGAAACAAAAATCTAGTTGGTACTGGAACTTCTGTTATACTTCCAAAATTAACAGATTTCTTAAGTCTAACAAAACATGTTATATGATGTTGAAGGAAATCAGTTTCACCAACTAAAACATTACATCCCTCAGTATCATGGTGTAATTTTTTCATAAAATGAACATTTCCTACTTGTGGTGGTTTTTTATCATTTGGTACACCCAATGTACCATCTTCATTTATTGTAGGTTCTCCAGTTTTAGCTAAACTACGTGCATGAGAAAAAGATTTTCCAATATCAGAGATAGATCTTACAGCAGAAAGAAAAGTCGAAGAGTTACCCTTTAAACCTCCCTCTTCATTATTTTTTTTTGGATTTTCATATTGATGTTTATGTCTTTTAAGGAGGACAGTTTTAACATCTAATCTAAGATGTTCTGGAAGTTGTTCTCCCTCAATTAATTTATCCAAAATATTTTCTAAACAATAAAAAATTATATAATAATAATAAGTTTAATAATTTTAATAAACTTACCAACAAGTTCCGCAAAACCTGTAGCTGTATCATCTAAAATTATAACACCATTTTGGATACAGGAACGTAATTGAAAGAGTGCATGTAAAGATAATGTAGCAACATGTGGTTTTGACCATCTATTACCTCCATCCTCAACATCTTCCTCAAATTTAACCCATCTAGCACTTTCATGCCATTCTTCAACACCATCAATTTTTTTTAATTCACTCATTTCAGTGAATAAAGGAAATAAAGCTGTATTCTCTTGAAGAATAAGAGCAATTTTTGCAGCTGGTGACAAGTGGTCATGAGCTTCATCAATATCTAAAGATTGATGTCTCATTGAAAGTCTACGATTACGAATAGCAGCAGTACTTTTTTGTCCATGACATTCCATATTCATCCAAATATTTTGACATCCTCCTTGAGGATCTAATTCAACAATAGATGGCTGAAGGACAGTCTCAGATGGTTTTTCCTCACTATTATCACTTTTGTCAGCCATCTTACTAGAAAACTAATTAATGGTTAGTTATGATTGTTATTATAAGTTTAAATTTGTTAATATCTAACCAAATAACCCAATTAAAAATATTTCTATAAAAAAATTAAAATATATTGTAATATTTTATAAAATATACAGTATATAAAAATTAAATTGAAAGGAGTTACTCAAAATTATTTTATCATTAAATACCGTAAATAAATAACATTTACCATCAATTAATAACTTTAAAATCACAAAATACTAATTAACTAACTACACATACACAATTAAAAGCTTTTAAAGGAAGATAAAAAGGAAGATATATTAATGTATATATAAAATTATAACCTTTAGTTATTCATCTTTAAAAATTAAATTTTTCATTTTTAAAATAAAAATCAATCTATGCTTTTATTTTCAGTAAAATATTAAATAAACATAAAAGCACTTATCTTTTATATCATAAAATGAAACTTTACTCTTTATCTTGAAATATATGAATATAAAAATATTTTTACAGGATTAATTTCAATGTTTTAATAGAATTTTAATATTAACATAAAATTTTAAAAAATAATATAAAAATTAAACAAAATGTTAAAATTTATTTTTAAACAATAAAATAAAAGTTCCTTAGTAATTTGTTAAATGTTAAATTTTTATTTATTATATTAATTTATTTGGAAAAAAAAAAATAGTTTTTTATTTTTATATAATAACAATATAAATGAAAGGCAGGGGGTATATACAGATAGACAGAAAGACATAAAATGTATTACATTTTTATTATAAACATTATTAAGACTGGTAAATAGAAACAAACAAAAAAAAGCTATTTATTAAATACTATTCTTAATTTTTTTAATTTTTTTTATCAATATTTCCCATTAGAAACATTTATATTCCTAAAATTCCAATATTTATACGTAAGAATAATATATTTGTAAGTTGGTTAAACATAAAAGTAAACACATAGCCAACGCAAAACTCTCTTATCTTTCACTATATTAATCCAACGGTTAAAAGCAGCACCATCTCATCTTAATAGCTCACAGCGATAGATGTTTGGCCTTATTTTTATAATATATTACAACTCTTTTCTGTGCCATATGGTAAAATAGTTTATTATATGTCGTTTCTTAATCAAAGTTACTCATTTTTTTAGTTAAAAAAGAACATAGAATAAATACTGAAAAGAACAATGATAATGGTTTATATAATAAATTCCCTTAAGTTATAAAATATTTCTTATATTTAGCACTTATTATTACAAATAAATTTTATAAAATAATATTCCTATTAAAAAAAAATATCTTTAATAAAATTTACTAAGTATTAGTATTGATAGTTTTATACATTCTTAAACTATGAATAAATTAAAGTTAAATATCAAATAAAACTTAGGAAAAAAAAACTTTAAAATAAAAAATTTTTATTGGAAGATATGTGTGTATATATTTATTGAAAATAAATTTCTCTCTATGCCAATAAATAAAGATAAAAATGTAATGTATTAATTTTTTTTAATTATTCAATCTTTAAAGATTAATAACTAATCGGATAATTTTATTTTTCTGTGTAAATAATTTTATAAATATTATAAAATAATTATTTTAAATAAGTCTAACAATTTTTACCTGTTAGATACATTTGTACTAATATATTTTTTTTTAAAAAAAAAAATCAAACGTTTCTAAGGGATACCAAAACTTCGAAAGATTATATATAACAAACATAATAACATATATACTTTTTTTTTTTAAAAAACACTAAATATCTCAGCTACAAATATTTTTTTTTTCTTCCTTAAACTAAAAACAGTTAATAACTTCCTTTTAAATTATGTTTTTTTAATAGACACAATTAAGTTTAATATTAAAAAAAAAAAAAATCTATTAAAAGTTATAGTAAGAAAATAAATATAAACTTAAAATTTTCTTTGATAATTTAATACATATTTAAATTTCGAATATTTAATACAACCTTTTAGTAATGATAATTTAATTTATAATTCAAATAGTTTGGATATTAAACAATTGCTTACATTACAGATCAAATATAAGAGGGCAACTCGGATGAATTAAAATAAGTCTGTTGACAATGTCTCTAATAATTTTAATTATATTTCTAAATGTTTACCAAAAATATATTGTGAACCGTGAAAATTTAGAAGAAAAAAAAAAAGAAAGAGATAAATTAGAAGGAATACACAAAATAGTCAATATTTATTTCATTTTTTTTATTTTTATAAAATATATAACATCACACAAAGATGATGATAATTTTTAAAAATTGGAAAGAAAGAAATACACTAAAATTGAACTTTGTTCCTATCAAATATAATATTATAATGACAGTTTAATATTATAATGCTATAAGAAAATAGTGATTTTTTTTTGTTTTACACATTAAAATCTATGTAACAATAAAAATTGATCATTCCAAAAAATTTTAGACAGTGTTATACAACTATAATAACTTCTAGACATGTCAAAGTGAAGACAAAAACATACCATTAGTTTTACAATTTTGGACAATTTTATAAACATACCAATACAAAAAAATGTACATTTTATAATTTGATTTTTTTTATATTTTACAAGTATGATAGAAAAAGAATCACTTATCCCATTAATACTTACTGACATTTTAATAAAAATCTTATAGTATTTATACAAGCAAACATCTTAAATGTTTCGAGGATTGATGGCATTTACATAAAAATAACAAATCAAAAGTATTTTGAGAAGAAAAAAATTCAATATTTATTCATTTTCCGTTATTACACAATGTATATGCTTAAAATTTTAAAAAATTTAAAAAAAATATATATATAGCAACAAATAAATATATATATATATATATTATTATTTAATATCAACAATTGATGAAATTTGAAAAAGAAACAAATTTATAATATTAGCTAAATATAAAGAAAAAAAAAAGAAGTTTATTTATAAAATTTTTAAAAGTTTATTTATTTAAACTACAATTTCCCATAACAAATATCCTTTCAAATAGATTGATTTTAATATCACAAAACTTCACTCTATAAAATAAGAGCTTTATGAGAAATGACTATGTGTAAATGTAAATGCCTTAAGTAAACTAAAATATGGAGAATAACTACATATATAAAAATGAAATGTTTGAATAATGTTAATATAATTTAATAGAATGGGAATATCTAATTTGTTTTAAAACGAAAAAAAAAAATATATATATATATATACATTTAATTGAGATTAGACCAGTTCCACTTTAGATAATAATGGTCCTGATTATATTTTATCAAAATTGCTGACTTTATTCAAATCTCATACATTAATATGTGTATATATATATACCACCTCAAATGAGATGTCTTTTCAAATATTATGCATTAACATACAACTAGTGGAATCCATAAAAAGTCAATAGAATGGAAAAAAAAAGTATATTAGAAAGTAATTCACTATCACATCTCATATTAGAAATAGGAAATGATATATGTGATTATTATAAAAGAAATTGATAAAAGTTTACATTTTTGGCTATTTATATAAATATCAGTTAATTTATTTGATCAAGAAAAGTGTATCATTCTATATTAATAATATATACAAAAATATGTAAAAGTACAACTATTTTAGAAATAGTTATCAAAAAAAAAAAAAAAATAAATTGTTTAAGAAAATTTTTTTTATTTAGACATCTAAATATTATATTTATTATATGATATCATGGAATTCCTAAAAGTATACATAAATAATTTAAAACCTTATGTATTGTTAAAAGAAAAATATATTAATTAAAATTTTATCATTCATATATGACAACAATTAGGCATCATAAATTTAATTTTAAGCTTTTAGTTATAAAAATTACAATAAAATTGAAATTCAAAAATAAAAAAATATATTAAATATTTAAATGTGAATAATAATGTAAATTTGACAATCTATCAAAAGCCTCCCACAAAATAACCCCACTATAAATAAATAATATTTTCACCATATATATATATAAGTTTTCAAACTATAATTTTATTATTATAGCAAATATATAAATGTCAAGAATAAAACAAAATGGCAAAAAAGTTTTATTTTTTATTTTTGTTGAATGAACACATATATATATATAAAGATAGACTAAATATATCACTAAATGAGAAAAATGGATAAAAAAAGAATTTTATTTATACATTGTTTTTAAAAGTTTTATTAATTTTATTTTTTTTTCCTCTTACATTCTGATGAGAAGAGGAAAAAAAAATAACCCTTTAAAATAATTTTTATCAAACATTATTTCTTATCATTTTAAAAGTATAAATAAAGGAAAGGATTAGGGGGAAAAAGTTGATTATTATATAAATGATGCTTAGAATTATGACAACAAATATTTTATATGCATAAAATTTTCATACGTATCTCTTATTTTATAAAATGTACTTTAAACAAGTTTTCTATTATTTCTGTAAATTGACAATATTTTTTTTTTTGAACATATTAATCTTAAAAGTTAATTGGTTGCCCTATCCTTTCTATTATTGGTTAAAAATAAATAAAAGTTTTTCTTAGATTTTCCATTTGTCTTGAAAAGAAAACAAACTATTTTATTCACTTTTGACACCCTTGTTTAGTTTTGTTTATTTTTATTAATTTTATTCCTGCAAATATTGAAAAAGAGATTTGTATTTACTTTTCAATTTTTTTTTTTTATTAAATAAACTTTATTACTTTAAAAGTAATACATTTTTATTATTTAAAATTTTTAGAATATAAATAGAAAGTTTATAAAATTTTATTGTTATAATTTTTTTCTTTATTATACAATATATAATAAAAATTTCTTAAAATAGAATTTAATTTTTCTTTTCAAAAGAATATTTATTTTTAAAATTATGGCTTATGAATCACGTTATGATCCTGATATAATTCCAAAAGATGGTAAAAATAATAGAGCTTGTTTGTTATGTGGATTAGTCAAGTCTGTCAACTCATTTATGATAGATGGTTGTGAAAATTGTGAAGACTACCTCGCGTTAAAAGGTGATGAAGATCGTATACGTTGTTGTACTAGTGCAAATCATCAAGGAACAATACTTGTTTTAGATCCATCTGATTCATTTATTTGTAAATATCATGTATGTTTAATATTATTTTATTATCTATATATGTAACAAAAATTTTTATATTTATCATATTTTATAGAATATTGAAAAAGTTGTACCAGGACAATATGCTATGTCAGTTTGTGGGACATTGCCAAGAGATATTATAAGTGAATTAAGAAGATATGGTATAAAATATAAGCCACATTCAAGAGACATTGCTAATGCATAATTAAATATTTATTATTAAATAAAACAAAAAAAAAATCAACTTTGGAACAATTGTTATCAATGCTTATTGTTATTTATGTTTAATAAAATTTTCTATAACTTTACTACGCCCACCATTTACTATTTATTTTAAAAATTTTTTACAATCTTTTCTCAATACTTTATAATAATAATAATAATAATAATATAATTTCTGGTTAAATATTTTTCCGTTAACAAATAAGATTTATATTTTTAAATATAATAGTAATGAATTGAAAATGTATTAATGTTATAGTATTATATATTTTATCAAAAGAAAAAGAAAAAGTTGTATTATAAGAAGTGATCTAGTAAAAATAAATCTTGGCAAAATTTATTGAGTTATCTTTTATGTGTAAAAGTATATACTGTTATATTGATAGCTTGTTTAATGTTATTTAAAAATATATTGTTAAAGGACTTATACTTTATCTGTTGAAGGGTCTTTGATTTTATTATACATCTGATGAGTTTAGGCCATTTAAAAATGTTTTTAATATATTTATACGGCCTTGACTATTGTCACAGGAAGTAATGTTGCTTTCTTTTTGGTTACTCTACTAATCGATTTATCTTGTGGTGTATTGTTGTTAAATTATATATATATATATAATATTATACTATATTTCTATTGTATTATTGATATAAAAATTGTAGGGTACTAGATTTTAATGAAAAAGAAAATATATTGAAAATGTCTATAGCAAGTCATTATCATTCTCACAAACCAAATGTTCCAATTATAATTGAGGATGTTTTTCAATGGGTAAGAGAAGGTAACACTTTTCAAGTTCGTGTTTGGTTAGATGATAAAGAACATGATTTAAATGTTGGGTAATTAAAAAAAAATAATAATAATCAAATTTGATATAATTTTAAAATATTTTTAGAGATGATCATGCATTTTCATTACTTCACTGGGCATCTAAAGAAGGGCATTTTGCTATTGTAGATTTATTATTATCACGTGGGGCACGTGTAAATGCTACGAATATGGGAGATGATACTAGTCTTCATCTAGCTGCATCACATGGTCATAGACAAATTGTTGTTAAACTTTTATCTAAAAAAGCAGATGTTAATGCTGTTAATGAACATGGTATGACTCCATTACATTATGCATTATTTTGGGGATATGATCAAATTGCTTTTGATTTAATAAGAGCTGGTGGTCTTGTTAATGTAGCTAATAAAAGAGGTTTAACACCTTTAGATGTTTGTCAACCACAAATTTTACAAATTATTAAAGAAATAGCTTCAGAACATAGACAAGATATAAATGTTAGAATTCCATTTAAAGATGAATCATGGAAAGGAACAAAAAGTAGAACAAGAGATGCAACATTATCAAGATATACAGGAGTAGATATAAAATCATTAACTTTAGCAAAACAAATTTCATCAGATCATTCAGCAAAAATATATTATGGTAAATGGCAAGGAAATGAAGTTGTTGCTAGAGTATTAAATATTAAAAATGTTACTCCTCGAATTTCAAGAGATTTTCAAACAGAATTTCCTGCTTTACGTATTTTTGCAAATGCTAATATATGTCCTGTCTTAGCATGTGTTAATCAACCACCTAATCTTATTGTAATATCACAATTTATGGAATATGGATCACTTTATAATGTATTACATGAACAAACTGCTGTTGTAATTGATCATGCTCAAGCATTACGATTTGCTCTTGATATTGCTCAGGGAATGGCTTTCTTACATACACTTGATCCATTAATAATGAGATACTATTTATCATCTAAACATGTTGTTGTAGATGAAGAATTAAGTGCAAAAATTAGTATGGGAGATACTAAATTTAGTTTTCAAGAGGTTGGAAGATGTTATTCACCTGCTTGGATGTCACCTGAAGCTTTAACAAGAGATCCTAAAGATTTAAATCAACGTGCTGCTGATATGTGGTCATTTGGAATATTATTATGGGAATTAGTTTCTAGAGAAGTTCCATTTGCTGATTATAGTGATATGTCTCCAATGGTTGTAGGTATGAAGATAGCTCTTGAAGGTTTAAGAGTAACAATTCCACCAGGAACGGCAAAATCTATGGCTAGACTTATCAATATTTGCCTAAATGAAGATCCCGGTAGAAGACCTATGTTTGATCAAATTATTCCTATTTTAGAAAAAATGGCAGCTTAATGGAATGTATAAAATTTTATTACTTTTTTTTTTTTTTTGTTGTCTTAATAATGATCTGCAATTTTGCTGGAATCTTATATGCCTTATTATTATAATCTTTCTATAAACCAAATGCTTGTGTAACAAAATATTTATGTATCGTATATCTAAATAAATAAAAATATTTCTTTAGTAACGTAATATTTTTATGAAATACATAATTAATTAGTTAACATTTTATAAAGTTAATATAAAAAATATATTTTATTAATGTTAAATAAATTTTAAAGCAGGAATTTTATTATACTTGTTAGACTACCTTTTTTTCATTTAATCAACATTGAAAAGTTTATTATATATATTCATTACATTATTATTTGAGTTGTAATGTTAAAATTCTCATTTTCAAAAATGCATCACTTTTAGTGATTAAATTGACAATGACAATATACTTAAAAAAAATATCAATTTCATTGTAGAGTCAATAAATTATATTTTTTAGGAATAATATGTAAATGATAACATTTGATTTATTGTCAATATAAAATTTCATTAAATAAAATAAAACAAAGAATGATTAATCACTAGTGAAACAAAATAAAATAACAAAAAAAAATTTCATATTAACCAATAATTATAACCTCATTATTATGATAATATAACATTTTTTAATTTAATATAATTATTATATAAATGATAACAGTTTAATTACATAATTTTTTATCCAAAAAAAAAAGTTATAATTTTTGTTGCATTTTTTTAAATTCGATTTGTTATCGTACATGTTTAATCGATGTGATTATCATATCTATAAAACAATTAAATATAAGGATTTAATATTTTGACTTTTTTTAATACCAATTATCTATTTTATATCATAATAATCTTTTTGATAAATAATATCAATAATATTTTTTAAAAATTATGAATTTTTTTATTTTATATTAAAAGGTAAAAAATTTAAATAAAATACATAATCATATTTTAATCATTAATAAAAGCAATTTTTTTTTAACTATAAATTTTCTATAAGATTTCAAAATTTATCTTACTTTTCTTTTTGGTAAACATTACAATAAGATCTTTTTTTAAAAATGTTAATATCAAATGTTAAATAATATCTTAAATAAGTATAAAAAGTGAAATTAATTGTTAATAATATCTTGTAGACATTGATCAAGAGTAGAAAGAGCAGGAGCAAAAAGTGCTTTCATTAATAAAGTAATTATTGGTGATCCCTGTTGAACAGTCATTTCACAAAGAACATTAACATTATTTGTATATTTAATAGAAATATACAATATATCTTTATCATTATCTTGTCTTCGAGCTGTAATAAAAGCATTATTTGCTTCCAGTTTTTTACAAATATCATCACAAGAAAGATTTTTTGGATTTGATAATTGTTTTGTCAATTCATTACTTTGAGCAATATCTTTCCATTTCTGTAAATATTCAGCTTTCTCGAGTTTTCCAGTCTCAACAAAATAAATGTTTAATGGTGCTAAACAACTAAAGTAGAGAATTCCATTGTCACTTTTAATTGCTACCTATAAAAAAAACATAATAATTACTTATTTTGAATATCATTTTCAAATTAAATTATTTGACGTCATTAAAAAAACAACAAACATAATTAAATGTGTAAAAATTGTGAAAAAAATAACACTATTACTAAATGGAAATGTTATCATAGAAAATTCTAGGGAAAATATTATTTTAAATAATCAAACTTACTTGTATATTAGTTAATGGATCCATTTTTAAAACACCACCACCAACTTTACATTGTAATGTAACATTCTCAGATTGATTTGGTTGTAGAGGAGATGGAACATACAATGGGACAGCTGGAACAAGACCAAATGAATTTCTATTCATTTGAAGAGCAAAATTACTCAAAGGAACCAATGACTTATTAGTAAATGTCATTTCCATATATATCTCACCATTTCTACGTGTAAATGTTCCTAGAACTTCAAGACCTTTTCCAACATTACTGTCAAGCCACAATGTTTTTGGAGGTATGTATGGACCAAAAGATGATGATATATCAAAACCACCAAGTGTATTAAAAGTATTTGTTGTTGTTGATCCAAAAATATCTACATTACTTAAAGTGGATGATGGTTGAGTTTGTGGAAGAATTGATGTTCCAAGAATATCACCAAATAAGTCATTGGTAGTTGTTTGTGCTGGAGGTGGATTTGTATTGGTGGTAGATAAATTACCTAGACCAAGAAGATCATCCAATCCAGTAGATGCTGGAGCTGGAGGTTGTGGAGGAATAGTTGGTGTTGGGTTGATGTCAAGAGAAAGAAGATCAACAATAATATTATATTGTGAAGGAATAACAGGACCAGTTTG
Source organism: Strongyloides ratti (assembly GCF_001040885.1). Classification (NCBI taxonomy): domain Eukaryota; kingdom Metazoa; phylum Nematoda; class Chromadorea; order Rhabditida; family Strongyloididae; genus Strongyloides; species Strongyloides ratti. The sequence goes on from NC_037308.1 coordinate 9,482,561, forward strand.
AATGGGTCCACCACCACCAATACCACCGGCGCCAGCACCTCCGAAATTAAGAATATCTCCAGCCTCATCATTACTTTCAGAAGATGGAACTCCAAGTTTCTTTAATGGTTGACGAGATGTATCAATAAAACTACTTGGTGGTTTGTGATAAACAGAAGCAAGTGTACCAATATGATTAATTAATTGATTAAGGAAAGATGGTTCAAGGAAATCTGTTTCTCCTGAAATCAAAGGTTTACTAGCTAAGACAACTTCCTTTGCTGCTGCTGGATCAGCAGAAAGAAGCCTCCAGTATATATAACCACGATCTCTTAAATCAGGATTGTCTGAATCTTGAGTTGCTAATGCAAGAACACGTTGAACAAGATCCTGTGATTCACTAGGTTTTTTCAAAAACAATTTAACTGTAGCTGTAAGTAATTGTAATTGAACTTGTGTACTTTCATCATGAAATGTTTCAACAAATGACTCTAAAAGTTCATCAGCATTTTCAATTCTTTCTGCATATTCACCAATAATCCAAATCATTGATGCTCTTGCTTCTGGTTCATCAAGTGTATCTAAATTCTCACATAATGTAGAAATTATACTTTCATATTTATTTGGATATTTTCTAAATATATCTTTAATTACAACAACAGCTTCTTGAACAACATAATTAACTTTTGTTTGTAAAAGTTCTAATAAAGTAGAAACACACTTTTCAGCAGCAGTTTCAATTTTAATGGCACATCTACCAATAGCTCTAACAGCTTTTCTAACAAAATCAACATCAACTTCAGCAGCATACTCTTTTAATTCACTTAAAACTTGTGCAATATTATTTTGTTGAGCAAGTCTAATCATAATATCAAGTTTTTCCATTTTAACATAAATTGGATCATTATATTTTACAAAAAAAACTTTCATTTCTTGTTTTAAAATATCTGGTCTTTTTTGTACAATAAGATTTATATTTCTTAATGCAACATATTGAATTTCAGGTTCAGCTGATAATAATGTAATCATTGGTGGTGCTAATTTTTTAGTTAATTGAGTAATAAATTCAGATGTTTCAGGAAGATAATTCATTAATTTCATTAAAACTTTAACAGTTGAAAGAACTACAGCAGCATTAGCATGAGCTAAACGTGGTGAAATTCTTTCACATATATTTTGTGCTTCTCTTTCATCTTTTGGTGTATAATTATTTAATGCATCAAGAATAAATACCTGTCCCCATTCTGTACATTCATTTAATGCAGTAAGTAATTTATTAACAAGTTGAAGATTAATTTCAAATAATTGTTTTGTTTGATTAATTTCAGTTATTGCAGCAACAGCATTAGCAACAACCATTGGATTTGAATCAGAAAGAAGATCTGAAAGTAATTCAACAAATCCTTGATCTTCAACTAATGATGGATTAATGTCATGTAACTTTGCAACACAAACAGCTGCCGTCTTTCTTACATATGGATCTTCATCTTTCATACATTTTCTTAATGGTTCACATAAATATTCTGTTATTTTATCAACACGAATACATCCCATTGTTCTAACAGCCAATGCACGTATTAATGGATTTGGATCTTCACAATCTTTAACAAAAGTATTAACAGCTAAAATTGCTAAATCAGGATGACTTTTAGCATAATTCATTAAATATAAATAAACTAATTTTTTTAATTCCACGTTATCAGTTTGCATACAATTAACAACATCAGGAAAAAGTGCACTAAAATAAAATGATAAAAATATTTTTAAATTTATACTTACCTAACATCTTTACCAACAGTCATTGAAGCTATAACTTTTTTAACTGCTTCTCTTTTTTTTTCTTTTTTATCGGAATTCAATTCATTTTTTAATTCAAAAATTTCTCCCTTTTTAGTAGTAGTAAAATATTTAGAATCAGTCATTTTTACCTAAAAAATAAATGTATTAATAAAAATATTATTAGAAAAAGATGTAATTAGTTATAAAATAATATAATTATAAATTAATTAACAATAGGACAAAAAAAAATAAACTGCCGACTTAGTGTTCTATTGATTTTATTGAAGAAATACGCAAATCTCCAACAATGGTATTTTCACTATGTTTGTATATAGTAGGAAAGACAAGCAAAATGAGAGAGATTAAATAAGAGATAAAAGAAAATATTTTGACATTATGCAAAAAGGCTCAGGATTCTTTTTGTTATTAGCTTTTTAAAATAAAATAAAATATAAAAAAAATAATCTAATTTTACTTACAATAATTGTTAAGTAATCATAAATAAGATAAGATAACTCTTTGAATACATCACTTTTATGTTATATTAAAGATATTTATTTTTATACTTTTTATTATTTAATTTTTGTAATGAGAATTTTTTAAACAATACATAAAATATTGATTATCTAAGTATACATAAATAAAAAAAAGTATAAAAATTTTTTTAATAATTTGTACATAATTATAGTTTTCCATTAGTTTTTTCATAAATTTCATCATAAGTTAAACTAATACCAGACTCAATTGTTGAATTTTCAGAACAAGTAACATCTTCATCAACTTCTTTTCTTAATATTGTATCAATGTCTACCTGTGAAAAAAATGCCGTTGAATATGGTATTTGATGAATACCTAATCTTTGAGATATAGCTGCACGAACCATAAGATTACTTAAGTTTAATGCAAGTGCAGCTCGATAAACATCTTCATCTTTAACTAAATATCTTACTTCATCATGAATAGATATACAAAACCTGGCATCAATATTATATTTTTGACATAACCATTCCATATTAATTAGTAACATGTGTAAAAAGTCAACTGCTGATGATTGAATTATCCAATTTGTAATAGAACGTCTAAAAAAATTTAAAAAATGAATTGATCCGGTAGAATATTTTGGTCTTGGATGAAAACCATTACCAAGTTTACAATTTAAAATAGGTGTTCTTAGTTCAGGTTTATCTAAAATAATATTCAAATAATTAAATGTATCTGATTCAATTCCATCATAATATAATTTATATATTGTTTTCTTAAAACATTTTTTTTCTATATTTTCTAATAATAATTTAAAAAATTTTATTTCACTATTTGGTAAATCATTTATTAATGAAGTTTTAGCGTATTTTATAAATTCTTCTTTAACTATATTTGTTGTATAATTTTCATTTACATTATCACCTATTCTAACAAAAATTCTATCATTAAAATGTACAAGTGTTTTAAATTCATTTTCATCTCTTGTTTTTTTATACCATGGTAAAAAAAATTTAATGTAACCTTTGTTAATTTCTACATAAAGTCCTTGTTTACCTTTTGTTTTTTCAAAAGTTTTTTGGGCAAGTTTTTTAGCCTCAGTAATAGGAACATTGTGCTTAATTAAAACAGAAACTGCATGACTTGGACCGGAACCATAAAGTCTGGCGTAATTTAAAATTTTAGCTATATTTCTTGAAATTCCTGATTCTTTAGCAACAACACTATGAAGATCAGTCCCTTCATTTTTATTTCCCATAAGAACTAGATATGAAAATAAAGAATCACCAATATATTTATTTTTTTTTATACTGTCACCCATAATTGCTGCTAACCATTGTTCTTGTGAATCAACATCTGCACCAACAATTTTGTATCCTTTTGGAGCTTGGATTAAACTTTTTAAACCAGAACCAATAACATCTTTTTTTGAAGCTGTAACAGTTAGCCATAGTCTATGAGTTGATCTTCTTGTAATAGTTCCTGCAGGAACAACTGATGGAGCAATTACTCCATAATTACAGTTATCATCTTTCCATATCGGTAATTCATCTTTAAATCTTTTTTGAAAATTTACCCAATATGTTGTTTTAGCTAAATTATTAATAATACAATTAGCTATTTCAGAACCTCTAGTCGAAAAAAGAATATTATCGCTAAATAATGATTGATGTGATTTTGAAAAAATACTTCCAACATTTCCTGTACTATTTGTTGGATGAGGAAGACGATAAAATAAAAGTAACTTAAATTTCCCTACAGGTTTGCTTTCATCTTTTATTTTATTAAAACCTTTACTTTTATTTGACTCAATAAGAGAAATTATTTCTTCTTCTGGCATATTCGGTATGTCAAAAGTTTCTAAATTTTTAAATGAATTTTTAGATTTATTTATTGGTTTTAAATATCCCCAACCATATTTTTTTATATAATGAACAGGATAGATACCATAACAAACACCAAAAACTTTTGGTAATTCATTTGACTTAAACTTCAATTCTACATTATCTAAATCATTATTTTTAAAATTTGACAAACAAGTTAAAAACCATTTAGGTAAATTTTTGTTTTTATCTATATTCCAATCACAATCAAACATCCATGGATCTTTCTCATAATTATCTTTTAAATTATCAATCAATTGTTGTATGAAACCAATAATATCATTACGTAATTTATTAACAATTTTTTTATATTCATCATCACAAAATTCTTGAAAACCATTCCAATATTGATTTATTGGTAGATAAACATTAGCCATTTTTATCATTCCATAACGTGTAATTTGACTAGGAAATCTATACATAAACTCATTGTACATTTTTTGATAAATCTGTAGTGTTGCTAAAACATCAGTAGCACAATACTGTGTCAAACGTTGAAATTCATCTCTAATTTGTTGAATGTCTCCCACAACAAATAAATCTCTAGTTTCTTTTTCTACATTTATATGATTTTCATCATCAAATGGTACAAGAAAATTATATAAATCTTTTAAGTTATATTTTGTTACAGTTTCTTTCCATTGTTCTAACCATGAATATTCACTATGAATAGATGGATTATAATCTTTTTTATCATAAAATGTTGTTTGTGAATCAGATACACTATACATTGCTATTGCCATTGACATTGTATCCCAAAATGCTATTTTTGATGCATTATCATAGTATTGTTCCCTAACTCTACTTCTATCAAAAGATACATTATGTCCAATAATAATTTTTTCTCTGCTATCTTTATCTAATCCTTCTAATGGTATCAAATGATCAATCTTTGAGTAAACAGGAACAGGTGTATCTTTTATTAATCTTTCACTACACCAACTATACCATGAAGTATTAGATAAAGCTACAGCTAAAGTTGGTAATCTTCCATCTTGTACACAAACTTCAACATCAAATACTAAAAAATCTTCATCTGGATAGTCAATCTTATATATGTATATAAATTTTAAATTATTTTTATCAACCTACTTTTATTGGTTTGTCATTTTCATACTTTACCCAACCTTCAATAAAAGCCCATTCTTTAGGCATTGGAGGAATTTCTTTTGTTAAAAAAGCTTTTATTAAATAATTATCATAATTTTTATTAAATTTCTCACCAAGTAATTCAAAATGTTTTAAAATATTCCCTTCACAATATAATTTAGGTAACGTTGGAATTTTAATGTCTTCTATTTTGTATCTTTTCTTATCTAAAGGATTTGTTGGTATATCATTAAATAAATAATCATGTAGTATTTTTGGAACAATTGGAATTTGTTTACGTTCAATTGATGAAAAACGTAAAAAATAAATATTGTTATGTCTACCATTAAATTTAAACCATTTTGACATTTTTTAAAAAGTAACAATCTACCTTATTTTATAAAAAAAAAAACTTAATAAATTAAAAATATTATTTAATTTTTATTTAATCATTGAAGTTTATGTTCTTACTTATTTTCCACATAAGAGATAACAGAATTTTATTGGGATAATGTAATTCAAATTTGTTTAATGATATAAATAAATTTAAATATAAAGAAAAAGAAAAACTAAATTTATAGTTTTAATATACAACAAACTTAATAAAGTATAAATTATAGCGAATAAACTTTTCACAGTTTCTATATAGTATAAATTTCAATAAACATATACAAAAAATTTTGGTAATGCGTTTATGTAGATTTAAACTTTTTTATGTTATTTATATTTAATTTACAATGGAAAATGGTATAGACAGTGAAGAATGGAGTTTTCCTGGCATTAATTATGATAAAAATATAATAATTGTTAATGTCAAAGAAAATTCTAAGACATCTAATTTACTTGAATTTATGAAATCAACTTTTAATGTATGTTTTTACAAAAAAAAAGTATAGTTAATTTAAATGTTTTAGGAGGAATCAACTAGAAAAATAATCATAAAAGGATCTGATCGTGCTTGCCATAAAGTAGTATCACTTTCTGAGTTGTTTAAAAGAACTTATGAAAAAGTTATCTACCAAACTAACAAAATTACATCTGTTCTAGAAAATAGTAACAATATTAATTGTGAAGATGGTAATAAAATTTTTAAAAGGAAAACGATACCAACTTTATGGGTATTATTGTCAAAAGATAAATTAGATCAATGCCCTATTAGAAAAATTCAAAAAACTGTCAAGGGAAAGGCTGATTTTGAGGAGTGGATTAAATGTACCTCTTTTCTTAAAAAACCAATGGAAAATGATAAACAAAAGAAACGATTGAAAAGACCTATCCAGAGAGAAGACCCTGATCAAGTTAATCCATGGGCTAGAAAAAAAAGAATAAAACCATCAGAAAAAAAATAAATGATTATTTTATTTTGTTATGTTTTTAATTTTGTACCTATATCAAATTTTGTTTTAGTATTTGAATAAGTTATATTTTTAAATTAAATTTATGTTGTTTTTTAAAAGTTGTTTAGATTTAATAAACTCTTTATGAAATGACTTATGTAATGATACATTGTTATTTTATTATTTATACTACACCCGATATATATTTTTTTATAACTATATTAGCACAAAGTCTGTTACACAATAGCTTGCATAACAATACAAAATCTGTTTTATAATAAATCACAATTATATTTTAAAATTACAAGTATGACAATGAAACAATAATTATCGAATTAAGATTGCCATCTGTGAAATGTCAGTTAACTGAAAACAACTGTTAACATTAAAATAGAAATTGTTAACAATTATTAAAATTACATCAATTAACTTTTAGAATTAAAAGTAATAAAGTTCTAATTTCACTAACCCTGCAGGAGTGAAATTTAAATTACTAAAAATGAATAGACATAATATGACATATAAAAGTAATTACATTCCATCATATTATGATTTTTAAATAGGATGTAAATAATAATTTAACTTTTATACTTTCTAAGTAAAATAACTTTTTAAATATAAATATTTAATTTATTAATATTACTTTATTATAAAAAAAGAGAAGATTGCCATCTAACATTTTTTTACTATTTTTTTTTTGTATATCTTTAAACATTTCACATACTCATCATCATATTTAAAGAAATAATAATATTTTATTAATTAATATAAGTAATAATAAATATTATTCATTTCTTTACTTTTTTAATGCTAAATGGTAATAATTACTTCAAATTTTTTATTTTTAGAAAAATTACTCATTTATTGTTGTTTTGTTCTATTATTTATATATGTTTTGTCTACTTTTACTCATTCATATTGTTTTCTCAAATTACCATTTATATTTTTGAAAAAGAAATGTTTTTTTTTGTAATTTTAAAGTACAAAGTATTTGTAAAAGATGTTTTTAATATTTGTATAATATTTGTCAATATTTATGATACATTAATTATACTTACTTTTTTAAATTTTGTAAATAAATAGAGTTATTTATTAAATTAGATAATTAAAAAAAGTTAATTTACTATATAAAATATTTTTTTTTTAATAAACATCTTAATAATTCTTAAATCCTACTTTAGCTATTTGGATCATTGCATAATAATGAGGCGATTGTATGTCTTGTATTCTAACTAATACCGGCAGGCAGGCAGGCAAGTTAAAAATGTTAAACTAGATGGGTTATAAGAAATTAATACATATAAAACTACTGTACTTCACATAATGTTAGGTATTCAAGTATGAATAAGTTATACTACAGACATGGCATTTGCGATAATTTTCTATTTAAATTACCCTGTTAAAGATATCTTCATATATTTGTTCTACTCATGAGGGTCACTTTCTTTTCGCGCCATTCTATAATATTATAATGTGTTTTACTTCTTCATTTCTTTTCTGAGATTTTGTTATACTAATATTTATCTATTTTTGATTTTTTAGATCAATATATTATTGACTTTTAAATATTATGATATATATATTATGATAAAATATTTTATGTAAAAAAAAATATATATCAATGGATTCATATAATCAGTATACTCCTAGTCCTTCTATATCTGTATCTGGTACATCACCATATTCAATGTGTCCAACACCATCAGTATCAACATTAGGTTATCCGATGTCTAATAATTCTAGTCAACTTGGGCAAATGCCAACATCATCTATTCCTGTTGTATCATGTCCAACATCTGTCTCTGTATCAGGAAATTATTCTTATCCACAAGGAAATACTTATCATCAACAAGGAATAGGTAATAATATATATAATAATCAAATTAATTATCAACAATCAAATAAAAATTCTCAAACATTACGACCAATAAATTATCCTTTAGGATATAATTTTAATCATTCAATTAATAATTATCAATCTACACCTACTGAAAATTGTGAATCTGTTGGAAGAAATTTTCAAACACAACAATGGATGCAAAATAATTATTTAGATAATACTTATTATAATCAACAGGCAACTTCTGGTGCTCCATCAGTAATTTCTAATGCTTCATATACCTCATTAGGTATGAATGATAATACTTCTCAAATAAGTTATCAAACTAATTTAACTGATGTTGGTAGAATGGGTGATATTAGATCTATGCTTCAGATGCAAAATTATGCTAGTTCAGTTATTAGTTGTGGAGAAAATGTTGATCCATCTTCAACAAGTTTGACGGATAATTTTAGAGCTAATATTTTAAATAATTTAATAGATGATGATGAAGAAATATGTAAAAAAGCATTAATGATTATTGAAAATTTATCTAAAAAAAATTCACTTCAAGCTAAACCATTTATTATAGATATTATGGATGCTATACATAATGATTCAACAACTTCTTCAAATATGGAAAGATTATTAAAATGTTTATATTATTTAATATTTAAAAATGAAGCTATGCTTTTAATAATAAGTTCTTTAGAAATTTGTAATTTTGTTTTTATTGATACATTAAGTAGGAGGATGATTAAAAATCAAAGATATGGAAAAGTTGCTTTAGTTATATTTTTTACATTATTATCATTACCTGGAGAAACTGGAAAAAAATTAAGAAAATATGCTAGAAAAGAAATTATAATGGATAAATTATTAGATTATTGTGATAAAATTTTAAATCCATCAAATATTACTATTGATATTCGACAATATTTATATAGTCAAAGAAAAGAAATTCGTTGGATATTAAGTTGTTTTAAACTTATTATTAATGATAATTTAAGAAAATATGCTTTATCAAAAAAAGGAATATTATTATTATTTAATATTATTGAAAATACTACACTTGAAGATGTTCAATATCTTACATTAGTATGTATTTCTACATTTATTTCATCTAGATCAATTGAATATGCAGAAGAATTTGTTAAACATGGTATTATTGAAAAGATAACATCCATTCTTGATATTACCTCTCCATCCCGAATAAATGGTATTGTTCTTTCTCAAAGAATTATTGTTGAATGTTATGATATATTACTTTCTGTATCAGATACAAATAATATTACAACAAATATTGCAGCAAATACAGTTGATTTTATGTTAAAAGAATTAAGAAAAGATGATTCAATAATAATAAAATATTGTACAGGATTTTTGTGTAATTTACCAAGTAAAAGTTCAGCATTTAAAATTTTACTACTTGAAAAAGAAATTATCTATCTATTATTAGGAACTATTCGTCGTTATTTAGAAAAATGTTGGACTGATAAAGATAAAAATGAACTTAAAATAAATGAAGAAATATTAGATAATTGTTTAACAGCTTTAAAAAGTTTAACATCACCTAATTCAAATTCATTAGAAAGAATACAATATGGAATGTTAATAGATAAATTTTTAAATATACCAGAAAGTTTTCAAATATTAATGAATCTTTTTATAAATAGTGTAGATAGCAACAAATATCGTATTATTACAATTCTCCATCGTTTTATATCTTTTGATTCAAATGACTATTTACGATCATATAATGTTGCTGAATTATTATTAAAGAATGTTGAATATATTATTAAAGTTATATTTGATAAGGCAAAATCTTATAATACATGTAATGAAAAGTTACAAAAAAATTTAAAAGAATTAATAATAAGAAGTATATCACTTTTACAATGTATGTGTATTTGTTGTATTAATGTACCTCCACAAATTAGAATAATATTAAGGAGAACCAATTTAAATTTTTTAGAATTATTAGATTATGTGAAGGATATTGATGTATGTATACAAGTTATTCAATTGGCAGAAGTGTTGTTAAATAAGGATGATAATATTGTTGATGATTGGTTAAATTATTCTCGGACAAATGATGCTGTTAAAGAATGTTCTTCATCCTATGATTATAGATTAAAAGAAGTAACACAAAAGTTTTTAAAATCAGCACAAGAAATGCGATTTTCTATTTTAACAGAAGAAGGAATCAATTGTGGTGATGAGATTTCTTTAGCAAACATTTTTGCCGGTAGCGGTTAAATATTAATAATAAAAAAGACACCAAGATATAGCAAATTATCATTTAAATTCCGGTATGTTATCAATTAAAAAAAAGCCCTAAATATGGTATCATTTAATTTTGGGTTTTTATTTTTAATTAAAAATAGACAAATAATATGCAATACTATTTCAAAATCATGGATTCGATGAAACAATTTAACAACACCTTTAATTATTTTTATTTTCAAACTTCTTAAAGTGGCATTTGTAATAGAATAAACACAAATAACAAAAAAAAAGGTACCATTCCATCTTGTCACCTTTCAAATATAACAAAGGGTATTTTAAAACTGATATAAGGGAATAAAAAACTTATTAAATAAAAAGATAGTTAATGTTTTGGACAATATTTTATATACATTATACCTTTTTTATTATCAAATTAAATATTTTAAATTAAAATGTTATTTGTTTTTTGTATATATATTTATATAAACTTTTTTTTTAATATAAAAACTTTATAATAATAAGCAATCATATAAAATGGAACTGATAAAAAGTTGAGTAAATGATAGTAATTAAAATAAATATTCAAAAAATTTATATTTAAACTGGAAAAGTTTTTATAAAAAATTTTAATAAGATTTTAGATTATCTATTTTATTAATCTGAATTAAAATTATTTTTTGAAATGAATATTTTATTTATATATAGGTTTATCAAGTGTATAAAAAATGTACCATAAAAAAATCTATCATAAATATTCATAAAGTATAATTTTACCAGTGAAATTAATATTATAGTTATAAAAAAATTATCTTTAAAAGAATCATTAACAAATCTATATTACTATCAAATTATTTTTACTAATTTTTGTTTTCTTATATTAAAGTAATTTTCATTTTTAAAATTCTATAAAAAAATGAAGACACCATTCCATAAGAGATTCAATAAAATTTCTAAAAATTTTTCCAACTCAATTTATCACTCAAAGGTAGTCACATAAACTAGAATGACAAAATTTAATAATATCTTCAATGAAACAATATTTTGTGTAAATGAGCACACCAAATTATATCACTATTGTACCAAAAATAATATAACTCTTATTTAATACTATTAAAATTATATGTTAATATGAGATTTTATAAATGTTTTGATTCATTCATTGAATAATCTCTACTATACAATAAAAATTAAATACTAAAATATAGTTTTTTGTTTTTAATTTTTCTTACAAGTTAATTTTTTTAACCTAAAAATATTAAATTTATTAATTGATTTATCATAAATGTATATAAAGTTTTTAAAATTTTTTTATAAAAACTTACAATAAATCAATTTTTTGAAAAAAAAAAAAAAAAAATCATAGGTACTGGTAATTTTAATATTTTTTTTTTATAAAATACTAGAATTTTGTTAACATTTAAAAAGTACAATTCTCAAATATATTTTTTTTATTATATAAAAAAATCAAACTAATAATAAAGTCGTAATTTTTTTTTTTAGTTTTATATTATCAATTTTACCTTTATACAAAAATATTAATATATAATTACCTAGTCCAGAATATCAAAAATAAATAAATATATAATGACAAATACGCATTTTATACTCAATTAATTTTCTAAATAAAACTTGTGTGATTAATTTATTTTATTATTAAATAAATTAAATGTATAAGTAAAAAAATACTTTATATAAAGTAATTCTAATTCAATTCAGTTAACAAATCAAATTATATTTTTTATTGTTGTTATATGTATGAAAAACAATTTTAGATCCATGTAAATAAATAATTAAAAAAAAATACTCTCCTTAAATGCTTTTTTTTTTGTAGATTTATAATTCCAATTATTATTATTTTTTATATGGAATAACTATTACCTCAATAAAAAAAAATACTGATTTTATATATGGTAAACAATTATTTTTAAAGCTTTTAAATTTGTTTCTTATCCACAATAAAATCAGTATTTTAAAATCTAAAAATATTAAATTATTTTGTAAAATTCCATTATATTTATATATAATAATTTTAAAACTAGCCAGTATATGTAGAAAAAAAAAACAAGGCGCATTCAATACTTCAAAAAAAAACATCCTTGAAAATGATGATAACTCTTTAAAATATCTTAATAAGCAATACTCTTTTGAATCATCTTTTTTTTTTTAACAATCTTATGAAAATTTTTACAAATAGTGAAGAAAGGAAATGTTATAATTATAGATTACACGAATAGATACATTTGATAAAATTACTCAAAATGTTGTATAATTAAAGTAATAAAATATTGTAATGAAAGTTTTTTTTTATATTTTTTTTTTCTTCAACATGTCATATTTATACATTATAATAATATTACAAATATTTTTTCTAAATCAATTATATAAAATATAAAAAAAATGGATATATATTAGCAATTTTTTTAATAAATTTTTGCAAAATATTATTTGTAAAATTGATCAAAATCAAATATTTCATATATATAAAGATAGATAAAAAGTTTAAGATATAGTACAATAAGATAAAAATTTAATATTCATGAAACTTTTTCCCTATGGCATTTGACATTATTCATTAAAGATTTGTACTTTGATAACCTTCATTTTAATATATGAAACATTACAATCTGATTTTGTATTCTTTTATCTAACCTTATTACTTTTTTTTTCTATATCATTATATTTTACTCATTTTTACTCATTTTACTTTCAATATTATAAGTTATTTCTAAACAAAAGTATTGTGTTATTTATATTTGTAATCCAAGGACATATATAATAATAATACTTAATGAAATATATTCTTTTATTCATATTCTAATTACATTATTCAATAATATAAACTGGAGATATTTTGTATCATTTAGATTCTCATCAGCATGATAACTAGCTTTAATATTATTTTTATTTGAAATGATCATCAGTAAAAAATTTTATATGATAGAAAAACATATATATATACATATATATAAATTTTTTTTTACGTGATTTATTATTTTAATAAGATGATTCAATAAAATTCCAAATATGTTATTACAATTAAAAAAAAAATCTTTTTTATATAATTTATTAATTTTTTTTTCATTGCTTTATTTATTTTGTCAATTATAAAGTATATATTATTACCTTTAATACACTTTTGTCATTCATTTTAAAAATCGACCTCCTTACTATGCCTAATTTCTTTTTAACAAAAAAAAATATAAATAAAAATTTTAATAAATATTTTTATATTTATTATTTTAACATAACTTTCTTTAACCTTTTATAAAATTAAATATTTAACTTTTATAAATCAGCTAAGATAAAAAAAAAGTCATTTTTTGAAGTAACAAAACAGGATTATAAAAGGTGGATGGCAAAATTTACCTTAAAATTGCTTATAAAAACTAGATAAGTTAGAAAATTATGCCAATTTTTTGATTGTCACTTATCTTTTAATATTGTTCTTATTTGGATGGCTCTTCAAATATATTATTTCTATCATTAACGGTAGTTAAGTTGATTATATTTATATAAATATTTCATAATACAAGGTTATCCAATTTATTCCTCACTCAAAAACCGTTATATATTTTTCTTTTTATTTTATAATTTTTTTTCTTTTGTTTTCATTTCAATTACTTTTTATCATTTTATGAATCAAGGATATAATATTTTAATATATATATATGTCTATATTAAAGCAAGATTTTTATTTTGTAATTTCAATCACCTTTATAATTATAAATTATTAAATCATTGAGAAGATCTTATCATGTAACATTTAGTTAACTTTATTCTATTAAAACCTAAAATTCTTCATTATTTTTCTTTTCCTGTGCCATCATACTTATTTTCTTATAATACTAATACATTTATATACATTTGATCATTAAATAACTACCCTTAAACTTAACAATGGCTGTCAATTTATACAATACCCCACCTATTTTCCTTCATATATCTGTTTATTATAAAAAGAAAATTTTAAAGTAAGATGAATACTTTTTATTTTAAAGATAATGTTTTTATATAATCATAGATATTCTTCCGACATTATAAATACCTATAAAACAATCATATACTAAAAATATTCATCAATGCCGTCTTGAAGTGTGATAGGTAAAATATTTACTATTAAAGTATAATTATACTATATATGTATATTTATACTGAATCATCCTCTATATTATTAAGAATACCGTGTACCACAAATAAATATACATTTATAGTAATTATTCTACATATTGTAAAAATTATTATTTACCACAAACTATAACTGTATTATAATAAAAATTCTTTTTTAAATACTTAATAAGAAACATTATCTTTATTAATATATTTTTTTAAAAAAAAATCTAAATTACTACTTATCTCACATTAAAATTAACATAATCAAAATTTCTAAAAATTAACTTTAATTTCTATTTTCTCATCAAATAATTTAATTGTCCTTTTTTTTTTTTTTGATTACCACACAACATTTTTTACAAAAACATTTTGATCTAATATTTTCTATTCATAATATCATCTTTCCTCCCAATTTCTATAATTGTTCCAATAAAACTTTTTAAAATTACTTTTCTAATATATTATAAAAAAAAAATAAAAAATGTTACCTTTATGAACATATGTCTATTATTTAATTTTTCTCTATTATATAATTGTCATTTCATCTATATATATATATAAATATTTAAATGTTAATATTTTTTTCAATATATAAATTTCATTTTTTTTTAATATTAAATTTTAATTTTTTTAAGGAATGCCAAAATAATAATTTTTTTAATAAAAAGAATATTAGCAAAAAAAAAAAAATGTTAAGAATGCTTAAAGAAAATTTTAGAGGACGGATTATTAATTATATTTTTAAAGTTATATGTATATATTTTTTTATTTATCCTTATATTATTCCTACATATCCATCACGATCATGTACAAAAAGTGAATTTAAATGTAAATTAGATAATAATTGTATTCCTCTTATTAAATGGCAAGATGGATATGAAGATTGTCTTGATGGTTCAGATGAAGGTATGTTTAAATAATTTTATAAAGTTTATATTATTATTTTTATTAATATATATGTATATATTTTTTTATAATAGAAAACAATACTTTATTGTTCTTTATAAATTATTTATTTATACATATATCTTTTGTTAAACAAATCACATTGGCTTATCAATATAATTTTACAACATGAATGTTATAAATATGTTTTTAAAATAGATTATCCTCTATTAAGGAATAAACTTATCATTCCATCATAAAATAGTAACCGTTTTTACAATCAATTTAAATAATCGAAAACCTACAATTACTTTTTAATTTTATTTCATTTAATATAATAATAAAAATTTTCGGACATCATTAATATGGTATACATATTTAATTCTTTTATTATTTTTATTATAAAAATAGTTTACCATGACAATTTAATTACTTTTTATTAAATTATATATTTATCTATTAATATAGACTAGGTAAATGAGAAATATTATTATGATTAATGATGATAATATACCTTATTATTGAGAAAAAAAAAAAAAATTTTCTTTCATATATATAATAAAAACTTAAAATAGTCCATTATTTAAAATGTTGACCTTAAATGAAACTTTTTTAATACTTTACATGATCAAAGACATTAAATATCTTCTCTTTAAACTGTTTCCCATTATATTCTTTAGTTAACTTTCAATCTTTTTCAAGAATGGCCTTCAAAAAAAAAAAAAGATAATACATTAAAATTTAAATAATAAAAAAAAATATTATTAATGATTATTCTTATTTTTAGTATGCCTTCCCTGGCAATTTGATTGTAAATTTGGATATCCAAAATGTATCTCTTCAACCAAGTTAAATGATGGTACTATTGATTGTATGTCTGGATTTGATGAATCCTGTCCATCACATTATTTTGTCTGTAAAGATAAGTCAAAATGTCTTGATCCACAAAAATATATGGATGGAAATGTGGATTGTAATGATGGGTCAGATGAACGTAAGTATAACTTTTTTTTTTAATCTTATCAAATAATGTAATATTATTTTTAGCTTGTCCCGAAGGAAAGTTTCTTTGTCATGATTCATCTAAATGTATAAGTATATCACAATTTCAAAATGGTATACCAGATTGTAATGATGGAAGTGATGAAGGTAAGAACCTTGAAAATTATATATATATATTATTGAGAAAAAAAGAAGAAAATTCTAATAATAATTATTTAAAGTGTTTTAGAAATTTTGAACTACAACCTTTTATATAATAATATAATGGGTTTTTTTTTTAAATATCTTTTTATTATAAGTAGACACTTTTTAAGCATATTCAAATATATTTAATATACTTAAATTATTTAAAGAATATGTATTTTTATTTATATCAATAAATTATATTATATAATAATAATAAAAATTAAACTTTTTTTTTATATTTATAGAATGTACTGTTACACAATTTCAATGTGCTTGTAAAGGAAAAGTTAAATGTATTGGAATAGAAAAAGTTTTTAATGGTATTAAAGATTGTGATGATGGTAGTGATGAAGGTTTTATTCCTCAAAATGGTTTATGTTTAGATGGATCAAAAGCTGTAATTCATAATGAAAAAATTAATATTGATAAAAAAGTTGCTTCTATAAGTACATGTCCATTAAATAATCCATGTCCTGAGAGACTTGGACTTGTCTGTTTAACTGTTGGTGGTACATGGAGATGTGTCTGTAAAATAGGAACAGTTAAACCTCCAGGAAGTTCAAGATGTGTACCAATAGAAATGTTACCACAATTTTTTTCTAAACCTGATGTCAATTGTACAACTGTCTATAATGATATGTTAATTCAGTATCGTCAATTTTATTCAAATGTTCCTAGAATTCAATTTAAAGATGACCAATCAACTGAAATATATAAGACACCAAAAACAACTTCTAATACTTTTAATACAACTGACATACAAAATGAAATATTTAGTTTAGATATTAATAAACAAGATAATAATCCAACTATTATTCATACAACATCAATAAACATAAAGACAACTCCAAAACCTGAATCAACAACATTAAATTTAATACAAATAAAAATTAAAAAACCTACTAATGATGGTACAGTACAAAGAGCTCCAATTAAAAGAATACAAACAACTGATAATATTCTTGAAATTACATCATCAAACTCAAAGAAAATATTATTAGAGGAAATTACTGATTTTGATTTAGATATGTTAACATATACTTATGGTTCTGAATGTGATCCATATATAAAAAATTCATGCTCTAATATTAATGGTACATGTATAAAAAATAATAATCAAACATATACATGCCAATGTAAAAATAATGAAGTTATGAATACTATTACAAATAAATGCACTGGTAAATATTTTAATTAAAAAAAATAATACTTCTTTTATTTTAGTTTTAATTGATGAATGTAGTGATCCAGAATTAAATGACTGTGATAAAAATGCCATTTGTATGGATAATGATTTTTCATATGAATGCTTATGCCGTGAAGGATATATTGATGTTTCTTTATCACCAATATCAAAACCAGGAATAAAATGTAAAAAACTTGTTAATGAGTGTAAAAATAGCATGTTAAATGATTGTGATAAAAATTCTTTATGTATTGATAAACCAAATGGATATACATGTCGTTGTCATTCTGACTATACAGATATATCATCTGATAGAATTAAAAAACCTGGTAGAAAGTGTCAAAAATGTAAGTTTAACTTTTTAAATATATTAATCTTTTTTTTTGTATAGTAATTAATGAATGTCAAATAAATAATGGTACAATATGTGATCCAATTGCATATTGTACTGATCTTCCTATTGGATATAAATGTTCCTGTCCAAAAGGTACTCTTGATATATCTTCTGATTATCTTAATAATCCTGGTACAAAATGTTTATCGGGTAAGTTTAAAATAATTAAAAAAAAACATTTTACTTTTAAAAATATAATATAAAAAATAGTAACTCATGATACAATATTCATATACCAGTTTCAATTAAAATAATTTATAATTCTTTAAAATTCAAGGTTTACTTAGTATTAAAAACTAAATCCAATTTAAACTATCTTTTTTTTATATTTTTTTTTGTTGAATTAAAAACTTCTCATTGAAAATAATTGTTAAGAGTCAAATAAAATTTGCCTCTCAGTTGTCAGCTATCTTGTTTACTATTTTTTTTTATTTATTTATAAAGATAATAATGTGTTTACTTATTATACTTTTTTTAATAGCTTATATTAAAAATTAATTTTTATTCTTTAAAATATCAAATCTAATTATACTTCTATCAAAAAAAATACAATTACTAACCACATGTTGTGACTGACAAAAAAAAAAGAAGGTAAATTCATTTTTGTCTAAAGATAGATGAACAGTTACCTAATAGAAGAATGTAATTTAATTGTCATTAATTAATAATGGTACAAAATTTCAAGGTCTATCTTATTACTAACACTATTTCTTTTTTAAATCATTCTTTATTAAATACCCACATACATCAGATACCCTCTGATATAGCCTAATTTGTGGTTAAAGTAAATGTGTCATTTATATTACAAATAATTCAATGAATAATTATCATGTTATTTTGTGCCACTTAGTAAAAAAATCTGATAAACATGGTTTGGGTTAAAGAATAAATACAAGTTTTTGTTTTAAAATATATTTTTTTTTAATAGTTATACTTTCACATTATACTTATTATTAATTTTTTTTTTTTGTTGAATAAATATCCTTCAATAATAAAGTTAAAAATCATAGAAATTGATGACAAAATATATCATTAGACAACAAAGAAAAATGATTAATATATTTTTATTTAAAAAAAAATTAAAATTATATTCAAAATTCATTAATTATTATTTCTTTTTTCAGTACCAAATGAATGTAAGGAACATCTTTGTAATCCAAAAACATCTGTTTGCCTTAAAATATCTAAAAAAATAAATAATAATGGTAATGAAGAAAATATTTATGGATGCCAATGTAAACCTGGATATCAAGATAATGATATAAATCGACCTGGCTTTAATTGCACTCAAAAAGGTAATTAGAAACATATACTATTAATATTAAAATCTTTTTAAAAATTTAAATAATCTTACTCATCACTATCTCTTTATGTTACTTGTCTTCCTCTTTTCAATATTATTTTTATAATAATATTAATCTATTATTAAGGTAGATTATTTGTAGGAGGGTTTTTAGAAAGTAAGTGTTAGCAACTATATAAAATTTCCAACCCACTACCTATGTATTGTATTAAAATAATATCATTTTACTCACCATGAGTTCCATTGAAATTAGAACTTTTTATTTTATTTCTTTAAGTTGCATCATTATCTCATCTTTTTTATTAGAAAATTTTTATTGAAATAACTTTTTAAATAATAAAATCATGCCTACAGGAAAAAAAGAAACTACATTCCTCAGGATGTTTTGTTAATATATAAATATATTTCTTTAATTCATTCAACAACTATTATTATTTTTATAATATTTTTAAAACTTTCCTCTACTTCATATATAAAATACTAAAAATCAACCACTAATTTTTATATCCTAAAAACAACTATCAATAAAAATATGGAATCACTAATCATTTAAAATATTCAATCCCACTATACAATAATTTCCCATGATTTTTGTATTAAAAAACATCAAAGATAAATCAAACATTTTTTTTATCATTAAAGATATAAATAGAAAAAAATAATTATCCTTTTTATCTCCACCTTAAAATTAAAACTGCTACATTTTTTTTTTTAAAATCTATCTAAACATTTTTCCTATAAATTTTTCTTTCACTCATCTTTTGTATATATAAATGGTGTATATATATATATATATTTATATCCTGAAGAAGGCGTATTTATTCAATTTCTAGGTTTGTTATATATTTAACTAATTTATTAATCAAGAAGATGTACAAAGACATTGTACGAATCATAGTTACGCTAAAATACATCTTAACATTTACCTAATTGATAAAAAAATTTTTCTAAAGACCTTCTTTCATTAATATTTTTTCTTAAACGTAATAACACATCCCAATCATGAAAAAGATTAATTATAAAATACCCTTTTTTGTTAAAACTTTTTATTTTTATTTTAAAAGTTACCTTCATATAAATATAAATATATATATATATATTATAGTTTACGTCTTTGTAAATTATAATTAAAGTTTTCTAATCTAAAAATTATAGATTTTTATTTATTATTATTTTATTTATTAATAGGAATATTCATAGAAATCACATTTAATATTTTAAACATTATCTATGAATAGTAAAAAATCTATTTCGAGGTATATAATACCTAATTATTGGTATCCTATTATATTATTTATTACATTAAATATTTCACTTACATTTTCCTCAAATTGTGATAGACAAAATATATTTAAAACATATCAAACAACTTACTATCATTCAAGTCCCCATCTTGTTAATGATGGAAGATATCAAGGTACATATAGTACATTAACTAACAATCTTAATTATTATCAACCACAAATCCAACAAACATACAGTAATACTAACAAAAAAATTTTTAATATAAATATTATATAATTTATTTTTATTATTTTTAGGACCTGATCCATGTTTAGATTTTTCTTTACATGATTGTGATCCAGTAGCAGCCTGTTACAGTGAACCTAATGGATTTTTTAATTGTCGTTGCCCAAAAGGTTTTGTTGATATTTCTCCTGATTCACGTTTTCCTGGAAGAAAATGTAAAAAAGGTAAGATTATACTTTTACTTTTACAATTATCCATTATTTACATATGTATATTTAAAATTTTTGATAACTTGTCTTTTTCCACCTAACAATTACTTATTTTTACCCTTACATCCATATTTATGTTACGTCCAATTAATAACCATCATTTTAAATATATTCATTTAAAAGAAAATACTTTTAACCACATAATAATTTTCACCTTTTTTTTTTAACTAATCATGAGTCATAAATTAAATATTAAATACTATTACTAAAATATATAGTATTCTTTCCAATAAAACATACATTCTAAATATATAGTATTTATTTTTTTTTTTAGCTGTTGATGAATGTAGTCTTGGGATTCATGAATGTGATTCTAATGCAGATTGCCTTGACACTGCCACATCTTATAATTGTAGATGTAGAACCGGATTTGCAGATGTATCTCCAGATCCCCTCAATAAACCAGGAAGACATTGTAAAAAAGGTATGTTTTTGATATATACTATTATTTAAGCAATAAATATCTTAAAATATATATTTTATTAAAAGATAAATATATCCAGATATTTTATTTATAACAATAAAATTAAACTCATAAAAATTATTTTTTCCTACCTTTTAAAACATTTTAAAAAAAGTTTATTGCCCTTAATTAAAGAAAAATTTTATCAAAAATAGATAAAAGTATTATAAAGCTAACTTTATGGTAAAAATTTTTGGTAATAAAAAAAAAATTTTTTTTTTTTGAATAATAAATTGTATATACATATATTAACATTTTAATACTACTAATTATTTAAATTCTTGATGATTAGAAATTTAAATAGTATAATGAAAATAAAAATTTATACTACTTTGATCAAAATATATCAAAAATCATTAAATTTTTAAACATTTTACTTTTATAAAATTATTTTGAATTTTTTAATAATCATAGTAATAGTAGATTATAACTTATTTTTTTTTCAAAAAAAAAGAAAGATTTTTATGTAAATATAAATATCTTGTTTTGAATTTTTATTACTTTCAAATTGGTACATAATTATTTAGTATAAACAACTATATAATTTTTTTTAAGTGAAGTTTCATTAGGCAAACCATTTTTTTTTGGTTAAAGATAAATTTTTAATTACACAAAAACACATTAATTCATTAATATTATAATAAGATAAAACAAAGTTTCTTAATAAAAGGTTTATTTTAATCGTAACAAGATTTAAATATAATATTTTATAGAAATTTTTGGGGTATATATATCTTAAAATTATATTTTTATTATAACTATTATAAAATATATAATATGAAAACATAAGGTTTTTTAAAATAAAAGCTTCGCGCTTACAATATTTCAAAAAAATTTTTTTACATTAAGAAAATTTGAATAATATTATATATATATAAGATAAATTAATTTTAATTTTAAAGAATAATATTTAAATTATTATAAGAAAAATATCTATTTATAAAGTATAAAAATCATTAATTTTCATTGTCTATCATTGGCTTTTATTTGCCTTTGATTGCCTTTAACTTCAATTACTCAACTTCTACTCTTCTGCTCAACGTTTTACCTACACTACTAACATATATTATATTTTATATAATTGTGTTAATTAACCAATAAAGGTTAACAATGTCAAATTAGTATAAAAATTAATCTTATATCAACTTTGACATATATATATATTTACAAAAAATTTAAATATATTAGTTTATCAATGAATGGTTAATTTCTATTTTTAGCAAATCAATGTTCAACATCTGATTGTCATGCTGCTGCAGAGTGCCGGGAATCACCATCAGGTCCAATATGTCAATGTACTTCAGGATTTGTTGATATATCAAGACAACATGGACGTCCACCAGGTAGAATATGCCGTGAAATTATTAATGAATGTACAACGAATGCTCATGACTGTTCACCTTCAGCACATTGTATAGATACATCTGAAAGTTATACATGTCGATGTAAGGATGGTTATAGAGATGAATCAACAAACTCCATTGAAAGACCAGGAAGGGTATGTGTTAAGTCATCTATTCCAGATGCCCCTGAATGTAATGTTAATGATCCATTATCATGTGATAAAACAAAACATGAAGTTTGCCTTTTTATTAATTCAAATTATAAATGTGTATGCCCACAAGGTTATGAAAGATTACCTGATGGTAGGTGTTTAGTTATTAATGAATGTAGAGATAGAAAATTAAATAATTGCCATGATAATGCTGAATGTATAGATTTGGCTGATGGTTTTACATGCCGTTGTAAAAGTGGTTTTATTGATATTTCTCCAAAAGGACAAATTGGTAGAATATGTAAAGAAAGAATTAATGAATGTTTATCACCAGAGAAGTATGGTGTGGATTGTAATAATAATGCTATATGTATAGATACAGATTCATCTTATGAATGTAAATGTAAACCTGGTTTTGTTGATATTTCTGAAAGATATAGAAAATTACCAGGAAGAAGATGTATTGAAGCAATTAATGAATGTTCAAATAGTTTATTGAATGACTGTTCTGAAAATGCCATTTGTGAAGATACTAAAGAATCATACATTTGTACATGTAAATCTGGTTTTATAGATGCTTCTTCTAATATTACTCATTATTCTGGTAGAGTATGTATTAAACCAACTAATAATTATATTCAAATTGATGAAGGAAGATATATAAGTAATCAAGAAACACATAAATTTGTAGAAAAATCATGTTCATCAACATCAAATTGTGGTGATAATGAAACATGTAAATTATCATCTGAAAAAAAGAAGACTTGCCAATGTAATGAAAATTGTATGCGTGATATTGATGGAAAATGTAAAAAAATACAATCATGTGAGGGAAATAATGAATGTGATACAAATGCCATATGTTCAAATGTTTTTGGAGGATATAAATGTCAATGTAGACCTGGATTTTATGATATCTCAACTGATCCTTTAAGGAAACCTGGTCGTATGTGTAAAGAATTAATTAATGAATGTGGAACACAAGCTAATACCTGTTCACCATTTGCTGTATGTATTGATTCTGCTGAAAGTTATTCTTGTTCTTGTTTACAAAATTTTGTTGATATTTCTAGTATTTATGGTCTTGAACCTGGTAGAAAATGTGTCAAAACTATTAATGAATGTAGTAGTTCATCATTAAATACATGTGATGAAAATGCTGATTGTATTGATACTCAAGATTCATATACATGTCAATGTTATTCAGGTTTTATTGATGTATCTTCATCAGCAAATTTACCACCAGGTCGTGTTTGTACTGTTGAAACATCATGTTCTAAACAAAAAACTGATCTTATCTTTCTTATTGATGGTTCAGGATCTATTGGATCAAGAGTTTTTAAATCTGAAGTTCTCCGTTTTATTGCAGAATTTGTTGAATTATTTGATATTAGTCCAACAAAAACAAGAGTTGGACTTATTCAATATTCTGATCAAATTCGTCATGAATTTGATCTTAATCAATATAAAGATAAGACTTCTCTTCTTAATGCTATTTCAAATACACAATATTTAACTGGATTAACACGTACTGGTGCTGCTATTCAACATATGGTTAATGAAGGTTTTTCTACAACTAAAGGAGCAAGACAATTATCACCAGATATTTCAAGAGTAGCAATTATTATGACTGATGGTCGTAGTCAAGATAATGTTACAGGTCCTTCAATAACAGCACGTTCAAAAAGTATTAAAACATTTTCTATTGGTGTAACAGATCATGTTTTGGCATCAGAACTTGAATCAATTGCTGGATCATCAAAAAATTGGTTTTATGTATCAAAATTTAAAGATTTAGATACAAGATTACGTAGTCTTATACAAAAAGCAGCATGTCCAGGAGTACAAAAACAACCAAATCTTCATGGTAAATGTAATGTTGAAACACAAACAGGTTGTAATCGGGAGTTAAATGAGATATGTATAATGGTAAATGGAAAGGCATCATGTGAATGTACAAAACCATTTGTTAGAAATCCAGTTACTAAGATTTGTGGTGGTGATTTGTGTAATCCACAATTATCTACTTCTTGTATTTATCCAGAACTTTGTCAAAAGACTCCTTTAAATAATTATAGGTGTATTTGTCCTGATGGTTATGATAGAGAATCTGTCACTGGAAAATGTTTAAAAATTGAAAGTATTAAAGATGTAAAACAAATTGAACCACCATTAAGAGAGAAAACATGCAATGACATTGATGGTATAAGATGCTCTGACTCAGAAATTTGTGTATCATCTGGTGATACATATATTTGTGAATGTGATAGAGGATATGAAAGAAATCCTTTTACTGGTAAATGTCAAATTATTGGTTCATGTAATCCAAGTTATCCTTATAACTGTGATCTTAGAAAACATGAACATTGTTTATTACATCCATCTGGAAAATATCATTCCTGTCAATGTAATAAAGGAGAAAGAAGACATCCTATTACTGGTGTTTGTCTTCGTAATGAATGCCAAACTGGTGAACATGATTGTGATAGAAATGCTAGATGTATTGATACAGATGATGGATTTATTTGTTCATGTCCATATGGTTTTATTGATCATTCTCCGGAACCAACAAAAAGACCAGGAAGATTATGTATTGCTGAACTAGATGAATGTTCCACCGGAAAACACAATTGTTCACCTGATGCTTTATGTATTGATACAACTGATGGTTTTGTATGTCGTTGTAAACCTGGTTTTATAGATTTTTCACCTAATCCTTTAATTGAAAGTGGTATATTATGTAAACCATTAATCAATGAATGTGATAAACCTCATCTTAATACATGTCACCAAGATGCATTTTGTATTGATACTTCAGATTCATATAAATGTATATGTAAACCAGGTTATGAAGATATGGATCCATATAGAAATCCTGGTAGAAGATGTTATAAACCACAAATGGAAGATATTTGTGCAGTTGGTTCACATTCTTGTGATAAAAATGCAAGATGTATTAACAAAGCTAATGGTGGATATACATGTATTTGTAATCCAGGTTTTATTGATAAAAGTCCTAATCCAAATGATCCTGGTAAAGTTTGTATACCTTTAATTCATGAATGTGATAATCCATCACTTAATGATTGTGATTCTCCTGATCGTGCTATATGTATAGATAATGATGAAGGATATAATTGTCAATGTAGACAAGGATTTTTAGATATTTCACCAAATTTACCATCAAAACCTGGTAGATTATGTAAAACTCTTGAAAATGAATGTTTTACTGGTAATAATGATTGTGCAAGAGATGGTGGTATTTGTGAAGATACACCTGATTCATATTCATGTAGATGTGCTCATGGATATCTTGATGTTTCATATGATATTAAACATCGTCCTGGAAGAAAATGTAAACGATTAATTGATGAATGTGCAACTAGACAAAATGACTGTTCACCAGATGCTATATGTACAGATACAGAAGATTCTTATATATGTGCCTGTCCACCACAATATATTGATGTTTCAAGTGATGTTATTCATAAACCTGGTAGAAGATGTTTATTAAGAGTTAATGAATGTCTTACAAATCAAAATGATTGTTCAACTAATGCTGATTGTCTTGATACTCCTGAATCTTATAAATGTAAATGTAGGGATAATTTTGTTGATGAATCTCCAGATAAAATAAATAAACCTGGTAGAATTTGCCGTCCAGCTTATATTGATGAATGTAGAAGTGGTAAGAATGATTGTCATAAGGATGCTATATGTCATGATTTACCACAAGGTTATTCATGTCAATGTAAACCAGAATTTATTGATGATTCTCCAAACAGAATAACAGAACCAGGAAGAAAATGTATTCCTAGAATTACAATTGTCCCAGATGAATGCAAAGTTGATAATATTAATTCATGTAAAAGACATCTTAATGAAGTTTGTCGTTTAATTAATGGTAAACCTAAATGTACATGTCCTATTAATTATGAACGTAATCAAAGAACTCAAGTTTGTAATGTTATTAATGAATGCTTATATCCACAATTAAATGATTGTCATCCATCTGCTGAATGTATTGATACTGAAGAATCATATGATTGTAGATGTAGAAATGGTTTTAAAGATGTTTCTCCATCAGGAAAAAGTGGAAGATTATGCCAACCAATAATTAATGAATGTCAATTTCCACATCTTAATGATTGTCATATGAATGCTGTATGTATTGATAAAGATGAAGGTTTCGACTGTAGATGTAAACCTGTTTATAAAGATATGAATCCAAGAAATCCAGGTAGAATGTGTAAAGAACTTGTTAATGAATGTACTAATCCAAATCTTAATTCATGTGACAGAAATGCATATTGTACAGATAAAGAAGATGGATATGATTGTCGTTGTAAGGATGGATATTTAGATATTTCTCCATCACCATCACTTCTTGGACGTGCATGTAGAGAATTGGTAGATGAATGTAGAGATAGAAATAAAAATGATTGTGATAAAATTGCTAGATGTATTGATACACAAGATTCATATAAATGTATTTGTCCACCAAATTCTAAAGATATATCACCAAATCCAGCTTTTCCAGGAAGAGTATGTTTACAATTTGAAAATGAATGTCTTACTGGTAAACATGATTGTGATGCTAATGCTATTTGCCATGATAATGAACAAGGTTTTACTTGTGAATGCCCATCTGGCTTTATTGATAGATCACCAAATAAAATGTCAAGATCTGGTAGAGTATGTGTTAAATTAATTGATGAATGTGCTACTGGTAGACATACATGTTCTCCAAAAGCAGAATGTAGAGATTTAGAGGAAGGATATACCTGTGAATGTAAAAATGGTTATGTTGATAGATCACCAAATATGGCATCACAACCAGGAAGAGTCTGTTCACCACCTGATATATGCCCACAAACAAATGAATGTTCAAGTGCTGCTATATGTGAACCATTAGGAGCTAATGATTACAAATGTACCTGTATTCAAGGATACAATGATCAATCACCTAGTGGTTTAACAGGAAGAATTTGTGTTCGAAACAATGCTTGTCGTAATCCAACTTTAAATACTTGTTCTAGAAATGCTATTTGTTACGATGAAACTAATGGTTATCGATGTGAATGTATAAAAGGTTATGAAGATAAATCTCCATTAGGTTCTCCTAGAGGTCGAGTTTGTGAAGAAAGACAAGTACAAAGAGAACCAGTATATAAACATCCATGCCAAGATCCTCAACTTCATGATTGTCATGTTAATGCAAATTGTCGTAGTACTGGAAGAGATACTTATACCTGTGAATGTGCTCATGGATTTGTTGATCATTCACCAGATGTAATAAATAGTCCTGGTAGAGTATGTAATATAGCTAATTCTATTTGTCTTGATTCAACAAAGAATGACTGTGATCAATTTGGAATTTGTATTGAAAATGATTCTAAAGATGGTTATACATGTAAATGCCGTGATGGTTATATTGATCAATCACCTAATAAATTATATAAACCTGGTAGAGTATGCACAGAACTTGTTAATGAATGTCTTGATAGATCATTAAATGATTGTCATTTAACTGCTGTTTGTGAAGATCTTCCAGAAGGATATACTTGTAGATGTGCTGTTAATGCAATTGATCAATCTCCTGATAAAATAAATAGACCTGGAAGAATTTGTCTTAATCCTGTAAATGAATGTGCCAATCCAACATTAAATGATTGTTCCAAATTTAGTGATTGTATTGATAAAGTTGAAGGATATTCTTGTAGATGTAAATCAGGTTATTATGATTTAAATCCATCTAAACCTGGTACACAATGTAAATTTATAATAAATGAATGTGAAAGTAGAACATTAAATGATTGTGATACAAATGCTTTATGTATTGATACTCCTGGAGGTTATGAATGTAAATGTAAAGCTCCATATAAAGATCATTCTCCTCCATCACTTCCTGGTAGAATGTGCCGTTTTAATGAATGTCTTTCATCAAGTACTAATAATTGTGATAGAAATGCTGATTGTATTGATACAGATGATAATTATCTTTGTAGATGTAGAACTGGATTTTATGATTCTTCACCTAATCCAATGGAACCTGGTAGATTATGTCTTGAATTTCAAAATGAACCATCAACACCACCAACTCAAGTTATTAGAGATCATACAATTCCTGATGAAATGATTATTAAAACAAAAATACCACATTTTGAAATGACAAGAGGTACTGCTAGGCCTACAGTATATACAGTACCAGTTGTTACTGAAAAAATTGTAACTAGAAGACCCTTACAAGAACCACCAAAAGGAATGTTATGTGGTAAAACATATTGTAATACTGATCTTAATGAAGTTTGTATTAGTGGATGGTATTGTGGTTGTAAACCAGATGAAGGTCGTGGTTCAGATTCTGAAGTTTGTAGAGTAATTCAAAAAACACATATACCATTAAGAGTTATTGCTAAAGATGGTGAACCAATATATTATTCAAGTGCTTATGGAAACCCAACAAATCCTGTATATATACAATTTGCAGAAGAATTTAATAAAGATATTGGTAGAAGTTTTGCTGGTACTACATATGCTACAAGATATGTTAATTCTAAAATATCTTATATTACACATCCAAAAATGGTAAATAGTAGTTGGCCAGATGGTATACTTGTTAATTTTACAGTTGGAACAACAATGACAGAAAAGAAAGTTGATCAATGTGATGTATGGGATCAATTAATACAATCATTACAAAGATCAAATGGACATATTGGTGGTGGTAAATTAACTGTACCATCTGATGTTGATTCATTAAATCCTTGTGCTGAACCACCAAATAATGGTAATAAATGTGGAAATAAATGGTGTGATAAAGAATTAGGAGAAGTTTGTATTGCTAATAGTATATGTGGATGTCCTGATGGACAAAAAAGAAAAGATGATAAAAGTAAATGTTATGCTGTTGAAAACTTCCAAATACCTATGTGGATTATTAGAGATGGTAATAAAAATCTTGTATATAATGATTCATATGGAAATCCACAAGATATTGTTCATAAAAGTACTGCCACAAGATATGAAGATGGTATTGGAAGTTGTTATTCACATACAAATTTAAAAGATTTCTTTGTAACAGCTGAAGTAAATGATATTACAAATCCTAAAATTATTAATGGAACATGGGATACTGGTTTACTATATAATTCAACAGTTTATTTTAAAAAAGGTGCCATTAAAATACCACAAGATGTTTATACTAATGTTATTGATTATATAGTAAAACAAAATAATTATGAAGTTGGTGATAGTGATTTATTTATTAATCCAACACAACCAAATCCTTATGATAATTGTTATAAAAATCATTGTCATGAAAGAGGAATTTGTATACCAGATGAACCTCATGGACATCATTGTGAATGTGCTCCTGGTTTTCGTGATTTAGATCCTTTACTTCCAGGAAGAAAATGTTTACCAATAACAAATTATAATGAATGTCTTAAAAAGGAAGATAATGAATGTTCTGAAAATGCTCGATGCATTGATCAAGAATATCTTTATAAATGTGAATGTTTGAAAGGATATACTGATGCAGCTCCAAAAGATGCTGTACCAGGATCTGTTTGTGTAATGGATTATTGTGCAGATGTCAATTTCTGTCCAAAAAATACAACATGTGTAAATATGGAACAACAAGCTGAATGTAGATGTGATCATGGTTTTATGGATATTAGAAAATCTGAACTTCGAGATTCTACTGGTCTTCCTGTAGACACATTTTGTATGAATATTAGAGATGTCAATGAATGTGCTCTTGGTTTAACTAATTGTTCAGGAATTGCTGAATGTACTGATAAAATTATAGGATATGAATGTAAATGTCCAGATACATATGTTGATGGTAATCCAAGTGAACCTGGTCGTATGTGTGCATCAATTTCATGTGGTTATTGTAATTATCACGGAGATTGTGTACATAATGAATTTACTAGAAATATAACTTGTGCATGTACTGATGGTTGGAGTGGTGAATTATGTGATGTTGAACCATCAAAAGCATCAATGATTCTTCTTATTTTACTTGCACTTTTATTCCTTTTACTTACACTTTGTTGTTTATTATATCTTTGTACAAAATGTCATTGTTTCAAGAAAGGACCTCTTGGTGGAGTATATCGTCGTAGTGGTGGTGGTATATTCCCTTGGAATACATTAGATGCCTCATCATCATCTGAATCTGGTGGTGATTTTTCACAAATGTCTACAGCTGGTGATATTTATGGTCATGAAATTGGTATACCTAGACCAAAAATAAAAATGTCTGGTAGTGATAATACAGAAATCATTTCATCAAGACACATGGCTAATGAACAAGCTGCTGAGAAATTTACAAATTATTTACAAGGAGCTCTCCAAATCCCAAGACCATTAATTAGTGGTGCTGGAGAAGGAAGAAATAAAAGAATGGTTGATAATGAAAGTATTTTATCAGAATCTTCTTCTGATTATACTATTAGAGAAGAAATTGAAAAAAGAATTACTACTGATGTAACAACAAAAGAAATAAGAACAATTATAACAGAAGATGGTCAAGAGGTTGAACATGTAACAGAAAGTAGTAGAAGATTTTATAATAATGGAAATAATGATGTATCAAGTAGTAATAATATTCATGAAGAAAGTAATAAAGGATTTAGTGATTATACAACATACAACAAAAATCATCAAATAAATAGAAATGCTATGGAACAAGGAATGACGTCATTAGAAAGTGCAGAGGATAATATTTATACAAAAAGAAATATTGAAGAATCTAAGACATTCCAAGAGACTCGTATAACTGATGAACAGGAGAAAGATGAAAATGAGGAAGAATTTTCAATTGAACAAACACGTCGATGGGGAAATAGAAGTAGTTCACATAATGCTGCTGGTTACCTATCTGATGAAGATTCAGTTTCTGTAGTTTCTACAGATGAAAAATTAGTAGTTGATAAAGTAACAAAACATAATAATTCACGTTTTATTGATAATAATGGAGGAGAAAGATATCTTAATGAAGTTATAACGACAAAAACTTCTACAGAAACTAGAATTCATTAGAAATTAATTGAAAAGAAAAGTTTTTTAGATATAAATTTTTACATAAAACAAATGGCCATCAAATATAAATAGTGTAAATGCGGGTCTACTACATCACTTTTAATTTTCAATAATATTCATATCTTTTTTTTTTCTTTAAAGACAAGAAAAAAAGAAAAAAAATATCTTTGTTTCTATTTTTAAATAATATTTTTATTTTTATATAAGTGCATTTCTAATATATATATATATATATTTATAATAAAATTTTTGATAAATAAAAATTTGTTATAATTAACTAATAGGAAAAGTAGTTATTTGATATTTTTATAAAAATGACCTTTAATAAGTAATAAGATATTAACTATAATTGACGTAGTTTGAGTTATATTTTTATTTTAATTTTTCAGTAAAACTTTTTGGTCTAAATAAAACTCTTATAAACATACCAATTTTAAATATATTTTATGTTCATCACATTTTGACCTAACTTAATTTTTGCTTTCTTTATAAAGTTTAACTTGATAAACATCTTATAAAATTATTTTGATACTTTAAACAAGGAAGTATTCATTAACATATATTCTGTTCAATAGATAAATTTCTAAAACTATCATATGGTTTTTTTCATTTTATATCAAAAAAAAAAATCTTTTTTATATTGCAATATTATTTATTTAAATTTTGTTAATGAAAAAAAAATTTATATATGTGTTTTTATCTTAAATTAATACTTAATATTATTATATATTTAAGAAAATAATTTTTTTAAAAGCAATTTTTAGATAACATAAAAAAATCATGCAATGTTAAACTATGATATTGTTATTTTTCAAATAAAAAAATAATGAATTTTATTAAGTATTTTTTTAATGTATGATTAGATAACTTTTGGTAAAGATTTTGCCCATAAATAAATAAAATAAATTTATCTAAAATATATATATATATATATGAATTTTTAAAATAAATTTTGATGTTTAAACGTTTTTCCCTCATTTAATAATTTTTGATAGTAAAATAATGATTTACATAAATGAGAAAAAAGATATATTATTTAAGAATAGTTATTTAGTTTAGTTCCTTTTTATATTATTAGTTATTATAAAAATAATGATCATTTAATAAATTTTGTTATACATTAATAATATAATATGTGCAAACACGATATTATAAATAAAATGTCAAGTTAAATGTAATGATAAATATCGTAGGTGTGTCTGCAACTAATATTATAGGAGTGTTTATAAGAATTTTGTGGTAATTTTTTTTATTTAACAATGTAATTTTTTAATTAATAATTAACTTTTTAATTCTTGATTATTTATAAAAGTAATAATTAGGAATAGTAGAAAACTTTTACCATGGAAATTATTATGTATAAGCATGTAATTAGAGATATTTATACAATTTTTAAGTAGAAATTAGCACCAACTTGTAATTTCAATTTATTTTGTCTTAAACATTTAAAAATTTGTACAATTCTTTTTAATTAGAAAGAAACCCATTTTATTTTTTAAAAAAATTAGTTGTTATACTACGCATATATTTATTTTAACTATTCTAATTTACTAAAATTATCTTATCTCAATGTTTTAATAATATATTTTCTCGCTTTTAATGAGTACTAAAAACTAAAAATTTTTAAATTCTATCTAGCTCCCTATATTAATATAATATAACTATTCATATTAATTATCTAAGTCCCAGGAAACGATGCTACTGAAATATTTCCTTAAAAAGTAATTAATTAGATTCACTCTCTCTATTTAACCTTTGTCATAACTACCATCTTTCATTTCCCTTTGAGTATTTTAAAATTATTTTTTAAATAATTTACAAGCAACATCTTTTAAAAATGTCTTGAATCACTTATATATTTTTTCATTTTCTAAACTTACTATTTTGTTTTTAATTTATATTTAAGAAACAATTTTTTTTTTTTTTATTTTTTAAAAATTCATCTATTAAGTGTATTGTTAATTGTTGAAAAACCAAAAACTACCACTTAAATTAATATATTTGATCAAAAACAAACCATAACATTTTTGTTATATTTTCAACTACACTAAAATAAAAAGTAATAAATTTAAAAAAGACATTTATAATCATGTTGAAAGTTAGATAAAAAAAAATTAAAAGAAATTTTTTTTACCATTACCACACTTATACCATTATTCAATACATCATTTTAAATCTTTTTGTTATGAATTTTCAAGAAATTAGTTCGAAAACTTTAAAAATCCAAATATTTTTCTCTTTTTCTACATCCTACTCATTTTTAAATTTGTTAAATATATTTTTATAACAATGAATATAACAAAATCCATTGGGAAAAAATGTAATTGTTTTAACCTTCATCAACAAAAAGAAACAATATTTTTCTTCCTTAATTTCATCAAGTAAAAAGATCTTCTCTTTTAAATACAATCTGTTTTAATAACAAAAAAGACAATTTTTTTTTCTCATATAATTTAATTATCATTTTCTTTAACTTATTTATTTATCATTATTTTATATTTTATAAATTATATCACTTTTTTGTTTTACTTTTAGAAACATCCATTATCTAATAATAGGCACATTTTTTTTTAACAAACTTAGAAATAAAACTTATACTTCTTTAATATATATTTATAAATCACTTTTTTACTATACCATTATATAATTCTTTTTTTTTATCTAAAAAATTATTAAAACATTTTGTACTTGAATTTTTTTTCTCCCACATTATTTTTGTTTTTGATAAAGTAAATTGATACTAATGGTTTTAAGATTGTCTATCTATAGTAAACTAAATATTTAATTATTCAAAAATGAATCAACATTATGAGAAGCTGTAAAAGCTTTAATTAATTTACAAAAACAATTTGATAAAAATGAAATATATTTGTTTTTTTTTTGTTTTAATAAACTAATACATAATTTTATCTCTCTTTTTTTTTTATCCTACCCTTTCTAATGAATATTCAAAGTTTGTAAAATAAAATTTAATTCCCAGTCACAACTGATTAAGGAAACATTTTTCTTTATTTTGTTATCGTAATCCATTAATTATTTAAAGAAGCATTTTGACAAATTTTTATATTTTGTTAATTATTACTTTATTTTTTCTTCTAATTTTAACTATTCACTCCTTCATTTTTGTAATATTTAAATAAAGGAGTAAAAACTTGGAGGATATATTAATGTTGTTATCAATTAACAAACTTAGGCGGGGAACTTTTGAAACATTATTAATGATAAGTAGTGAAGAAAAGATACATACATATTTTTATATTTTATTGCAAATGCCATCACTCAGAAACGCCCTAAAAAAAATTTAAGGTTGTGATGGTGATATTTGTATAATGATATTATTTTTATCTTTTTTTCTTACATCTTGGGAAAATTAAAGATAAATTTAAGGTTTAAATAATCCATCCTTTTCTTTAATATTTTAGTTATCACAAATTTTTTATTTCCTATGATTAAATATTTAACAATAAATTTATATATATATATATATAATAAGAATATATAATCTTAAAATATTTATTATATAGTAATTTTTTTTAGGTACAAATATGTTCATTTCACCTTATGGTTTATATGTTGCCTTGGCTGTTATTGTAGCATTCTTTGGCACTACTTGTATTGCAGCTGATCTTTCTACTTCAACATGTAGTGAGGTATATTTTAAAAAAATATTATCATTTTTTTTATAATAATTATTTTTATTTTTAGATATATAAAACAACTAATGAATTGGATCCAAAGTTCCTTGCTTGTAAAGTTTATCATAATTCAATTGCTACATCATTAGAAGCTATTCGTGTAACAAAAGAACTTGAACAACTTTTGATTCTTAATGGGATCGTTCTTGAAGAAAATGAAACTAATGTCTCTGAGTCTACAGATGAGGTAGAAGAGGATCGTGAAAAAAGAAAACATGAATACTTAAGATTTGGTAAAAGAAAACATGAATACTTAAGATTTGGAAAGAGAAAGCATGAATATTTAAGATTTGGAAAAAAATAAAGTATAATACCTTTATAAAAAAAAAATATTAAACAACACTTAAATAAAAAGACCCATCCAAGCATAACTCAAAATTATAAATTTATACAAAATATCTTAACGATACCAAATAACATTATAATTTTTACATCAAGTGAACAAATTTTAAATCTATCCATATTATTATTAATACACATGAATGGCATAATGACATGACTTTTAATACTACATCATAAAGTGATCTCATCACACTCATCCATCTGAAAAAGAAAGAAGAATCTATCAAGATGATTAGTTTTTATAATTAATTAAAAAAAAATTTTTTTTCTTTTAAATAACCAAATTATTTTTTGTTGTTCTTGACATTAATGACAAAATTTTTATATTCTTTATAATCATGTGTACTATTATTATTTAAATACACGTAGCAGGTGTAGTTATATACGATCATTTTACTCAATTTTAGTATTATTAAAATATTT
This sequence comes from Strongyloides ratti, assembly GCF_001040885.1. Taxonomy (NCBI): domain Eukaryota; kingdom Metazoa; phylum Nematoda; class Chromadorea; order Rhabditida; family Strongyloididae; genus Strongyloides; species Strongyloides ratti. Next base: position 9,519,430 of record NC_037308.1, read on the forward strand.
CTTATAATTAAAAAAATTTTTTTTTTTATTTCTATTAAATTTTTTATCAAAATATATACTTAAAATAAGAAGAAATAAATAATATATATATATTTTCATACTGTATATAAAATTTATTATATAGATATTTTTATTTTCAATGAAAATATTTTAACAACGTTTTATTTATTATTTTTTATTGTAGACAAAGCTTAATGGATATGATAATTAAATGAAATTATATATATATATATTTATTGTTTATTTGTTTTTTTTTTATTTTAAAATTTTAAAAATATATTTTTTTTTCTTTTGTTTTTTGAAATTAGAATTATTTTGATAACAAATCAAACTATCATCTGATATATTTTTTTATTATTTAATCATTAATTATAAAAAAATATATATAATAATTATTTAAAAGTATAAAATAATAATTATTATAATTTATTATTAAAAACTTTAAAAATACGTACAAATTTTATACCCTAACATTAATATATAAAGGTATAGAACAAAAACATTTATTTGATTATTTGATAATATAATATTTTAATACTTTACGTTTAAAACAATAAAAATATCTGAAACTTTTTCGTTATATAAATATTATCTTCTGATATATATTATCTCAACTCATTGTTTAAGCGGCGCGGCCCTTATGAAAATAATCTAACAATATACCTTTTAAAAAAACAAAAAAAAAACTATTATTATAAAAATTTTTTCTTTTTAATTATATATTATAATATATTTTAAAAACATTTATATCCATTGTATTTATAGAATTTGATTATCAATAGGATGAGTTCACAAAATAGACATGAAAAAAAAGAATGTGAATATGGTTATGTTTATGGAGTCTCTGGTCCAGGTAACTATTAAAAAAAAATAACAATTGAATCTTATTTAAAAAAATAATTTCTTTAGTTGTAACAGCTGAGAAGATGTCTGGTGCTGCTATGTATGAGTTGGTTCGTGTTGGTCATACTGAGTTGGTTGGAGAAATTATTCGCCTCGAAGGAGACTTTGCCACAATACAAGTTTATGAAGAAACATCTGGTGTAACAATTGGTGATCCTGTTTTAAGAACAGGACAACCATTATCTGTTGAATTGGGACCTGGTATTATGGAGTCTATTTTTGATGGTATACAACGTCCTCTAGAAAGTATTGCTAAAACTACAAAATCTATTTATATTCCAAAAGGTTAAAAAATAATTATTTTTTTATTTTATAATATTAAATTAATATATAAATTTATAGGTGTCCGTACAAATGCCCTTGATAGACAAAAAAAATGGCATTTTATACCATGTAAAAATATTGTTATTGGTTCACATATCACTGGTGGAGATATTATTGGATATGTTCAAGAGAATGAATTAATTAAACATAGTATAATGATTCCACCAAATTCATTTGGTACTGTTACATGGGTAACAACTGCCGGTGAGTATTCTGTTGATGAAATAATATTGGAGGCAGAGTTTAATGGAATTAAAAGTAAATATTCAATGTATCAGGATTGGCCTGTTCGTACACCACGTCCAGTTGCTGAGAAACTTGCTGCTGATTTTCCATTACTTTGTGGGCAACGTGTATTAGATGCTCTTTTTCCATGTGTTCAAGGTGGTACAACAGCCATTCCAGGAGCTTTTGGTTGTGGTAAAACTGTTATATCACAATCTTTATCTAAATATTCTAACTCTGATGCTATTATTTATGTTGGATGTGGAGAGAGAGGAAATGAAATGTCTGAGGTATTACGTGATTTTCCAGAATTAACTATGGAAGTTAATGGTGTTACAACTTCTATTATGAAACGTACAGCTCTTGTAGCTAATACATCTAATATGCCTGTAGCTGCACGTGAAGCATCAATTTATACAGGTATTACTTTATCTGAATATTTCCGTGATATGGGATTAAATGTTGCTATGATGGCTGATTCTACCTCTCGTTGGGCTGAAGCTCTTCGTGAAATTTCTGGACGTTTAGGAGAGATGCCTGCTGATTCTGGTTATCCAGCATATCTTGCTGCAAGACTTGCATCATTCTATGAACGTGCCGGTAAAGTTAGATGTCTTGGTAGTCCAGAACGTAGTGGTTCAGTGACAATTGTTGGTGCTGTATCACCACCTGGTGGTGACTTTGCTGATCCAGTTACATCAGCCACTCTTGGTATTGTACAAGTTTTTTGGGGATTAGATAAAAAATTAGCTCAAAGAAAACATTTTCCATCAATTAATTGGCTTATATCATATAGGTAATTTTAAAAAATTTTTAAAAAAAATATATTTCTTTTTTTTAAAGTAAATATATGCGTGCTCTTGATGATTATTATGAAAAACATTTTCCTGAATTTGTTAGTCTTCGTACCAAATGTAGGGAAATCCTTCAGGAGGAAGAAGATTTATCTGAAATTGTACAACTTGTTGGTAAAGCATCCCTTGCTGAGTCAGATAAAATTACCCTTGAGGTGGCAAAACTTATTAAAGATGATTTTTTACAACAAAATGGATATACTCCATATGATAGATATTGTCCATTTTACAAAACTGTTGGAATGTTAAAAAATATAATTGGATTTTATGATTTGGCACGTCATTCTGTTGAATCAACAATTCAATTAGACAGTAAAATAACATGGAAAGTTATAGAAGATCATATGAAACCATTGATGTATGAGTTATCTTCAATGAAATTCAAAAATCCATCTACTGATGGTGAAGAAAAAATAAAAAAAGATTATGAAGATTTATATGATAGAATGGTTACTGCTTTTAGAAACCTTGAGGAATAATATTAATTTATATTATTATTGTTATTTTAAAAATTGAATGTCATAATTTATTTTCTTTTTCCAAAAAGAAATATTATTTTAAAATAATTAGTTATTTGTATATCTACATATTTTTATTTAATAAATTATTTATCTATTAAAAATGTTTTTTTACAATTATATTTGATATAATTTTTTTTTTCCTTATAATTATTTATATTATTAAAAACAATTATTTTTTTCTTAATGTTTCATTTAACGAAAAATAAATTAATAACTTTTGACTATTTATTATTATATATTAAAAATAGACTAATGTGATGGTAATACATGTATATAGTAAAATATTTTTAATTCCTTAAATATGAATTGATAAATATTAATTAGTGTTTAAAAATAAAAAAAATATTTTATTTTGTCGTTTGGTGTACAGTATATTATGTTAAATTACTAGAAAAGAGTCATATTTTAAAGAAATAAGCAGGAAGTCTTACTGTTTATATTTTATCATCTCTGCTGGGAATTTATCATATTTTTTTTTTATAATTTTGACAAACTTTAGTTAAGTGGCTTTATTTAAATATAAAAAGAATTTATTCTTATAAATTGTTAAAGATTTAAAAGTCAACATTAAAAAAATAAATGAAGTACAATTTTTATAGTACTAATATTATTAATTTAATATATATTTTTAAATTTACTTATTAAATATGCCATTTTTAGTGATAATTTAAATTTTTTTTAAGTTTATATAAAGATTAGTCATTTTATCAGAAATAAAATTAAAAAAAATTTAATCATTTAATTTTTAAAAGAATTTATTAATTGAAGTGCATTGGTAAAATTAAACTATTTTAAAGTAATAAATTTTTACTAAAAATCAAAGTACTAAAAAAAATGTGTATTGTATTTGAAAAAAAAATGTAATTTTTTTAAAAATTACGTAAATGAAAACCTTTTATTTTTAATTACAAAGTTTATTACTTTTTAAAAATAGAACAAATGAAGTACTAAATATGTTTTGTTGAGTAATAATAAATTATTTCAAACCTTTAAAATGTTATTAACATTTAACAAAAACTTTCTTATAATTTTAACTCAAAGTTAAAATGATAATTTATATAAATAAAGTGGTCATAAATCAAATTGATATCCAAAATTTATCTTCAAAAAAAAAAAAAATATATTAAATAATAAATTAAATAAAAAAGTTTATATAATTAAATTTTAGATAATATAATAAAGCCAATTATATTATTAAATTTAAATCACTTAATAAAATAATTTATATATCTTGATTAATAATAATAATATAATATCTTCATTAAAAATAATTTTCAACTTAAAAAAAAAGTTAAAATTTTTTTATTCTAACTATATTTAAAAACTATTTTTTATTATATTATTATAATTAAGATAAAATATGACTTTCATAATACTGGTAAATTAATATTTAATGTTTTTTTAAAAATATATTAATAATATAAAATGAAAGTTATTCAAATTTTGATTAGAAATTTAATTAAAATAAAAAAAAAAATTATTATAAATAAGGATGTGTGTTGTAAGAAATCGAAAAACAAATGGACATTCTAATTCACGAAATTTAGGTACTAGTTCTGTACTAGGATTAAATAACAAATCAGCATTATCAACAAAAACAACATCAACAGCCAAAAGTCAAGTTGGATTATCAAATAATAATTTTAAACAATATAAAACATCTAATAATACAAAATTAAATATAGTTGAAAGTGGAAAAACAACAAAAGTAGCAGAAGGTATTAATTTAGAAGGACAGGCAGCAAATAATTATATTAATTCTTATCGTGGTAAGTAAAAGAACAAAAAAAAAATAATTAAAAAATTTATTTATTTTTTTTATAGCAATAAAAAGACCAAGTGATAATGTAAAAGAAGATATAACTCAAGGAAATGATAGTGTCCATTTATTTGCATCATCAAGAAAACAGGATATATCTGAAAGTCAAAATATAAATAGATTATTAGAAACTGCTATTGGTTTAGAAAAAGTTACATTATTAGATGAAAGTAGTAGTTCAGGTTCAAAAAATAAAAGTGAAAAAAAAAGTTGTAGTGATGGTGAGGGTGATGAAGTTTATGAAGTTGTACAAGATGCTACCATTCTTAATGAGGATGATACATTATATGGTATTGAAAAAGTTATGCCTGAATTTCATTTGTAAATAATTTATTGTTATTATAATATTTAATATACATTTTGTATATTTTTTGATGGCATAATTATTAAAATATTTACTAGTAATAAAATCATATTCAATTTATTAATTTTAGAGAAAAAAAATTATACTAAAATATAATATATATATTACAATAAATAATTTTTATCAAAAATTTTTTAATCAATGGAATTTTTGTCAGATTATTTAAAATCATAGAGAAATAACTTTACTACAACATAATGTTTAAGTTTAATTTTATAACAATTTCTTTATATAAAAAACAATAAAAAATTTTTCTATATTGTATTTATCCATAATATAATTAGAAGAGAAACTTTATTGCATTGAAATTTTGATATTGTTTATTTCTATTGTAAAATAGAAAAAAAAAGTTATTAATTATAATAGTATTAGTCATAAATATAAAAGTAGTATTTAGAAAGATTTCTATTATTGATATAAGTGATAATAGTAGGTATTGAAAATTAGAGTTATTAATGTTGTTACTAAATTTTTTGTCCAGCATAGTAACTACTTCCTGAAGTACGAAATTTTCTATCTGGAGACATTACTTTTTCGTTTATTAAGTTTAATGCAAAGATAGCTAAAATTCCTAAGAATAATCCAATATTAACTCCAGCACATGCTGCTAACCACCCAAAAAGTTCACCTGTATCTATTATTGTTCTTTGAGATACTGTTCCTCCAATTCCACAAACAATTAACCATCCTATTATTCCAGCTGCACAAAGAACAATTTCCTAAATAAAAAAATTATAATAAAAAAATTAAATTATTATATATCTTACAGATAAGGCTACATTTGTAATACTTAAATTTTCTGTTATACCTTTACATGATATTACAATATACATTATTATAGAAACTAAAGCATATAATAGTGTTAATGAAGCAACAATATATATAATAACAATTTCATAATTAATAGAAATATATGCTGTAAGGTATCTTGGATCAAGAAGTGCCAAAACTGCAATAGTTAATAGTATAACAGGAATTTTTATTCCAGTACCAATAAGTAAATAATTTGGTCCTGCCATTTTCTAAATATAAAAAAAAAATCACATTAACAATTATTATGAAAGATAAGGTTGAGAATGTTGATATTAAAAATTTATAAAATCAATTCTTAACAACATGTATAAGTCACTCTTAAAGTAGACAACTATCTTAGACAAATAACAATTCTAGTCGTTATCAAAATAATACATTCAACATAACCACTATTAATATATTTTAGAATTATAAAAATATGTAGGTATAAATGATAAATAATAAAAATTTTAAAAATACAACTAATTTAGTATGATAAATATAATTTTTATTTTAATGAATTTTAATATTAAAATAATAAATATAGATAAAAAGTTTATCATTTATGTTTAAATTATAACAATAATATAAGTATATACATTTATTTGTATATTTAATTAAAATTATATAAATATATATATATATATATATATTTATTGTAAAATAAAATCTTCTAAATTATTAGAAGGTAAAAGGTTATAAGAGAAAAACTACATATATATTAAATATTTATTCCTTGAAAAGATGGTGATTGATACTAACAACTGAATCACCAATGTCAACAATAAAGATATATAGTAATGATTAGAATAAGACTTTTAACAGGAATGAGTTAAAATTGTTATGTAAACAAGAGGTACTAAAGTAATAAATTGTATAAAAATAAAAAGAAATGATAATAATTTGAAGATGTTATTGAAATTGTACCACTTGAAGAAAGACCTGACGGGAAGCTTATCAATATTTAAATAAGAGCTATTGTTATTAAAAGTTATAATTAAAAAGTCTTCTTTTATATAAAGTAAAAGAATTATTAAGAAATAAATAAAAAATTTTTTGGTACAATAAATTGTGTACTATAAAATAATCAGAAACATTATTTATTTGTTACACAATTTAATAAAAAAAAATAACAAAATATTTTACGATACTATCAAACAAATATATATTACATAAGATGTGGTATGAGTAATGCCATATGAAAATTATACAAAAATCTATGACAAATCATTTTATATTCGTATAATATTATTTATTTTCTATTATCAATCATAAATTTTTTATAAAAATTTAACTTTACTAAAAAAAAAGGGAACATATATATAATAATTTTATTTATATTTAATCAAAATATATAATATTGTATAAGACATTTTAAAGTTAACAAAATAAGACTAAAACTAGATTTGACCATCTATAAAATTTAATTTATTTTAAGAAGGTTTTACTCAATAAATACTGAAGACTTTTATTATCATTTTAATACTAAGTAAATAATATGGCAAATATCATATCATATAAAACCCAATAACAATTCAATTTTATATATTTGTTTAACTCACCTGCTAATGGCCATTATTATTTACACAACGTCAAACATTCACAAGAAAATGATATAAAAGAACATAATATATATATTTTTAATACTAGAATATATATTCATGTTTCAATAGTTATTATTAATAACAATAATTAATTTATTAAGAAAATATATATATGTTACAATTGAACTTATAAGTATATCAATAGAAAATAATTTAACAATGATAAATTTTATAAAATTTTATTTCATAACTTTAAAAAAAAAAGTTATAGTATTGTAATATAAAATGATACAAATTATTAAAAAATAACTTCGCAACAAATTGGTAAATGATCTGAAGGAAAATGTTTTGATGGTAAAGCACCATATTTTATAACATCTTCATGTTTTGGCATATCAATTACATTAACAACTTTTATTGACTTATCTCCCCACATATAATCTAATGTTCCTTCAAAACCAGTATGTACACCTTCTGATTCATTGAACCAATAAGTATAATTTGTATAAGAAGGAAATTGGCACAATGATTGATATGTATCTTGAATCTTAAATACTGAACCACCCATTGTTGGTGTACATTCCCAACACTCTTCATCTGATTTTGTATATCCATTTAATGATAATTGTACAGCACCACCTTCTGGTGTTACATTAAAATCACCACAAAAAAGTATCTTAGTATCTTTTCCTATTTCATTTTTTAATTTTTCAATAAATCTCCAACATAATAATGTCTGAAGACATTTGATATTTTCATGTTTTGGATCAAAATGTAAATGTGTTGTTGAAACTAAAACTTGAACACCAGTTTGTAAATCTTCCAACAGGCAACACAATAAAACTGTTGGACGTGTCTTAAATTTTTTATTTATTTCTTCATCTTTTTCTAGATATTTACATACATCAACATTTTCTGGATAATTATCTTGATCTAACAAATCTTTTACCAAAACTTCTTCACTTCTTATCAATTTAAATTTTGATTTTTTCCATGAAATTAAAACACCTTCATTAACAAGATTACCCTTAATAGCAAAACAATTATTGTAACCAATAGTTTCTAAGAATGAACATAAAAATCTTTTTTGCATTCTAAAGTCAACTTCTTGTAGGCAAAGGATATCAGAATCAAAATCATTTAAAACTTTTAATATTAAAGGATATCTAAAACTACTCTCCTGATATTCTTTTGGACAATAGGCAAAATATAACTTTTCTTGAGGTTGTTTTAAATTTAAGTATAAATCAGCAAGTATATTAAAAGACAATATTCTATGTGATCCATCAACTTTTTTATTACTTTTTAATTGTTTTATCATATCATCATGAAGAAAATCTTCTTCATAACATTTAACAACATTAGAACCTGTACTTCTAACTTTTTTTATTGTATTTTCTCCAATATCTAATATTGCAGCAACACTCATTCCTGTATACTCTTTTTTTGGATAAAAAATATCTGTACTTTCTACATATGTCCATTCTGGTAAAGTATTTTTTAAATCATCATTCTTAAAATTAAATATTTTGGGAACAGATATATTTGGTGGTCCAATATACCAATGAATATTTGGATTATTAACAATATCAACATCAAATTCAAAAGTTGCTATAACTGGACACCCAACTATTGGAACCATATTTATTTCAAATCTATCAATATTTGGTTGTTTACGAATTATTTGATATGTCTCGTCACCAATTACAAAATTTTTAATTTCATCATTAAAAAAAACTTCTTCATTTGTTAATGAACTCTAATAAAAAATAATAATTTTTTTTTTTTAAAATATCTTTAAACATACATCATCCATAATAGTTTGATTTTCTGGATTAAAATAAACTTCAGAATCTATAACTGTTTCTTTATCTTGATTATTTTTTGAAACTTTTTTAATTAATTTCATTAATTTAGCATTTAAACGATTTCTCGTTGAAACAAAACTTTCATTCACAGGTCTTTGTAATTGAATATCCTTATAATAAAAAGAATCATTTTTTATAGGATACGTAAAAGTTAATGCCAAATATTTTTCTTTATCAATTTTAGATTTTTTTTTATCTTTCAAATTTATACAATCCCATATAAATAAACTTTTTGGTTGAATAGAAAGACCACTAATATTTATTGTATCATCCGGAAAAGTTTTTTTATTCCTTTTAATTGTATTATCAACCATTCTTATCATTAAATTAAAAAGATTTCTTTTCATTTGCATAAAAATTTTATTTGAAAAATTGAATTACTAACCTAATATAAAAAAAAATTAAATAATCAATCAAAAGATAATCGAAAATAGTGAAATAAAAATAAAGAAAATTGTTTAATTTATATTTATAAAATCAAAATATCAATTTTTTTAATTAAATTTTTTGTCCATTAAAAATATTATTCATACAAATGATTGTCTTTAATGTATAAAAAAAATAATCAAAACGATAAAAGGTAATGATAATTTTGATAATCTATACCAAAATTATTTTGAAAAAATAAAAGATAATAAAAGACATTAAGAATATAAATATAAAAATATTTTTAAAACATTATATATTTCAAAAAAATAAATTTCATTTAATAAATAATTAATTATTTTTAGAGTAAAAATATTTTAATAAAATTTATATAATTAATTTTACTATAATAGAAATAATTTATTAAATACTATAGTTGTAAAATTAATTTTTACAATTATTGGTGCCGCGTCCCTTCTAAAAAGATCTTTACTGTAAATCTTTGTAATTTTTCTTTTATTTATTTTTAGAAATATTTTTTATCTTAAATAAAAGATGAGTCATTTTAAAATTCCCACAGATTTAGATGGTGGATTGTATTTTTTTGGTAATAGAAGGACAACTATTGATTCAGAAAAATTTTTTAACGTTTATGAACAAAGAATAGGTAAAATTCTCACTAAATGTCCTATTAGTGATAAGATAACTGTTGATGAAATTGTTAGTTATTCAAATGAGGCTCAAAAAAGTTGGGGTTCAATGACTCCTCTTGAAAGAGGACATATTTTAAGAAAAGCTGCAAATATTATTAGGGATCATCACAAAGAAATAGTTGATTGGGAAGTTAAAACTAATGGCAAACCTAAACGTGAAGCTATTTTTGATATTTATCAATCGGCTGATACACTTGACTTTTATGCTGGTATTGCACCTCAAGCATTACTTGGTAATTTCTTCCCACTTCTCAATAATAAACATGCTTACACAACAAGAGAACCTTTTGGTGTTGTTGGAGCTATTGGTGCATGGAATTATCCATTTCAAACTGCTATGTGGAAAATAGCACCAGCTTTGGCTGCAGGAAATTCTGTTGTTTATAAACCTAGTCCTTTCTCTCCAGCATCTCCTGTTTTGATTGGTGAAATATTAGCTGCTGCTGGTTTACCACCAAATGTTTATTGTGTAATTCAAGGTGAAGGAGAAACAGGTCAAGCTTTAGTAGAAAATAAATTAATAAAAAAAGTTTCTTTTACTGGTTCTGTTACAACAGGACAAAAAATTCAAGAAGCATGTGCTAGAAAAAGTATAAAACCATGTACATTAGAATTAGGTGGTAAGAGTGCTTTAATAATATGTGAAGATGCATCCATTGATAATGCTATTTCTTGTAGCATTTTAGCTAATTTCTTTAATCAAGGACAAGTTTGTACAAATGCTACTAGAGTTTTTGTTCATAAAAACATGATTCATGATTTTACAAAATCTCTTTTAATTGAATTAGATAAAATTTTTGTTGTTGGAGATCCTATGGATGAAAAAACTAATGTTGGAGCAACAATAAATGAAGAACATTTAAACAAAGTTATTAGTTTTGTTGAAAGTGCCAAAAAAGAAGGTGCAACAATTTTAAGAGGAGGTTATAGAGTTAAACCAAAAGGTGTTGAAAATGGTTTTTATTTTGAGCCATGTGTTATTGGAAATGTAACAAATGAAATGAAAGTGGCTCGTGAAGAAATATTTGGAGCAGTTATGTTACTTATTCCTTATGAAACAGAAGAAGAAGCTATTAATCATGCTAATAATACAGATTTTGGGCTTGCTGCAGGTGTAATTACAAATGACTTGGCTAAAGCTCACAAAATTGCTCAAAAACTAGAAGCTGGAACAGTATTTATTAATACTTATAACGATTGTGAAATTCATGTTCCATTTGGTGGAATGAAAAACAGTGGGATAGGAAGAGAGAATAGTCTTTCAGCGCTTCTATCTTATACTCAAGAAAAAACAGTTTACATTAATCTTAGCTCAAAAATTGATCATGGTTTTTAATAAAATCTTAGTCACATTACTTTAAATATAAATAAAAGTTTAAACATAAATCATTTTTTTTAACAAATATTTTTATAATAAAAAACAACAAACACATATAAATGTGATCCCTTAATTTTCTTCGACAACAGTAACTCTTTCAGAAACATAGATACCATCCAAGAACTTTCTGATATCCTTATTTTTGACGGTAGTAGATTGTTGAATACGGGCTGCTAAAAAAATTTTTTTATTAATATTATTATAGTAAAATGATAAAAAATAAAACATACCAACTTGAGAAACTTGTTCCAAATTATTACCATCAATGATTAATTCATCCTTCTGTTTGGTTGACATAGTAGCAACAACTCCTGGTGGAAGAACAACCTTACGGACAACTTTTTCTCCCAAGAAATTTCTAATCTCAACAACTGATCCTTTCTCTTGAAGAGATATGTTAATTGGGAAATGAGCGTATACGGAACGCATCTTGTAACGGAATCCGAGGGTAACTCCCTTGATCATATTCTTAATATGTGTACAGACTGTACGAATTGTTGCTAATTCCTTACGAAGTCCGAACCATTTACGAACACGAATAGTGTCTTTTCCGCTTTTAAGAATCTCGATTTGCATGTGACGGAAGTTACGTGTTAAAGATCCCCTTGGTCCGGTAACGCTGACGACACGTTTGTCAACGGTAAATTTAACGTTCTCTGGGAACTTTACGATATCGTGGGACTCGATGATCTTCATGACTAATTACCCTAAAAAAAATAGTAAAAAAAATCATAACTTTAGGCAAAAATTTATTTTCTATATATTAAAATAGTATATATACTTTACTAAAATATAATGACTAACAAAAAATAAAATTTTTAAAAAGGATATTTTAAATTATTACTAGAAACAGTGGCAAAATAAGTCAATAAATTGTGACGAATCGAAATAAAATAAAAAAAACAGAAAAATAATTAAAGATGTTATTTTTAATAGGAAAACAAGCAAAGATTATTTTTTAAATTTCATCCATACAACAGTATTCATCTATGGGGTGCAGAAATTCCATCTGGGAACATCATTCATATAATTGGTGTATAGTGTCTCTTAAAATTTAAGCACGCGCTAAACGTGACAATTAATATTTAAAGTATAAAGTTAAAAAATTAATTTTTTATTATTATGTTAACATTAAATGTAAATATTATTATTCGAGACGAAAATGGAATATGTGAAAATTCATCTAAAACTTTCCAAATATCTCCAGAAGAAGAGATTAATTCTTTGGTAAAGCAGATATCTACTGAAGAAGGCAAAAATGTAAAGTTACTTTTTGCTGGAAAGTTATTAAATAAACATAAACGTCTTATTGATTATCATTTGGCATCATCAACGTATGTTGAAATGTTTTTCAAAAAATTCTTCTTATACTAATAATTTTTTAGCAAAATTACTGCAATAGTAACTAATGATGTTGAAGATTTTGAAATAATTTCTAAGGAATCTTGTAATATAGAAAAATCTTCACAATCATTAGTAAAGTTATTTTTTGCTTATTGTAAAAAATGTGAGAAAATTGGTAATGCAAAATTAAGAGTTAATTGTAGAACTTGTAAAGGTGATATTGTAAGAATGGTTTCTGATCCAAGTAATTGGAATGATCTTAAAAAACGTTTTGAATTATATTGCTTTACTTGTAATGATCAAAAAGAAGCTAATTTTTATTTTAAATGTCAATATTGTACTAATGAAGCAGTTGGATTGAAAGATTATATTTTAAATACAAAAGATAAATTATGTGTTATATGTGAAAATAACACTAATGAAGTTATTTCTCTTTCTTGTAATGATGTTATTTGTAATTTTTGTTTTTGGGCTTATATAGAAGATATTTCAGAAAGATTTGGATTTGTATATAGAAAAGAATATGGTTTTACAATAGCATGCCCTATACAAGGGTGTAATGGTTGTATTGAAGATGTACATATGTTTTATATGCTTGGAAATGATGTATATAAAAAATATCAAAAAATTGCAACAGAACGTTTTATTGCAATGCAAGAAAATACTGTTTTTTGTCCTTATCCTGATTGTGGAGATGCATTTACTGCAGAAGAAAAAGAATTTATTATTCAAGAAGGTGAAGAATATGGTGTACCAGCTACCATAAAATGTCCTTCATGTAATAGAACATTTTGCATGTCTTGTTCAGAAATTATAGGATGTGTCTGTTTTGACAATAAATACCAAGATAAAAAATCAAGAGACGTAATAGAAAAGATATGTAAAAAATGTCCTCATTGCGGAGCAAAAACAGAAAAAAATGAAGGTTGCAATGCATTAAAATGTTTAATTTGTTCAACTAAATGGTGTTGGATATGTGAAACATTTTTTACAGAAGAATGTAGAGAAAATCATTGGTTTATATAAATTAGTTATATATTTGAAGAAAATTAAAATTATTGTAGTAGATTTATTAAATAAAATACAGATCTATAACAAAATAACAACAAATATAGGATGCAGATGAAATAAAAAAATAATAAAAAAAAATTATAATAACAAAATGTAAATTAATTGGTTGTTGTTTCTTCTAATTTTTTCTTTTTTACAACAAGTTTTTTAACTTCCTTTTCTTTACGTTTTATTCCAAACGTCATTTTCTTGTACACACGTTTATGTTTCTTAGGCATCATCATTTCCTGCATCTTTTTGACTGATTGTACTTCTGCTATCTTAGATTCAGTACTTTCTTTATAAACTTTACCAGTTTCAACATGCATTCCTTCTTTCTTCTCTTTTTTCTTTCCTTTCTCTCCTGTTGTATTAGGAACAATTTGTGGTACAGATTCTACTACTTCAGCTGCAATAAACTTAGAAACATCCTTTCCATCTTTCTTTAATTGTTCAAGTCTTTCTTGTGGAATATAATCTCCAATCTTTTCTTCAACAAATGGTGATAAATGTGATGGTAACTTTACACCTGGTAAATATTTTTCAAGAGGTAATTGTTCTCTTGCATTAAATGAATCAAATACCCATTGTGGTTGAATGTAAGCTCTTGAAATATTAGCCTCTTTCAATGGTCTATCAATAACATGATGAGTAATTTGCGTTGATGATGATGGTAAAGGATTGGCAATACAACCATCCCATGTAACTGAACCACCAGCAGATCTAATAACAAAAGCTAAAGCCTCTTTTGGAACCTCTCTATTTAAAAAGAATAAACATCCCTCAAAGAGTGTTTTTAATTTTTTTCTTGCATTAACTTGCTCAATAACAGCATTTGTCGTTTCATCATTAAAATCATCCAATACAACTTCTTCTTCTTGATTTGCACGTGCTAACGGTTTAGCAAGAAAAAACATTTTCTCCTCATCATCTAAATTTCCTTTTACTATCTTTCCAGTTTCAAATTCTGGTGGATAAAACAATCCAATATTTTTGTAAAGTTTAAAATTAATAAAACGAAGAGCTGTTGAATAGAAATGAGCAAAATTTTTCATAATTGTAAAATCAACATCTGGAAGACCACCTATTGGTCTTTCATGTCCAACAATCCAAGTAACTTTTTCTCCCAAAATTTCAGCTTGATAATAAATTCCTTTTATTGAAATGAAAGTTTTTCTGAGAGATTTTGATTCAACAACGTAATGCATAAATTCTGATGATAATCGTCTACAATTTTCAATAATTTTTTCTCCAATTTTTACATCTTTAGGAAGAGTAGCGAAAGCAAACACTACTGATAAACAATCATCCAAATCTCTTACAGCCATATCAAAAGTTGGATAACGTTCTCTTACAAGATGTTCAACATTGAACTCTGGCTCTTTTTCAGTTAAACGTTCCAATTTTTCTTTTTCATTTCTTCCTTTAACTTTTGCTACTTTTTTAACAAAAGCATTGTAATGTCTAAGAGTAGTAATGAGTGGCTCGTTGGCTAAAAATTTAATATCCCGAATATTGTAAAATATTTTATTGGTACTGACTCCTTTTGCAGCCTTTCTTCTATTTCTTGGCTCTCTTGGATATATACCTTTCAATACACAAAGACGAGTAAATTCATCAAAAGTGACTTGGAGTTTAGAAATAGCTTCGGCACGATCAATGAAGTTGGCAGCATTACCACTGGTGTACTAAAAATTAATAAATACTATTAATAAAAAAACTATGAAACATACCTTTTTCTTGGCTCTAACCATTGTTATTATAAATAATTGAAATTTAAATCAAAAATTTTCTTATTAGAACTTTGTTCCAATATTACTAGGATATAAAAAAGACTATCGTTTTAAGATAAATCTCTAACAATTTTCTATTAAACATGTTTTGTTGACAAATTTTAACTTTGCATGTTGTAAGAGAATTAATTAAAAACTACTTTTGTAAACAAAAATTAATTTCATTCAATTTTTCAAATAATATTTAATAATATGTAAAGTTTTATTTTTTTATCTTTGTTGTTTACTGTTTTAATTCATTAGAAGAAAGTAGTATATTGTTATGACATTTAAATTTATATTTTTTTAAATATAATTTAACTAATTGTTTATTACAAATTATTTTATTTTCAATGAAGTGTTAAAATATTAGAAAAAATGCATGGTTTTTAAATACAGTATTTTATAAAAGGATTACATAAAGTTTGTATATGACTAAAATAAACAAATATAAAATTATCCATTAAAAATGGTACAAAAATTGTTAATATAATTATAAAATATACATTACATCAAATTTTTATCTAAATATGTATTAAAAATTTTTGTTCATAAACAAAATAAATTAATAAATAACTTATTGTTATTGAAATTGAATATATTTAAGTTTCTTATTCTTTTCTTTTAAATTTTATATTTAATCTTTTTTTGAAATATTAAATTGTTTTTCAATTCGGATAAGGAGATTAAGAAACATAAAAACATTATAATTTTAAAATTAAAAAAAGATTTAAATTTTTATAACAAAATCAAAGATTAGTACCTTTAATTATATACAAAAGTCAAGTTTTCCATATCAAAAGAAAAACAAAATAATTTTAATAAAAAATTTAAAAAAAAACTTGTTAACTAATTGTATTCCTCTCAACAGAGTATATCATTTTTCATTAATTGACATACTGTTATTTTAAACTTGCAAAATTTTTATTGTTAATAAAATAAATGTATCTTAAGGTATTTATAACATTAATGGAACAAATAAATTTAATTTTGTAAAAAGTAATATTTTTTGATATAATTATACAAACTTTTTGATGTCTCCACATAAAAGATATATTTAATTGATACTTTAAATATTTTAACTATAACATTTTTTTTTATTATAAAAGTAGATTATAAATTATATTACCCAAATTATAGGATATCATTGTCTGGAATAATATAAGTTGTTATTTCCACCAATAAGCCATAACTTCCATATTCATGTTCTCAATTTATTTTACAATACAATAAAATCCGGTAAACCGTTAATAGAATATGTATATATAATAGATGAATAAATTATCATAATAATGACCTTAACATTTAAATATTAAATAAATGAAAAGTATATAGCTTTTAGTTTATTATTATTTGTTTCTTTGGTATGATATACTATCCTTGAACAGTACAACTATTGTTTAAAATGATAACAAATAAAAATAAAATTATAGGTATCTCATTTACATATAACATAATTTTCTAAATTGAACCTCAATAAACGATGATTTTATTAAATATATATATGTTTATAAATCTAAACCAGATTAATAAAATTGGTTGATTTTCTTTTTGATCATCCATATATATTCCTAGCTGTCATAACAATAACCATTTAAATTAATTCTATTTGTATTATTTACCTATTTTGTCAACTACTGTGAGGTGATGAGTAGTGATTAGCAATGAAAAGTAAAGATGAATTATAGAATGTTTATTACTCTGATATAATCTCAGCCTGACCTCAATTTATACTCCAAAAGTTTCTTTTATCAATTTTCTTCATATAACAGATATTATATTTATAAATATTTTAATACATTCTTTTTCTATCATTAATAATTTTCTATTATAGTTCATTTTTTTTCAAGCAATATTCTTTGATTTTATTAACCTAATTGAAAAGCAATTATAATTTGTATTAATTAACATTTTCAATGTTAATTATTTTTTATATATGATAAAAAAAAATTTTATCTAATTAAAAACTAAAAATTTAGAAATATAAATTGTCAAATCTCATGTTAAGCATATCAAATTTTTTTTTCCAATATTAATTTATACTAAATATTTTATTTTTTTTTACATTATTTTAAAACTTCTATGAGTAATTTAAAAAAAATAAACTTAAAAAAACCTCCTTCAACAACATCTAGAAATGGACAAATAATACAAACAATAATTTTATATAGAAATTTTGAAGATACCAGTCCATTTAATACAAAAATTAAAAAAGACAATTCTTGTATTACTAATCAACAAAATTTTAAAAAAAATTTTGGTTTTAGTATTGTTGGAGGAATAGACTCACCAAAAGGAGCTTTAGGAATATTTGTAAAAACTATTTGTCAACATGGTGTTGCCAGTAGGAGTGGCCTTCTTGAACCTGGTATGTTTAATTTTTTTTTTTTAGTAATTAAATTATATTTAAATAAATAGGTGATGAAATATTATCTGTAAATGGAGTTTCACTACGTGGAAAAACTCATGAAGAAAGTGTAAAAATATTAAAAAAGTATGGACGTTGTAGTCTTGTATTGACAATAGCAAAAAATAACAAAAACAAGTCTAGTGATTGTTCTTCAATTTATAATAAAGAATCAAGTATTTGTAGCAATGAAATAAGTAATAAAAAGCTAGATTTTAATAGTTCATTTGAAATATATCAAAGTTGCAATCAAGAAAAAATAAATAATATTATTGAATATGACAATGAAATAAAAAATTTCAATAATATAAACGTAAATATTAGCACTAATAATGAGAAAACCACTACATTAGAAGAAGAAGAACAATATTATCAAGTAATTTTTGAAGATGAAAATGAAAAGACTTTTGATAATAAAATGAATAATAAGATAAATGTAAGTTAAAATCAAATAAGATTACATTTTTATAACTTTTTTCTTTTTAATTATTATACATAACATAAACAATAAGAATTTTATCATATAAAATTTACGTGTACTTTAAGATATTATCAATTCAGTATGACATTTAATTTATAAAAATATATATATATTATTCACTTTTTGTCATTTTATATTACCTATTATAATATAATTTATATATATATAATAAAATGACACAGTTGATTATTATAATAATATTTTCACTCTATTACTCATATTTCCTTTTATATCAGGTTAAAGTGTGAAGATCATTTTAACTATAAAGATGATATAATTTTATTATATTCACCCTATTTACCATTTATCCTAGTTAAGATACAATCATTTGTCTTGATATAAATATCAACTATTTTTATTGTAGAAGTGATAGTTAATTATTATTTACTCTTATCAAATTCTTTTCCAATACAATAGTTTCATTTTTCTAGAAATAATTTCTATAATACTTCTTACCTTTCTATTATAAATATATATATATGTTTTTACATTTATTTATTGTTATCATATACGTGATTATTAATTATTTATCTAAATATATATTTTTATTATAAAAAAAATATTACTTTTATAATTATTATGTTTTATTAAGCTTTACAATATTATATAAATCTCTCTTTAATTATCATGATTCATCATCTGTCAACTTGTTATATCATTATTACATATATCAAATTTAATCTTTATCTTCTTCTAATAATAAATGTATCAAAAGTATATATTATACAAAATATTTCATTTACTTTTTGTTATTTCAACTATTGTCTATATAAAATTATATACATATAATATATTATACAAAAATACTTAAATTTAATTAGATCTACTTGATCGGAATTTATATAAACAACTAAAAATAGTTAAATTATTGCCATAATAATTTATATCTGGTAAATAACAATTCTATTAAAAAGACATATTTTTAATAAAAAGATCTTTTTATAAAATTATATTAATATAAAAATATTTTTTTTTTATTATTTATTATTTCTATTATATATATATATATACTTATATTAAAAACATTTTCTTAATAATTTTTTTTTATAATAAAATACCTATTTCAGAATAGTATATGCCCTTATTCTAATTTTTATTCAACTCAAACAAAAAAAACTTTAAAACCTATAAATAATTCTTTACAATTAACTACAACACCAACTTTTTATAATTCATTTTCTTTAACAAAAAAAAAAAGAAATTCATTATCAAAAATACCATCACCTTTTTTAAATCGTACTAAAAAAAAAGATTTGAAAAATTTTTATAAATCAACAAATAAAAGTTGTTGCCAACAACAATTAAATTTTTGTCATCATAAATTTAATGATAGAAAAAATTATTTATTTGGTAGTAGTATAAAGAAAATTATAAATAATTTACTAAATAATAATAATAATTGTACAATGCAAAGGGTTGTAATATTGAAAAGAGATAATTCAAAAGAACGATTAGGATTAGGTGTAGCTATTGAGTCAGATGAAGAAGATGAGAGGTAAGAACAACTTTTTATAATTTAAATATTTTAACTTTTGGAAATATATACAAAAAAGATTAATACTTTAATTGTTTGTTATATACTAACCATTTTTATAACTACTTGACTTCTTTTTCAATCTATATATATACATATAAACATATATATATATATATAATACAAGCTCCAAATTAATATAAAACTATTAATTCTAGGGTTCTTTGTGTAACAGTAGAACAAGTAGACGAAGATTCAATATCATATATACAAGGTCTTGCACCAGGTGATCGCATTTGGCAGATTAACGGAATTGATGTACATAAATGTAAAAGAATTGAATGCTTATCACTATTTCAATGTGCTCCACTTCTTTTAAATTTAGTTGTTAGTACTCCATATAAAAAGTAAATTTTTTTTTATTTATTTATAGTATAATTTTTATTTTATTAACATTTATATTATTATAGAATATCAAAAACACCCCTTTATAGTGATATCATTTCAAATAATCAACCATATTTGGAATTAAGAAATCATAATCATTTACCATCTGAAAAATATAAAAATATTAAAGAAGATAATCAAGAGGTTCTTGAGAGTGAATATCAAACCATAACAACAGGTAAGACTTTTATTTTGTAAATATAATTTAAAAATAATACTTTTTTTTTCTTATATTACTTATCTAGAATCAGAATCATCTTTTGATAAATTACCACTGTCATTATCAAATATTCCTCAATATTTAACAACTGATTATCTTTGCGAAACGGTCAACTATCAAATGTCATCTAGAAAAACAGGTAAGTATATGTTTTTATTTTCTAGGTTTTCTATTTAACAATTAATTATCTTTACACATGTTTCTTTTTTACGCCTCCTTTACCCTCTACTTTCAAACTCTAAAAATTGTAATAACAAAATAATTATCATAAAAATAATTATAAAAATGTACTTTAGTTTCTATATAACTAGAAAATTTATGTAATATTTTTTAACACTAAATATAGAACTTTATTTCTTTTTATAGTTTAAATTTATTGGGATTTCGTTTTTAAAAACAATTATATATCCTTAGTATAATGTATAGTAAACAATTAAACTTTTTTTTTTTTAATTTTTATTTTGTCCTTCAATTTAATATTTATTTAACTATTTAAGTAAAATTTGATTTTTTTTTTAGATCAACCTTCAATTAACGCGATAAAAATGTTAATTAATCATAATATGAATAAAATAGAAGATAAAGGAAAGAAAGATTACTCTTTAAACTCATCAAATGACATAATAAAAAAGGATCATGCTAAAGAAGAAGTACAAAATACTTATTCCCCAACATTATCTCTTATAAATACTTTTTCATCAACCTCTTCTATCTCTCCAGATCCTCACTCTCCAACACATAGTGAAGATTCAGGATTTCAAAATGACCATGCAACAGCTGTCAAAAGTAAAAATCTTTTACAAATATCAACATCACCAGTTCCAGTTCGTAATAATTCTTCCAAAAGTAAGTATAATAAAAGCCAGTTAAGAGAAAAAAAAAGTGAATAAAATAACTGTAGTAGATCTTTTTTTTTTCTCCTTTGTTTCAAGCGCGCATATATATTATATAACAATAAATATAATCTTTTTATATAAAATTTGTGAAAATTTTTAAACTGCTTTTAAAAGATTATAATTTGACAGTGTTTGTAAAAGAAAAGTTATAGTAGTTGATTATTTATTTATTTTTAATAGAAAATTTTTCTGTTTATTATTATTTAATTTATTAAATATATTTATAAGAATTTTATAAAATTAAAAGTAAAAAATATTTTTTTATTTTAGTTTCTACAAATCATACTACATCTACTTCACCTACCAGATACAGGAGTGTTTTTGCAAGAACACAAGACAGTGTTGATATAGAAAAAAATATTTTCTTATCTGAGGAGGGAAAATCTGTTGATGAGATTAGTAAATGCACAAAAAGCAATTTAAATGATAATAAAATGTTTAATGGAACTATTGATTGTTTTATTAAAGCTAAAAATTCCAACACTTTGTATGGATATATGGATTGTAAAATGTCTAAAAGGTTTGTTTCTAATTTTATTAAAATTTATTTATTATATTTTAGTCAACCTCTTGTTTTAAAAAAAATTATTTTATCAAACACCGAGAAGTCAGGGCCTGTTGTTCCACCAAAACCAAAATTATCCAGTGAAAATAATTCATCACTCTTGGAAAATAAAAATTGTCTTAAAGATAATAAAATTTTTAGTCGTGCCAGTGTTATTCATAACTCAGAGAATTGTGATGTAAAAAAAGAATCAACTGAAGATGGTACTAAAATTATTCAACAAGAAAAAATAAAACCAAAAGTTTTGTCGTTAATACAAAAGTTTCAAACAGGAAATATTGTTCATGAGGATTCAGATGAGGAGATTGAAAATATATCACTAAAAGGGGATAATAAAAATAATTCAGGAGTATTATTTGAAACAAATAAAGATTCTACTGGAGAAATTATATTACAAGAAGACTTTCTCATTGAACAGGACCGTTGCCTTGAAACAATTATTAATAGTCAAAATATTAATAATAAAATTAATACTTCTCTACCAAAAAGAGAAATATCCAATGAAAAGTACTTTACCTTTAGTAGTGAGGAGAAATTTAAAAGTTTAGCGGAAAAGTATAGAGAACCAACTCCTACCAAAGAAGTCATCTCTCCTGCTCTAAAAGTACTGTTAGAAAAAGATTTTTATAATAGTAATAATATATCATCTTCTTCATCATCATCAACTTCTAGAACTAACCTTTTAACAAAAAGTGAAGACTCTTGTAATACTAGTAAAGATGATGAATTACTACCAAATATAACAACCAATTCTAGTACATATTCTTCTCGAAATTCGACACCAATTCCAACAATTGAAAAGTTTAGTCAACTTCCACCATCATCTTACTGTATTGAAAAAAAAGAAGAATATAATTTCGCTAAAACTATCACCTCTACAACAAATAACGAAATAATTGAAAGTAATAAACAACATAATTTTATCGAAAAGTGCAAACCAATCAAGGAACAAAATGTTTCACCATTATTAGGTATTGGTAATAATAGTAATTCATCAAGATTAAGTAACAATCAAAAAATGTCCCCATTAAATTTAACAAAAAGTCAAATAGAAGAATTACAGGAAATATTAAAGGATCAGTATGGAGAGTATGAATTTTTTGTTGTTAATATGACACGGGTAGCTGGAATAACAGATGGTAGTGTTGGAATAATACTAACTGCTGCTGAATCAACATCAAATTTGTCAACAATAACAGTTCAAAGAGTTATAACGGGATCAGTTGCCGATAGGGAGGGTACTCTTCTTAAAGGAGATAGACTATTTTTTATTCAAGGAAAATCGACAATGAATATGTCTGCTGCTGATGCCAGGAGAGAGTTAAAAGCTCCAGCACAAATTGTTACTGTTGTGGCAGGACGATTAAATAAATTTAAAGTTTTTCGTGTCTCATCTTCTCTTGGTGGTAGTGAAAGTGATAATGTTTTTACTGGAGATCCTAATATGTTTACTTATTCAGATGAAACACAAACAATAACATTAATAAAAAATACCATTGGTGTTGGTTTTAGTTTGGATGGAGGTGTTGATTCATCTTTTGGGAATAGGCCTATTATTATAAAAAGACTTTTTAATGGTGGTGAAGCTTTAAAAAGTGGTTTAATTACAGTTGGTGATATTTTAGAAAAAGTTGAAGATACATCTTTAGAAGGTATGACATATCTTGATGCCTGGAAAATGCTCAAAACATTACCTGAAGGTAAAGTTAGGTTATGCATAAGGAAAATTCAAAAATAAGTTTCATCTTCTTTTTATATACAAATTGGTTATTTCCCTCCGGTGTAATTATGTTTTTTTTACCATAGAAAAAATAACTCTACATTAATAATTTTTTTTTTCATTTTATTTATGTATCTTTATGCAATTACCAAAAATAAAATTTTTAAACTAATATCGTTGATTTAAAAGTTTACTAATACTTAAAAACGAAATTTTATTCTAAATTCACAAAACTTATTGTATTCATTTTATGTTTTTTTTTTTATATATAATTGATATGTAAACATATATTTTTAAAAGTTTTATTATTCGCAATAAATTTTATATTTTTTTAACATTAACAATAAAAGATTATAACATTTTTGATAAAGTATTATTTAATTTTATTTGAACTTTTATGTAAATAAATATTAGTAATATTAACAAAAAAGTGATTATAAGTAAACATAGCAAGTATAATGATTCATTGTTAAATTTCTAATTGAGAAATAAATTAAAAGTATATTATATTTTTCTACAATAAATTTTTTATTTTCAATAAAATGTTATTTTTTACAATTCTTTACAAATATATTTTATTTTTTTTATCATATATGAAACAAAGAGAATTTATTAAAGTATTCAACAAAAACAAAACAAAAATACAAAAAATAACATAATTTACTGAT
Organism: Strongyloides ratti; assembly: GCF_001040885.1. Taxonomy (NCBI): domain Eukaryota; kingdom Metazoa; phylum Nematoda; class Chromadorea; order Rhabditida; family Strongyloididae; genus Strongyloides; species Strongyloides ratti. Next base: position 9,544,145 of record NC_037308.1, read on the forward strand.
GCTTTCTTTTTCGAGACTTCATTCTTATCTCCCTGCGAATAGTATTTGGAGATATATAGGTAGGATTGGAGTAAAGAACAGCACCTTCAAATGAACCATCAAATATACGAATAAGCTCCAAAACAAAACGAGGACCAACTTCTAAAAGTTCAAGTTTTGGATCAGGAATTTGAAAGTTTCTAAACCATATTTTTTCATCAGGAGTAATTGTGAAGGTAAAAACATGATCAATAAATGGTTGAGAACGTGGATGATGGTTAGGAGTTGAAAATATCTATAAAAATAAATTTAAATTTAATAAAAAAATAGACTTACACTTTTTAATAATTCTTTAATAAGTTGAAAATGTGGTTGAGTATCAAATGTATCATCAAAACTTAAAATTGGTCGACTACCTTTAAGACAATTACCAACCATTTTTAATTCCTCCATTGTATGTATATTATGAACAAGAAACTTTACACTTGGACCATTTGAAGCATCTGCTAACCATAAATATGTATCTTTATGTTTTCTATTTTCAAAAAACATAACTTTTGAGCAATTTTGAAGTTCTGCAATTTCATTAATAACACTAAACTTTTCATTTTTAGAAAACTTTGACTCAGATTTACCATGTGGCATTATATTTTTAAGATTTTTCATTAAATATCTTGTTCTAAATATAGTACCACGTGAACACATCATTAAAACTCTTGTCCTATTTTGCCATTTTGAATCTGGTGTCAGTTTAGTTTGTTCACCATCATCTGAATCTGTGTCACTTTCTGACTCCATAACAGTATCAATTTGTACCTTTTTTGTTCCCATTTCCTCAGCAACTTTATCTTCAAGTTCTTTTGCATGACGATGACGGCGTGCCCCTGACTTTTTACCCATTGTTAAATATCTAGAAGTTGTAAATAAAAATAAACAAAAAAGAATTAATGTTATTTATTTATAAAAAAATTTAATAGAAATTTAAAATCATGTAGGTACACAACGTTCCACTAATTACAGACTGTCTTCCCAAGATAAAATTGATTATATTTATTTATACACCAAAACAAATACTAATATAGTAAGATTTGATTTTTTTTTTAAATTTAATTAGCAATATTAAATGTGGATGAGTTTTAATTGTTATAAATATCAGAACTACTTTTTTTGTCAGTTGTGCTGATTGAATTTTGAAAATCATTTTTTGATTCTTTTTTCTGTCTAATAGTTGATAAAAGTTCATTCTTAATATTTTTAAAAGGTTTAGATTTTTTTTCTACATAACTTAATTGTTTTATACCTTCATATTCACTTTTTTCTTCTCGTTGTGAATTTTCTTCTCTGTTTGAGCTTAAAGAATTAGTCTTTTTATTTTTTTGGCTTAGTAATTTTTTAGTTGGCACTATTTCGAAATATTTCTTGTAAATAAATTTAACTATTGATTTGTGAATCCAATAAATTACAATTATAAAACAATATACATATAACCCCATCATTATACGACAGAGAATTTTTGGAAATGAATTTTCTGTTTTATCAAGATAAATCATTTAAATTTTAAAAGGAAGTTTTTTTAACGAAAACGTTATATATCATTAAATATTTTAAGGAGAAATTTAAATAAATTAAATGAAAATGCTCCACATGTTAAAAAAACATTTTTAAAAAAATAACTCCTCCTATATATGACAGGGAATAGTGAGAATTAGCATACTAACCCAACTTAGATTGACATATATATTTTAGGTACTTGTTTATTTTAGGAGTCCATTAAACTTACCTGGCCGGGAACCTCCGGTGATCAAGAAGGCCGGAATTCCGTAGTGAGGCTTCATCATTGCACTTTAGATTGAAGTTGACCTGCGGGGCAGTCTCTAACGAGATTAGCCCACGGTTCAATTTTTGCGTATGGAGGAGCGTTCGCGCCCTCCGAATTTAAAATAAACAAAGTTTTTGTGCTTCTACATTTTGAATGAAGTCTTATTCATTTTTGTAGTAGAGAATTAAAACTCTAGTTATTAGATTATTATTAATTAATTGATTTTTATTGTATTTTTACGTTTTTTTTACTTTAATAAAATGTATAAAATTTCATTATTTGTAAAAATATGTGTTTTTTTTAATGCTAACAAAAACATTACTTAAAAATTTTTTAATAAATAAGTTAAATATCCAGTTCTTTTTTTTTGTATTTTTAAAATGCCAAATTATTACCAAAAGATTTAGAAAAAAGTTATTTACTTTTGATTTAAAAAAAAAAATACAACACCAAGTTAAAAATTTATAATTTTATTTACACTTCAAATCTAGGGCAAAGTTTAACTGTTCTAGGGTATAATCTATACATTTTTTTATTAAATTCTTTAATTATCCTAACAGTTTTTGGTAATATTATACTTTTTGCTTTTTTAAATAATTTTTTTTCTTTATAATTTTTTGTTTCGTAGTGGTACATAAAAGCATCATTTACTACCAAAAATTTATATTCTTTTCGACATAAATGCCATTTTAAATGTATACGATCATTTAATGGATAACCAAATCTCTCATCAAAATATGGTATTTTGTTATCACTAACAAAATTAGGATCCCAATTGACATAATTAAAACTTGTTACATATTGTACTGATGGAGTTAATGTTTCTTTTTTATAAAACCACTCTTCTAATTTATTAATTTGATGAGTGTTGTTTAAATATGTATCAAAGATAAATGCTTTACTTGAATTAATTAATTGAATTAACTCTTTTTTTGTCTTTGGTCTTTCAGCTAATGTATCAACTTCAAAATTACGATACACTAAAACACTATTAATTCTGAAACTATTTTTTATCTTTTTTATAATAAGTTTTGACATTTTATATTCAAAATTTTGAGAAAAAAAATCATTTATATCAGCAAATACCATATATTTTGTTTTTATTTGTTTTCTAGCAATATTTTTAATAGTATTAATTGGATATGTAATAATTCTTTTAATTTTAATCTCTTCATTTTCTTCTTCATTTGAAATATGACATATATTATTCATAGATTTTATATTTTCTTCACAGTTAATATCATTAAAATATTCATTTAATAATCCTCTGTTATTACCATCTCTACTGTAAGCATTATATGGAAAAATAAAATGAATTGATGTTTTGTTGTTAATATTTGGAATTGATTTTAATGTACAATATGTACATAATGTTTTAAGATTAAATATATCATCAACATCAATAAATATTCCAATAGATATTGGACCTTCCCAATTATCAATTTGTTTTGATAAATTTTTATTAATATCATTTGAATTAGCATTTATTATTAATGTTATACGATCCTTATTAAATTTATATTGTCCTTTTACAACATTTTTTATAAAAATATAACTACCATAATGGGTTATTGGAGACTCTATATTGTAATATAAAAATTATATGTAAAAAAAAATTAAACTTACTTTCTTCTGAAAATTCAAAAAACAAAATAGTTAATAAAAATAATAAATATTTAATCATATTTCTAATAAGAAAAAAAATTTATATGTAAAGTTTTTTTTTTTTTTTAACTTGTTTATAACAATTATTTAGATTATCAAAAAATCTTTGTATTTAATTATCGTTTTATGTAAAAATTGACATCGTAAACAACATTTTTTTTTTAATTTAGTTATAGTATTTCTAAAAATGATAGACATCAACAAAACATTGTTTGATGACAAGATAGTTTTATATTCTAAAATGTTGCAAGCGAATATCCATTAGTGTAGGAAACAAGTTTTGTTTGAGACACTTCCCAAGTATCTCTACGAATATTGTATATTTGTATGTAATTTGATGGATTATATCTAGTAAAAACTTCTGAACCTTCTCTAGGTAATGGTAGAGGATATCCTCCAAGAGCATAAATAAACCCGCCATACAAATAACATCTAGCATCTGGTGTTGCTATTTCTAAATCACAAATATTTCTAAATTTGTTTGCCCTTATATCATAAACATATGATGTTGCTGTTCTATAATGAAGATACCTACCACCAAAACTATATATTTCTCCAGTTTCATTATCAGCACAATAACCTGATAAATAAATATGTGGTTGAAGTTTACAAACTTCATTTATTATTCCAGCACGATGATCATAAAGTCTAACTGATGCTTTACATCTTCCAGGAGTAATATAAATACCATTATTTAGTAAAAAAGAATCATGACATGCTTCTGGGGAAGACATATTTTGTGTTTGAACAACATCTGGACGTGTTAAATTATATATTTCAATTGTATTAATAACAGTTGGACCATATCCTCCAATTATATAAACAGTGTCATCAATAGATACGCTAGAATGATAACTTCTAGGAACTTGTAAGAGATCAAATTCACCAGTGAAAGTTTGAGTAAGAATATCATATGTAAAAGCAGTCTTTTTACTTTGCCAATTTTCATCTTGTCCACCAATTAAAAAAATTGTTTTTCCAATGACTGATGATGTATGTCTTGCTCTACAAAATGGCATTGTTAAAAAATTTTCAACTTTTCCAAAAGGACCATTAAATATAAATGCTTTATCTGATGAATGAAGATATCCACCAGAGACAAAAGCCAATGAATCTGTCATATGATAATAATTTTTACAATCTAATTGTGCTTTAAATTCATCTATCATTAAATTTGAAAATTTTGAAGCCATTATATCATAATCATTTAAATTTTTTCCTTGTTTTATAACACCCTCTTTTGTTATTCCAAATCCAAATTCAGCAATATCTAAACAATGAAAAAGATTCATTATATCATCTACATCAACAATTCCACGTTGATGATCTGCCCAATTAATAAATAATTGAAATAAACTCATATGAGGAACCATATCTTTAATAGATGATGTTAAAAATGCTTCAACTGTTTTATATGATAACCCATTTAATGGACAAGTAGGTAATAATTCATGAAAATCTTCAACAATTTTTTCAAGAATTATTGGTTTAAATATTGGATCAGAAGTTAATGATTTTTCAAATGCTTTAAAATAATCTTTAGGTTTCAAATGATTAATAATATATTCCTGACATAAAAGCTATAAAATATTTTTTTTTAATATTATCAAAATAAAATATTAAAATACCTTAGAAGAATCACAATCAAAATTTCCTAAACATTCCATATGATATAAAAGTCTTTTTGTTGTCATAATATATGTCTCTGGATCACTATATAAAAATTTTTTCATTGTAAACATTGCCTCAAATGTCAATTTGCTAAAAACAACTTCATCTTTTAAAAAAAATATTTTATTTAAAAAATAAAGAAAAAAAATAACCTACAATGTTCATTACCAAAATTTGTAAATTTCCTCCTAAAATATCTACTTTTTAGGACTAGGACAATTCCTGCAAATGGTAAATATCGAGCATCATTATCAAAGAAAAATACAACATCATTAGGAAGTGGTTTTCTTTTTCTGCTAGATACAGTTAATAATTCCTCAAAAGTTTCTTCTCTCGAACTACTGTCTTCCCTTAGTTCTTGTGGAATTTTAAATGGCATTAATATATTAATAAAAAGATCAACTAAAAATAAAGAATAAATATTTTACTTTATTTATTTTTCAATTTTTTATATAACAAAATATATTAAATTTTTATAACAAAATATTGTCATAATAATACATTTGTAAATAGAGAGAAGTACATTTGGTTTTTTAAAGTTAGAAAAATAACCATTTTAATTTTGAATATGAAAAATGTTAATGAAAATAAATTTATTTTGTCTTACATGTTATTTAAATTTTCTATCAGAGATAAACTTATTGTAATAAGAAAAAATTTATAATGAGAAAATCGACATCTACTTTAAGAGGAAATTCCAACTAATAAAAACAGCTAAAAGTCTAGAAACAAATGTGGTAATATAAACTGGTTCCCAATGAAATGTGGGATGTTATCTTAGTCGTGTCAAGAGAGATTACACGCGCCAATAAAAGTTTTTAAATTAAATCACTAAATAGTAAGAATATAAAGTTTTACTCGAGACTATGTTAATATACTTGTCATTTTCTAGTCTTTTTTTTTCGCACAAATAATTTTTATAGTTTTAATAAAAATAGAAAAAAAAATGTTTTAGATATTATATCTGAGCATTGTTAAGTGCATATAAGCAAAATATAAACTGATAAACTTATTTTAAATAAAATTGCATTTATTATGAGGAATAAAATTTTATTTTTACACCGATATGTAGGTTCATGAAAACAAAAAATGTATTCTTTTTTTTAAAATTATCAAATAATCATTGAATGAACTTTTAGATAAAGACAATAAAAATGGATAAAATCAAAAGAAATAACATTTGGGGATTAAAATCATCAGTCAAATGACTGCAATATTATTTAATTATGTTCATTAATTCTAGAGATAGTAGTGAAAATAAATAGTTCCAAAAAAAGTAAATATTTTTAAATTCTATTTTATTTTTTATTATTTATAGAATTTTAATGTGTTGATTATGATATTTTTTAACTTTTGAAGAAAAGTAATTTAAAAATGAAAAAGACCATAAATGAATTTTAAGTAATATGTATTAAAAAAGATACGTTTATATAATATTTTAGAACATCAAAGTAATTAACATAGTGATAAGAAATATCATTTTTAAAAAATTTCATTTTACCAAAAAAAATATTGAAGAAATGAAATATTACTAGAAAAAAATTGATAATAATTTTTGAAAATAAAACTAATTGAAATCAAATACAATATAATCATAAGAAAGAATTTCAAAAGTAGGATAATAAGATTTTACCAAGAAATCTTAATTCCAAAATTTTCTATAATAAAGATAAAAAAATTAAAATTCTAGAATATCTTTTTATTTATTTCAAATGATAGAAGATGTAGTTCTTTATTTGTAAAGTAATAAAAGTATTTATTAATAAAAAGTAATGCCTATAGGGTTAATTAGTGTTTGTGTAAAAAATAAGAAATAATAATTGATGTAATATAAAATTATGATATGTTTTTTTAAAATAATAATTATTTGCCTAATTTTCAATAACGATTAATTATTAACTTTTATTTAATAGAAAAAAAAAGAATAAAAATAAAGAGTAGTTTATTTGATATCTCTCTAGATGTCATATGATAAAGAAATATATAATACAGAATAAGTAGTATTATAATTATCATATATTTTATTATTTATACAAAATAAAAGGAAATAAATTTATTTAAAATTAAATTTATTTATTTTATATAAAAATAAAGTAATAATTAATTATTAGACATTGAAATAGTTGTATGATACATTTATTTTATATAATTATAAATATATAGTAAAATGAATAAATTTTTATTTATATGGATAAGTGAAACAAAATATAAGTAATTATTATAAAATTATTTTTATTACAGTGGTTGCCTTCCAAATGTAAACCAATAACATATATTAAATATTAAAAATAAAGTTGGAAATATGATTCTACAATATCTATCTAGTCTTTTTGCTTTTGGCCCACCAAATTTCATTGTAAGATACTGAATTGGTGGTATATTTTTTACCCATTTTAATGAACCTAATCCATTATCTTGAAATTTCATTAAATTATTTCCTATTGGTGACATTTGTGAATTTTCATCATATCCACTATCAATCATTGGAATTGATATATCATTAGGATGATTTTTTGTTTTATCCTTATTTATTGTTCTTTTAATTACTGAATTTTTTTTTTCTACTTCAAGTAATCCTGAATCATCATAAACTTCAGGACACGATTCACGATTTATTTTTCTATTATAAAGAAAAGTAACAAAGGCAAATTCAATTAAAACAGCAAAAATAAATGTTGTACATATTCCAATCCATACATCAATTGCTTTTATATATGAAACAGGAGGAAGTTTTGAATTAATACCAGTTGATTTAGTTGTAATTGTTAGTAATGTTGTAATTCCTAATGTTACACGTCCTGGAACAGATGTTGGATCTAACCAAAAACTTATAAAAGATATTATAACCATCATAGTTGATGGTAAATAAAGATGAAGAAGATAAAATCCAAATTCTCTATCCATTTGAAAACTAAATCTTAAACATGAATATTCTCCTGTATTTGTTTTAGAAGTACAATAACCAGTACTATAATTTGATATTCTAAATTGTGGTAATGATCTTGTTAAACCATCTTTAAATTGAATTGCACTGTCATCTTTCCAGTAATATATTATATCATCTACCGTATATGCATATGAAGCTATATCTATGGCACATGTTTGTACATCCATTGGATAATACTAAAATTTAATATAAAAAAAATGCATTTATATTTTTCTTAAAAATATTTTTTTACCTGAAGATGCATTGGACAGGAAAGAATCATTGAAAGTCGTACACTATAAAGAATTGTTCCATTTCTATGAACTCTCATAAATACATTTGGTTTATCAATATCATGCCTATGTCCATTTTTCTCATTCTAAAAGAAAAAATATTTATATATATATTGATACTTTGAAATATAATATTATGAGAAATAATTTTATAATATGTTTTTTTTTTTTAAAAATATATAAATAAATTTTTTTTTATAAAAAAAAAAATTGTTTTTACCTGAAAAAATGAGTCAGGTTTCCATAAGATATGTTCATTTGTAATTATAAAAAAATCTGGTAATTCATTATTTGGATCTATTGATGCATATGCTAATCTAGAATCTGTATACATTTGCCTATAAGTTAATTGAACAGTATACTCCATATTTGCTTCATTTACATGTGATAAAGATCGTAGGAGAATATTAACGATAACCTTAACAGGACCATTTCGTGGTTTTGTTGGATCATCACCAGGTGGCCTAAGAAGTGGATCATAATTTGTTTTAACTAAAAGTGTCTTAATTACATTCATATTTGAACTTGATAAACTTGGTCTAAAAAATAATTTTAACCATATACCAATAAACATACGTCTTTGGCATTTTAAATTTTTTATCCTTATTTATATCATTATTTAATATTCCTTGTTTATTTATTAAAACATCTTTATCATTAAAATGATCATTTATCTTTTTTGAATTAATTTCTTTACTTTCAAAAGGAGTAACTGTAGTATTCCATAACAATAATGTTGAATATAAATATGATAATAACATTATTACATTATATTTTATTAGAAAATTAACAAATATAAAAAGTTAATATATTTCTAAAATAAAAATTTATCAAAATCATATGTTTATAAATTAAAAAGTACTTAAATAAAGTATAAATAATATAAACATATGTGTAGTATTATTATTATTTTTTCTAAATAACTAGTCAACTGTTTAACAAAAAATATATTAATAAGTTTTAAGATATAAATATTCATAGTATTTTATATAATGAAAAATATATGTTTTTATATACAATTTATTTTATATAAAACCAAAATATACTTAAAGTAAAATTATAATAATTTTAAAAATTTTTAGAAACTTTTTAGAAACTTTTTATATAAATATTAAAAAAAAATTAAATTATTATGTTCTTGATAATGTAATGTCTAGATATATTAAAATATACAAGATTATATATTTAATATATTTAAAAATTTAACTTTAATGCGCAATGATATAACAAATGAAAAACTTTTTAAAAATAATGTTTATAAATCATTAAATAAAGAATATTTTAATATTTCAAAATTTTTAAGTAATGTAATTTTTATAATATTATTTTATCTTTTAATTAACAAGTACTTTAAAAGAACAAGTAGAGGAATAAAATACTTAGATATAATATATACTTTTATTAATATTCTACTATGTTAATCAAAAATTTGTTTACACAAATAGATATTTATAAATATTTAAATAAAGTAATAAATTTGGTTGGTTTTCATTATAATCTTAGTTTTTTTTTTCCTATTATTTTAAAGTTTTTTCTTGATTAATAAAAGTAATGATATTTAAATTGAAAAATATATAATTTTTTGACTAAAAATGTTATTTTAAAAAGTGTTTAAAGAATTATTGTCATTTTGATGTCCCTGTCATTACTAATAATTTTTGTTTAAATTAAATTAAATTTTTTTTTTAATTTCTATTTATTATTTATATCTTTGTTCAGAATAGTAGGTCCAAAAAGTTATATTAAAAAAAAGAAAAAATATTGGAAATATTATTCTTGATATACAATCAATTTTTTTTGCCTTATTTCCAGAAAATTTATCAAGTATTTTTATTTTTAATTCATTTGAATTTGATTGTATAACTCTTGAATTAGTATAATTATTTTCAACCTCATCAACAAGTGTATAAGTTGGTATTCTATTATATAAAAAACATGTTACGGCAAATTCAATTAATGATGTAAATAAAAATAATATACAAAATAATATCCAAACATCAATAGCTTTAATATATGATACTGGTGGTAATTTTGAATTAATACCATTTGCATTTGCTATTAATGTTAATAATGTTACAGTTCCAAGTGTAACTCTTCCTGGTACTGCATTTGGATCAAGATAAAATGATATCCATGATACCATAACTAACATAATTGATGGTATAAAAAGATGAAGTAAATAATAACCAAATTGTCTTTTTAAACTAAAATTAAATCTTATACAGGAAAAATTTCCTAATTTTGTTATACTTTCACAGGTTGTTGTTGTATAATTAATAATTTCAAATTGTGGTAATGATTTTGTTAAACCATCACGTAATTGTATAGGTGTTTCATTATTCCATTTATATATTATATCATCTTTTGTATATCCATATGATGCTAAATCTATATAACAATTTTGTACATCCATTGGATAATACTTAAAAAATAAATAAATTTTTTTTTTAAAAATATTATTTATTTATATTATAAACAAACCTGAAGATACATTGGACAGGAGAGAACTAATGATAATCTAACACTATACAAAACTTTACCATTACCATAAATTCTTAATAACATATTTGGTTTATCAATCATATGCCTATGACCATTTTTTTCATTAGGAAAAAATGTATCAACCATCCATATTTTACTATCATCAGTTAATATAAAATATTCTGGTAAAAATGATACAATACTTTTATTATTACCATATGATAATCTTTCATCAAACCATTTTTGTCTTAAGGTTATTTGTGTTGAATATTCCATATTAATTTCATTTAAATTTGATATACTTCTAATAAATAAATCAACCTCAACATTAACAGGACCATTATTAGATTCTCCATATGGTCTAACATGTTTATTGTATGATTTTTTAGTCATTAAATCATACAATACTTGTACATTACTTTTAAAAATATTTGGCTTATTTATAATATCATCACATAATGATAGTATAATAAAAATATTAAAAATAATATATTTTATCATTATTAATAAATGTGGCTGGTAAAATATTATTATATATCAAAGTTTAACTTTTAAAAATAGTGAAAAAAATTTATAATATTATAAATATTTATAAAAAATTTTTAACTAATCATCAAATCATTATATCATTAAAAAGTAAGACATATTTTATAATATATGATAGATGTCTTAAGTGAATGATAATATTTTCAAGGTTTTTATTATAATAAATAACTAATTTAATAACAGAGTATACTTTTTAAAGATAATATTTTAAACTTTTTAAGTGAAGAAAAAAAAAGAAAACTTTGATAATGTAACTTTTATATATATTACTAATTGATAATATTAAATATTTTGTATAAATATATGTTTTTTTAATTACTTTTTTTATCATTTTCATATACCCGTTTTTAATAGATAAAAATTGTTAAATTGTAATTTTATTCTTTCATTTAATATTAATAAAATTATATTACAAAATTAAACATTAAATAAATAAACTTTTTATTTAAATAAATTTTAATACAAGATAAAAAAAATACAATAAGCGGTTGTAATTTAAAAAAAAAATTAAAAATAATATAATATTTAAATTCTTCCATCATTTTTATACATTTAATTTTATCAATAATATACATTTAAAATGTCTATTACTACATATAAATTGTGATATGAAAAATAATAATTAAAATAATTAGAAATATAATGTTTTTGTTATACAAAAAAAAAAATACTTATTTTGACTACCGATTAAATTAAACAAACTACTTTTGCTCCACTTTTACAAAAGCTTTTATAAATACATACAATGTACTTTAATAATATAACACATTTTCTTATCTCAGTTTATGAAACCTACAAATATATTATTATAGTTATTTTATAAAGAAAAAAAAATTTAATTTATGCATTAAATACTATATATAAATTGATACATATATTTATATTTAAAAAAAAAAAACTTTTGATAACAAGTTAAAATTTGCTCATAATAATCATCTTTAATTTTTCTACAATTTTCACCAAATAAGCACAAAAAAAATTTTTTTTTTAAATTGCCTATTAAATATCTATATATTTAATGTTTCCATATATATTTATAATTTAATTTTTATCTTTAAAATTATTTCTAATGTTTGATTATATTTAAACCAAGAATAGTTTTAGGCAAAGTAAAATTTTAAACTACTACTTCTAAATAACTATTTTAATAATCTTCTTTTTTTTTATACAAAAAACCAAAATAATGTTAAAATATTTGATTTCATTATAAAAATTTTTTTAGATTAAAAAATATATACTAAATAAAATATTATACTTAATATAAAATTAAATTTTGTTTTTATAAAATCACTATAATTATATATTAGTAGTGTTTCTAGAAGATGAAATAGAGGTGAATGCCGTATACAAAATGAAACATCTCATATATCAACATATACAAAAAAAAAATAAATTTTTTTAATGAAATTGCTCATTAAAAAAAAAATTGTATTTCTAAAAATCATCTTCTTTCTCTACACCCGTAATTTTCTGTAGAAGAAAACTATGGAAGCGGTTCACAATAATTACTTGGTATTAATCCTGTTTTACCATTTAGTGTACCCACAAGCCATCCCTCTTCTTTTGATTCATAAACTTAAATATATTATAATAATTAAAATATTATTAAGAAAAAAAAATATATTAAACATACCATTTGTTATAATTTGACCTGGAGAGAAAGAAAGTTCTGTTTCATGACCTGCAGTACATTCATATAATGTTCTTACTCTTCTACTAAAAAATAAAAATAAAATATTTTATTATATATTTATTAAAATAACTTTTAAAAATAATATTTTTTTTTTAATTTAAAAAACATATTATTATTATTATTATACTACAATCACACAATATAAATTTAATAAATAAAAATAAAATTAAAAGTAGTTTTTAAAGAGATGCTTAAAAACATCAAAATAGGATATATGTTTAAAAAAAAAAAGATTAAAATATAACAATAAAAAAATGAATCATTAAAATATGTAAGAAATAAACTTTTTTTTTTCTCCTCATATTTATTTATAAATATAAAAAAAAAGACAAGAAGCAATTTAATATATCCTTCATAGTATAAAATGTTCTCTTTTTTATTAACAATTATTTGTTATTAAGATGTATTAAAAAGAACACTCACCTTGGTTGAATTTGAGAATTAGGATTTATCAGAGAACTGAAATAAGGAAAAGTACTTTCATTTATAGGGTAACCGTTATTGAAGGAAATTGCCACATTACTTGGTATACTGGAACTACTAGTTAATATTGAATTTTTTAATCCCGGTAATGGTGTTGATTGGAGATTGGAAATAGAATAAGGTATAGTGGACAGGGTATCGTAATATGGTTGAGATAAACTTGAAGAAGGATAGATAGTTGTGTGAGTTAAATTTCTGAAATAAGGGTACGGATAGTGATAAGAAAATATTTATTATAAAGATATAAAATTACTGGATAATGATAAGATGACAAAAAGCAAATTTAAGAATATATATACATATATATAAGCAATAAAATATATATTATTTAAAATAGTTATATGCTGTGCAAGGGTAAAAAAAAACAAGTGATAAAAAAAACAACATTTACATTCACAAAAACAAAGCAATATACAAAACTTACGAAGTAGTTACTGAAGAAAGATTACCTCCAGAATGACGTTTTTTAAGTCTACGAGACAATCTGTAATGTCATACCAATTTAAGATAGAAAAAATATATACCATGCTATGGTCATTAAAAAAAAAGGACCATACTTTTACAAATAATAAAAATTCTTTTTAAAAAATATTTAGTAATAATAAAGGTGATGACAACAAAGGTTAAAAATAATAAATAGATACATAGACGATATCACTATATAAAAGGTTTTTTTTTATAGACCTTCTAATTTTTGATAAACATCCTTTATATTTTTTGAAATTTTTTAGATAAAACTTACGTTTCTGATGCTTGTGGATTATAATGAGGGGCATAAGAAGATGTCATTTTATTTTTAGATAAACCACTACTACTTGTACAATCATCAACATTAGTAGAATTTGCCAAAGGAGATATCTTTTGTGATACTACTCCAGTTGATCGTTCAGAACTTGTTGAATTTAAAGAATCTGAACTTGTATGTGATTTTTCATTTAATGAACAATTTGAAATATTTTGAACAATATCAACACTGGTATTTGAAGTTAATGAATTTCCTGATATTCCTTGGGATGCTGGTTTAGGTCGACGTAAATTAAAAAGTCTTCCACAATTTCCGGCTGGAGAGACTTGTTGTGATACAGGCATTTTAACAGAATTTGTTAACAAAGTAGTATTTGTTGTAAGATCTTCTGCTGATTGACTTTCAAACTGTCGAGGTGAATAATTGTCATAAACAGATAATTGTTGAGATCCATTTGGAGATTGATATGATCCTTGCTTACTTTGAGATAAATTTTTTGTTGTATTTTTAGTACTTTGAAAAAGTAAACAACTTGAATCTGTTGATGCAGGAGGCATTATTTGAACCATATTATGAACCGGTTTAGGAGGACAAGGTGTTCCAAGTGATATAGGTGGTTTATTGTTAAATATTTTTTCATAATTAGCAATAAGAACCTCAACAACAACATTACAAAATTTTATATCCATTATTGCTGTTACTGTTTCTTCTTTTGGACGAAGTAGAGTTGGCCCAAAACATACACCTAAATTTCCTACTGTCATTAAATTTTCATCAGCCATATCAGCAACTTTTTTCAAATGACTTAATACAATTTTTAACATATTCCTATGTGATTCAGGTAATTTATAAACATAATAATGTATATGATCAACTCTTTGATCTCCATCATCCATTTTGGCAGCATTAATGAAATGTGAATGTAACTCAAAAGTCATTAAAGGTTCAGGTAAATTTCTTAAAAATGTTTTAACAGCAGAAGATATTGTTTTTATTTCCCATTCAGAATCTTCTGAACATAAATTTAATTGATTTTTTGTGGAGGAGGAATTAAATTTTTTCTTATCTAAAGCAATTTGCATTAACTTTTGAACTTTTGATGTAACACCACAATTGCGATATAATCCTTGTTCTGTAATTCCACGTCCTTCTATTGCTTTTAAACATTCACGAACAAAATCAAATCCAGCATCATCAAGAACAGCTAAAAATAAAAAAAAATTATATATATATATATTAAAAAATTATTTTAATGTAAAATAATTATTAAAATAATAATTATTATTTTTTTTTTTATATAATTACCATAAAATCCATCAATAACAAATGCAGGTAGGAAAGCTGAGCCATTATAAAATTGTTTCAATCCAACTTTAATATTGAAACTACCTCGAGACTTTTTTTTTTCAGGTACATCTTTTCCCTCATTAAAAGATACCTGATTTGAAATTATAGAAGTTTTGTATGGTGCAGAGTATGTTAAATAATTTGATAACATTAAACTATTGTCTCCTAATTGTGAATTAGGACTGGAAATATTTAAAGAGGATAAATTACTATGGTTGCTATTTTCTAAAGTTGATGATTCAATATTATTATTAGAGATAGTAAGATTATTTTTGAATTTAAAAGTGGATGGCATTGTTACTATAAAGTAGGAACTTTCTCCCATAATATTTTAGTAGTCCACAAGAATATTATATTATTATATAGTTATATAGATAGAAGATAAAAAAAAATAGTAAAGAAAGAAAAAGAAAAGATTTACAAAAATGAAGTTTTGGCTATAATAAGATAAAAGAGTAAATAATTAACGATGAAATTAAAAATTTAAGATATTCTATTAAAAATATATGTATAGTGCAATAATTATATGGGTAAAAAAGGCGTTGGTGAAAAATATTTTAATACATTTGATATTTTCCCTTCTAGTTATTCATAATCAAATAAAAAGTGTAAAGAAGGGAAATAACATGGAAATTAAAAAGAATTTTAATCAGTGAATATCAAAATTTATCTTAACACTAAATCAAAAGAAATATTAGAAATTTTTATTAAATAATATGTGGTTTATTAAAAAAATAACAAGTAATTTTAAATTCAGTAATATAACATATCTAATTTTCTTTTTAAATATCAAATTGTTGTTTGAAGAAAATATTAATTCACCATTTTATATGACTTCTCTCAATGGCATCTTGAAAATGAAGTAATTAGTGAGAAGAAGAAAAAAGCAAATGGCAAAAATGTTATTTATGGAATATTAAAAAAGCTGGACATATAGTGAAATGGTATAAAGATATATATGTATATAACGACAACATTTTGTTAACCTTCTTTTTATAAAAATATTTATAAAATATATATTATATTGGAAAATTTTGTATCATAACAGTTGTTCTAATGGAAAGAATAAATTTATTATAAAATACCACTTAATGTAAGGAAGTTACAACGTTAACCATCAAAAATTTATGTTGAAAGTATGGTGAAATCTTTATTTAAATGTTTTTATTTTATCATATATATATTTTAATAAATATTATAAAATTTTTATAGTATATTTTAAAAATTATTCACCAAAATAAATTTATACTATATATTTATTGTCATTTTTCATTAATACAAAGAAAAAAAAACATTTATTTTGTAAAATAAAAATATGCATAATTTATCAATTAATTTTAATTAATAATTAGTTTTCCCCGTTATTTTTTTTAACATTTATCAAATCATCAAACAATAGTACAACTTTTTTTTTCAGAGGGAAATGTAAAAAAAAATTTTAGTTAAATATTTTTAAAACAAAATAATAGATATAAACGGCAATTATCTTATAAAATATGCTAAAATTACAAAGATTCTAAAAGATAGAAACAAGATATTTTTTTTTTTACAATTCTACAAATTTTAATACCATATTTTTAGATAAAAATAGATTTCTAACAAATAAAATAAAATAAAATTGTTTCTTTGATAAAAGAACATATATCAGTTATATATCTTAGTATATAATAATTAAAAAAAAATTAAATGAAAATAATACATATATTGTATATTATTACAATGTAAAATTTAACTAGATAACTTTTATTATAGCAATTACAGATAGAGGAATATAATGTTAAAAATACACAAAGGCAATAATTATAATTTGTTTATATATATAATATAATTCTTAATATTAATCTTCTGTCTAGTTAAAAATATTTATAAAAAAAAAATAAGTTTATAAAAAAAAATTAATTATATAAAATAATTACATATTTTTGACATCAAAGTAACTTTTTGATTATGTAATAGAATTTTTAGTGAATTTTAATGTTTAATAGATAGAACTTTAACATAAGTATTCTGAAGATATTAGAAGATAAAATACATTAAAAAAAAATGTAAGGCAATAAACAAAAATGATGTTTAAATTGTCTGAGAATATCTTCAATAGGGTAAAAGCTTGAATATTGTTTTAAAATATCAAGTAAAATTAGAATAATTAATTTTTATCAGAAAAATATAAAAGTACAAATGAATTTAATGTATTAGATGTCAAGTTTATAAAGATTAGAAAATTCTAAAAAAAAGTATTAAAAATAAGTTTAACAAAGAAGTTTACTTTTATCATTACTAAATTGACATTATTCACACATCATCCAGAAAAAAGCCTATTCTTTTCAAATCTCCCCCGTCTATTCTTTCCACGTAAATTTAATAACCTTTTTTAAATTTTAAAGTATAAGAAAGAGAAGAAGCCAACTAAACTTTGCAGTTAACCAGTAAATAAATAGATAAACGTTTATATGCCATTTAACATATAATCTGTTTGATAACAAAAGACTAAATAAAACAAAAATTGATAAAATTTAAAGAAATTTATTTTATACTGTTATATTTTTCTAACCTAAAATAAAATTCATATATAAGAAGAAATGATAAAAAAAACTATAGTATTATAAAAAAGAATCTAACAATAATAGGAAAAATTATAAGAAACAGTATAAAAGTATTTACCCTGAATAACAAGATGAATATAGCCTTTTTTTTTTTGTTAAAGATTTAAATAAATTTTAAAATTGGTTAACATTATATGCCAGAAGAGAGAAAAATGACATCATTTATTGTAAAAATATTCTTATAATCATATACCAAATATTTAATCTTTATAAGGAAATAATTTATATATTATTATTATTATTATTTTTTTTATATAACATATTTTATAAAAAAAAGTAAATCCTACTTTTTCATTTTTAGGAAGTTATAAAAAAGAACATCTTTTAATAAAAAGAACAAAATTTATTCTATTTAAAATTATATTTTATAATTAACTTTATTATTTTAAAAAAAAAATATACATAGTGTAATAAAATAATAATTTTTACTTATTATATGAATGTCATTTATATATCATATCTATGTTTATATAATTCCCTATTATATCATCAATATTAAAAATTTTTATTTTTATTTATTACTTTGTCATAACAACTCAAAAAAAATTTCATTAAAAAAGAAGATTTTTATTTGTTTGACATTGAAATGAAAAAAAAAGAAACAAAGATGTCATTTATAAAAATTGACAAAATTTAAAAATTTTTGGCCTCATAATAAAGTCAAACTACTTAAAAATAAAAAGAAATGGAAGATTACAAAAACTGATGTATTAATATATAACATTTTTGCCAATATATAACAAATAATAAAAGGTTAAAGAAGTGTATTTACAATAAAAAAAAAAATGGCAATAAATTAAAAATAGGACCTAGTGTTAGAAAATAATGATGATTATTGGTATTAATTTTAAGGGAACCATTTTTTTTTTAATTTCTCCTCATTATTTTAAATACATTTTTATATCAATATTTTTCTTATTATCATCTTTAATTAACAACATTTAAAATTTAGAGTCTTTATCAATCAAACAAAATACAATCACTTTTTATATTTTTAAGATATTGTCAATCGACCTCAAAATAAACAATGGCAATTTATTGTATCTATGAGACTGGAAAATGAATAATTAACAAACACCAATTTATTTTTCAACATAATGTTTCACATTTTATTATAAAAGTACAGTATCTTTAAAAAGTAGTCTTTTTAAAAATGGATAAAAAGTTTATAGATATATATTATATAAACAAATTAATACTCCTTACAGATAGATGGAGATAAGTAAATAATATTTACAATTTTTAACATATGAAAAATTTTAAAATAAACCGTTAGTTAAAATAAATAATTATTATTAAAGAATTGCGTAATTTGTTGTTTACTAAAAAAATTTAAAAATAATTTCTTTTTTTTTTGTAAAAATAATGAAACAAAAAAAAAAGTTTCATAAAATATATATTAGAAAAATAAGGAAGCACTTTATATGTTTTTATAAATATAATATTTTTAATACTTTTTTAAATATATCTATGTATATAAACGTCATTAGAGAATTTCAAATTTTTTAAATATATTTGTTTTAGACTATAATATTTGCCAAAAATATATGCAATCTATGTATTTGACTAGAAGGTTATAGTAAAAAAAAAAATTTTTAATTTGTAACAAACTTCTATATAATACATTTAAAATTATAAAACTATAAAGAAGAATTTAAAAATAATATTCTTATAATAGTACATATTTGGTGTTCTTCTAAATATTATTTATATAATTAATAATATTTGACATCATAAATATATATTGAAAGACAAATAATAAAGTTTAAAAAAAATTTAATAAAATAGGTATAAGTAGTAATTGTAAATAAATTTTTTATAATCTTAAAATAATAAAATTTCTATTTTTATCATCTAATTGTATGATATTCTTTTTTTTTTACTTTATATATCAAAAGAAAAAATATTCATACATTATATAAAATGTTATACTTTTATATATCAAAGTTTTAGGATATTTCATTAACATCTTTTTTCATAGAACACACTTTTTTCTGGTAAAACAGGAAATAGTCTTTTATCTTTTTTCTATATCAAAAAAATAAATAAAATAAAAACACTTTATGTTGGAAAATAAAAACTAATTTTTGAGTTTACCTTTTTAAAGATACTATAATTATATTAAAAATATGATAATGAAAAATATTGAAACAGAAAATATGTATTATTAAAGTTGGAATAAATAATAGGCAGGCAAAAGTTTGAGTGTATATATTTTTAGAATTTTAACAAAAAAAAAAAGACATTAAAAATAATAACAATAAAACTTTTAATCTTACACTTAATCGACTCTAACTTTCCTAATTATTTGATTGATAATTATTTTTAAATTGGTATAATAAAATTTTTAAAAAAAATAAAATAAAACGTACTTTCAAATGCACCTTGATTATGTGGTCCAGTTCCAGGAGAGTAAACTGGTTCTCTACCATCCATTGCATCAAGCCATTGCCTTCTATCTTCCTCAGACAATGCCTGAAATGTCATTGTATCTCTTTCATCAGAAATAAGATCAAAACAAAATCTTTTATCTATTGAGTCTGAGGCTCTCCTGATACATGATTTTAATTTAAAAGAAACTGACTGTTCTAGAGCTCCTTTCATATCTGTTTTAACAGTACTATTAACTGGAATCATAGTAAAAATACGTGTTTCTTTTTGATAAACACAATAATATTTAGTCCAATTTCTAGGAAGTACATCTCTACCAATACCTTCTTAAAAAAAAAAAAAAAGAAAAAAAAATTTTTATATTGTAATATTATAACTTACTAGGAATTTTACTTTTTTCTTGTAAATAAACATAGCCTTGTTTTATATTTGAGTTTGTTGGTTTAGACATCAAGTCATTAATAAAACCTCCGTTACTTGAATTGTTATTATTGTTGTTGCCTGATGAATTACTAGATGAAGGAAAAACAGCATTCCTAATAAAAGAATTTAACATTTTTTTTCTCAATTCCTCTGTTTCCTCTTTTGTTTGTCTAAAATTTTCTTTTGCCTTTTGAACTTTGATTTGAATACCGTCTAAGAATGGTTTAAAATCTTCTTGTATAACGTGCCCTATAATAATATTATAATATAAAAGAAGCATAATTAAATATAAAAACAAAAATTCTTTTAATATTAAAGTTTAAGATATAAATATAACAACATTATTTAAACAAAAAAAAATATAACACAAAAATTGTTATATATAACTTTTAATATTCAAATTTAATATTATATTATTTAAGTAAAAAAATAAAATATAGTTTGTTAATATGATATCATGGTTATTTTGTTACTTTTTAAGATTACTAATATGCTAGTACTCGAACTTTGTTTTAACTAATTACTCAAAGATGACGTCAGAAAAATTGATGTGATTAATAAATATATTCAAATTTCAGAACAATATATTAGAAGTATTAAAATACATTTCCTATGAATAAAAATAGTTTTGAAAAAAATTATTATTATTATTATTATTATTAAAATAACAATATATTATATTTATAAAAGAAGAAGAAGACAAATTTTGAGCAATAAATACAAAGTAATTGTCTAGTTTTTATTTTTTTTTTCTATTTTTACATATGAAACAATTTTTCTGACCCAAAATACTTTTTAATTCTCTATTAAAAAAGTAGATATTATTTATAATAGTTAACCATAATGACAATTTAATACATTTAATTTAGAAAAAAAAAAATTATTTTTAAAAAGAAAACATTATGTATTTAAAAAAAAATAAAAAAAAAAAACATACCGACGTGATAAAATGTTAACCAACTATAAAGAAAACTTCCTAAAGTTTCAACTAATTCAAATTTCATACGTTCTTGAACAGCTTGGATTTCAGCAACGTACTGTAAAGATGCGTCTCCAAAATTTCTTTGTTGTAAACCAAGTTGAGCATCCGCTTCGCGGAAATCATTCTTTCTAACAGTACTTAAATGTAAGTACTTTTCAAGACTCGCATAAAATCTCTGCGATTCTTTTTCGTACTTCTTCTTTTCTTCGTTTACTACTTTACCAATTCTATCGAGACGAAATTTTCTTAAAGGTATATAACAGGCTTCTGCGTCCTCAATTAATTTTGTACGGTGATCTTCAACTTCCTTAATACGCCTTCCAAAATCTTTTAAGCAATTGGCAATAGCACGCTCGTCGTCAGTCTGTGTTGTACCAACTGTTTCTATTTTAAGATCGCAAAGACTTTTTGCAAAAGCTCTTTGTGCTGCAGAAAGTTCTATAATAAAAATAAAATAAAGTTTAAAAAAAAATATATATATATACATATATTTTTATATGTATATGTGATTATATATGTATTTTAAAATTTTTAACGAAATAAAATTAGAGATTTAAAAGAATTTTTAAATATATCTTCAAATTTTTCAAAATGACCTCTCATCTTTTATCTTTTCTCTATCCAATCCATATTTCTTTGTCATCTTTAAAAGTTTTTCCTATCTTTCTCACCCTATTGTTTTTCATCATCAACTCTCTTTTTTTCTCTTATCAACAATTTTACTGTTATAAAAATTTAAAAATGTCTAAAATCGCATGAAATAGGAACAATAATACTTTATATTTCGAGAGTCATATATAAAGAAAGTTACTTTCAATTTATAAATGAAACATTTCTTATACAATTATAGTATCTAATCAAATGCATAAAATTCCCAAGAAAGTTAGTTATATAGACGGAAATATGGAAAGAAAGAAATGGAATTATAAAGTTTTAAAAAGTTAAAAAATGCTTATGGTGGTTTTTGAGAAAAAACTTTAAAAATGTAACTAAAGAGTTATGAATATGGAGATATACATATAAATATATATATAAGTATATTCAAATAAAGATGTAGCAGTAGAGTATATTAAAGAAACACAAATAATTCTTTTTTATATTTAAAAATATACAACAAAAAAAAAATAGTTTCATAGTATATGGCTATAAGAATAAATATCAAACAAAATAATTAAATTGTCCCATGTATACTTAAGATATGCAAGATAATAAAAATAATTTTTTTTATAGATATATAATAAAAGATTTTATATGTTCACAAAAATAAGTAGTTTTTTTTTTATTTTAAAATATGTTGCAAATAGAAAATTTTTATATTTATAATAAAAATTTATTCTTCCAAACATATAATACAAAATATCAAAAAAAAAAAAATAAATATTTAAAAAATTTCTTTTATATTAAACTATTTATGTGAAAAGCAATAAGGATTTTTTTATATTAAATGAAAAAGGAAAATTGATCAAAAGTTATGAGATAAATTATTTAAAGTTAAATAAATTTTGTGAAAATTTAACATTTTAAAAATATGAGGAATAATTATATTCATTTGTAACTATATTTTCTCACATAATTTCCTCCTCACCTTGTCACAATCTCTTTTGATTACAGAAAGACACACTGTTCTATGAAATAAACAAATAAAAATTATTATAATTGAAAAAGTTTAACAAAATATCAATCCAACTTTAAAATTTTATAAGGTTCATTTTAATTTTTACTTATAAGTATTGAAAAAAGATATTTAAAAAGAGGTAGTAAGTATAATTATATATTGATAATAATAATTGAATTGACCTTCAAAAAGAATAGTTGAAAAGAAGTATCAATTTATTCATATTATATGGGCATAAATAAATGGATAATAATAAATAGCCAAAATACCTGATGTCAATACTTTAGAATATATTACAATTTTCTTTTATAATAATAAATTAAGAATAATTATTAATTAAAAATATAAATTTAAAATATTTTATAAATTTTTTAGAATAAAAAAAAAGTTATATATTTGATAGTAATTAATTATCAAAATATTTTATAAAAATAAATAATACATTAATGTTTAAAAAAAATGGTGTTAAAATTTAAATTAATTCTTTAAATAATAAAGTTTAAATTTAAATAGTAAAAATAAATTAATGTAACATTAAATCTAAAGAAGAACAAAAAAATATTTCTACTATTTGGTTATTCTTTCAATGAACTATATTTTAATAGACATATCATATCACTTGCTACTCTACTTGTCATAATTCAAAAAAACAACTTTTGAGAATGTTTCTATATTTTTTTAGGATAGACAATAAATGAAATGACGTATTTTTTTTTAAAGTTTTCTATGAAAAGTAATATTATAAAAAAAGTTACAATATTTTATTTGATAAAAAAAGCTTAAATTTATATTTTACATGATAATAGCTTATTTTGAAGGAAGTTATTGAAAAGAATAAGTTTGTTTAAAAATGAAAAGAAAATAGAGATTTAGTATGATTGGTGAACGTCTATGATGAATAAATAAATGAATATATATATATATATACATAATGTATATATATAAAGAAAGAATTTTTAGAACATTTCTTCTAAATAAGAAGATGAGAAAAAAGGCAATTGTAAAATTGAGTAAATAATAAAATTGTACATATTAAATTTCTTCAAAATAAAATATTAATTGAGAAAAGGTACATAATAATGTTAATTGGTTTGTTAATGTGTTAATAAAATAGTCCATTAATTAATAATTGTAAACCTCATAACCATATGACAAGAAAGTAATAACCAACCAACCGTAATCATTGCAGGCGTCGTCTTTTCTTTTTATCTAAATAATCACATCCAGGTTTATCATTTTCTCTTTCTACTATTACTACTACCAATGTCAATTTACTGACCTATTATTATATATATATAATATATACATATATAGACACAAATATATATTCAGCTGTAGCTTTTTGACATAAAGGTTTCAATTCATTATTAAAACTCTCACTAATTATAAAGTATTATTTTTATATATAAAAATATAAATAGATACTATTTAAACTGATTCATTTTATAGAATTGAGTCTTTTAATATAATACAAAATTAAGACAAAAGATAAAGATTTTAAACGTGAAGAATGATTAATAAAAATGAGGAAAAGATATTACGAGAAATTGGATATATAATACATATATATAGATATATATATATATAATTTGGCACTGATTATTATAAAAGATAACTTTAACAACACATGTATATTGGTAAATCTATATAAAAGACCCATACATTCTATGAATGGAGAAGATGGATGTAATATATAACAAAATCCATTGAAATAAATAAAATAGATATATATTGTGTTGTGTGTTCGAATGGATTTAATGAAGGAAAAACTTAAAGTTAAAGAGATACTTGTAAAAGGCTATTTGATACACGAAGGGATAGTTATTAAAAGATATGGAGTAAAGTTAAATTTTATGGTAAGAGTTATCAAATTAAATTGACTTCTTCTTGAGGATAATATAAACCAACAAAAATAGTATTGTTGTTATCATTATATATATATATATAAGTTTAAAATATATGTGTATATAACTTATTAATATCTAATTTAAAAGAAAAACGAATAGGAGGTCTTATAAACAGCTGTATTATGTAATTTATATAATCAAAGATGACATGTTGAGTGTTTTCAAGTAATTCTCTATAATTAAATATATAAAAAAAAACTAATTAAATAATTCTATAAAAATAATATATAAATGAAACATTAAAAGTTGTATGATTAAAATAAAGTTATGTTAAAGGAATACTTTGAATTTTATGAAAGATATATAAAACTATTTATAAATATATTTTATAATAAGAATAGATGAAATACAATACATTTATCTTACAAAAATCTATTCATATATCTATACAGAGTGAAGAAAGAAATGACTTCTTACAAATACCACTAAACATCTTTCAACACAAAAATGAAGAGAAACTTGATCAACAAGGACATTGTAAAAATGATTAAGAAATAAAATAATATATATACTGTTAAAATAGTTCAACTACAACAACAATCCAATCATCTAATATTTCAAACTGTGAATGATAAAATAAAATTAGTTAGTTTTGTTGTTAAAATATTATGAATATGTAATGAATAGTTGAATAAGTGGACAAAATTGAAATAACAAAACAAAAATACTAGCACAAAAAAAAAATATTTAAAAATAATTTTGAAGATTGAAGAGGTTAATAAAAAAGATGAGTTTTTTTTTTTCTATTCATTGATAAATCTCTTGTTTCATTGAAACAAAAAAAATTTATGTTAACTTTTATTACAAAAATTACTCCTTATTCCACAGATTAGTAAAAGTAAATTATTACTTTTGTTTATATCGTATTTTTTAAAAAAAAAAAATTTTTTTTTTGTGTAATAAAAAAAAACATACTTTTAATACATTCAACAAGTTCTACAAATTGAATTTCAACTGTTTTTATAGACTTTCTGGCATCTTCGAGTGCCTGTTCATGTTCATGAAGATTCTGTTGAAACCAAGGACTATCAGCCAGGCAATCAGAAAATTCAAGAGGTTTTAATACCATTTTTTGAAAGACAAAAAAATAGTAGTTAAAGTATTTAGTTGTTCTTTTTTAAAAAAAAAAAATGACACTCTTTAAATAATGCTAATTAACAGCACTTTTTTTTATTATTAGTTTTTTTAGTATAAAGCAAATAGAAATAATATTTGATTTGCTTTACAAAATAAGTATCATATGAAGCTAAAATAGATTATAAAATATTTCAATTAAAAAAAATTAATTTATTTTAATAAATTCGACATAAGATTCAACATATCTACATAGACAATATTCCAAATTTGAATATATATTTAGGACAAAAAAGAATTTAAAAAAATCATTGTCTATTCACATTTTTATTTTTAATAAAAATAAAAGTTTAAAGTATTCTATATATATATAACGATAATTTATTTGATATTTATTAACATACTTAAAAATGTATATTTATTTTTGAAAAATGATTGAAACTATTAATCCATCACATTGTACAATTTTAATAAAAAGTTTGAATTTTACCATAAATTCTTTTTACACAATATTATATTTAGTTTAACAAACATAAATTTAAATATGATATTTATAATGATTTTTAACATTCTATCACCTTATCAAAATGTTATTTATCTTCTATCAAATAAAAAGGGTCTCTATCTATCTTTCAAAAAGATAGAAATATTATGAAATGAAAATATCTAAGAAAATTAGTAGTGGTTTTGCCTCACAACATGCCAATATTATTTAACATTTTCTTACATATTAATAAAATATCCCAATAAATGTAATTTTAATATAGATTATATATATAAAGTTATTACTACTCTGTAATCACATATATTTTTGTTAATGTAATAGTACTTTGATAGTGCTATTTAAAATTAACAAACTAAAAGATAATAATACTATAATATTCAAAAAGACGATTATAGTTTGGTATCTATAAAATTAAAATATAATGTAAAAGAAAAAAAAAATTAATTTTTATTAGTATAAGAAGAAATTGTATATGTGTGAAGGAAGGATTTAACAACAACAGACAAAAAAAAAACAATCTTAAAATAGTAAATTTATTTTAAAATGGTGGAAAATTTTATTATTCCCAAGAGATGACTCTAATTTTAAATAAAATAGATAAAAAGATTTGTCAGTAATTATAAAGATATAAATTAATTATAAAATGGATTAAATATTATATCAAAAAAAAAAAGTTAAATAAAATAAATGTTATAATGATAACTTTTTCCACATTCCTCATCACTTTCAAAAGAATTATAAAAATTTTAATAGTTTTATAATAAAAGTTTAATAAATATTAAAATATCAAAAGGTACAGAAGTGTGATTCATTTTAAATGCATATCCTTTGACAATAGTATATTTTTAAAAAAAAAAAGTATTAAATAACAGCAAAATATAAAAGTGGGAATATTATAATAAAATTTTAAATAGTAAACTTTTAAGATTATGGAAATTTATGTAATTATTAAAATATTTTAAAAATAAAACATATATATATATATATGTTTTTTTTTTTATTGTCTAAAGTGTGACCATTTTTTAATCATTAAAAATATCAAGATAAGTGTTAATGGTTCTTTGAATCTTAAATATAATAACTTTAATATTTTTCTTTCATCCTAGATATTTTTTTTTCTATAAGAGTAAGCATTTCGAAGGCAAATAATTTTAGTCTCTATAAATATATATATGTGTATAATTTTATTTATTAACAATAAATTTAACAATTTAATCAATAAAAAAATTTTTTTAAATAAGTTATTTAAGAAAAAACATTAAAAACTAAATTTTACAAATTTAAATCTTTTATAACATAGAAAAAATATTTACATACTTTTGAAGTAGAAACATGAATTAAAAATAAAAGTTAGAAATAATGTATAAAATAAAAATGGAGTATTTCCTTAAATTTAAGAAGAATAAAAAAAATATATATATAAATATCTAAGACCTATTTTTACATGAATACTACTACTTTTTTTTTCCTACAATTCAAATTAAATATAAAAAAATAACAAATTTTTCATAAATAATGGTTATTTAATTATTAATCTTGTGTTAAAACATTAAAAAATATGAAAAATTTGTTAAAATATCTTTAAAGTTATAAATAAAACAATAGGAAATTATTGAATAAATATATATATATATAAATATATTGAAAAATAATTGAAATAAAATGATTGCTTATACTTAAGAATTATAGAAAAAAAAAATTTATTAAAGTGGAAATAAAATATTAAAAAAAAAAAAAAGAAGTATGAATGGAAATATATTTTATATATGGATATTCTGAAAATAAATTTTAAGGGTTTTTGTTATACAATTGAACGAGAAATATGGATATATATTTATGTTTTGGAAATTTTTATTCATAGTTCTCACTAAATTAAGCTATTATTCTTTTTAAAAATTCTACTCATTTCTTGTTATTTCTTAAAATCTAATTTTATTGATAAGTTTGTATTATGTTATTCAATTTAATAAAACATCAATTGATATTAGTTGTAAAATTATAGTTTTTAGAAAATGAAAAATGTATAAAATGGTTTGGCATATTGCATGAATATTAATAAAATTCAACCTTCTTAAGAATAGGAAGTTATTTTGATACAAAAAAAAAAATAGATATGACAATTAAATATAGTAGGATAGGCTAAAAATATTAAACTATTTATATTTGAGTAATGTAAGAGAATGGTATAAAAGATAGTCAATTGGTTTAAAAAATAAAAGTAAAAATAGTATAATTTAATATGGTGGATTATTTTAACAAAAAAGACAAAAAAAAAATTGTAATTTTTTCTTTTATACTTATCAAGGCTATTAGAACAAATGAATGTTAAAATATATATATAGTAGAAAATAAATAATACTTAGAAATATATAATTATCATGTAAAAATATATTTATGACTAGGAATATTAATCGTTAAAAGTAAAATTAGATGACATACCATGGAAAATATTTGTTTATATAATATAATATTAAAATAAAATTTATATCACAAAATTATTTAAAGAAAAAGTCATAGAATTTATTACAAAAAGTGTCATATAGTTAATCGGATAACTTATCGTATTATTCGTTTCAATAAAAATTTATTAAAAAGGTATTAAATATTAAATTATACGTCATCTGATTTTGATATAATGTAATATAAACTAATGTATAATGTATAATTTTGATATATTTAATCAAATAAAAGCTATATCTTTTATGTTTCCTAAAAAAAAAAGAAAATAAAGTCAAATTGAGACAAAAAAAAAATATCTGTCACTCAAATATATGATAACAATATCCATTTTAAATGTTTTCCTTTATCTTATGAGAATAATATTTTTCTTTATATAATTTAACCGTTATTGTAATTATACTGCCTTTTTTTTTTTGTCTACATACAAATTAATTAAATTTTTACTTTTATAAAAATATTGACTAAAAAAAATATATAAAAAAAAAGATGTATATGAATAAAATATAAATAATATTTTAAATAACTTGAATAAGATAACATATCTAAACTACATATATATTGTTATATTAATCTTTATTTTTTAATTTTTAATTAAAATATTATCTAAATAATACACTTTGTGAAGACATTATAGTTAAAGAATGATAATACATTGTAAATAAATATAATTAAAATAACTTTTAAAATAATAAATATTAAACAAAATATTATATAAATGTCTACAATTAATTTTTTTTTTCCTTTTTTTTTTTCCTTTTTGTCATGCAAAATATTTTTATTCTTAGTTATTTTTATCTACAAATTGAGAGAAAATTTATAATTTTATAATAAATAAAATCAATAAAGTTTACAAATAATGAATTGGAAATTTCTTTAATATGTCAAAGATATTTATTTAGTAGAATAATTTAATTTTTACTTTTTAAAACCTAGTATTTGTTGGTTGTAAACTATATCAAATAAACAAAAATTAAAATACTTCATGACGTCAACTGGTAAAGAAATTCAAGAAGAGAAGAATACATTAAAGTTATTAAATTAACAAATGACTTTTCTCTTCTCTTTTTTTTTTAAAGCGAATAAAATAAATTTTTTAAGCATTTATTTGAACTTATGATAATAAGTAATAAATAATATAATATGTAGTTTTTTTTATTTTTTTCTATGAAATTTAATGTTATAAATATAATTTATACATTAAAGAATAACTAAAAATTATGTTAGAAATAATTTTTATCAAGATATTTTATGATAAAATACATTAAAATTAGTAAAGTTATTCTATAGAATAATAATCAATTATTTGATAATATCTTAAAAAGTAAAAAATTTTTATTAATAAAATAAAAATATAACTTGTAAGTTATATTATAAAAATTTAACAAATTTAAAAGGATTCGTTGGAAGACAAAAATCCTTACAGATAATATTTCTATAAACATTCAATTTATTTGTGTCCTATTTAATCAAAAATAGATAATATGATACTGATTGAAAATGATTTAAAGTTTATGATATAATGTAAAGATTACAAAAATTGTTATAATATAAAATAGAAAAGTGTGAAAAGTAAAACAAAATGAATATTTTGTTTAGTAATAAAAATAATCAAAATATTTTCTTGGTGATATTTAAAAAAAAAAAATTCTTTATTTGGTTTAAATCACAATCAATTTATATATGCTTTATCATTATAAAGATATTTATTTATTATAAATATATCTATTTAAAATTACAATACAATTTATTTACATAACTTTTTCAGTTAAATAACTTTTGTCATTTGATTTTTAATTAAAAATTTATTATATATATATTTAACAAATATTATAAAAGTTTGTTTTTTTTATTTTATTTTAAAAAAGATTTGATGATATAAAAATTTAAAATAATATATATATATCTTTAACTTATAATCATTTAATCATTAAATCAAATTATTTATATCTTATAAGATATAAATTTTTGACACCATTCAATTACTACCTCATTTTATTACATCATTCTTCTTATAAACGGATCATTAATTTTGTAATACAACACTGCTATTACCTTACACTAAAGGTAACATTAAGATCCCTATTTAACTATCAATTTGATCTTTTATGGTAAATGATTTGAAGGATTATTTGTTGGTTGAACAGTTATCTAAGTATCAAGTAAAAAGCTTAATTGAGTTAAAGTTACTTTTCAATATAATCATATGCCATCTGAGAACAAAACTTTAAAATACTGAAAACATGGATTAATAAAATTATTATTAAAGTGTTAAATATCAAGTTGAACCAGGTGATATAATTTAAAAAAAAAGAATATTATACTTTACCATATAAATTATTAATTCAGATGTATGTCAGGCAATAAGTAGTACCAATTGTTAATTAAGAATAATAGTTTATTAAAAAAAAGTTTGTCTTCGGATTATACAAGTAAACAATCAATAAGAAAGATATTACAGATGTAAATGAGATGATTTATTTAAAAATTAGTATCTGATTATCATTAAATATAATGAATTAGTAACTAATTAAATAATTACTTATTCAACTATCATCCTTTATAGAAGAAAATTTTTAAAATTATTGTATTTTTAGTTTTTAAAACAATCCTAAAATAAATAAAAAGTAATGGCAAAAAAAAAATTGAATAAATTTTATTTATTTAGTATCATTTTTTTTTATTTCAAATAAATAGATTGATATTAATAAAACATTCTCTAAAAAAAGTAATTAACTCTTAAATTTATATGTCGGAAACAATAATTAAACCTCATAAACAATTTTTTTTTTGTTTTAACAAACTTAAAATTTTCATTTAACAAAACATTTTCAATAATACTTAAACTTAACAAAAGTTCATCTAGTAGTCGTCGGTTTTACTCTTATTTCAATAGTTATTATAAAACAATATATAAAGAATATTTACATTACTTCAATTGATGATGCCATTGAGGTAACTCTTTTGTAGTTAAATTTTTGTTTGTAATAAACTATTACTATAAAAGAAAGATCATCTTGTAAAAACTTTTCTTACTTTTAAAAGAAATGTTAAACAAACATTCTCATCTATTGGAAATAATAAAAAAAAAAATTGAATATTAAAAAATATATATATATATTTATTTATTAACAATAGTTTTTAACTTTTAATAAAAACTTTTAAACGATTATTATAAATATTTTTATTAAGTATATGTGTTGCAATAGTAGTTAGATAAGTTATTATGTTCATAAATTTTTTTTTTTCATTATTTTCATAAATCATTATAATCCAGCTTAAAATTTAAACTAATTTCTCTGGATAATATAAAGTAAACAAAAAGATCCTTGTAATAGAAAATCTTAAATAACTTTTAATATTTAATCATCATAGGGTGTTGCGTGAGTAACTTCTAAAAGTCAAATAAGGTTCTATGTAAATAAATTATTTCATAATTATGTATATAAAAAAAGTTTACATTTATATAGTAAATGACTAAAAAACATATATATTCATATATACACACTAGATTTTAATTGTTTGTCTAGAGTTTTACCATACAGATGATCATTAAATTATCTTCTTCTTTATTTTAAAAGATGTTATTTATTCTATCATAATAAATTATAATAATATAAGCTTTTTTCATCATATCCTTACAATTCCTTTAAAGCTCTTTATCTTACCATCATGATACTTATTTTTTTTTTGTTGGAAATAATCATTTAATTAAAACCTTTTTTATGTAATGTGTTTTAATTAATAGATTGCTTTTATTAAATTGACCGATTTATCTTATTCAACATACTGAATTAGAAAAGAAGCTTAAGATATATTTTTTTATTTAAAACTCTTTTTAAAATGCCGTCTATATAAAAATAAATAGACAACAAAAAAAAAATAATAACATTTAAATAAAATTAACATACATAAATTATATATTTTAAAAGTTTTCAATATATATATATATATATTCTCAATAATATAATTAAACATAAACTTTTACACATAAAAATAAAATTAATCATTTAAAATATACCTATTATAATTTGTCAAAAGAAACATATAATAATTAAAATTTAAAACACAAAAAAAAAGTAATGATAATTAAATGATTAATAAAAATTATACTACATAAATAAAGAGGATAATTATTAAGTGATTATTTTTAAATTTAATGCCTTTCTTAAAAATATAACCTTTCAAATTATGACCTATCATTTATGGTAAAATTTTTTTTTGTCACTTTTCATTTAAATATATTGCATGTTAATTTTATATAAATATAATATAATAAACTATACTTATTTTTATTTTATATTAAGTAATAAATTTTTAGATTATTTCTTTTTATAAATGTCATCAATTATTAAAAAAAGCAGATGGAATATTAAAATATTCATAATTGTCTATTAATTTTAAATAAACTATATTACTAATTTTATTACTATTCTCTTATGTTTAATTTTTAATGTTTTTTTGAGATGACTTTTGTTGTTATATATAATATATTTAAATTTTTATTGAAAATAAAAATTAATAATATATATTTTTATATTATTATTATTTATTAAACTTTAAAATTTATGAAAATTTGTTTATTAACAATTAAAATAACTTTTTAAAAATAATTAGAAATTTAAAAGATTTCCTTTTTTGTATATATCTTATTAGGTAATCAAATTTGAATAAATTTTTCCAATTAAAGTATACCCCATAATCAATTCATTATTTGTTACAGCCTATAATCTTAAATATTTTCTCATACTCATATTCTAATTTCCTTTATTATCACTTAACTTATGCATTTAATTCAAGTTCAATCCAATTTCAATTATCTCTTTACTATTATTTTCTATTTACTTCTATATTTAAATCCTAAAATCTTTTGTAATTTAAAATATAACTTCTTCTTATTCTTAAGTACTTAACAAAGTTAGTACTGTTCTATATTTATTTCTGGATGATAATAGTTCATGATAATTTAAGAATATATATAAAGAAGAGTAGATTGGGAGAATATTTGAATAAAAGATTGAAGTTTAAGAAAAATCGTTAATATATAAAGATAATGCCGTCAAGAGAAAAAGTTTTGCCATTTATTCCTGTTACTTATACAAAAGATTTTTATTTTAAAAAGATTTTATCATTTTCATTTATAATAAATAATAAAGTATCTTTGAACAATTCTTATTTTTAATATACTATACAATTCATTAAAAATTTAGAAATCATCTGTATTCTGTATTATTAATTTAAATTCTTTTTATCTTATTTTACATATATTATATTCTTTGTATATTTAAAGTAACTATTATTAACTTTAAATTTAATTCTTAACTTTACTTAAATTAAAAAATAAAATAAAATTGGTAAATGTAAGATGAAACATTAAATAAACCTTATCTTCAACCCTAAAGTTGCTGTGATAAATTAATTTTTAAAACTTTACTTTTTCCCAAAACCTTAAGGATTATTTGTATTTAAAGTTATCTAAATAGATATTTGAAAAATCTATAGAGTATTCTTTTTATAAAAATAAAAGAATTTATATTTTACAACTTTACATTTCTTAAAAAGTTATATTTATCTTTACTACTACTATATATATAATATATGTACTTACAAATAAGTTAATGTAAATTTAAAGTTATATTATTATTATTAAAATATCTGATAAAATCTATTTACATATGATAGAAAAACATCTTCTACAATATTATAATATTAGAAAATATTATAGGTAAACACATTTAAAATGTGATAAAAGGTGTGTTAATGCCCTTGATCAATTTAATGTATAAAGTATTTAAAATGCCAAAACTACTAATCATTCACTAAAAACATTTTTATTATAAATGAGAAATTAAGCATAAAAGTTGTTTTACTAAAATGTAAAAACTTTAAATAGTGTTAGTAAATTATTTTATGTCATAAATATATCTCTTACTACTACAATTTTTGATTTTTCACACATTAAATGTAAAAACCTTTTTAAAATTAATATGAGTAATCATATATTACTATTTTGACTATATTTTAAAGTACATTCTCATTTCTTTTACCTAAATATCATACATTTATTAATATTTATAATAAATAAAATATTGAAAAGATCAAATAATTACCGCTTACATTAATATTATGAATCTTTTGATAGAGTTCACATTTTATTTTTAATTTAATGTTATATAAAAATTTTATAAAATACTATACTATAATTTATAAGTAAAATTTTTACTATTTTTCATTTTATACTCTCATGTTACAATATTATATGATATTAAAAATTTTCCAATTTTTCTTGTCATTCTACTATCAATATTAAAAAAAAAAGTTTTTAGATCATTTGTCATTTTCATAAATTTTATTTTCTCTTCCAAATATTTTGCCATAATGCTTACGCCCTTATTTTACTAATTTACATTTCTATTATTAATAAAAGATAAGTATATATAGATATCCATATAAAGTTTTAACCATATACAGAGAATACATAAATAAAAAGCACACAATAAAATGGGTGGAGTTTAATAATTTAAAATATTTCCTGCCATCAGTGGGTTGTGCCGTTGTTAAATACAAATTTTCTAATCATTTTAACATTCTTTGATTCATTTAACTATTGTCTTTTTTATATTTAGATAAATTTTTATATTTATAATATAATTCTTTATTAAACTCTAATAAAATGATTAAAAATTTTATACTTATTTTGTTATCAACTTTTTTGGTTAATACATTTTCTACTATTATACAATATAACTTTCATAATAATAACTCTCCTGAAACTGATAAATGTATTCGTGATGCTATGGAAGAAATAATGGATGATACATGTTTAATTTTTGAAGAAAATCCCTCCAATCCTGATGCATTATTTTTTATTGAAAGTGGACATTGTAGTTGGCAAGCCGTCAACAAAACAGTACACCTTGGTGTTGATTGTATAAATTCAAAGACATGCCAAGATATTATCACTCGTGCACTAACTAATGACAGACCATACCCAATTGCTTCACGTGTCTTAAATATAAAGTATAATTGTACTGGTAAGTTTTTTTTTATATTATAAAACTTAAAAGTTATTAGCTAATTAAATAAAATATAATGGTAATTATCTATTGAATGTGTTGAATGAAAAACTCTTCAATAATTAGGCAATTTCTTTAACAATAATCAAACTTTTTATTTCTAAATTTTTGCTTTTAATTTACCATTGTCCAAGCTGTTCATGAATCATCTTGAGCTGTCATTTAAAATAGAAATGATATTATTATATTTTAGGACATTTGTCACTCTTTTTCTTAACTCCTAATTATCTTTTCCTCCATTACCAATACACAAAGGACTTTTTGGTCAAGTCATTAACTAATTATAATTAAACTTACAAAACAGTAGTAAAATAATTCTTAATTTATTTGACGGAAATGGTATAATTTGAACAGTAATAAGATATAGCCTTTTTTTATATATATGATTTATTTTTAAATTAAAAAGTAATATTATATAATAAAGGAAGAAATAAATTATTCTTGACCTAATCAAATTTACAACCATATACAATGAGATAGCCTTATCATGAAAGTATATAGATACCGAAAGTATATTATTTATGACAGTTCAATTTCCGGATTATGCCATTATTCTTTACATTTTAAAAGCTTTTTAATTAAAATAATTCCTTTTATCTATTACCCAAAATCAAAGGTAAGCGCAGCTTCATCTTTTTTTGTTCCTTACCATTCATACCTCTTAACATATCTTCCTATCCAGATGTTTAATACTACATAAGTATCTATCATTTCATTTTTATTCTCATTTTTACTTTTAATTCAATCAAAACAAATAACTTTATTTAACTAACCAACGACAGCTGGAAAATCAAGAAAAAAAAAATAAAAAGTCAATCTTTCATTTAGCCACTTCTTCTCCCATATCCGATTACAGAGGTAAAAAAGTACTCAATCAACTTTAATATTTACCTACCATCTTCGGCATCTCCTTTTCACAACAATAAAAACATTATTATATATTAAAAGTTATTTACTTACTAAAAACCGTATGTTTACCTTTGGTAATCACTATCTTAATTCATCATTCCTTATGCCTTCTGATGTCAATTGAAACATTACTTTTGTATAATATTTAAACATTACTATATATGTATATTTAACATTTAAGTTAAGTATTAACAATCTTAAATTAATATTAAAAAAAAATGATAAAAAAGTAAACAATAAATATGATTATATTATTATTATTATTATAATTTTAGATAAATGTACTTTGATTTGTGAAAATGGAGGTCAAGTAAATGGAAATTGTGAGTGTGAATGTGCCTATGGATTTAAAGGTGATAGATGTGAACAACTTAAGATGGAGCATATGTTTACAGATACCACTTGTGGTTTCATTGATGATGAGTCATCCGGAACAGTCTCACTTTCTACTTATCCTGGTTTTATTAATAAAAAACCAACATTTTGTCAATGGGTTATAAAAGCAGAAAATCCATGGGAAAATATTGAATTTGAGATTGTTGATATTGACTTGGCAAATGAAAATTTAGCACCAGGACAAAGATGTGAAGATAGTTTGGTAGTTGTTGGAATTGAATCTCTTACTGGACCTATTCCATGTGATGAAGGTAAAGCAGCAATTATTGGTAAAACATTCAGATCTGATGGAAATTTTGTTCTCATTGAATTAAAAACAAGCTCATGGAGTGATGGAAAATACAAAGGACCACAGATAAAATTCCGTACACACAAAAGATCACTTTTTGATAATATTAAAATTTTGACGTCTGAGATAACCTCAAATTCAGGATTTATCTATTCTACAACAAAAACACTCATCTTTATATCTTTAACATTTGTATTATCTCAATATTTCGTTTAAAATTAATTTTATTATAACATTTGTAAAGTGTAAATTCATTTGTTTTTTTTTATCTTATCATTTATAAAAATAGTGCTGTTGGTGATTTTTCTTTAAAAAAGATTTTCTCCATTTACTTTATAATAAATATAATACATTATTTCTCTTTTTCTTAAGTATAAATTATATCTAGTTATGTTATACTATTTATTTCTTTTTTCTCATCAAATTATTTTTATGCAATCTTCTACTGTCAATATTATTTTAAATTATAATAAAAAAAAATGTCACATAGATTATTTAATTTTAACTAAAACTTGGACACCCACTTTGTTGTAAAAAATAAAAGGTATTTTAGATAAAAATTTTATCTACTAATTAAAAATAATTAACTAACATCAAAAATACTCCTAAATATAAATAAATATATTTAGAAGTAAAATTTAAATATTAAAATATTGAAGGAAAAAAAAAATAGGACATTTATATAATTTGATAGATAAAACGGCAGTTCTTTAACTTATAATGGCACAAAACACTTAATAAATGTTTAGGTCATGCCAATATTTTTTTCACATTTTAACGAGATTATATTGGTAAAAAGTCTACATTGAAAAAGTTGCGCTTGAATTGCAAATAGTGTTTTATTATTGGCTGAAATTTTAAACAACTATTAATTAGATGGGAGATTCAACAAAGGTGGAACATAATGAAATGCTTGATATATTACCAGTACCTCCAACGGATGTGGGGGGAAAAAGTGAGTTTTGGAGGAAAAAAATAAGTGAAGTAGAAAGTCATGATGCCGTAAGTTTTTTATTTTTTTCATTAAAAATAAAATTAATTTTTTTAGAAATTTCTAAGAGATGTAATTAAATATCAGGTATTACCATTAGCAAGAGTTAAAAAGATAATGAAAATAGATGACCAAATAAGGGATCAAATGATATCTGCTGAAGTTCCGTTAGTATTATCAATTGGAGCAGAATTATTTATAGAAGAACTTATGACAATTTCATATGAAGCTGCAACAGAACATAAAAGAAAAACTATACAAAAAACTGATATTTCCTTAGCTGTTAGCAGGAATGATCATTTTGATTTTTTAATTGATTTTGTACCTAGGGACATAGCGTCGTCTAGTGACATAGATCATGAAAATAAATTTAATACTAGTAATGGACAAAATATAGGATCATCTAATATGGTTAATCAAACACATCAACCATATATGCCAGCAGGTACAATTATAAATCTTGGAACTGTAAATAATGTGTCAGAGGATGATGTTAGAAGGATTCAGGATGCAATAA
Source organism: Strongyloides ratti (assembly GCF_001040885.1). Lineage (NCBI taxonomy): Eukaryota > Metazoa > Nematoda > Chromadorea > Rhabditida > Strongyloididae > Strongyloides > Strongyloides ratti. Next base: position 9,583,928 of record NC_037308.1, read on the forward strand.
TTAACGGTGGAACAATAACTTTGCCTTCAGCTGGAAATAATTTAAATGGACAACCTGTACAATATGTTGTAAACTATAATGATGAATCTTCTAGTGGGATGGGTAATGCAACTGTCCAATTGGAAGATGGAAGAATAATGCAAGCTACTCCAATTGGCCCATCAATTGAGTTGCCATCATCAGCACCAAAAAATATACCTATGATAAATGTACAAAGATCAAAAAATAAACATTGTTAGTAAACGTTTAATTGTTTTATCATAAAAAAAAATAAAAGAAATCAAAGATTATTTAAAAAATCCAAATAATTGAAGAAGTTTAGTATGAATATGGGGTGGGAACTTATATGGTATTATACCTACATATTTGAATAATGCTTGACCCATTTCCTTTAAAAATAATTTTTCAGTATCATCGTTTTGATCATTAACTTGATCAACGAGACAATTAACATATGCAAGTACTATATCAGGTAATATCATTCGAATTTCTGTTGTCATTACATGATAAGCATCAACAGCCTTCTGTATCGAGTCAATGTATTGAGGTAAAATTTCAAATTGTTGCATGTATGTTATTGCTTCACGATTTCTTTTCTCTTGAGCATATTCAAAAAATGTTCCTAAATCAACAAGCAATTGTAGTGTTGATGATATATTATTGTCATTTATTTTATACTTAGGTTTAGAAGTTAATTTAATAAACCATACTGCAAAATCCAGCACAGTTGAACGACTTCTACTTTTAGATATAATTATAGATCCCAATAATTCACATAATATTTTTGCTGCTGTATCAACATCGTGAACAAGTGTATATAATTTGATTGATTCAATGCGTTTTCCTTGAAAGTTTAAGTCTTTTGCTGTTTGAATGATAACTTCAGTTGCACAAAGATTTCCATATCGATGTAAAATTCCCTCTGTAACTGTACCATCTTCATTAATATATCCAAGAATTTCATCTCTTTGTAAATCGTTATCGCAAAGAACTCGACTCACACATACTCCAAACAAATTCTCATTACAAGAAGTTTCGAAATTTTTTAAGAATTGACCATAAGCAATAAAAGACAAAATATCTGTTTCTTCAAAACGTTGCATATAATAAATAATTAATTTAGGAAAATTGAGACCACATAAATATTCATTTAAGTAGTTACATGGTAAAAGAATGTCGTCAGATAAATTGGGTAAAATTAATAAAAATTCAGCCTCATGACATAAAATTGCAATATGAGTTGCTTCAATAAGATACTCTCCACGATATAAAATATCAATGGCAGCTTCAAGTTGTCCAGTAAGCCAAAGAACACCAAAATATTTTGTATAATTTCGTTGACCATCTACAAAATAATTTTCACCACACTCTTCTTTAATTAATTTTTGAAGTTCAATAAGTTTTGACTTTCCATCATCTTTGGAAACATAAACAGATACTAATTTACTCCATATCCAATTTTCTAAATTGTCATTTACTTCATTAACTTCTTTATTTAAAAATACAGCATATACTGCTTTCTTGTAAGGATCTCTAGATTTACTAATTTCTTCATCGTACTCAGCCTTTAAATCATTTTCTTCCTCCTTTGAAAGTTTAATACTTTCCTTTGATCGTTTTAAAACATCAATAACTCTTTTATATAATCCTTGATTAGAAATTTTTTCAACACACCTTCCAACCAATTCATAATCTCCAATTCTAAAGGCACAAAATATGACTTGCCAAATTGGATGGCTACCAAAAATACCATCTTGAACATCATAATAACACTTTAATCTGATAACATTTAAAAATCCTTCAATTAAATATTCATTTCCAGGTCTACCACCTCTCTTAGCTAATTTTAAATTTTTTGAAACAACATTTTCCATATGTTCTTTAAATTCTTTTTGTAAATATGACATTGAAAATTGCATTAAACTTTCAAAGAATTCCTCAGAAGTCCTAAATTCCAATGTTGTTTTATACTTATTTGGTATAGGTTTATTAAAAAAATGAAGAACTTTTCTCCAAATCTGATTATTTGAAATTTCCATATTGTTATTAATAATTTTTTGAAAAGAAGTTGAAAGACTACTAGGATTTTTTTTTAAAGCATATGTTTGAATCTCTTCAGCAAGTGCTTTTTGTAACTGTGGAAGGAGACGCTCAGGTATAGATATATCTTTCTTTTTTTTAGGAAACTTTAAATAAAAAAATAAACAAAAACAAAATAAAAAACAAAACTTACATTTTTTTTATTAACACAAAACAACATTTTACTTGATGTACCGCCAATAGAATTAACTTTTCTTAACTCTTGGGCTTTTCTATTTAAAAAAAGAATGTCAGCATCAAAAGCTGTTGTTTCAGTGACATCATTGAAAAATTTAATAAAATTGATATCATTATCTACGGAACAACTTGATTGAAACGTATAAATATCATTCATTTTTAAATTCTTAAAAGAATGAACAAAGGAAAAATATTACGTCTACTCTTAAAAATACCTTTAAATTTTCTCAGGTCATTTTTCCAAAATATAAATCGTTTTAAGAATCAAAAAGATTTTATTCAAATATGAAAATTCAAAGATTCTCAAAAAAAATTATATTTTAGTTAACTTTTACATACGAGTACAAAATTTGGCCAAAATAAAAAAATTTTAATCTAAAAACAAGTGAAATTTTATAAATGTGTCAAAAATTAATTATTATTTTCTGAACTAAATGACAAGTTTTTCATGAAAATAAAAATATTTTTAGACTAAAATTGAAACCAAATACGACAGAATCATAAAAAAAAAACTTTTAATAATATCATATTTAAAATTTTACAAGATAATCTTATTTTTAAGAGATGTTATGATAATAGTAAGAACAGTTAAAAATTTGAATATTGAAAAAATATTTAAAAAATGACAAGAAATAAATGTGGATCTAACGAATTAATTAGTACAATCAGTAAAAATGTATATGTTATAAAGTAATTTAACTAAATATTTTAAAAAAATAATATATTTTATATTGCTAAATTTACAGAATACCAAAAATTGCCATTGAGAAGATCTCGAACAAGTATCATAAAGTTTGACAAAACATGAAATTATATATAACACATTTAAATATCATTTTTATTTATATATAAAAGTAGTGAAAAAAATCACAAAAAAACTTTCAAAAATGATAATAATTATCACTAGAAAAGAAAGTAACATTAATTTTAAATGAAATAATATTTCTTTAGAAAATGAAAACACTGTAATTACAAAATTATTGTACTATTTATTAGAAATTATTTGTTAATATTTCAAGTATAATTATGATGATTATATTAATATGTGTAATTAATTTCTTTTATGTAAAAATTTTTTTTATTTTTCTTTGAAATCTTGAACTACTTTCTCTGTTATTTCAAAAATAAAGTTTTTGTTAATATAAATATAAAAAAACCTTTTCACTTATATAGTATATTAGTTATAAGAGAAATACAAATATTTAAAGTATCAATTTGGATTTAGTTACCTTGAGTTTGTTGTAAAATATATAGAGGTTAATATTATTTTTAAATAGTTTTAAAGTATAATTTTCAAGAGGTTATGCAACAATTCCATTATATTTTCTCTTCCTAAGAGTCTATTAAAGTTTTTTTTTTTGTTATATCTTTACAAGAATGATTATATTTATAATTTATTGGTGAACAAAAGTGATGAAGGTACTTGTTCATGTAAAAAGAATAAAATAATATTTTGATAAAATGTTTACAAAAGTTTTTACTTATGAAGATTATTTATTAAAAGAAATGTATGGATTGAAAACAATAGAAATTATAGAAAAACAAATGTCGCTAATTTAAAAATCATTAATAAGAACTTAAGATTAAAGAAATTCGACTATATCCCGAGAGAATCTTCTTATATTATAAAAGGAATGAATATATGTCGCCCTTGAACATCTTTTTTATATATGATGAGAACCTTTTAATATATAATAATTGAAAATATTGAAGAAGGTTGAGATACATTTTGTCAAACTAATGTTTGGTAAAAATTATTGAATCTTGACGTTTCAACTTAAAAAAAAATGCTACAAGAATGGCACTTGCAACAGAAAGTGTACAACTTGAAAGTAGTATGAGAATAATTATCATGTTATGTGATATGCAAAGTTGAGATGTATTATGTTTTATTGCTGATATTGTTTCATATTTATCTTGATTTTCCAAAGCAGATATAATATTTTTTTCTGAATTTATTAAATTTCCAATTTTTTTAGTTTGTGAATCATCAAGATCAAGAACAACAATTTTATCAGCAGACAAATCCATTGTAAATGGATCATCAATTGTAGAATTTTCTGGAGAATTTCTAATGACAGCTGCAATATGTTTATTTTCTAATGCACGTCTATTTCTAGAATTTGAATTAGTACCAGCACATTTTGGTGGTGTTCTTCCAACACACATACCTTCAGATATCATACAAGTTGAAACAGCACATTGAAAATATGTTGTTACTTTGTCAGCAAATTTAAATATATTAACTTCTGTATAAGCTAAATTATTTTGTTGATTATATGTTAATTCTGGAAGAATAATTGTATCTGTTGAACAACCATGTTCATCAATAATTGTTTTTCTACTATTACCATCACCATCATCAACAAAACATGAGTGTACAAGCATTGAAAACATGTCAGAATCACATTCCCAAACATGAAAAACTGGTTCACCAACTGTTGCATATGTTACAATTGCTCCAGTAACTGATCCTCTTCTAACAGAATAAGTACAAATTGGCATTTTAGCTGTATCTGTAATGTCTGTTGTTGGGAGTGCACTAACATCAACACTATTTGTTACAACTCTATCAGTTTCCATATAAAAACATGTTGTTCTATATGCTTTATCAACTTTAGTAATAAATGTATCATGAAAAGATATAATTACTGTAACTGCCTGTTCAACACCTCTTTGATCGGGACCAATCTAAAAGAATATAATTAAGTAATAATTTATATATTTTTAATTAATCTTTAAACAGTAGGAAGTTTATTTTAACAAAATAATTACTTACTTTTCTTGATCTTCTCATATTACATTCGCCGTTTAAAACTTCAAATTCAACAGCATTTTTACTATTACCATTAAATGTTTTTACACATTCATGACTATCAATCATACCTTTAACAAAAATTCTACCACCAAATGGTTTTTCTGTTCTAAATGTTAACTTTACTCTATCTTCTAAGCATTCTACAATTGGTTCACCTAAATTATTAAAAAAAATTATATGTTAAATAATTTGATAAAATTAATAAATACCTGTAATGGCATTATCTAAAGAATTTGTTGAACCTTGATATGATTTAGCAGTAATAATAAGTTGAAAAGAAATAGACAATAAAAATATTATGAAAGTTATTATTTGATTCATATTACTTAAACTAGAGGATAATGAATAAAGATTTATCACAACTTGGAAACTGATTAGCTTTTATGATTTCATTTTAATATTTTCCTCTTTTATAGTACATTCTCTTTCAATGAAAAAAAGAGGTGGAGTTTTTTAGATAAATTGTTTAAGGAACAAAGGACGACACTCAAGTGAAAGAGATTCAATACAATATAAAAGTTTTAAGAAATACGGATAATAGTAAAACTTTTCTACAACATCTTTTTAATAAATAACTTGATTAAGAATATCAATTAAGGTTTTTTTTGTAAACTTAAAGTAAAGTAGAATTGTTCTTAACCTTGGTGGTATCTTTAATAAATGAAACAGAATTTTTTTAAATGATAAATTTTTCAATATGTTTTGATATTACTTTTTTTTTATAATATTGATATATATATACATGTATTAATAACAAGTATCATTCTACTAAAACAACCTTGATCTACATCATATTTAAAAAGCATTAAAAATTATTACTTTTTGACACAAAATTAAAATTTAGTTTCCTCAAATTAAACTTATTTTTTGGGCACTCAAATTTGTTTCATGATACCAATTACCTTAAAATTTTTAATTCATTATTTTGGGTCTATTGTTGATCTGACCTTGGTAAGCTTAAAACTAACACATTAATGAATGAATTTCATGTAAACTATTAAAATTTGATATTTTATCTTTTATTATTTTTATAGTTCTTTAACAAAAGTATCAAATTTCTTAAATAAATTAGTAAAAAAAAATATTAAGTCTTTAACGTCATCAAGAACCCTTAAAAATTATTCATTTGGCTAATATTTAATAAAAAATTATTTACACATATAAATTATTTTATTTGAATTACATTTATTCAATACTGGTTTTTTTTTTATTACTAATTAATGTTTTATTTTTTTTATATAAATAAACAATTTATAAGTAATTCAAAATCATCTTAGTTTTTTATTGTATTTTGGCATTTTAACATTATTTTTCTTAGATGAAGGTTAATTTGACAAAATGTTTAATTAAAAATGCAACATTTGAAAATAAATTTTTAAAGAACTTATTAGTGGTGAAAGACTAAAAGTCAATGTATTATTAAAATAATCATAATAAAAAGCAAATTAAATTTTCTTTTTTTTTGTATTTTTCTGAAAACTTCTTTTTTTTTTATTATTAATTACAACAAGTTATTCAAAGATATATCCTTGGGAAACTTTGCTAATGCCCATTTACTAGATGACAAAAGCAAATATTTTTGAAAAATGTATAATCTTCCTTGACCTTTCTATTTTACTTAATATACTTTAATATAATTAATATTTTCTTTTTTCTTAAGTTTAATTTTTATAACAAAAGTTAAAAGCATACTTTAATAGTGTCAAAATAAAATTATATCATAATGCGATTTTATACTATTCCAAGGTTCATAGATTATAGAAATTTTTTTTTATCTCTTGTAATAAAAAAAAAACCTTTAAATGGAGCCAAAAGAAATAAAATAAATTTTGTATAAAGTATTACTCAAATATATACAAAGTATGTAGTAAGTAATTTAATATTTATAATTATCAACAATTTTTAAGATTTAATGTATTAAATATTGTGTTATACTTATTTTTTAATTATGTTTTAAAAAGTTAAAATTTAGTTTTAAAGTGAACTTTAAAAATTGTTATACTAACTACCTTCTTTTTGATTATTTTATTATAAACTATTAGTTGATCAAAAAACATTTGTTGATACAGAGGTAAAATATTAGTATATTCAATTCAAAAAATTCCCATGAGACACTTAATTAGACTAATTAACTTTGGAAAGTAGCTTTTCAATGTTACTACATCATTTTTTTAAAATTTGGTATAAGTAGATTTTTTTCAGATCTTATAATATTTCTTCTTTTTTACCTATACATTGTGTTTTAATTGAATAATGGCAATATTTCCGGATCAAATAAAAATATCACGTCGTGATGGTCATGTATTTCATAATATTTTTCCTTTAACATCTGATTTGAAAGATTCCACATTAAGAATAGATGAAGGCAAACAACCAAATGCTGTTAATAAAAGCTATAAGTTTTTTTCAAATGATAATTGCCAACTTAATGAAACTTTTCCTTTTATAAAATCGGAATCCAATATTTTGAAAGGCAAAGAATGTAACAAAATATACGACAAAGTACAAAAGTATAAAATAGGTTACATTAGAAAAGATGTTTCCTATAATTGTAATATTTCAACTGAAAATACTAAATTTTCACTTGGCGATCAGGTTAAACTTATAAAAACATGGAAAGAGTGTGAATTGATTCCATTAATTTCAATGATAATTTACAAGGCAGGATATAAAGTACCAGAAGAAATACAGAAGTATGTTATACCTTTAATCTTAAAAGGTAAAAATGTGGCAGTTTCTGCTCGTGCTGGATGTGGAAAAAGTATCTCTTTTATCATTTCAATTATAAATAGTATTTTTGCCATCAAGTCAAAAATGGGATATCGAAGCGTTGCCAAATCACCATTTGCAATTATTGTTGTTCCTACACCTGAATTAGCCTTACAATTTTATAAAATAATAACTAACCTGACTGCAGATTTAGATATTTCTTGCTCAAAAGTGATTGGAGGAATTGATTTTTATTCTAATGTAAAAGAAATATTTCAAGGATGTGATATAGTTGTAGGTACAATGGGAAGGCTTTATACAATGTTTTTATACTCAAAACTTTGTTTCAATTTATTAAAATATTTAATTATTGATGAATTGGATCTATTCGTTCTTGAAGATAATTCAAAAGGATTGATAAGTCTTATGAATCTTATTAGTAATAACTTAAAAAATTTAAGTTTCCAGGTGTGTACATTCATGTCTGTTTCATCACCCAAGATCACAGCATTTCTACAAAATTGGGCTAAAAATAATTTTATTACAATTGAAGAAAACAATGAAATTGCATGCACTGAAATAAATTTTATTAATAATCCGAATATTATTCATAAGTTATATTTTGTAAAAGGGAGAGAAGAAAAACCAAATAAGCTTCTTGAAATTATAAAAAACATAAGAACAAAGGATATTGTAGAAAAATCAATATCATGCACAAGAATCATTATTTTTACCGATAAAATTAATTGGTCCAAAGAGATAAAAAATTTTATTTGCCAAGAAATGCCATCTGAATTTTGTGAAGAATTTAATAGGTAATTATTTTACAGTTTTGTTAAAGTATAATATCTTTTTACTTTTAGAACACTTTCTTTTCAAGAAAGAACAAAATATATGAAGATATTTCATATGAGCTCATTTGAAATTCAAATACTTGTTTCAACAGATATTTTAAGTCGTGGAATTAGTGTTCCTTCATTTTGTCACATCATTAATTATGATTTACCTGTATATTTTAAATCATTTCATCATAGAATTGGAAGAGCCAACAATGGAATGGCTCATACATTAATTGATGAATGTGATTCATATGATTGTAGTCAAGTGCCAAATTTAATTAATCTTTTAATTTCTTCAAATCAGCTTTCTTTACAAATTACAAATAAGTTCAACACTATGTACAAAAAGGTGGCAACTTAATTTATACTGTAAATAATACAAGGAAAAGTATTATGTAAAAAAAAATTTTAATTTATTTTTGTCCACTTTTTGACATCACAACTTTTTTTTATTTATATAAAATTATTTATTTAATAACATCACAATTGTTTTATTAGTAATTGCATTTTTTACAAAGTTTTTTGTTTTTTTTTTTCTGCACAAACACTTGATTCATTTATATCTTACTTTTTATTAAAATAATTGTAAAAAAATAGATTTCTAACCAAAATTTTTCTTTGGAAAATCTATATATTGGAGAAAAAATTGAACAGTTCTGTAAAGACTTCCATAACTTAAAAATATTTGATACAGTTTTTTTTCGGTAAAAACCAGCCATGCAGTGTAATATTTAAATTCTTTTTATTTCTCAATATAAAATACTTTTTCCAAAATGAATCAACTTTAAAAAAACCAATTCCTTTCATTATTTTCTACAACAACGATGAGATAAATATAAGGTTTTTTTTATATATATGGTTAAAAATGCCAGTGTATTGTGACACTAACTTGTTAGAGTTTTAAAAAATTTATTTTTATATGTAAAAATTCTACCTATTTGCATCAAAACAATTTATTGTAATTACATGAAGATGAACCACCAAAAATATCCTCTACAAGATCTCCAGGACGATTTCTTACCCAGAATTTAGTGTTATGATCATTTGAACCAGTTGCAAAAATATGACCAAATGGATGCCATTCCATTGTCCATATGGCCTGAGTATGTGCATTATCCATAAAAATAACTTCATTCTCTGAGCGACAATCCCAAAAAGCTAAAGAGCCATCCATGCCACCTGAAGATAAAAGATTAGTATGTATTGGATGCCAAGCAACACATGAAACTTCTTTTTTATGAGCCTTGAACGTATAAATTTCTTTCATCATTCGAATATCATATAATTTAACAGAATGATCCCTACTACCTGTCGCTAGCCAATTACCATTCATATTCCATTTCAACGATAATACTGAATTTTTATGATCAAATAAAGTAACTAAGTTTTTCCCGGTTTTTGGATCCCATAGTTTTACAGGTTGTTGTGTATCTCTGCTGCCAGTTGCAATGATTCCTTTGAATGGATGCCATTCAGCACTAAAAACTTCTGAACCATGTCCTGATAAAGTTTGCTCCTTTTCACTTCTATAGAAATCCCATACTCGAGCTGTACCATCATCAGAAGATGTAACTAATTTGGTGTCTGATGGTGAAAAACTAATACATCTAACTGGATGATCTTCATGAGCTTGAAACATATGAACATTATTCATATTTTGTTGCCAATATTTTACATAACCAACATGATCAGCAGATACCATCCATTGTTTATCATAAGTCCATTTTAATACACGAATAGCTAAATCATGAGCTTGTAAAATAGTTTCAAAATTAAAAGCTGAACCATTCCACAATGTAAATTCACCACGAGAACCTCCTGTAATTAAACGTTTACCTTCAGGTGTCCATGCTATTGTAAATATAGGACATTTATGTTTATTTAATGCAGCACGAACAAATTTTGTTGGAATACAATCTTCCATATCATCTAGAGAATCATGAGGAATCCAACCTTCATGAGAATATAATATATGAGGTTGAACATATGGTCTTTGTTTTGGAAATCGAACATGATAACGGTGATAAATATAATTTAAACAATATGGAAAATGATCAACATGCCGACGAATGTTTGTTTGAACACGTCGTAGTTTTCTACCAGAGCTATCAGTTAATCCTTCAGCATTTTCCACAGCCTAGAAAAATGTTTCGAATCATAAATTACTTAATTACCAAAGGTGTCTTAAATCTGTATGCAGGTCTAAATTGATAGGAACTTTGTTGTGCCAAAAGTGCAGCCATTTGTGCTGCAGTATTAAGGGACGTTCCATTCTCTTCAACTGCAGACATAGCGTTGACAGAAGAATACTAGTAAAATGATAATATATTATTTTATAGAATGTTAAAAACTTCAATTAGAACTTTTTAGTTTGTTCTATCTATAGTTGTATACTCTTTTCCAATTTTCTTTTTGAAATGTTTTGAAAAGGCGCGTTGGAGTAGTTGACCTATATAGTTTTTTTCCTCGATTTTTTTTATTTGTACTAATCATTTCTATAAAATCTTCAAAATATGCAATGTCAGAAAATCTTTTAAAAAGTTCTTCTAATGATAACCGATATGCTTCAATGGTTAATAAAGAAAATCGTGAGACATGTTTTAAAAAAAATCCTTTTAAAGCCACATCATTGGTAGGTAAAAATATTAAATAATAATTAATCGTTTTTTAGTGGAATGACATAGAAAGTACATTTAAAAAAGATATGCCATTGAAAAAGCACCGGGCATACCTTAGATATTACGAAGAGTCTTTTACTGGGAGGGAAGCTGTTGACTTTATGATTGAAATACTACCTAAAATTTTGATTAAAAAGAAGGAGATATCACGTCAAAGTTGTGAACAATTGCTACAATTATTAATGAACAAAAGACTTTTTTACAATGTTAGGAATGAAATGGATTTTACTTTTAGAGATAGCTTATCAATTTATAAATTTAATAGTCATTCATCTGAACAGGTAATTAAAGTTAAACGGTCATCGTCTGTCAATGAAAATACTTTGCGTCGTATATCACTGCGTGGAAATGAAATAAAGGCTGTAAGACTTGATGAAAAAAGTTCAACTATAACCAAAGTTCCAAGACCATCGTTATCACATAGAGATATTCCTCACATTATAGATGAGGAGTTACCAATTCAACAAAATACACCCAATTATAGCAAAAATATAAGTAAAGATGACTCCAAACAGAGTACTCCATTGTGCCGATCACATTCTGTTACAATTAATAGTAGTAGTCCATCATCTGTAAAAGTATTGAAAACTTTTGACGCTTCACATAGACCAACTATTCGTGCTTTGGAAAAAAAATCAACTATAAATAATAAATTTGTAATGAGAACTAATAGAGAAATGAATGTTGAGAATAAGGAAAGAACTTTTGAAGAAATATCTTCGTGGAAGTTTTGTATATTATCACTTTTAAGAGAATATCTAGATCCAAGGGATTTGTCTTACTTGTTACCTTCTAAGATTGATGATTTTCACGTGGCATTTAATTGCGAAAAAGTAGGTTCTAAAGGTATAGTTAAATGCTTTAGTGAAGATGGTGAAATGTCAAGTCATTTATTAAAAATGATGAGATTCTTGGCACGTTATCCTTTTGACACAAAAAAATTTGTTTCTTCTGACTATCAGTATGTCGGAATAGAGTTAGACATTTATCATAATATTGTAGCAGAATTAAGGAAAATGAAAACAGTTTTATCTAATAAGTTTAGTCTGCTGCTTATTGAAATTTTTAAAATTTATACCAATGAAATGTATTTTGATAGTAATTCTAATAATGGTGGATCTATTATGAGAAAGTTTGGTGGTACTCCATTAACTAAATTTATGACAAAAAACACAAGCAAAGTTCTTAATTCTGAAGTTTTTACAAGAAATACAAAAAGATCAAGTTTTAATAGTTATGAATCTAAAAAAAATAGAAAACCTATACCGTTTCCAATGTTTCAAAATGGTAAAGATATCGCTTGTACTGACAATGGTAATTTATCTAAGACTGGAGTTATATTACCTAGTCATAAGCAATTACGTTTATCTTGTGATCTTACTGGTATCGAAGAAGTATCATTGCCATACTTTTCTCCTAATACCATAAAAAATTTGAATTCTCCTTACAAGATTGATAATGTGGTGGATGATGATATATTGACTGATCTTTTTACATATATTTTATTACTGTTGCCATCGCAAACAAGACGAAGATTTCACATTATTATTCGATTTATGAATAGAATCTCAGTAAATCGCTGCTTGAAACTTAGCAAATATGATACTAATAGAATTCTTATTTTAAAAGAAATAACGCCATTATTAATGTGTTGCTTATCAGATGATGATATAAAAATGAATTCAAAATTAATTGCTTTTATCATGGATAAAGAGGATATCCTATTTCGTATACCTGATCAATTAATTCGAGATCGAGAGTCTTACCTACATATTCCTGAATCAGCAGAATTGATACGTAGAAAAATTTCGAAACCATTACCAAGTAAAGATATTAGATTACCAGGTTATGAGAATATAATACATAGCCCTGTACAATACTGCGAAAAAATAGATGTTAAAGATTTTGATCAACAAGCCAAAAATTCGGAACAGTATTTAGAAGATATTCTTAATGAATATTTAACGAGTAAATTATTTTCTAATATTGAAAGGGAAAAGAAATTAAAAGAGTTTAAGAAATGGTATCCTGAGATTTATAAGAAACATGTTTCAGATGATATTGAAGATGTTGAGAATCAACCTCCAAAAACCTATCGAAGCTTTGTTAAACGTGTCAAAAATTTTGTTAGTCGAGGACCTCAGTCAATTGATTCGTAAAAAGGGAATACCGTACTTATTGTTTTTATCCCACATATTTTTTTAACACTAAAAAGAAACTGTTAACAAATTTTTTTTGTATTTAAAATAATAAATTGTTAATTGAAAACGATATAGATGAATTTTTTTGTGAATACCTGATTATCAGTGAAAGTTAACATGCAGAGTATAACCAATATATTTATTATATAAAATATACTTTAAAATACTGCTAAAACTTTTTTTAAACATTTAATACATAAAATAATTTGTAACTTTTGAAAATAATCAATTTAATTATGCTCCAAGCAATGTAACATTGGATAAATATAGTTTAAAATAGATTTTGGTTTAAAAAAAACTAAACTTTTCAATATGTCATTTTTTACTAAAAATTATCTTTATTCAGAGAATAAAAATATTATTTCTATACTAAATCACCAATTTCAATTATCAATTTTTAACAGTAAGAGAAGAATAATTTGTGTTGACAAAAAAAAAACATTTATTATGATTTATAATTTAATTGATTTTTTTAAATAAATTTTTACTTTTCTTTATTTGTTAAATTTTAAATAATTTGTAAAAAATGTGTACACAAATAAAAATCAAATATTTATTTTTGCTTGAAAAAAAATTTTGCAAATTTAATAAAATAGCTATACTTTTTTAAAATTTTATTTTTGGTGCGGAAAAATTTAAAATAGTTTTTTTTTCCTAAAAATTACTATTAATTTTTAAAAAATGTCATTTTATTTTTAACATTCCATCTTTGATAAGAGTTATTTTAAAGTTTTTTTTTTGAGAAGGAATAAAAAAAATTGGAATAATGATAAGGTATTTGATATGAGATTACTTTTTTTTTAAAAATTTTACCCTGCTAGAAATACATTTACGAATTTTAACAATAAATATTAAAGATGAGGGTAATGTTGCAAAATTTTTTTGAAAGTATGAATAAATTTCTAGAAGTAAGAAATATTGTAATGAACATGAAAGAAGTTTTAAATAAATAAAATTAGTTTAATGTGTTTACTTGTGAAAAAAAATTGTATCGATACAAAATAGAAGACAGGAATTTTATAATGAAAGATGATGAAATTCCATTTACAAGGAAGAATTTGTAGGGAAAACAATAGAATATAAATAAATTCTTAGTTAAATATGTATTGGTAAAATATTTAAGCTATACTACAATTAACATTTAGTTACCATTTTATAATTTTTGTAATTATATAACTGATAAGTAATAGTATTTTTATTTAAATTTTTTATAAATATTTTTTCATGCTCTGTAAATTGTCTTTTTATTTGACCAAATTAGGTGCAATATATTTATTAAAAAGAATCAATTTTTTGTTTTAATTTAATATGTTTGACTAATTTAAAAAGCCCAGCATAATCCATCACATTTTTGAAGATGAGTTTCAAATCTTGATTCAGCTACATCCATTAAAACAGTATAAGTAGTAAGTTTGTTAAGTGTAGTTCGTGAACTAAGAACATTAAAAATACCAGCAAAATTTACATTACTTTGTCCAAGTTTTCTCATACATTTATTTCCTGGTGTTCTTCTATCATCAAGGAACATTGTATCAGTATTTTGATCATAATTAGTTTGAAGAACATACCAACCATTTGGATCAGAAGCATTCATGTATGTTGTTAAATCTGTTTGATTCAATGATCTATGAATAATACATCCTTCATATGGCTTGACACCACCAAGAATATAATAAACAGGACTAAGCATTGGAATTGTAGATAACATTTGATAAGCACTATTATAGTCTGTTGCAGTTTCAAGAGTTTCACGTGTTAACCATGACATCCATTTACCGTTTGGATCTTCACCCATTAAATATTCTATCATACCAAGGTACCCTCCAGCAAGCATAAATCTTTCATTTGCAGTAATTGAAAATGCATTTGGTTTTAATCCATTGTAAATTCCAATATAACCAGCAAAGTTATTTGATTTGTATAATAATTTACCATCTTTAATCCAATTAATATTAATTACCATTCCTCTTAAGTGTTCTGAAGCTTTCCAGTTATGGGTTACATGATCCCATCCTAAGAATAATCCAAAATCAAGATTTCTGGCATGAATAACATGACCATTTGAATCTTGTGCTACAACAGATGTACAAACAGTGAAAATTTCATAAAAAACATTATATAAAACAATAAGACCCAAAGGTATTCCAGAAACATCAGAAATACCTCTTATTTCTTCTCTATATGGATTTGGTAGTACATCTCCAATATCAGCAAAAATTGTTTCAATAGGACCTAAAACACCTGGGAATAGTGGGAGAAGTAAATCTTCAACAACTTTAAGAAGTCCTCTAATATTATCTTTATAAATATAAGCAATCTCATCCCATCTATGATATGGACCTCTTGGATCATCAAGGTCAATATTAAACCATGGTACATCAAATTGATTCATAGGATTATAAAGATTTGTTCCATTTTCTAGAACACAATAATCATTATATGGATAAGGTAAATCTACATGAATACTATTTGTAAATAAGACAACAAATGTAGTAATGCTTAAATAGATTAAACAATTTCTTAACCAATTCATAGTTGAATACTAGTAAAAGAAATAAATGGGTAAAATTATTAGCTCTCTTTTGACTTTTATCATTTATAATCATGATTTATAATTTTATCAAGTTATTATTTAAGGTTATACTGTATTGATAACATTCTTCCATTGATAGATATTATACAAACTTTTGATAATAAATAATCACAATTTTTGAAGGAAATAAATTATAAAATTACTTTTTATAATTCATAATAAGAAAAAATTTCTTGGTAGGTAATAAGTTTTATTTAATAACTTTTTATAATTATATATTTATAAAAAAAAAATATTTACAATAAAAATTATGTAAAAGCTTCATTTGTTGCTTTAGATATTTGAACATATATTGTTTTTTCTTTTTCACGTCTATACGATGTTAAAAAATCTCTAAATTCATTTATATCAAAAACATTTTTAAATTTCATATAATTTGAAAATATTTCTTTTATTTCATTTAGTGTTAACTTCTTAATTAAATGTGATAACAATTTTTCTTTTAAAAATTTTATATAATCCATTGTGGTGATTAATTAAAGAAAAAAAAAAGGCAACATAATTGTAAATTTATTATTTATGATCAAAATAATAAAATTTAAATTTTAGAAAAATTTGAAAAAAAAATTATAAAAATCATAATATTCTTTTTATCATCTAAAACTTTTTTTGATTCATTTTAAATTAATGTAATTAATACAAAATAAATTATAGAATTACCGTTAAATAGTATTCAATAAAATCAAATGTAACGATTAAATGATTGATAATGATTGCTATATTTAGTGATAACATAAAACATTAACTGTTAATTAATGATATCATAATTATCAAAAAATGTGTGGGAATATTTATGTGTAAGTGAAATGTTTTTAAACTATCATAAAATATTATCACTGAGAAGTAGTAACTATTAATTATAATATTAACTATATAAAATTGTAAAAGTTATACTTTATACTTTTCTGTTAAATTCAAATATCTAAATTATATTTTCATTTTTCACTATGGAAAATGAAATTAATTATATAAATTTTGATGGATCTTTTAATTTAAAAAATCTAACAAATCTTCTAGAAAAATATTTAAGTAGAAAATATACAATAAAAAATTCATGGAAATATGAAAAAATTAAGTAAGTATATTTATATTATAATTAACAAATTTTTTTAGTGGTGGTTATTCAAATACTTTAATTAAAGCAACAAATATATCAACTAATGAAACATTTGTAGTGAGGCTTTTTGGAAGTTGTATGTCATCATATCATATTATTAATAAAACAAATCTTATTAGTATGTATCTTGGTGAAAATAAAATGGGTCCAAAATTGTATGGTGTATTTTCTAAAGGGACAATAGAAGAATTTCTACCAGGAAGAAATTTAACAAGAGAGGAACTTCATCTACCTGAGATGACAGAAAAAATAGGTTATTATATGGGAAAGATTCATAAATTTGAATTACCATTTATTAAAATTTCTACATTCTGGGATGATGTTCAAAGTTGGTTATATAAATTAAAAGTAGCAGAAGAAGAAATACTTAAACAGTATGAGATATTTAAAAATGATTGGACTAATGAAAAATTATGTGAAAAATTAGGTTTTAAAGTAGAAAGAATAAATAAGTATGAAAATACATATTTAAAAATTTATATTAAACAAACCTTATTTCCTCCATCAGAAACAATTCCTAAAACTACAAGTATAAAAGAATTATATGAGGAGTATAATTCAATACTTTCCAAGATAAATAATTCTAAAAGTCCCGTTGTTTTTTGTCATAATGATCTTCATGAAGGAAACATATTATATAATGAAGACAAAAATACAATTCTTCCAATTGATTATGAGTATAGTTGTTACAATAACCGTGGTTTTGATTTTGCACAAACATTAAATCATTATGCCTGGGAATATGGATCCTCAAATGAATATGGATATAATATATTTCCAAATGAATATCCAACTCAACAACAATTAGAAAACTTTTTTAGAAATTATATAAAAGCAAGTAATACAAAATCTAGTATAGAAGAGTTGATAAATGAAAGTACATTATTTCTTGAGATTCCTCATTTTGTTTGGTTTATATGGGGACTAGAGAAGCACTTTTCTTCATTAGGTGATGAAAAAAAAGATTTTTCATACATTTTTCCATCATTTGACAGGTTATCATTATATTATTATTATAAGAATAGAAACATAAACTGTTAATTAGTATGTATAATTTTTTTTTTGCAAATTTAATTTTTTTTATTAATTAAAAAATTAACCTATATTTTTGTAATAAATAAAAATATCATAAAAGTTTTAATATTTAGCATTTTGTTTATTTCGGATGTCTTGTAAAGTTACTGATGTATTGAATTAATAAAAATTATACATATATTTAATATTTAAATTTTCAAAAAAATTTTTAATACAAACGTGACCCTAAAATTAAGATATTGTTGATTATATTCAAAATTCATCCCGTTTTAAGAGCTACCGAATGATTAAAATGACATATTCAAATTCCAAAGGTTTTTTTTTCGTCACATTTTTTAGAGGTAAAGTCAGAAATCTAGAAAATTTTCAACTGGCTTTTATACCTCTGAAAATAATAATGTTATATCTATGAAAATTATTAATCTGGAACATCTTTTGAATAGTAATCAAATGAAACTAGTCCCATCTTTATAGGATAAGTATTTGCTGAGATACTGAAAAGTCGGGTACAATGAATATTTTTGAAAAATTCCCGCCCTTGGTCATATCTCGCTTCAAATTCAAAATAAATGCAATCTGATTTCTGCAATCGTCTTCAACTAACTTTTCATATAGGGTCTACCTTCGAAATTTTTTTATATCTTTAACCGCTTTCGAGATATAAAAAAATGATGACAATAGATTACGCGCGAAAAAATACCAAGCATAATATTTCAAGAACAGTTGAATATTTAAAAATATTTTCAACGTAAGGTATATCTTAATTTATGAATGAAGCACAGCGCAACAAGTTTCATGGTTCTGTGACCTCATTGACTTGAGTTATCGGTAGATTCTCAAAACTTTTTTTTTATCATATTTCTTATCATATCTTCATTTTTAGAAGTCCTATAAAGATGTGAATAGGCTAAATGAATTTCTCGTAAAAAATTGATCTAGAAAAGAGTATTTATTTATAAAATTTATAATATTATCATAGAAGTCGAAATTTACATAAAAATATTCCACAATTTCGCCCCTCAACTTTGAATCCTTATAACTCCTGAAGTTTCAATTTTCAAATATTGTTGATTGTATTCAAAATTCATCCCGTTTCAAGGGCTATCGAATGACTACAGTGGCAAATTCAAAAAAAATTTTTTAATTATTTATTATTAAAAATTAAATTTAAATAAATATGTTAAAGATAACCGTATTATAAGAATATTAAATAACTTTCAAAAAACTATTACAAAATAAAAATTTTTTTGTTTATATTAAGTACTGTCAACACTTTCATAGTCCATAGTTGGATTCATATAAATATTATTATCAATATCATCGTCTTCTATTTCAATATCATAATCTTTTTTTGTAAAGTTATTTCTTAATATTTGATTAGAAATATTTTGTGAGTTATGATAATCATAAATATTATTTGTTTTACCTTTCCTTTCTAATGTTTTTTCAAAAAATGAATTATGAAATGCAAAAGTTGTTAACGGTGGTGGAGAAAAGGGATAATTTTTTGTGTTAAAATTAATATCTAAATAATCTGGAGATGGAATATTAACATTGTCATTTGAAATATAATAAGGTTTTAATTTATCTGGATACTGTATTCGAGGTATTCGTGCTGGTGTTCTAAATATAAATATTTATAAATTATTTTAAAAATAAAAACTTACATATCATTTAATGTATCAAATTGTAAATTAATATCACCAGTATTTGTACTTGCTGTTTCTTCAGTAACACAATCTTTAATAATTTTTTTTTCACAATGGAAAACAGTAAATAAAACTGGAAGAATTACAAGACCATGAAGAGCACCAAGTGCAATAACAAGAACAATTGTTTTAAAAAATGACTTAAATATATAACTTTCAGTAAAAGCCATAAAAGAAATTCCAAGAATTGTTGAAGTAGCACTTTGAATAATTGGTGTTCCAACATAATATAAAGCATTTCTTATTCTTTTATTCGGAGATACATTTTTTCCTTTAGAATAATTATATGAAAGATGTGCAGCAAAATCAACACAAAATCCTATTGACATTACTATTGTTACCATTGATATAAAATCTAATCTTACTGACCAAAATGTCATAAAACCTAATATACCTATATTTATAGAAATTATACAAAATGACACCCATAATGAAGCAATTGGAACGGGAATAAAAATTAATGAAACAAATATTACAGCTACTCCTGCTATTGCAATACTTGACAAAGTTCCTGGAAGAACAGCATTATATTGTTCTGCAAATTGAAAAAAATCTGCATAAACTCCTGTTGGTAATTCTGATGTCTCAGCTAATCTTCTAAAAAAATGCATTGCTTTTGATTGGTTACTCGTTCCAACATAACGTAATTGTACTGGTACTCTGGAAGCTTCTAAATATTGACCACTTGGATCAAAAACAACATCTCTTTGATACTTATTATAAGTTGGTTGACTTAGAAAAACATTTTTTAATAAATAAACAAAATTTTCTTCCGTTATTAAAAGTCCAGAATTTTTAATAAATTCTAAAAATATTCTTAACCATGAATCACTAAAACCAGTAAATTCAGTATGTTCATAAAGTTCAATTTCTTTTTCTAAGACATTCCAAATTTTTTTTCTACCAAAATCAACATGACTTAAATTATACATCCAAACATGTAATGAACTACCATAATCACTAAAATATTTTTCTGCCATTCTTAATGTTCTTTTACCATATGAATTTTCTGGTAATAAATCATTAGGTTCAAGGCCCATTTTAATATTTAAACAACCATATACAGCAATGATAAGATATAAAATAAATAAAATTAAAATCATTCCTTTAACAAATGGATGAAGGAGGATATCACAGTATGTGGTACGAAAAAATTTTGATAATGGATGATTTTTGGAGAATGATTTCATAAAAGAATCTTCATTAATTGAGGATGAAATTGAAAAATTATTACTTTTAAAATTATTTCCTTTAAAATCAATATATCTTGAATTATTTGAAAAAGTATTTATAACTTTTTTACATTTCTTAACTTCTTTATTTTTTAATACTCTAGTAAATGTTAAACAATTTCTTCCATTTATCTCTCTTCTTGATGTTAATACCATAATACCAGCAAAAAATGTTAATTGATATATATAGGTAAAAAAAACTGCTACAACAGCATAAACACAAAACATTTTTATTGATGGAAATGGTGTTAAACATCCAACACAAAATGAGATAAAATTTGTTAATGAAGTTACTGTTATTGAAACAGCTGCATCTGAAAATGTTGCAGACATTCGATCCTCTAAACTATCATCATAATTGGTTGCCCTCCATGCTGAAAGGACAATAAAAATATTGTCAACACCAACAGCTACAAAAAAAAATTGATTATTATCAAAATATTTATAGTATCAATTCTCTTTTAATATGTCTTTTATTTTTAAATATCATAAAAAAATATTATTATTTAATATAGAAAACCAAATAATCTTTCTTATTTTTTTTTATCTTAAGATAAGTGTATCGTGAAAAATGTTAACAAATTCACAGCTTATTCCTTTTTTTGTATAAAACTTTTGTCAATTATTACTTGTAATACAAAAGAAGCTATTGGTATCATCTCAAGAACATGTTAAAAAGATTTACATTTTTTTTAAAATGATTTAAATTTTGTCTTTTTTTTTAAAAATAAAATCCAACATTATTTAATCATCTTAATCATAAAAAAAAATAAAATAAATTTTATAACTTATCCTGTCAAAATGTTTAAATACTAGCATATACTTTTATAACTATAAAAAATTTTTAAATAAAGTTAAATAATTAACAATATATATTATATTATAGTAATATACTTTAATAAAATATTTACTTATACCTAAACTTTTAAAATGTATGTAATAATAATATTAATTGCTCTTCTTTATTCTCATATTTCAAAAGAACATATACTTATTAAATAACTTCAATAAATTATTCAATATATAATATTTATATAATAAAATTTATTTTCTTACATTTGACATCTATTAACTTTACTTAATATCAAATAAATTCTATAAAATGACATATTAAAATAAAGTGGACAACAGACATTAAAGATGTCAAAATTATTAATTTACTTTTTCTTTGAACTATTCAATAATTATTTAAAGGTATTTGACAAACATTTATAATATAAATTAATATGACGTGAAGTACTAATAAAATTAGACACTTTATCCCCTCTAATTTTTAACTCATCATATAGATTATAAAAAAAAAAAATTATAACATTATAAATAATTTTAAATTTTTAACAAGATAATAAAACTTACAAAAAATGATAAAAGGCATTGAGTATGCTACACTTGTCATACTATATTTACAATGAAGTAATAAACCAACACCTGATATAATTGCAAGTGCAGCAGATATTACACCACCAAGTCCTAACCATGGTCTAGAACGTATCCATGATCCTACACAACATGAAATTATTGTATAAAGTGTTACAACAATAAAACATGGAATTAACATATTAATTAAATGATCCTTATCTCTAGATGATTCAGAAGATAATGTTTCATAAGTCCACCAAGATGTTTTAATAACAGGAGAGTTATATGATAATAAAAAATCAGCTAATTTTAATTCCCATTTCTCTGCTATATCATCCTCCTCAGGTGTTGAGTGCCTTAAGGCATACGGTAATAATATTGCCTTTGCTCCAGATATTCTTTTTTGATCATCATAAATAATACCACCAAGAAGGTGTGCCATTCCAATACCATCTAATGATATTGATTCACCTAAATTTTCTAATGTAAGATCATCAAATGTTCTATTGGCAAATATTTGATCTGATAACAAAAAATATTTAAATGCTTCAACAAGAGGATTTGAGACACAAATTGTTTCAGGACTAAAAAATAATTTAATTTTATATTATATAAAATTTACCTTGTAACATTAGGATTAATAAAATGTGCAATAGCATTGGTAAATTCTTGAGGCATTGGAAATTTTACACATATACTGGGATAATTAATTATTTTTTGTGATTCTTTAACTTCAATTGTTAAACTTTGAATTAAACTCCATAATTGCATACTTGCCTGCATAACTAATGGATTTAATATATCAGAATCTTCTTTTTCTCCAGTAACAATAATATATCCAGATCGTTTAATATCATACCTTCTTGTAGCATAAAAAGGATCATGATCATCAATATGAAATAATTCATCTAATTGTTTTAATTCACTTCTAGCTTTAGCATCTGTTGGTGTATATAAATTAAGATCATCCTTAACAAAAGCCTCAGGATGATGTTTAATTCCACTTCCAAGAAATCCCGTCAACAGTAATGGAATTATAATAAAAGGATATGGGTATTTGACGACAATCAAAGAATATCTTGCAAATAGATAAGCAAAACGTTTCTCAATAAAATCAAAACGCATCTCTTTTTTTATTATAATTTGCAATATAACTAGACAAGTAATAATAATAATAATTAAAAATAATTTAGATACAAATTAATAATAAACATTAACTTGAAAATTTTTGTTTCAATAAAAATTAATATTTCTTTAAAATAATAATAATAATCACCAAATTTCAATACTTACTTTTTCCCTATATAATACTAATATAACATAAAAAAAAATATACCTAATGATTTTGTACAAAGAATATTTTCTTAATTTCTTTAGATTATCTCTACCAATAGTTACAATTAATATTTTATTTTTTTTTCCTCTCTCTTTTCGTTATTAGTTTACAAAAAAAAAATTTTTTTTTTTCTTCGGCTTACCAAGAAAAATAGTATTATTTGTTTTGAAAATAATTCTTAAAATCTGTAAAAATTTTAAATCATTATTTTAAGCCTTGTTAATTGTAAATACATTTACAAAGTGATAGTTTTACAAAAAAAAATATTATCTTTTTTAATAATATTTAAGGGGTAGCGTGAAAATTTTAAAGGTATCTGTTGCAAATTTATTTCTTACTCTAACTTTTATTTTAAAATATTTTAAAAAAAAATATTAGCATAGAAATATTAGTATTAAATTATAAGGACTTTTAGAATGTTTAAAAATCTGATATGGTAATAGTATGTTGATAAATGATTATAGATTTAAAATGTAAGCAAATGAGAAATAACTTAATGTGCTTAACTATACAATAACTAAGGGTAATTTTTACAAATAATTCAAGATATAGGTGTATACTTATTCAAGAAAATGAACAAAAATAACGTAATAATCTTACTATCAAACACGTCCATATTGTAAATTAAGTATTATTTGATGGTAAAATATATATTGGTCACCTATTATTATACAATAGAACTATCATTTGACAGGTAAAAGAAAACTAATTAAAGATAAAAACAATTAAATCAAATTATACGATGGAAATTTTGATGATTGGTAAAAAAAATTTTTTTTTTAGATAACGGATATTATTTAGTAAATGAATAAAATAGTTGATACCTTTTAATAAAATGACAATAGCTTAGATAACTACTTCACACTTTATAGTGAAGAGAATAATTTTTATTATTTTTAAGGAAACAGTTTATATTTTAACAGTTGAATAAGTTTGTTAAACAATATAATATAAAAGGTAGTTTGGGTTCTTTAATGTACAACAAAAAGGAGTTCTTTTATATTTGGTGATCTGATTAACAAATGTTATACTTTATCACATTTTCTTATTAGTTTCATTCAAGAATTTCTGCCAACTGAAAAAGGATATAACTATTAAGTTTACTAACTTTATATTTAATAAGATACTATAAATGTCATTAAATGGTCTATAAAAATCTTTATTTGGTCTAATATTTTTACTGTTTATATTAAAGTAGATTTATCAACGATTGGATTAATATGAAATTAAATTTGTATGATCAAAATATTACCTCAATTGGAAGATAAAGTTCCTTGATCTTTTAACTGTATAAATAAGTAAAAGCTTTGTTAAGTATTAAATAATTTATTTCAGTTTAATATTAAAATATATAGAAAAATAATAAACTTTTTTAATATTTACCTTGAAGTAAACTACAATAAAATTATAGTTATTTTATATAAAAAGTAATGTGTTAAAATGTTGTTAAATAACATTATTAACAAAAAATTTTTTAACTAACTAAGCGACTTAGATAGATTAAAAATATATTCATCTCAATTATCTCCATTATTTATTCTCCACCATATCATCTATCCATTCATACACCAAAAAAAAAAGGTATCAAAATTCATTTATCACTTATTGTGTATCTCTTTTTTTTATTCATTTTTAACATCATAAAGTCATATTCAAAAACTTTTCTTAATTATCTATTATATATATATATATTATATAAAGTTCGACACCACTAATAAATTTATTGTACACACTATTTGTAATATTTATTACAATTAACAAAAACGGAGTAAGCATTAAATACTATACATACTAGGTCCAAAACTTCATTGACATTAAAGATTATGTCTCTGTATACAATTTTTGGAATTATAAAAATAAACGTTTTTGTAATAAGGAAGATTAAATTTCTTAAATTTTTTTTTTTTATTCATAATATAAGATTGTTTTGTGAATGGTGATATTTATTTATCCATATAAATATAAAAGAATACATTTATATATATATATTTCAAATTATTTTTATTGATTTTATACTTAATAATTTCTTTTCTTTTTTTTTTGTAAATATTGTAATCTTACACCAAATATCATTTCTTTTTTTTTTAATTTAAAAATTTTAATTTAACACTTGATAATGATGAGAGAAAGTCAAAGAAAAAAAAAATGAAGTTATTTCTTTGTAGTAGAATAAAATTATTTTTATATGACTCATAAATATATAATATATTTATTATTTTAAATAATAAAATATAAACTCATATCAACAAATAAATCACTATTAAACATTTCTATATGTAGAAATTATTATTATTATTTGTGAAATGTTAACCTATTAAAACATCTTTTACTTATATGAGTTCACTATTAAAAAAGGTTAATCGTCGTATGTCTCTACTCCCTCTACACACGGTCATCAAATATATTTTGTATACAAGTATATAATTTCGCCACAAGACTCCATACAAAAAAATTTTATGCCAGTGTATTTTTGTATTTAAATGTGTCTCTCATTATAATTTTTTTACTTTTTTTAATAAATTTTTTAGATTATGGTTGGGATTGAGACACAAAATCGTATTATTTTTGAATTATTAACTCAACGTTTTAATGATTTTAAATGTGGTCAGGAACCAAAAAAAATATGTCATGATTTTTGTGATTTTGATGGGGTAGTTTTCAATTTGATTAATGAGAATGGAAATAGAAAATTGATTTTGGTATGTTTTAATAGTTATTTTTATATTATTAAAAATAATTATATTTTTATAGTTAAGTATTCATTTAAAATATTTTAAAGAATTAAAAGAGTATGGTGCAATGGATGTTTTAAAACGAATTTATGGAAATTATTTGCTGCAAAGTCCAATAGAAAATTATGATGTTACATTAAGGTATGATCTCGATACAATTCCTGATGATTATCAAGATATTGTAAATAAAGCATCATTACTTAAAAGAAATTGTTTTGCAGCAGTATTTGAAAAATATTTTAAACTTCAACAGTCAGGAGAGGTTATCAAAGAGCAGGCAGTGATTCATTATCGGGATGATGAAACATTATATGTTGAGGCAAAACAAGATCGTGTCACTGTCATAATTGCCACCCATTTTTTAGATCCTGAAGATGCAATTTATGGTAATATTTTTCTTCAAGAATATGTTGAAGGAAGAAAAGTTAATAAGACATCTCCACAAATTATTTTTTCAAATGGTAGACCTCCAGCTGAAATGGCTAACATAACAACATCCCTAAGTAATGATGAGAATATGTTTTATGTTGCATTTATTCTTGAAAAAAGACATACAGCACCAAACGTAATGGAAAATACCATTGATTTAATTCACATTTTTAGAGATGATCTTCATTATCATATTAAATGCTCAAGAGTAAGTTTAATGGATAGTGTAATTTTGATAAAAGTATGCCTTTTTCAGAGATACGTTCATTCGAGAATGGTAAAAAAGGCAGATGAATTTGTCAAAATAATTGAGAGGGGACGTATTGAAAAAAGTATCGTTAACAATACCCAAAACCAAGTCAAAAAAGGCCTTGTTAGACGAAATTTTTAAAATCTATATTTTAATTATTAATCTGTATCAATAAATTTATTTTCCATTGTCTTATCTTTACCCATTGTGCTTATTTCTTGTAGCATTGGTATAGAAATTTTCCCTTTATAGTATGTTTTTTTTTATTCTATTTTTTTAAAAGATCATAATATTCCTACCTGTGTTCACTATTATTTATCTTTTTCTTAGCCACTAAAATTTTTGTTTTAAAAAAAAAGTATCATTTATTTTGTAATGATCTCTTTAAAATAAAGAAAATGTTGTTTGTGCTTTGGCGGTTGTTGGAAGAAAGAAAAAATGTACTTTGATACAAGTATTGAATGAAAATGTTTAAAAAAAACATCTTTGGTCTGGGAATAAATTTATTTTTCACTTGTTGCAATAAAGTTGAATGCTTAAAGAAAATTTTAAAATATTTTTATCATGATAATTTTAATATTACAAACAAATTAGCAATAAATATTTGAAAGGAAAAAAGTATAGTAACAATATGAGTGTAAATTTTTTTTTTAAAACATGAAACTTGTCTTTACAATAATTAAGGTATATACTGTTTTAGTAAGATTTTTCGATGTAAAATGATATTATAAAATACTACTTGAAAACATAATTTTTTTTCCATAGTCTTAAAGCGAAAACACATCTGGGGCAACGTCTTAACAATGTTAAGAAATTTAGGATTCTTATATCTTTCATAATTATGTTCTAAATTTTAGTGTTTTTTTTTTGTATTTTTTGTACTAAATTTATCAATATTTTATAGACATAGTATTTTTATCTAAAGTATGGAGGGAGATGAAGGAAAAATAACTTCAATTAAAAGAGCACTGGTAAGTCATGGATTCTTTATTAATTAAAACTTTTAAGGAATGTCCTTTTTTAATAAAAATATTTATTATTAAAAATCAATCACATCCATTTCATTTATGGAAGAATGGTGATTTTCCAAAGAATGTTTTATATTATCAGACACGGTAATACTTTTTTGTTTTTAAAAATAAATATTAAGTAAAATTTTTTAGATTATCATGTACATTACTCGATTTAACTAAATTTGTGAATGATGAGTTACCGGAACATTTTAAACACCCTACAATTTTACAATTTCGTATTATACAATTTGATGTATTAGATAATAGCTGTCATATTATAAATATTGGTACAACTAGATCAGATATTTCAACAAATGATGAAAATTCATCACTTGAAAGAGCAAAATTTGACCCAGGTAATTTTTTGGAAATTGTCATTAAGCCAGTTGAAATGGTAAAATCAGTAGAAATTAAATCTACTAGTAATGATAATTTACGAAATTATGATAATCACAGGAAAAGAAATTATAGTGATAGAAGTGAGGAATATAGTATAAAAAAGATCAGGCTTAACGACAACAAATTTTTTGATAATAAGAAAAATTCATTTCTATTTTCAAAAGGTAGGAAATATCGCTAGAATCTTTGTGATCTCATTTATTTAATTTTTTTTTCTAAATTTTCCAAATCATCTTCTTTTTTTTTTATTAATTTAAATATTAATTATTGTTCCAAATTTTTATCTTCCATAACGTATAATGGAGCTAAATGTACAATTTCTTCAATTATTATTTTTTCTAATTCTTCATCAGTAAAAAATTTTTCATAAATTTTTTTAAAAAACGATGATTGTTTACCGATTATTGAGGCATGATAAAGAAAATATTCCATGGCATATTGTGCATCTAGACGTATATTGTGAAATGATATTGGGTATTCTGCGTATGTTGGTTTTGAGGATAATGTTCTTCCCAATGCTTGAAATGCTTCTGAATCAACAAATTCACATCTTTCAGAGTTTGGTACTAATGATGATTTTATGATTTTATCATATCCATGATCATCTTTTGAATTTATATGCCGCATTCTAATTTGTGATAAACATTTTGAAATTTCAAAGTCATCATCATTACCTTCTTTTGAGGAACATTCTTTTATATTTGGTATTATTTTTGTAACAAATTTTTCTAATGCACCATTACTTAAAAGATAACTTCCATGACTAAGTAATGTACCAGTTGATTTGATATAAGCACTACTTTGTATATCAAAACCAACACCTAAAATTTCATTTGGATTATAAGGATATAACAAATATCTTAAATTTTCCATAACAACATAACTAGTATCATCAACAAATAAAAACCAATGAGTATCAGTAATGTACTCATTATATAATTCTTTCATTGTCGTTATTAAAACATTTTTAATAGGAAAGTATATAGTTTGCCTTTTCCCTTTTTTTGTTCTTCTAATTTTTCCAGTAACAACATATTTATATTTATTACACCTTTTCAACCAAGTTGTCTTTAAAGCATTAACTCTAATAATACGATGTTCAGGTTTTGTAAAAACAATACAAAATATTTTTATCTTATCATATAATTCTTTAGAGATTTGTTTAAATACTACAAATTAATATGTTAAAGTTTTTATAATATATAATCTAAAATATACCATCATCATTAAGTAATTTATACTTTTCTGCATCGCTAATACTAGCATTTATTTGATATAAACTGATTAAAAAAATTAAATATAAAATAAATATAGATGAAAATGATAAAAATATCATTTTTAAATAGCTTAGTTTGAGGAAAAATTAATTTTTTACAAAAAAAAATAGTAATTATATTTGTAGATGTAATATAATTTTTTTTTTCGTATTTTATTTAATGACCTCTTTTGATATGATCAAGAAATGAAGCAGGTTATAATAATAGAAACTGGATAAAAAAAACATGAACCATAATGACTTTTTTTTAATTTTTTTTTATTATTTATTTTAATTAAGAATGCTTAATAAAAAAAAAGTTTTTTTTTTTAAAAATTTGATTTTTTAAGAAAAAAAAAACTATAGATATAAGACAAAAGTTATTTTGATAAACATTAGAATATCAAAATAATTTAAGCTTTAACAACTAATATTTTACCACTATGTGAAATAAGTTTAATATAATTATTTTTCTGCATTTCTAAAATATCTTCCACTGCCCGGAGCATTGTCTCATTTGGAGGAGGGATTTTTAAATCAAGATCAACCATTCTTTTCCAAATTATTTTTAATTGATCAATAGGAAATTTATAATTGGTAAACTTTAAAATTTCAAATAGTGCAATCATGGCTTGTCGTAGGAGGGCTAAGTCATATCTTCTACTAACTAATTTATTTTTATATTTTTTAATTGATAAATTATCTATAGAACCATTATTTATTTTATCAATAATATATTTATTTAAAGAATAATTGTTGATAGGATCATATTCAACATTTTTTTGACATATTGGACATTTATCATTAAGGTTAATAGTATATTGAATACAATATTCACAAAAACAATGACCACATTCAATAGTTACTGGATCATAAAAAATATCTAAACAAACAGAACATGTAATTGATCTTTCATTTATATCCATCTATTTATTCTAAAAATAAAAATTGAATTAATATATATATTTAAAATAAAGTTCAAATAAATATATACGATAAATGTATAAGTTTGTTAAAAAATATATATATATGTTTATAACAATATAATTCTACTTAATTTATTAATATTATTGATAAATTAAAAGATTACAAAAAAAAAAAAACTTGTTTTAATAAATAAAATATGTTTATTTAAAAAAAATAAGTCATGTATAAAGAAAAGCAAAAATATAAAATACGAAACTGAGACAATTTTTTTTTATTATTATTGACAAAATAATATATATTTTTAAAAAATAATATTTTTTTTTTCTCTGGTAATAGATAATGTTAAAAAAAAATTATAAATATTAGTCAATGAATATATATTATTTTTATAGAAGAAGTTTATTTTAAAAAAATTTTAGCATATTAAAAATATGCTATAAAGTTGTTTTTGTTTAGAATAATAACTAATATTTAAATTAATTTTGTCTTATATTCTTTGTATTTTTAAAAAAATATTTATCAAGATAATTATATAAAGGTGTTGGTTCTATTTTTAATTCTTTTTTCTTAAATATAATAATATCATTAGGTGAGTATGGATGTAGAGAATATTTATAACATGTATTAAGAATATCTTTATCAAGTTTAAAAAGCTCCTCAACTTTAAATAATTCTTTTTGTTCAATTTTTGTATCATAAAAATTCATTATTGTATTCCAGTCTCTTTCAACAATTTTAAGAACATACTCCAAATGATCAAATGCAGAAAATGTATAAAGTTCATTTAATGATGTATTACCTAAACCTTCAATTTGAGAAATATGTTTTCTAAAATTGAAAGCAATATCATCAATAAATTTATTTCTTAAATCATTAATATTATTAAACTTAGACATATTCTTAAAAATAATTAAATAATTATTGTAAATATCTTTGATATCTTTAAATTTACTTCTACATATTTTTGTTATATTTTTTTGATTAAAACATTTTTTTATTATATTATGGTAAACTTTAACTTTCCCCATTTTTTCATTATAAATAGTTGTATAGTTAGCCATAACTTTTTTATTTTGATTGACATTATATAAAAAAGTCTTCTCCTGTACTATTCTTTTTATTACACCGATATCAGAAAGTTTTTTAAAAAAATTCTCTACATATCTTTCCATTTGATAATCATAAATATAATTTTTTTCATCTTTTTTTAAATATGGTGATAATAATTTATGAATTAATTGAATTATTTCTATTAAATATGAAGATTGATCTGTTGATAGTTCCCCATTAAATAATTTAGTTGATAATTTTTTACTATTTATTTCAAAACTTTTTGGATCCAATGAATCAATTAAATTATCATTTTTATGACTACCAAAGAATTGTTGTTTTACTTTCATAAAATATTCTTTTAAATTATCACTTTTTGTTTCATTTTTAATTTTATAAAGATATTTTGATGAGAATGTAAAATATGTTATATAAAACTCCATCAAATAATCATATTGTTCCAATGATTCAGGTTGTTTTTCAAGTTGAACCAAACAATTTGATAATATATTATTATCATAAAAATTTAACTTTGTAGCTATCCCAACATCACCAAATAATAATATAGAAAAAGGCCATAATATTAGAAAAAAAATGTACAATCTAATCATTTTTATGGAATGACAATAAAAATGGAAATTTCAATGTATAAACATAAGAAATTATTTTGTTTTTTTATTTATTATGTGAGAATTCAAAATATTGTATCTGTAAAAAAAAAAAATATTTAATGAATTATATATATATATATTTTTTTTATGACTTAAAGAAAAAAAAATTTATTTATAAAAATTATAATTGTTATGATTAATATATATTAATTGGCTTACAATTCTATTAAAAAAAAATTAAATTAATTTTCTTCCTTATTGTATTTTCCTAATATTTTTCTTAAATTTTTATTCATATAATATGGTTTATCAATACTTCCATCATTTATTTCACAATCTTGAAGAAAACACATAAATATTGTATTAACACCAACTTCATAAATATCAAAAAATAAATCAGCTATAAAGTAAGTTCCAATAACAACTATAATAACAGGTGTAAAATAATAATTTAAATAAAATTTTGGTAAATTTTCTATAGGCCAATTTCCAGAAAAATACTGAAATGATACAAATCCTAAACATATAGTAATAGAAAGTTTTCCTATAAAAAGTAATATTGAGGTAACACGATTAACTACAACTACGCGTATTATATTTCTTGCAAGTAATGAAAATGCATCTTTTGCTGATGTCCAAAATGGTTTACCATATATTGCCATCTATAAAATTTTTTTTTATTAATATTTTTTTTTTAAATAAACCTACCAAAATAAAAGCATTTTTGTTAAGAAATTTTAAAAAATTTTCTAATAACCAAAAAAATATTTTCATACATCTAAATAAAAATCTTAGTATAAAATTTTCAGCTCCTTTTAAACGACTATGTATCCATTCAAGTATAACTTTAATAAATTTTACAATAGCTATAAGTAATGACCCAATAGCTAAAGAACCAATATGAAAACGAATAGTTCTAAAAATTGAATTACAAAGTGGAAATAATGGTATATCTTTTTTTTTATTATATGCCCAGTAATATGATGCAAATACTCCTGCTAAAACCATATCATGAAATGATGATATAAAACATGTTAACCAAAAAAATCCAAATAAATTATATGCCTGCATTCCCATTACTATATTTTCATTTCTTGTAATATTTATATATTTACAGGTTAAATCTATTTCTTTACCAACATTACTACAATTACATTTTGGTCCATTTCCATAATCAGAAATATTATTTATTGAATTATTTAAAACTTGTCTACAATTAGGTTCACCAGAAGAAGTAATCCATAATGCTACTGTAGCCCATATACAAAAAATTCCTATATGTAAAATAAATGGAAAAATAGGAAATAATATTACTGATGTAACTTTTCCAATTGCTTTACTTGTCTCTTCTATTAATAATAATGCTAATCTAATTCTTTGTCGTACAATAATCATAATTAATGAAAATATTCCAAATATAATACTAATAGTAATTGCTATAACCATCCATGTTGTAGGCATTTTAAAATATAAATCTATATTTGGTTGAAATGAATAATCATCAATAGCTCCAATATCTTTTAAAATTTTATATCTATACCAACAATAACCACTACCAGTACCAAGAATAACAAAAACAATAAATATAGTTAACCATATAATCATTCCACCAATAATACGTAATATAATAATATATAAAAGAGAAATTATGGCACCAACTATTAAAAATACAATAATCTGCCACCATGTAACAGTAATATCAGAAATAATTTTTGCAACAATACCTTGATTTGATTTAACTTGATTCCATATATTTGTTGTATTAGCTAACTCCATATCTGATGGTACCTGTCCATTACCATTTCCAAGATTACTTATTAATTTATCTAAACTTCCATTAGATGATTGTAACTTTTCAACAGAATCAATAGCATTTACAAAAATTTGTGGTATACATCTTCCAAGCCATGGAACACTTTTAACAGTATATGCTGTACAATATCCCATTTGTACATATTGTTTTAATATATTAAATGATGTTATTTCATTTTTCATATTATCATCAACACAAATCATATCATTTAATTGTTTTTTTAATAATGTATTAGATCCTTGAAGTTCTAAATAACTAAAATATTTATTTGGACAATTCTCAACACATACTTGTTTAGTTGGACATCCAGATAAAAATGTAATCCATGATATACATTTTGTCAAATCAAAATATAATACATATGGTTTGTTTGAAAAATTATAAAAACCAGGTTTATCAACACCACATAATCTTCCATTAGAATCAGTTGGATGGATAACTCTATTAGGATCAGCCGTTTTTAAAGCTAAAAAAAAAATTAAAATTATTAAATATAATATTAAAGATAAACTAAACCTTCATATGATATAAAAATCCAACCACCAATAAATATTATTAGTAATATTAAAAAAAAGACATTTGTACATCTCCTATTATGTGAGGATAAAAAATTAGTAACTTCTAAAGATTTAAAATTTTTTCTTTTATTTTTTTCATTCAATAATATATTATCAATATCATTGTCATCACTTAATTCTTCACTAGTATTATTATTATAACAAGACATTTCAATATCAAAATGACATTGGTTGTTTGATAAAATTTTATTATTTTTATTCTTCAGTAGGTGTCTATTATCCATTTGATAAAGATCTAAGGGTCCTATGTCATGTTTATTTATAGCTACTAAGCGTCTTTTTTTATTTCTAGGTGTATTAAGATGTATAAAAGGTTTCGATAAATTTATTTGTACTAAATTTTTATTGAATAAATATTTGTCTGATGAAATGGTAGAAATAAGAGGACAACTTTTATTAGTTAAATGCGCATCACTGGTTGTGGGAACACTTTCAGACGTCATACTCCACACTTCTTGATTATAAAAATAACAATAATAATATATTTTTCTTTAAAATATAAAAAAATAATATAGTTATTTTTCTTAGTATTTATATTTTGTTATGTAATTTGCATACAAACTTCAATAGATTTTGAAAATAACAAAACATAAATAAGATACATTAAAATTAGTAAAGCTTCTTTACGTCAAAATATGACATTTAAAATGTTTTTTTTTTTTTTTTAATACACGATATATTTATAATAATAAAAAGAAGAAAAGAAATAGATATATGATATAATATATATAAATATAGAATGTAATAAAAATTTAAATATTATTTTTTTTTTGATATTTTAAAAATAAAAACAAACCTTTTTACACTATTCATAAAATTTCTTCTAGGTAATGCGCCATCATCTAGAAAAAAAAAAAAAGGTAACCAATTATAATAAAAACTTTAATTAATTAAATAAAATTTTACTAATCAATTAATATAATATATAAAGTAATGAATAATAAAAAAATTTTTTTATTTAACATACCTTTATTTATACTTTCAATGTTCACTTTGGTCATACCTACATTAGATGGAATGTTAAAAGTAAATGTATCTTTTACAAAATTATGAAGATCAAAAATTTAGTAATAAATTAATATAATATGTTTTGATTACATATAAGAATATACAATATTATTGATATAACATACATGTACTTTTTAGATTTAAACTAAAAGTAGATATTATTAACTTGTTATGAGAAAAGAGGTAAAATAATAGAGTGACCTCGAAATAAAAGTAACGACTTGTAAGATCATATTAAAATGACTACAAATAAAAAAAAAAAGTAATTTTTTAAATATCATACATTTGTATAACATTTTTCTGGTTTTTTTTTTAAAAAAAATTGAGTTGTAAATTATAATTTTTATAAAATATCTTAAAACTTTTTTTTAAAAAATATTTATTAATATTACTCACCTGTATTTAAAAAGTAAATAAACTAATATAGAGAAAATATAAATTCTTTTTATAGAATTACATGGAATAAATTGATTAAATATAATATTAATTATGTTCTTTATTATTTTAAAATATCTATGGATATTAAAAAAGAATTATCTTGCTTTAAATTATATTAAAATGTTAACTAATGTAGACTATTATATATGTATACAATATATTATAAATTAATAATTTAATATACAGACAAGTTTTATAACTTTATAATAAATTTTATACATAGAAGTAAATTAAAAAAAAAATTATAATGAAATGTCCTGAATTTCCATTGGAGCATTAAACTATTAATTGAATTAGCTAAAGACAATTAAAATAATCAAAAATGTAATTATTTTTTAAAATGAATACTTTTATAATTCAATATAATTTAAGAAATATTTTTAAAAAATAGATAGTTTGATAAAAATTTATTTTAAAAAAGAAAATATGACATAATAAAATGTTACATTTTTAATTATAAACAATATATGTAATCATTTTTTTTTCTTTATAATTTTATATAAAATATATAATATAAGCAATATAAAAATAAAAAGATGATAATAAGCATATATCATAAATTGTTTTCTTATTGGAAGACCTAATACTGTTTTATCAGCAACAATAAATGTTAACAAACTTTGGAGAACAAGAGAAAAAAATGTATTTACACCAAAGGTAAATCCTAGATTTGATGGATCTGTAGCCATTGATATTTCATATTGTGATACTGTTATCATTGCCTGATATATAACTCTATAAATTAAATATAGTGCATACATTACAAAAATTGATGTTGAATATGACATTATAAGTAGTGAAACAAAGCTTATTCCAGCAGCTAAGAAAATAGATACTAATGATAAATATTTTTTATAACTGATTATCCATTGAGTTATGAAGATTGTAATGATAGCTAAAAAAATTTATAATTATTTAAAGAAAAAAAAAATTAAAATTAATTAGAAAAAAATAACATACATAGTAAGGGACAAATTGCTTCAATAAGACCATTATAATTAGATTTTGATGTGGAGTAGTCTGTTGCAGATGCCCATAAAGGTTGTATATAATTACCAATCTGAAAATTTCCACATGTTGATAGAATCCACCACAAAGACCAAACATAAATTGATTGATTATTAAATAGTTGTTTAGTTGATTTCCATATTGATTTTATTTTAAATAGAGCATAATCTTTATATGATTCAATATATATATCTTTATTAGTTTTTTCAATTTCAATACGTAACTTCTTCCAGTCAATATTTGGAAGAAATATAACAAAAATAAATGCTAGTATTAAACTTCCTAGTGAGGTATAATTTAAAATACTATATCCAGATGAGTTATTTTGAATAATTAATTGAGCAAAAAAATAACTAACACATTTACCAAAATTTAATGAAACTCTTGATCCAATTGTAAGTTTTCTATAATATTTTTCATCATAATATGCATAGATATATGAGAAGTAGGCAATTTCAGTTGCTGTGGCACCTCCATAAAATATTTGCATCAATACTTGTGATGCTACAGATTTTTCAAAAATAATAAGAGCCCATGTAACAATAAAACATATACTTTCTAGTGCAAGTACTACTTTGTATAATAATACATCAGTAAAAAAAAATACTGGTATCAAAAAAATCATATAACTATATGTTGACCATGGATATATCTATATAAGAATTTGATTTAAAAAAAATATATATAATAAAAACAAATTAATAAACAAACTTTATTATTTAAATCACTATCAGATAAATTTTGTACATGTATTTCATAATCATATAAATATGGTTCTGTTGGTCTAAATTCTTTTAAAAAACCATAACTTGTTAAAAGAAAAGCCGTAATAATATACCATTTCATTATTAAAATAAATCAAATATTGTAAAATAAATTATTTATTAATACATTTAAATTGTACTATAATATCAGTTATATAAGATAACAATAATGTCAAGCATACAAATAAATAAACTAAAAGAAAAAGATAACGATAAAATTAAATGATAATCCAAGAATTATTCGCTTTTATCAATCTATAATCATTAATCACTTTCAATTTTTTTTCACAAACTTCTATACTTTGACAAATAATCTGTCCCATTGTTCTAGCTACACGTTTTCGACAATTTTCTAACTCCAAACCTATATAATGTATATTAGTTAACCAACCATTGTTTGTAAAATTTAACTTCTTAA
The DNA here is from genome assembly GCF_001040885.1 of Strongyloides ratti. Lineage (NCBI taxonomy): Eukaryota > Metazoa > Nematoda > Chromadorea > Rhabditida > Strongyloididae > Strongyloides > Strongyloides ratti. The sequence continues at coordinate 9,622,524 of NC_037308.1, forward strand.
ATCTATTTTTAAAATTTTTATCCCATTGTTGTGATTTTCTTTTTAATATTGTACTTTTAACTTGTTTTGTATTATAAGTATAGTAATCTTTATATCTACGTAAATGAAATATAAAAGCTGATGATGATGGTATTAAAGTAAATGAGTATTTCTTATTAGTTAATGGATTAAATTCAAGAGATCTAATCAAATGAATTTGATATGATATTACACGTTCTGGGCGATAAATATTTTTTTGATATAATGGTCTTTCAAATACATCAACATCCATTATTAAATTTGAAAATACTGAAAAATTAATATTTTTTGGATTACCAATACCCCAATTCATTGGAAGGTATCCTCTACGTGATTGAAAAGAAAATAAAGCAGAATTTGGATATTTTTTTGATTCTTTTTCTAAAAATGATATTAAATTTCCATTTTCAATATTTTTACTAACATATATAATTTCATCAAGATCAGTTGAGATAACATATTTTATATTATTTCTTGCTCTTTGCATACAATCATAAATTGCCAATTGAGCCTCCAAACGATATATTTTTGTGTTAGGATTTAATTGATTATCATCATTATTATAAGGTAATTTTGACCAATCAATTAATTCAATATCTATATTTAATTTTAATTTATATGCATTAATTATTTCAAAAATTTTATCAAAAGTACTTTGATAATATATATAAAATTTTGTTACACCTTCAAGTATCCAATTTTCAAAAAATCGTATTATTGTAGGGTAATCAAAATATAAATATATTGGTTGAACACATATTCCAAGTATATGTTTATATAAAATTTTTCCATTATTATTCATATCTATTCTTGAATCAATCAATGGAACTTCAATATCACTCATTTTTAAAATATCTTTTGTTATAAATATTTTTTTATTATTTTTCAAATGAAATAATAAATTATTATTATAAATTTCACCAATATATCCAATTGTTGTACATAAATTTAGTCCTTTTTCAATACAAGAACCAGATTGACAATATAATTTTATTTTATTATAATTTTTTGGTTCATTTGATACATTAGGTAATCTATAATACAATTGATTTTTATCTTCAATATTTTTTATAATACTTAATCGTATAGATTTGTTTGATATAATAAAAGCAGACTTTATATAAATATTGTAATGATAATTAGAAATATTTCTAAAATCTTCATTTATTTCTTGTTTTTTAAAATTTGATTTAAAGTATAATTTTGTTTGATTATAAAAATTTTCATTTTCAATTAATTGTTTAACTGAATTTTTTGATCTATGTGTAGGAGAAAAAAAATTAATATATTTGAAAAAATTACCTAACATTAATGATTCATTAATTTTAATATATTTGGTATACTTATATGATGTAAATTGATTTTTTCTTATATTGTAAATATTTAAAAATATTTCTTTAAGACATGACAAATAGGTGAATTTTATTTTTTCATCAAAATCAGAATGATTTTTTTTAAAATTACGTATTTCATTTATACATATTTGTAAGTAATATGATAAATTTAAGTTTGTTATATCATTTTTATCATTTGATATATTAATAAAAACTTCAATAATTAAATACCAAAAAGCAGAGTCAATATTAAGTAAATATTTGGAATTTGAATTAATTGTATAAAAATAATCTGCCAATTTAGCAATAAAAGTTACAGTAAATATTGTTGGCTTGAAAAACACTACATTATTTTCAAATTCTAATGTTTGAGGATTATTGAATAATTGTATATGAATATCTGGATTACTTGGTATGAATGATTCTAATTTAATATTATAATCAAGAACAATCATATTTTCATCTAAAATTAATACATAATCATATTTATTATAAAATAATGGTAATCTTAATATTTCACTTAAAATACAAAATTTTTTGAAATCAAAAATATAATGAGGACAATATTTTTTTGTTTCAAAATAACTTTCCTCAGAAATGATATTCAAATCATATCCATGTTTCATACTATAACTAAAAATGTTTTCTCTTGATAAATAAAATTTTTTATCATTAATATTTGTTGAATTTTGATAGATAACAAAAATACCAATCTTATAGTCATTTTTAATTAATAATATTTTTAAAAATCCATATGTAGTAATAAAATAATATAATATAAAAAAAAGTATTTTGTAAAAAAAAATTAATTTAATATATGAATATGTAAAACATAGAAAACGTTGAAATTTATTAAGTAAAAAAATATTTATAAAATATTTTCTACCCATTTAGAAAAGTTTACAAAAAAAAAACAAATAAATTTTAATTTTATCTTTCTACTTATTAATATAAAATTTTTTACATTTTTATACATTTAGACTATCTATAAAATTAGGGCAGAATAGTTTTTTAAAATAGTTATTAAAAGGTTAATTTTCAATATTATTTTATTATCTTACCTAAGAATCTAAAATGATACTTAAAAATATTTAATAAATTTTTTTATATTGATCATTAATTTCTTTATATAAACTTAAAAATTTAAAAAATATGTTGATCTAATTGTTGATAAGGGAATGACTATAATCAGAAATTGTATAAAAAATATGATAACTAATTGAATAATAGTATTAATCGCATAAAAAAATGTTATATTTAACTTGTGACACTATTGAAAAAATATATTTAAGATTTTTCAAATTATGAAGGAAAAAAATGAAAAATATTTTATTTTTTTTGAATTAGCTATCATAAAATTATTGTATAAAGACTTTTTCGTGATAACAATTATAAAATTTTTTCAAAGAAAATACTTAGTAAACTTTGAAGAAAGTCATTCAAGTTATCTCCGACATCGAAAGATTCTGATCTATATAAGCAAAAAAAAATTGTTGGATGTAGAAAATAACTAAGATATCATATTCATAATCCACCAGAAAATCAAATAAAATAAATATCGAAATGTATAAAAAAATTAATGAAATTGGCATAAATATTTTTTAATGAAGAAAAAGTGTAATAAAAAATTATGTTGATAAAATTCAAAAAATCTTTTAACATCCTTTACTTATACTTTTTAATTATTTTACATAAAACTTACCCTATTAATAATATTTTTTTTTACGTATGATTAAACTAAGAATAAACAATTTGGTTAAAGATGTAGTTATAATAACTAAGTGAAGTAAAGCATAATTTATAAAAATATTGAATATATTTAAAAATTATTCACATTCAATAAGATTATCATTTATTACTATTCATGAAATATTTTTAAAAAAAAATATATATAACATTATGTCAACTACTAATGTTAAAAAAATCAAAACTGTACCAAAAATAATTACAACACCAAGAAAAATTGTTACACCAAAAAAAATTAATACACCTAGAAAAATAATTAAGAAAAAAAATAATAATTTAAAAGGAATTAATCATACAGCAGAACAGGATTTATTTTTACAAAATCTTGAAAAATCAACTCAATCTTGTCAACAGGAGACATTTGAAGAAAAAGAAATACAAATTATTTATGATAAAGTTCATAAAGGTATATTTGATAATATACCAGCACCAACATCAAAAATTGTTAGAGTTTTTACTAGTAGTACTTTTACAGATACAAGTTTGGAAAGAAATATGTTAATGGAGGAAGTTTATCCTAATTTAAAAAAATATTGTCGTGAGATACATGGTCTTGAATTTCAGGTAGAATAAGTTTTTTTTTTTTATAAATTTAAAAAATATTTTAGGTTGTTGATATGAGATGGGGAATAAGAGATGAAGCAACAGATGATCATATGACAACAAAATTATGTATAAATGAGATAAAAAATTGTCAAAAAATTTCTTTAGGACCAAATTTTGTTGTATTTTTATGTCAAAAATATGGATATCGACCTATACCATCAGAAATATTATCAACAGAATTTGAAATATTAAAAAAAACATTAAAAGAAAGGCAAGAAGATGTATCAATATTAGATGTATGGTATATAGAAGATCTTAATGCTGTACCATCACATTTTACCCTTCAACCAATAAGTTCAATATTGGTAAATTTTAATAATAAACGTATACCAAAATTACAAGAACAAGATTCTAAAGCATGGTGGAATATAGAAGCAAAAATGCAATCATTACTTAGAAAAGGTGCAAGAATATGTTATGAAAGAGGAAATTTTAACTATGAAGAAATGCATAATTATTTTATGTCTGTTACAGAGAGAGAAGTAATTAATGGTATATTGAAGGCAGATAATCCTAATGATCATTGTCTTTGTTATATTAGAACAATAAAAAATATTAATATTTCATTACCAAATACTGCTTCAAAATTTATTGATATTATACATAATGAGGTAAATACTGAAGCACAAACATTATTAGCTTCATTAAGAGATGAACAAGTTACTGTAAAATTATCTACAAATAATATTAGAAGGAGTACTGTTGAATGGATTGGAAGAGAAGGTTTAGATACTAAATTTCATTCAGAATATTTAAAAGAATTTTGTGATGATTTTTATAGTAGAATAACGGGAATGGTAAAGAAGGCTGTTCAACTTCATTCTAAATATAAAAATCCTTTATTTGTTGAAATATTACAACATTTACATAATGGTTTATCAGATAGTTTAATGTTTTATGGAAGAGATGAAGAATTAGAAAATTCAAAAAAATATATTTTAAGTGATAATTGTTATCCATTAATATTTAAAGGTGATAATGGTTGTGGAAAGACATCTTTATTAGCAAAAATTGCAACAGAAATTAAAAATTGGTTTCAACCAACAAATAAAAAACCTATTATAATATTACGATTTTTGGGAACAAGTGCTTGTAGTTCAAGTATATCACCATTATTAACTTCTATTTGTGATCAAATTGCATATAATTATAATAAAAATCTTATTGGACAATCACCTACAGAACCATCAATTTTATTTCAACATTTTAAAAAAATGATGTCCTTAGCAACTAATGATTCTCCATTAATTTTTATTTTAGATTCTTTAGATTTATTATCAAAATTAGATGGTGCTCATGAATTATTATGGTTTCCAACATTTCTTCCATCAAATGTAAAATTAATTGTATCATTAAATAATGGACCAAGTATTATTGAAGAAAGTATTATGAGAATGGTAGAAATTGATTCACAGTATGTTAATGTTCCACCTTTAGGTGTAAAATTAGGTTTAAAAGTTATAGAAAAATGGTTAGAATCTATTGGAAGAACATTAACAAAAAGACAATGGGAAATTGTTCGTAATGCTTTACAATATTGTAGTCTTCCATTATTTGTAAAACTTATATATGCAACAATAGCAAGATGGAAAAGTCATTCAAGACCACAAGATACAACATTATTTAAATCGGTTCAAAGTAGTATTCATGCATTATTTGATCGTACAGAATCACAACATGGTAAATTATTAGTTTCACATGCTCTTTCATATATATCTGCTGCAAGGTCTGGTTTATCTGATTCTGAACTTGAAGATTTAATTTCACTTGATGATAAAGTTTTAGATGATATTTATCAATATCATTTACCACCTATTAGAAGAATACCACCATTATTATGGTCACGTATTCGTGCAGATTTACCTGGTTATTTAAGTGAAAGAGCAGCTGATGATATTATAGTACTAAATTGGTACCATGAACAATTTCGTTCCGCTGCTATGGAGCGTTATTTTAAAAATTTAAATCATTTACAACAAACTCATTCATCTATGGCTGACTACTTTCTTGGTATATATGGTGGTGGTGTCCAAAAAGCATTTCAATTTACAGATTTACAAAAACAAAGATTTGGTTTATTTGAAAAAGAAGGTTTAGCAGATAGAAAAGTACCCCTTCAACCAAATGTTTTTTATGATAAAGAAGGAAAAATAAAAAGATATAATAATAGAAAATTAAATGAACTTCCTTATCATTTATTAAAATCTTCAAGATTTCAAGATTTAATGAATATTTGTTTATTTAATTTTGATTTTCTTCAAGCAAAAGTTGCATCATTTCCCCTTCAGGCTGTTATAGCTGATTATGAAGATGCAATAACAAAATTTAAGGCTAATATTAATGAAGAAAATCGTGAATTAATAAGACAACTGGCACTTGTTGCTGATGCATTAAGATTGTCAGCTAGTTTAATTAGTAGACATCCATATATGTTGTCATTTGAATTATTAGGAAGATTATTACCATTAGTACCAAATAATCAATATATAAATAATTTACTTATTGGTTGTGATTTAGAATCAACAAAATTTAATTGTTTCCTTCCTGTTCATCATTCATTTCATTCACCTGGTGGACCATTAAAATATTCTCTTGAAGAACATCCTTTTGCTGTTTTTGGATTAGATATTATAACAAATAGGAAGATGCTTGTATCAGCATCTAATCAAATTATTGTATGGGATACTGAAACTGGAGATCTTGCAAGAACAATCAATCCAAATATTGAAGGTATTTTTTTTGGAATTTCTACCTCATATGATGGTAAATATATTGCTGCATATACAAATAATAATCAAGTGGTAATAATGGGTTTAATGACTGGTGAATATATAATTATTGAACCAGAAAAAATAAATAAACAAATGGATATATTAAAAATTCAATTTTATGGAACAGAACATAATAATTTATTAATATGGAATAATAGTCAATATCAAATACTTGATATTGATGGACATTGTTTAAAAATAAAACAAATTGAACGTTTTGATGATTGTAAACTTTTAAATATGTTTTATCAAAATGAACAAAATAATGCTTTTATTTTTTGGAGTGGAGATAAAGATGATTGGGAAATTAAACTTTGTTCAAAAATTAATAATAATAAAATTGAAGAATTTCAAATTACCTCAGCATTAGTTTTTTTTGATAATAAATTTACAAATGGTGCATGTTGTATACAAAAAGTTGATACAACTGATAAAAATTTTAATACAGATTGTGATTACATGATTGTATATATCAAATTATCTAATGATAATAATAAATATATAATTGATGGTGTTATTGAAGATAATTTAGAAGATCGACCAAATGATATAGTTTATTGGTCTAGACCAAATAAAAAAGTTAATGGTATGCAACTAGATTGGATTTGTATTATAATGATCGATGGATTTATTTTACATCAAAAATATTTTGATAAGTCAAATGTTTATTTAAAATTGCCATCAGGTATACGAAATATTCCCGTAAAACCAATGCACACAACATCTGTAATGACTTTTACATCAAATGATAGTATTTTTGTGGCTGCTGTAAGGAATTCATTATATGTATGGAAAATGGATACATCAACTTTAATAAGAACAATAGATGCTCATTTTGGAAGAATATTAAACTTAAAACAAATGATTGTACATTCACAAAATTTAATTATATCATCCTCACTTGATAGAACAATAAAAATTTGGAATATGGAAAATATTTTTGAAAAATCATTTTATATTTTTAATATGGATCAACCTGTTGAAAAAATTCATATTGCCTCACAAAAAGGTAATATTGCTATAGCACAAACTAGAAAATATGTTGGAGTTTGGGATATTAGAAATCATCGTTTTATAACATCATTAGTAACTAATCCAACTGGAGCAGTTGTTACACATTCTTTAATATCTAGTGATGGAAAAATTGTAGTTTCAATAGAAAATGATAATCTTCTTATTTGGGAAATGAAAACACAAAGTGTAAAAAATAGAACTCATGTAAATCAAGTATTTCAAATTTTATTTTTTTATTATGAAAGTATGATTGGAGTAATATCTAAACATCTAGATACATCAGAACAAAAAATTGCCAGAATTTTAGTATATAAAATTGATGATTTATCATTACATTATACCTATGAATGGAATTGTAGAAATTTTAAAAATGTTGTCATTTTTAAAGATGAAAAAAAATTTGCCTTAATAAGTTTATCAAAAGGTTATGATTTAATACAAATAGTTGATGTTTTTGAGGGTGTTGTAAAATCAAAATTTAAACCAAAATATACTAAAAAAATGCAAAGAGATATTGTTGTATATGATATAGAAACATTAAAATCAAATAATAATTTATTAATAGTTATGGAAAATGATTCAAAAGGAACAATTTGGAATTGGAAAACTAAAAAAATTATAAGGCTATTACCTCAATATTCTAATATTTCAACATTAGATGGTAAACTTGGTTTGTATGCTCCAAATAAGGGAAGTTTAGCTATTATTGATATGAAAACAGGTAATATATTAAGAACATTAATTGGAAATGTTCAAGAAGGTGTCAATGACATTTTTGCATGTTTTTCTTCATCAGGACAACATGTCCTTTATTATCATACTGGTCATAAAAATTTAAGATGTTACAGAGTATCTGATGGCAAATTAATTGGTATATTAAAACCTCATGCAAAGATTGTTGATATCAAGTCTGATATTAAAGGTGAACAAATTGTAATTGGTGGATTAGATGGATCTGTTTTAGTTGCTGTTATTTGTGATGATTTTGTTTATCCAGGAATTCGAAAAACATTAGTATCTCTACCAAGTAGAAAACATTTATTAAATCACCTAGGATTAACTGTAAGATATATTAAAAAAAATATATTAAAATAATTATTTATTATTTTAGGTTGAACCATCAAGTGATGATATATATCTTAATATATCTAATTTAGGTGCTTTATCAATAGCAGCTGCCAAATTTAAACGTGGTATATCAACACAAAAACATAAAGGATCAGCGGTATGTTCAATACAATAAAATAATTTAGAATTAAACATAAAACCTCAACATCAAGTGATAAAAATCTATCAAATACTTAACTCAATAATCTTTACACTAAATTATATCATCAAATAAAAAAGTTTAATGATAAATTAATACATTTTCAATCAACTTTTTCATAAAAATAAGCTTTTTAAAATATTTTTACATCAAAGTAAAGTATTATTATTATTTGTTATTTTATTTATAATATATTTTGAGTATAATTAAACATTTTTGATTGATACTTTAATATCTTAAAATATAAATGTGTTTTTTAAACTAATCTAAATATTTCTTTAAATTATTAAGATTATTAAAACAATATATTGTCAGTAAAGTCATCATAAAAGTTTTTTTAAAAAAAAAAGATAAGATTTAAATTAAAATTAATAAATATTTTATTATTAAAAATAAATAAACTTTTTTTGTCAATTTAAATGAAAATTTATAGTATCTCACTATTACACCACAAAATTAATTATTTTCAAAAGAATTATTTTTAAAATCTTAAATTTTCTTTTTTGAATTGAAAATATATAATAATGATTAATGATCAAGTACAACTTTTTAAATTAATAATAAATTAAATAGTAAGAAAAAAAAAATTATAATATAGTGTCATTTTATCTATTTTATATAAATATGTTAAAAGCAAAAAGTATTATTTATTACTTCTTTGACAAGAAATATATATATAATCCATAGTTAATATTAATGTTCTTTCAACATTTGATTAGTAATATTGAAGTTTAAAGAATTACTCATCAAAATATTTTTTTTTTAATGATTGTAATAAAAATTAAAATAAATATAATTTATGTATATTTTTATATATATTTATTTAATGTAATCAAATAATTTTATATATAAATTAAGTGCCAATCATTCTTTATCACATTTATTCTTTTTACTATTTTGCCTAACAAACATTTAATAATATTAGTATTAAAAATACTTTTATTTTATTTTTAATAAAAAAAATGGAACATAAAAGTGTTTATATTAACAAAATTTTATGTTATTTATTATTATTTTTATTATTATTAAATTTTATTGTCATTGGTGATAATTTTTTCGATGAGTTAAGTAAAGATTCATTAATAGAAGAAGGATCAGGAAGATATGATGTATGGTATTTTTAATTGCCTTCTTAATTATATCTCATATTTCAGAAAAAGATTAATTCTCGTTCTCTTAAAAATGAAATATATGGGAGTAGTGAAATTAAAAGGCTTCTGGCTAATCCAACTATCCAAAATAATGTTTCTGTTAAGGTATATTAATAATATATTAAGATATAAAAGATCAAAAGAAGTAATAATATATTTAATTTTTAGATCCAATTACTTAGAATAGATGAATCATTATCATCACAAAGAATTGAAATAACATTCTGGTTACATGAGGTATATAAATTTTTATTATTTGGAAAGAAATATATTCCACAATATGATTTTATTAATGATGAGAAAGATATATTTAATCAAAAATTTATAATTGAAGATAAAGATTTTCCTTTATCAAATGTTGTCATAAAAAATGCTTTATTTCTTAGGATTCATAGAAATCCAATGACTAATTCATTTTTTATGATCAATAAAAATGGTACATTATCAATACACACAAAAATGACAATAGATATCCCCTGTATTCATCTTACTTTTTCACATTCTGGTGTTAATCCTTTACAAATGTTATGTGCTAATTCAATATATGAACTACCTAATTTTGCTAATAATCAAAAAACTAATGATAAAGCTGTTTGCCAAATGGAAATTGGAAGTTTTATAAAAAATTCACCATATTTTAATATTTCATGGGATTCTGATCCAATACTTGATGGTACTGTTCCATGTAGTAATGAAAATTGGCCAAGATGCCTAGTTGATCAAATACATACATTTAAAGTTAAAGAACAATTTTTAAATGAAGATTTTGATCAATTAATTGCTTGCTTTTTATTAAATATACGCCGAGTTTATCATCATGTATAAATAAACAACAATAATAATATAATAAAAATGTATAGATAAAAAAAAATAAATAAATTATATAATCTTGTCTTTCTGGCTAAATATAAAATCATATCTGTTTTCAAATAGTTGATAGTTAATCATCTTCTCACTTATTGAGTATGTCACAAATCTGTTGAACAAAAGTTATAGATATATCTATTTCTGGCAGACATAAAAAAAAATAGAAATCTATTGTTCTCCACTTCATCATATCTTTAGTCAGTTTCATCCTTTAACAACATTGCGGCACATTTTTTTTTATCAAAAATGCAATTGTTCCACACTTAATCAAAAGTTTGCGCATCTGCTTGCTAATATACGAGAAATTAAACTATTTGTTGATAGTGACCAGCCGTTATATTATCTAACAATTTTTATTTTTACCGTAAGTTATGCCATCTTAGAACTTAACCCGTTTCTGGCAAAAATGTTGTAGATTACCGAAAAGCTATAATAACTCAACATTTCAAATACTGATGGGCAGAGTTGTATAGAAGATAAAGCAATGTTGATACTAATGAGGACATTCCAAATATTTAAGGTGGAGTTGGAGCTATATTTAATATTTAAGTGATTTCATTTATATTCACATATATTTATATATTTAAATAACTGAATATAATTAGTAAGAATTATTACTCTTTACTTTTAATATATACTTACGCGCTCAGTTATTTATCAAAAGTTGTTAACAATTACATTTATTAATACCAATTATTTTTATACAACTTGTAATTTGTGATTTACTAAACCAATTATTCATTTATTCTTTTTATCTATTAACAAGCCGCAGTTATCTTTAGATACATTTTTATTTCTCCTATCAATTTTTTTTTTTCCTATTTCATTATTTCTTATACAATATGATCTCAGAAAGGAAAGAACAAAAGAGATCTAGAAATTCTGTTATATTTGCTGCAACAGTTGTTGGCATTTTTGTTTTATTATCTTTAATTATTTTACGATTTGCTCTACAACATCATGAAGAAAATGAATTAGCGCAACAAAATTCAGTAATTTTTGATAATGCACCAACAACTCAAGTATTAATACCTAATATTAATGATATTATAAATAAATTGGAAGAAAATGAAGAAGAATTAGTTAATGAGATAGCTGCAACAGTTAAAACTAAATCATCTACCGTTCCAACAACAATAGCTTCAAATATTGATACAGAAATTTTAAATATCACAACTTCTTCTTTACCAACTACTACTACTACTACTACTACTACTAAGATTCCATTAACCAGTGAACCTATAACTCCATCACCAAAAACAACTGAAACTCCAACAACTACAGATCAACCTATAGTAACTACAACAGAACTTGTAACTACAACAGAACCAACAACAACAACAAGTTCTACCACTACTACTACTACCAGTACAACAACTACTACTACAACTACCACAACAACTATCGAAGTTCCAACCACTACTAATGTGCCAATAACTACCCCAGCAAGTACAGTAACAATACCAACTGAAGGACAAACTACATTAAAACCAGAAATTATAAATGATCAATGTGAGATGCCTTTTGAGTCTTCACAATGTCCTGATACATCATCACAATCAAAAAAAGAATACCCATCAGTATCAGAAATTTCATCAACATTCATTCCAAATGAATTTAATCTTGAATTAACTATAAAAAGTCTTACTTTTCCATTAAAAGTAACAGGTAGCATGACATCTCAAATCAAAATATTGAACACAACTAACACTCTTTTTATAAATATTGGTAGTACCATCAACTATATCTATCCTTCTGATATTGAAATATATGACTGCAAAAATAAACAATTTATATGCCTTCATAGTATAACACGCCTCATGACAAATGATATGTTGATCTTACATCTTTCTTCTCAGCTTTCAGCAGAAAGAAGTGTTTTTATTAGAATTACCAAATTTACTTCATATATTGAACAAAGATCAAATGTTGTTAATATACAATCACCACGCCGTTGGCAAAAAGGAACATCAAGTTTGATATTATCTTCAAACTTTGGTGTTAAAAATGCTAGAATGATGTTTCCCTCTTATGATAGATTACAAATAAAAATTCCAACAACATTAACTATAACTACAAGTGCTGAATATGATGTTAGAAGTAATTTCCCATTAAATAGTGTTTCAACAATTGATGAAGATGATGGTCAGTATAAAAAATATACATTCCAAACAATTGGTTCAATATCAGCTAACCAAATAGCTTTTTCAATATTTAAAGATACACAAAATCTTTTTGATAAAACATCTAATCCAGAAATTGAATTAATAACAGCTCAACATATCAAAAAAAAAGATTTTAATTGGCTTTTCCAGGAAGTTCGTACTGTTATTGATGAGATGGAATCTTTAACAAACTCTAAATATCCATTATCAAAATTAACTATATTAGCAACATCCATTAATTATGATGTTTTATCATCACCAGGTTTTATAATTGTTAAAGAAGCTAGTCTTGAATATTCAAAATATTATCAAACACATACATTTTTAATTAAAGCCATCATTCAACAATGGATTGGAAATTTTATTTCTAGTGAAAAGAGTAATGAACTATGTATTCAGGTAAATTTAATTTAATATAATAAGCATATTAATAATAAGTAATATATTAAAATTATTACTTATCACAATTATATATATTTATATATTACACAGATTATGATGATTTTTAAAACAGATTTATCAATATGACCTATTACTACTTTATAATATACACTTATAATTTAATAATAATACTGCACTTATTTATATAAAATAATATTAGGAGTCTTTAAAATTTCATATATAATATTTTGTTTTCATTTTCATAAGTTTATTTTAATAGTCAATCAAATATTTTACAATTTTATGACATTTACAACATATTATTTATCATTTATTTTAATAAATAACTTTTTTTAGGATGGTTTATTAAACTATTTAGAATGGACAATATCATCAAAATTACCAACAGTAAATATGAAAATAATTGATAGATATCTTGAAGCAAAAACACGTTCAATGCGTAATGAAGACTCTGGATTTGATAATGAACTTCTCCTTCGTGATATTAAAGATATCTCTGATATTAGTGTCAAATGTTCTAATAAAGCACCATTAGTATTCCATATGTTATCTAAAACATTTGGTGGAAAACATTTTCTAGGAAAACTTTTAACATCATTAACATATAAACATCTATGGAAAACTATTAATTTAGAAGAGATGTCTGAAGAGATATTAGAAGTAACACAATCTAAACAAGCACAAAATTTAATTAATCAATTTTTCCAAAAATCCGGTTACTCAACTTTAATGATATCAACAAATAATAATGCTATAACAATTAAACCAATAACAAATAATAATTGGACAAATTTTGATTTACCAATACAATTTATTGCTGAAAAAAACAAAAAATATACAGCTAAATCAACAATTGATAGTATTGTTAATATAGATGATAATGTATCATATATTTTTGGAGATCCTACAAATGCTTTATATGCTAGAATATTATATAACGCCCCAATTTATAAATCTATTGCCTCTTGCACACCAGATTGTGATGGAGTTGGAAAAGAAACTATTGAAAGAACATTTAATGATTTTTGTTGGGGACTATTGAATAACAAATTGGTTTTTAACAGTAATAGTGAAAAAAATATTGAAAAAGAGACATGGAAACAATTTTTTAAGATTATATCTAAAAAAAATAGGGAAGGCACTTTTTCAACTAGGGATTACAGAGATGAAGTTATATCTCAAGAATGTAATTGTTGTTTGCATAAAACATCTTCCAGTTCAAGTGCATGTAAATTGATATGGAAAAACAAGTGTGAAAAAATAGATGTTGTTAGAATGACTTTTTCAAAATAATAATTTTCTTTTTTGTATAAACAAAACACATAATTACTGTACATTTTTTTTTATTAAAATACAGAAATATTCATATATCCCTTTTATTTAACAATATTTTAAAAAAATTATTTAAATAAAAGATAAAAATTTAGTTATTTTTTTACTATTACATTTACCCACCAGACAATGGTGGTAAAATAGCTATCTCTTTAACATCATCCATATTTATTTCAACTTCAAAATCATTAACATACTCTTGATTAATCGCTAACATTGAACAATCTTTTAAATATGATATTTTATCTAATTTCTGAAAATAATTTAAACAATAATTCTTTTTTAACTATACGCTTACTTGAAATATGATATCTTTAATCACTTTCCCTTTGACTATCTTTGGAAAATCTATTTTAACACTACTTGAATATGATTCACGAGCAGATCCAAATAAAAGAATATTCTTTTCTGGCATTCTCTAAATTTTAATTGACAATAATAAATATATAATACACTTAGTTTATTGTTTATCATACTCAATCATTTGAAATTCAAGTAAATAATGAATATAAACTTTTTAATCTTTTAATTCATAGAGTATAAAAAGAATGAAGATATATCACAATAACTAGGGAAAATTTTGAATAATAAAATATTTATTTACGATATATTTTCACAATGACATAAATAAAAATTTTATATAGAATGATTTATGAAAACCAAAAAAAAAAAGAAGAATAATCAAACTTTGATACTAAAGTTAAATTACGTTCTTTCTAAATAAATATAGTAATAATACAAAATCCAAAAGAAAAATTTTAGAAAAAAAAAATGTAAATATCTAATAACAGGCTTCATTTTTTAATCAAAAACACAATATATATCACTAAAAATATATATAAAATCTTGATTCTTTTTTTTTAAATACTATTAAAATTGTTTTGGTTTCTCTTATATAATCATACAAAAAATGTACTTTGTAAAAGAAGAATTAAACTAAATAAATAATGCTAATCTTAGAGTTTACTAAAATAAAAACGAAGGCAATTACAGAGATAGATTGATGAGAAATAAAAATATTTTTTAAAAGATAAGAAAATTATTTATTTTCTACAAAAACTATAATATATCTTTTCCTGTAATACTTTAATAATAATAAAAGTTTAAAAATTGATTAATAAAATTTTTAAAATAAATATTTATAAAAGGATAATTATATTAACATATTAAATAAATTAATTTTTTTTCTGGTAACTTTTCTCCAAAAAAAATAAAATGATATAAAAGTTTAATTGGTTTTTATTTTTAATTAAAGCGCGCCCTCCTTTTCACACCATCTGTCGTCATTTTTATATTACTTCCTACATTTTATTCATATAATTGCTATATCGAAAGATGATGATATGAGACATGTTAACCAACACAATACAAGGTCAAAACTTATACTTTTTCCCGAAACGCAAATTATTTATAAGGAAAATATAGTGGCGCCATTTACTTTTGATTATTTATTATTGTTGTTTCTTCTGAAAATTTTTTTCTATTTTCTTTTTTTTTTTTAATATATTAATTATTTTTTTTAAATACATTAAATTTGAAATTTTTATTGTTATGATGGATAAAATTAATGTTTTGTTTTTGTTTAGTTTATATTTATTTAATTTCTTCTTTTTTTAAAAAAAACACATAAGTTAAATTTTTTATATATTAAGATCGTAAATTTTTTTAACAAAAATAATGTATTTTTTTTAATTAAAAATAATTAAGGCATATTTAATCAAGCTTATCAAGATGATGGTGTCCGGTTTAGATTTAAAAATAAAATGGCAAGACATACAGTTAGATTATCAAAATCAGCGGCATACATAATTTTCATTGACAACATATTCATATTGTTTTTTTTTTAAATTTGTAATTGAATTTGTTAATATATAAATGCATGCAAAAATTGTAGTGACCTGATTTCCTGAGTTTCTAACTAAATTATATTACCTCATTATCATATCTATTCCCATGTATCTATTTCTATTGCAAAATTACACAAATATCAATGAGTCATTTTGTTGTAATAGAAATATTATATATATACATATGCATATTTTATTTTATTATTATTACACATATATAAAATGTTTTAAGAATAGCTAATTTTTAACAGTATTAATTTCCATCATCAGCATTTTTCCACCAATATATGCGTCATGTTTTTGATTAAAAAAAAAAGAACTTTTTATTTTAATCTCTTGTCAATTAAAAACACCTACATTATTGTCATATTACACTTTTATTAATTTTTAATGTATAAGTTTCACAAATCAAATTGATAAAGTATCATTTTGTAATGCAATGTAAATTGTATATATGTTTATAATTCTTTTATCAGTTTTACTTGAAAACCTTTTTTTCATAGTTAAATATTTTATCTTTTATTTTTATAGCTAGGAAAAAAATATATATGTAAAATTTTAAGTTTATTTTAGTGGTGGCGTTTTTAGTTTAGTTTATAATATAAAGGAAAAGAGATTTTTTTTTTAAATATGAAGATAAATAAGTACTTTTTTTCTATTTATTAATAAATCTTTTTCATTAAATTTACTTGATTTATATGTACTCTTTATGATATCCTATCATGTTTAGTATTTATCTATTAATACAATTTATGCTATTGTTTGATAAAAAAATAACAATATTATAAGTATAAAATAAATTTAATTTCACTGGTTTTTTTTTTCTGTTTTTTGCCAAATAAATGTTATCTAATGTATATTGATTTAGTACATGTTTGAATATTTATTGAATACTAAACTATCGTCTTAATTATTTACGTCATCCAATTGTACTTATTTTTATCTTCTTTATCCACCAAAACTTTATAAGGGCTTATTTTTAACCTTATGTACCCTAAAATTCTAAAATTATAGCAACAAATTTGTTAAAGAAATATCTATATCGTCTACTTATATTGAAATGGTTCTATTTCTTTTCATTATTCCCCCCAGAGTACATTCTGTCTCATCCCTTTTAACAGGAATATAAAATTGGGGTCCCATATAATATACATTTATGGTGCTTTGTATATATAGATTTTTATTTCATAAAAATTTTTTTTTTTACTTCCCCAACCATTCTTTATTTATTTGTTTTATACAATATTCTTCAAATAAATTTTCCTTTTATTATTAAAATTTTATCTCGATTTCATTTTATTTTGTTTTTTTTTTTTCAACTGATATATTTTAGATAGGATATGTCCACTGAAAGACATTCTCTTATTGTCCTTAAACCAATAATACGTTCACCAACTCATAATGTTATTAGAATAGAACGTAAGCAAGATTTAGATACTGATGAAATACTACATATTGCTGGTGGTGATCATGCTGGAGTTATTGTTAATAAATTTACTGGAACATATGAACCTTTAGAAGAGTATGATCTTCTAATTAATTTTTCTGTATGGTTAACTATACCTGGAGAAAAAAGTGATGAAAAAAGACAAGAAATTAGAATTATAAAATTTATTTTTGACAATGTTACGGAGAAGGATTTGCAGCATGAGTGTGCTGAAAAAATATTTAAAGATATCATTTCATTATTCCCAAGAGGTGTGATGATAAATTTTTAATTATATATATATATATCCTTTTTTTTAGATTATTTGACTTTTATAAAAAGAATGTTAAAGATAATGGAAGATGGATATGAAGAAATTAGTGTTATTGAAATAGATATGAAGTTTGCTGATGAAAATGAAGTTATTGAAATGCCAAATGATTATGGTTAGTTTAATGTCTTTTTAGTAGAAAAAAAAAATTAATTATTTATTAATTCATTTTTTTTAAAATCGAGTAATTTATTATTTTTTATTTATTTAAGACTCTGAACCATCTGATGTTGAAATAACAAGTGCACATGTACAGGAGTTACTTGAGCATGCTTTTCCCAATAGTTTAAAAGTTTCAAATATGGCTAATGTACTAAAGTGTACAGAGGATGAAATACACAACTTTTTAATGGAACTTGCGGATAAAGCTATTGTTGGGAAAGTTGATAATGAAGATGATGAATGGATTCGTATTGAGAAACGACATATTGATCAAACAATTGCATTTAAAAAACAGGAAGAAGGTTATGAAGGAAAAGAGCAACCAACAATAGCTATTATAACAAATTTGTATAGTGAAAAGAAAGCAATTGATGCAATTATTGAAAATAGACATACATTCCATAAATATAGGGCATCTGGTGAAAATAATATTTACACAACTGGAAATATTGGACCACATCGTGTTGTTGCAACTAAGCTTCCTAGTGTAGGTGACAGTAATTTTAATGCATATATAAGTGCATCTGGTGGCACAACAAGACTTCTTGGTAATTATCAAGATGTTGTTCATGTTATTATATTAGGAGCTGCTGGGGCTGTTCTCAATTTTTCAAATGTTTTTAATTCAAATGTTAATTCTGTTAAATTAGGTGATGTAGTCGTTTCAAATTCAAGAACTTTTACAAATAAAGAATCTCCATCGTATGTTTATGCTAATAAATATACAACTGATAGAGATACAGATGAATATGATGGTTATTTATGTTCATCATGGTCTCCATCTGACAATATTTTGGCACAAATTGCCTCACAAACAAATGATGCTTCTCTAATGAATGATTGGGAGGTATTTACACAAGAAATAATTGATAGTTTAAATGAATCTGCTGGTGATAACAGTTTTTCAAAACCAAATGAAGCAGATGTATTGAAAGTCCCTGTTGGTGGTGGTAATTTTGTCGCAATACCACATCAAAATCCTGAAAGATCATCCTCAAAAATACATGTTGGTCCTATTGGCGGTATGAAATCAATTATTGAAAATGAAAATGACAATAATAAAAGTATTGCGAATGAATCACTTAATTCAGATTATATAAAAACTGTATATTATAATTTAAAAGAGAAATTCACCAAAGAGAATCATCTTAAAGCTATAGATGCAGGTTCAGAATCAATTATTTCAGCAATTCAAGGATCGTGTATAGGATCTTGGTCATTAGTTCGTGGAATTACAGATTATCAAAATGGTTTGTCACGTAGTGGTCGCATTTGGCAACCATATGCTGCAGCTAGGGCTGCTGGTTTGGTAAAAGCAATTCTCGAAAGGCTTCCTCCTTCTTCTTAATATTAAAAAATTTCAGTACCATTCAATTTTGGTATGGTCATTTTTTTTTTTGGATAAAAATAAGTAAATATTTTTTTGTTTATTTTTAATGTGTTAATTTTTAATTATGATTTTTTTTTTAATTTTTTGAAGAAAAGTAATTTTTTTTAAAACAAAAAGGAAATTTTTATATAATACTTTTAAAAATAATAATAAGCAAAATCATGTTTTAAAATATAAAGTAATTTTTCATGTATTCATTATAATAATAAAAACGAAATGCGTGCTAGAAATAAGTTAGTAACATTTTTAATAATAAAAATAATTGAATTTAAATAAAATGAAAGTGTAGAAGAAACTATTCATACAACATATTAAACTTTTACAAAAGAATTTTAATTCAAAAATTTTCTAAAAGAAAAGATAAAAACAATAAGGCCTTTGAATAAAATTTGAAAGATATTTAAAATAATAAAAAAAAAGTTAAACAATGGTAAGTACATTTTCTAAAATAATGTATGATGTAAAATGATATAAATAGCTCATTCAAAAATTAAAATTTGAAACTTTTGGAATTACTATATAAGGAATTTTTTTGTAGTCAGAATCTAGAAACTTTACAAAGTTATTATAAAAAAATTATTTATGAACTTTTAAATAATAATAAACATATTAATGCGAAAAATAATTCTTTGAAAAAAAAATTTGATTCTTGAGATTTTTCTCTTGAAAAGAAAATTTAAAAAAAGTATTTGATAAAAAAAAAAAAACTAATAACGTATTTTAAAAATAAATATACTAACAATCTGATTTAACAAAAAAAAATAGAAAAGAATTTGGAATACATAATATTATAAGTTCATCTGAAGGTATTTATAAAAGTACAAAATAACTATTTCATTTTTTAAATAATAAAAAATATTTATCAACTTATTTAAAGTTAACGATATTAAATTTGATTAAAAATTCATGTTAAAGTATTTTCCATGAATCATTTTAAAAAATGATAGTTTTAGTGTTTCTTAATTTTTAAATAAAAAAATAAAAAGGATTAAAGGAAGACTGCTAATGGAAGAATAAAAAACATTAAGGTATATATAAGAGTACGCTTACTAGTTATCTTTCTGTATTAAATAAGATAAAAAGAAATAAAGGAAATAATTTATTTCTATATACTTTGAAGTTGTAAAATTTTATTGGTTTCCTGAAATTTGAAATGGAGAAAGGTAAAGCTTACAAGAAATTAGGTCTGCCAAAACTAGAAATTACTAAAATTTCTTTTAATTTTATATACTAAATTTATCTAGTTTTCTTTTGAACTAATTATAACGTTAACTTTATTTAATGCAATAAAATGACAATTTTTTCTAAAAATCTATTACATTTTTTATCTGAGAAAGAAAAATAATTTTTTTTTTTGTTTTTAGTATGTAGTTTCATCTTCATTTTGAAATATTAGATAACACAAACAATGCATTTAATGTAATTGGATTGAGTAGGCGTGGTGTACTTTTAATAATTTAATGTAGATCTATATATGGATATATTTTCACAATGGTAAAATGTAAATCTCTTTTATTATAGTTTGTTGATTGTTTATCATTTTTATTATTTGATAAATCTTTACCACTATCTCCAATTTCAGGGCTGTATCTTTGATATCTAGATGCATATACATGCTTATTCAATATTATTATAGATTATGTATAAAACATATTTATTTTCTATTTTATCTCTATCTCAAGCTAATTCTATCTTTGTCCATATACTTATATTTCAATTTATATATATTATTAATGAAAAAAAAAAGTAACTAAATAGCGAATTTCAATTTGACTTGACGAGTTTCGTGATGTCGAATAAAAGTTTGATAATCTAATTCGTTGTTACTGAAACTCGTCTAGTTAAAGGAAAATATTCCAATACTTTAATATTCTTTAAAATTGCATAAAATAAAAGTAAAAGAGGTGATACCATTTTAAGACATTTAATTTCATGCATTTAAAAAATATTATTTTTGAACTGTTCGTTATATTATTTTCTTTTTTAATTAACAATTTTATTACAAACTATTGAGTTTATTTTAATGCATTTTTCTATTAAATGCATGTAACTCATTTTCTTTCTCCTCCTATCTTCATTTCATCTTTTTTATCTGCCTACTAAAATGATGATTTGGGTTTATTATCTTTTTAGTTGAAATATATATATATAGGCCCAAAAAGAGATACTCTCTTTGTCTATTTTCTATATATTGGTTATAACGTTTTTACTATTTTTGGAATAAATAAACTATAAAAATGGTATGTTTTAGTATATAACTTTCTTTTTTTTATGATAAAAAAAAATTTTTTTTAATAAAAAATTTATGAAATTATTAAATTTTTTTTTTAATTTAAATATATAATTTTAAAAATTTTGTAGCGTGAAGTTATTTCTGTTCACATTGGCCAAGCTGGTGTTCAAATTGGTAATGCATGTTGGGAACTTTATTGTCTTGAGCATGGAATACAATGTGACTCAACAATGCCTAGTGACAAAAGTCAAGGAATTAATGATGATTCATTTACAACATTTTTTGCTGAAACCGGAAATGGAAGATATGTACCTAGAGCTGTTATGATTGATCTTGAACCAACAGTTATAGATGAAATAAGAACAGGTCAATATAGACAATTATTTCATCCAGAACAATTAATTACTGGAAAAGAGGATGCTGCTAATAATTATGCTCGTGGTCATTATACAATTGGAAAAGAATTAATTGATCTTTCTTTAGATAAAATTAGAAAAATTGCAGATAATTGTACTGGACTTCAAGGTTTTCTTGTTTTTCATTCATTTGGTGGTGGTACTGGTTCAGGTTTTACATCATTACTTATGGAACGTCTCAGTGTAGAGTATGGAAAAAAATCTAAACTTGAATTTTCTGTTTACCCAGCACCCCAAGTTTCGACAGCCGTCGTTGAACCATATAATTCTGTTCTGACAACACATACAACTCTCGAGCACTCTGACTGCTCATTTATGGTTGATAATGAGGCTATTTATGATATATGTAGAAGAAATCTTTCAATTGAAAGACCATCTTATTCTAATTTAAATAGAATTATTTCACAAATTGTTTCTTCTATAACAGCATCACTTCGTTTTGATGGGGCACTTAATGTTGACTTAACAGAATTCCAAACAAATTTAGTACCTTATCCAAGAATTCATTTTCCATTAGCAACATTTGCTCCAGTTATTTCTGCTGAAAAAGCTTACCATGAACAGTTATCTGTTTCTGAAATAACAAATCAAGTTTTTGAACCCGGTAATCAAATGGTAAGTTATTAATAAAAAAAAAGTAAAATTTTTCATTTATTAAGGTAAAATGTGATCCAAGAAATGGAAAATATATGGCATGTTGTTTATTGTATCGTGGTGATGTTGTTCCTAAAGATGTCAATGCAGCAATAGCATCAATAAAAACTAAAAGAAATATTCAATTTGTTGATTGGTGTCCAACAGGTTTTAAAGTTGGAATAAATTATCAACCACCAACTGTAGTTCCTGGTGGTGATTTAGCTAAAGTTCCCCGTGCAGTTTGTATGTTGTCAAATACTACAGCTATAGCTGAAGCCTGGGCTAGATTAGATCATAAATTTGATCTTATGTATGCAAAAAGAGCATTCGTCCATTGGTATGTTGGTGAAGGAATGGAGGAAGGAGAATTTAGTGAGGCACGTGAAGATTTAGCAGCACTAGAAAAAGACTATGAAGAGGTAGGAATTGATAGTGGTGCTGATGATCAAGAAGCTGTTGAAGGAGAAGAATATTAAAGAAAAAGAAAAAAATAAAGAAAAGCCAAAACTTTATTTGCTTTGCTTTAAAAATAAATAGAAAATTATTTCCGTGATAATAATTGTTGATAAATAATAATATTAGTTTATTTCTTAATTTGCTTTAAAAACATTATATGCTTGCTATTAATAAAAAATATCCAGTGAGAATATTATTATTTCTTTTTTAAATTTACATATATAAAAAAAGATAAATTTTTATAGACATATATATGTATACACAAAAGTAATATAAACTTATAAATTCTTTATAAAAGAAAAATTTTTAAATATTTAATTATAATTATATTATAATTTCAAATAGTATATAAAGAACAATGTATTTTATAGATAAAACTTTAAAAACAGTAACTTTCTAATATGAATAAAAAAAAAACATTATATTATAATTAATCTTATTTTCTAATAAAATATTTAAACAGAAAAATACATAATTTTTTTAAAATAATATTTGTTATAAAATAATTTTATAAAAAAAAATAGATGCTTAATTCTGAAATTTTTTTTAAAATAAAAAACGACAAATAACTTGATATATTTCATCAATAAAATTATAAAAATTTTTTTTGCATATAAAAAAAAAATGTATTTATCTACTCATAAAATTAAATAGTTTAAATTGAGGATATTAAATTTATTTTTAAACTTTTTTTTTTTAATTTATACAATCCCTTGAATAAAACTACTAATACCTATTTTTAATTCATAGTTTACCATTTAAAAAAAAATAACAAGTATACTTATCTATTTAGAAAAAAATTATTTATTAAAAATGTATGCCTTTTCATTTATATATTTTCTAAATGTGCCCTTGTGTTTTTTAAAGGTATTTAAAAGAAAAGGTACAAATTTTTATTTACATCACTTCACTTTAATGTTAAAGTTCACCTGAATTAAATATATTTTTTTCTATGTCTTTTGCACGATTCTTTGATTGTTATAGTTTACTTGTTTTTTCTATGATTAAATTATTTTTAAGATATTATATTGTATAGTAAATAATTTAACTAATTAATTTATATTTTGCCTGCAAGATAGTTGTAGTTATTTTATATTTTTTTTTTGTTATATTTTCTATCATAAATTATATTTTAAATTAACTTTTTTGTAATATTGTTAATTAGACTACTATAATATTTGATAAATATTTTTCATCACATTTATATTAATTTTCAAGTGATTAATAACAATCTTTATAAAAATCTTTTTATTTTTATAATAATAAATTTTATTAAAATAAAAAAAAAGATAGATAAAGTAAAAATTAAAGTGGGAAGAATGAAGATGAATCAATTTTTTTTACTATATATCATTTTTGAGATAAGTATCTTTTAGTATTTTGATAAATATATATATTTATCTTTTTAAAAAATTACATTAGTATTAGAGTTATTAATCAGTAGTATATTTAATATTTTATAAACATTAAGTATTAGTAATTTATTAAAATGATAACAAAGCTTTATTATTATTATTATTATTAATTAATTAATAAAATATTGAATATATTATACTTTTTTTTTGTCATAAATTTACATTAAATGTATATTTTACTAATCAAAAAAGCATATATCATTAAACTTTAAAGTAATATGTTCACCAAAAGTACAAATAAAAGGATTTGCTTTTAAAGAGTAAAAAAAGTATTTGCAAAAAAGTCTTCTTTCACATTATATTATATATATTATACACGTATTATATTATAGTCAAGTATATAAAAAGTAATTAATTATTTGTGCAAAAGTTTTATACAAAAAACAGTAAACACTATATTATTTGCATTTAAAAATGACTGCAATCTTTATATTTGTGTCTTTTTTGAAATAAATCTATGACAAATAATCTATATAACTACCTTTTATTTAAAAATAAAAATGTTGAATTTTTATTATATTAATTTTTATAAAATGTTTAATCGAATAGTTTATTTTATTAATAACATTTAAAAAAACTATTTACATTATGTAAAAATTATCTTCAAAAAACTTCTCACATCTAATTTGAACTTTTCGTTTCTCATCATTAGCATAACCTTTGTATAATATTATATTTTTTGTAGACCAAAGATTATCAATGTTAGTAGATAAGATTAAATTTTTGTAGTAAAATAAATTTATAATTTCTTTATACATATATATATATATATACATAATTTTTTTATAATAAATAATTTATTAAGTTTAAAGTGTTTTATTACAAAAAATAATTATTATTCAAAAGAAATTAATATCTTTTTTTTTTCAAAAAATAAACATAAGTTTAATGATTGCAAGATAATAATTTTACTCTTACCATAATTCATATGATTTTTCAGTGAATAATGAATGTTTTAGAATTTTTCTAATTATAAATTGTTGACGTTCTTCGAAGTTAAATAACAATTATAAAATTACTAAAACAAATAATATATGAATATATCCTAAATAATATTTTATAAAAGTATATGTATATATCGTTAAAAAGTTTTTCAAATAATTTTTTTTTTACATATATAATATTTCACTAAATAATAAATAAAGGATTGTGTTGCAAAAAAAAATGCTAAAAATATTACATTCCCATTGAGATATTTCTTTTTCATTATCTCTGATCACCAATATTAAAAAATTCTTTTTTTTTTTTTTACAAATAACATATCTGCAATAGTTATTATAAAAATTGTTTACATATATATAATCGTTTTAAGTATTACAGACTGTCAACTAAAAATTATCTTTTTGCAAAGAAAGTCGTCTTAATTGTTATATAATTAATATTTAACTTGTCTGCATTTTGTTATTTTATAATTTATGGTAATATACTTATCGCCATGATTACTTATTTGACATTTTTTTTTATAATATTTAAAAAAATAATTTTTTTTTGTATATATTTATACTATATATATACATATTTATATTTAATGACATATTTATGCAGCAAAAAAAATTGCAATAAATAACCTACATAAATTTTTGCAAGTTAAATTCTATTTTATAATTTAGATTTTATGGAAAATAAACATTTGTGTTACATTATACTAACAAAATATATCATCAGAAAAATCATATATTTTAATAATTCACCTACTTATATAAATATCAATAATTTAATAATATAATTTTTAAAAGTTTTTTAAATCTTTTTAATAATATTTATTGTCTACTTTTCAGAATAAGTGGAATATATAATATTCATCCATTAAAATCTTTTAAACATTTTAAGCATACACAATTTTTTATATTCTGGTTCAATAAATATTTTTTTTTTTTTGTTTTTTAAAAATGTTTTTAAGAAATATCACTAAAATATTTTTTAAATATTAGTAGGATACATTCATTTTGACTATGAATAAAATTATTTTAAACTTTAAAAAAAATTAGTAGAAAATTATATTTTGTTTTAACTATCTATGCACTTCGTTTATAATTTCATTAATCAAATTTTAATTATTTATATATATTTGTTAAAATGATTACAAAAATAGTTCATTACATTCCATTCATTTTAATTATTTTTTTTTTATAATTTTAATTAAAAGTATTAATTGTTTAATGTACATTATTTTTGGAGATTTATGAAAAATAGTTTATAATGCATTTTTTTTTCATTTTCTAACATATATTTTAATCAATTTACAATGTATTGAAAAAAAAAAAAAACTTATTTTATTAATAAAAAATGTATATATTATGATTTTAAAATCCGTATGTTTCTCTATTATAACTAAGCATTCACACATTCAATGAAAATAATTTATGTATAAGTCAAAAAGGGTAAAAAAACAAAAAATTATTTTATTATATATTATATGATCTCGCACTATACAACTTCAATTGTACTTTATTTTTAAATAGTTATTTTATTTTAAAATATGAACAATTTACAGAGATACATTTTTTATATATTAAATAATAAAATTTAATATTATATATTTTGCAAAATACTAAAATTTTCACATCAAAATATAAAAACTGTTAACTTTTTTTTATATTTTTTATTAATTTATTTGAATTCTTATTTAAAAAAAATATATAGTAAATTATGTATTAAAAGTATTCTAAAATAATTTTTTTTTAATACAAATATTTATTTCTTTAAAAAAGAAATATTTTTTTTTTATATATACATTATTTTTTTAAATAAAACGTCATTAATATGTATATAATTTAAAATCATTTAAGAAAAATTTTAACTACTTTATTTTAATGTATAACTAATTTCAATTTTATTATTACGCAAAATAAATGTTTCAGAAATATTTTTTATTTAATTTTTTTTTAGTACAATGTTAAATATAAAACATTTTTTTATCATAATTTAATATTTCATGTATTTAAGTTAAAATAAACTTATAACAAGTTGAAAAACCTGTAACTTTATTATTTCTTTTCATTCATAAAAGTTTTGTAACATTCATGTTTTTAATGTTTTTTATTTTGAAATATTTATTTACTTTTATACAACTTTTATTATATGATGTAAACATGTTATACAACAAAAATGATATTCATTTAATTATTATATTGAGATACATTGCCTTATTTTTGGTAAATTTATTTTTGCAAAAATTATTAAAATAATATTTATTGTTAAAAGATAAGAAAATAATAATGACTATTGATATGACAAAATGTCTTTAGTAAATATATTTTTTAAGTAATGAAATTTTTTATTTAGTAACATAAAAGATTAAAATATTAATGTTCTAATTGTGAACTTAAAATTATTTTAAATGCTTGTAATAAATTTTTTTTATATTCATTCTTAAAAATTTATATTTGTACTTTCTTTTTTTTTAAAATAATTATTTTATGACATAATAAGTATAATTTATTCTATAATCTTTTTATATATGTTGCAAATATATGTATATATTTTTATATAGAATATTAATAATCATTGAATATGAGGATATACTTTATCAATTTTTATAGTTGTATGATTAAAATATATTATAATATATCTTTATTTATATGAGAAATTACTTTACTTTTTTTTTCTATATAATATTTTTTTTAAAATTAAATAAAATTTTTATTATTATATAAAAAAAAGTGGCAAATTTGTATGTTATTATTTTACTATCTAACAATAAAGGACTGATAAGAATAGATATAAATAATGTTTACATATTATCACTATTCTCATATTAATACATTTATTACTGGTTGATAAATAGTTTAAATATCTTCACAATTGCAAAAAAAAAAGAAGAGAATATTATAAGTGCAAGAAGGGTGGAGAAAATTGTTTAAACGATACTTCTAACCATTCTCTACAAATTCTCTGACATTTTACTTTTACAAACTATACGTTATTTTAGAAAATATTTAACCATCTAACTTTTATCATATTTTTATATTTTAATATGATAATTAATGTTATTATTTATTTTTTTTTAGAAAAAAAACAAATATTAATATAATAAATATAATAGTATAAAATTAAATT
The DNA here is from genome assembly GCF_001040885.1 of Strongyloides ratti. Lineage (NCBI taxonomy): Eukaryota > Metazoa > Nematoda > Chromadorea > Rhabditida > Strongyloididae > Strongyloides > Strongyloides ratti. The sequence goes on from NC_037308.1 coordinate 9,651,568, forward strand.
ATTATTTTCAATAATGTCTTCAAGATCACATTCAAATAAAGAAAAAGATAGATTACCTTCTATATCTTTAACAGACATGCCGGTTAATGTTATATCACAAATAAGTTCAAACCTTCATCCAGTTGAAAGAATATATTTAGAGAGTATGTGTAAAAAATTACGTAATGCTTCAAAATTTTGGAAAGATATTAAAACAATATTAATAAAATCTTATCTTCATGAATTAGATGAGTATTCTGTTAAAATTAAACAAAAAAAGAAAAAAAATTCTGTTATTAATACTTATGTTAAGGAAAAAAATTTTGTCACAGTATATCATGTCCAACTAACAACTAATAATGGGACAACATATACAATGTATAGTGATCCATTAAGAATTTTAAATATGAAAACTATTGGTATGATATTTAAAAGATGTATATGTCTTAATAAATTAATTATTATTGGAGCCTGCTTAAATGATTCTATTATACCATCTTTAGTATATTTTGAAAATACATTAAAAGTTATTAAATTTTGGAATTGTGAAGATTATTTTGATAAAAAACAGTATGTTTTATTATTTTTATAAAATTTATTTTAAATATATATATAGAAAACCATGTGAATTAATTAAAGCACTTTTTTCATTTCCATATTTATCATCAATAATGGTACTTAGTACAATTAGACCAAAATATGCTACACTACCAGATCATAATGTTGTTAAATATAAATTACATCCAGAAATTGTTTCATGTATTATAGCTCCTATTGAAGAACTTCAATTAACAAATTTATCTATACCATTAAAAAGTTTTAAAATTCTTACTGATCGTCTTTGTACCTCATTAGAAAGACTATCAATTGGTTGTACATATGGTGATGCAAAAAAAGTTAATAGTTATGCCAAAGCTTTAATAGAATTTGAAAATCTAAAAGATTTAGATTTACCACCATTTATTTTTTCAATAAATGAAGATTACTTAATTAACCTTAAAGTATATAATGCTTTATGTATAACAAAAATACAAACTTTTGGCTTTAGACATTATAATACATCAGCATTATTTAAATTTATTAGAAATGATCTCCCACCAGATATAAAAATTGTTAGAATATTTCATAATCCTGGAAGAATACCAAATTTTAAACAACTTGGTTATGGTCCAACTGAAAAAAAAATTTCTGTTACATCAAAAATATCTAAAAATAGTAATACATCAATATCTAATGGTTCAATTGTTGGAACATATGGTAGAAATATATTTAAAGCATTAAGGATAAAAAAAAAAATTCATCATGATGATTTTCAAAATCATTCACCAAGAAGTTCTACTTTATATAATATTGATAAAAATGGTCATTTAACAAATAAATTTGGTATTGGAAATAGTATACCAAGAAGAGAATTATCAATATTTGCTGTTGAGGAAAGTTGTCGAAGTGTTGAAAAATTAATTCATAAAAAGTATAATTGTCTTGATGTTTACTATACATCTGATGTTAAAAAATATCAAGAAATTGTGGGTAAGATGGCATCACCAATGCCCTTACAACATCCATATAAGCCTGATATTGATGGTTTATTAATAAATGGTAAAAATGTTACATCAAATACTATTACAAGAAAAAATTCAGAAAAAAAAGATATGCTTCGAAGACCGGTTTCAAAATTTTTTAACTTATTAAGATTTAAACAAATTACATGAAAAAGGGTATTCATTAATAATATTATTTAAAAAAAAAAAACATTTATATTTTTTTTTTATTCTCCTATTTTAACAAAAACAAATATCAAGTTTTCTAAGAAAATCATTAATAGTCATTACAATTTTATATTCTTTTGAGTAATGAATACATACTAATACCAAATGGATATTGATTAATACTTCTAAGTAATAAAAATATATTTTATAATTATGTTATATTTTAAAAATATATACTTGTACTTGTTATATAACTTAATTAACATTATTGTAACTTGAATAATTATTTTAAAAAAAAAAACTATTAGAGTAATTAAAGTTAAAATTTTTTTATTAAATACTAAATTTTATAGTAATATTATGTTTTATTAGTATATATAAACATGCATTATCATTCTTATAAATATATATAAACCTAAATTTAAACATTTTTATTTACTATTATTATTTAAAATAAAAAATTTTAATTAATCAAAACAAATAATCACAGCTAAAAATGTTTTTAATTGTAAAATTTTTACTAAATTTATATTTATTTTAATATTAAATATAATTATATTGTGATAAAATAATTATTATAGAAAATTTAATTTAATTTTTTATTTTATATTTATTTAAAATGAATTTAAAAAAAATTTTTTTTTATATACAAGAAAGTTTTTAAGTAAAAAGATTAAATTTTTATTTTTTATTATATATCAATGATAGTGATTATTTTTAAACTTTAGGTATACCATTTGATAAAATAAACTTTTACCATTTAAATAAATAAAAGTTTTTTTTTTTTTTTATCTTTCTTAGTATTACATCATAAATATTTTTCCTATTTATCAGACATTTTAATACTTTGACTAAAGAGATTATAAAAATATTGTTTATATTTTATAAATATTTTGTACAAAAATTGGTAATAAAATGAAAAATTTTAAAAATATTTTTATTTAACTTATATTTAAATATATATATATATCTAAAAATAGATATATTTTTGCAAAATTTTATAGTTATTCATTTAATTATTTATGCAAAATACAAATAAAAGTATTTTCCTTTTTTTTTTACTTTTAATATTAAATTAAGATTATCATTTTATATTTTTATGTGTATTTATTATGAGAATTTTTAAAATAAAGATTTAAATTAATTACATGTATAATTTTATAATACCATTAGAAGATCCAAATAACCACATTTTATTCATATATAATCTTGCCCCAGAACAAATTACACTTGTTATCTCATCTGAACGTATTTTTTTTTCAATTTCACATGTTTCACTATCAGTATATATTTTAACTCGATTCATATTATAAAGTGTCATAAATTGTTTAGAAATATTAGGATTCTCTGGTATAATTGTTGATGCATTTTCTTGTAATTTATTAATTAACCTTAATCTTGGTGTTATAGTCCATATTGATGTATGATGATCAGTAAAAAGGCATGCAAACATGGTCATTGAAATCCATTCTATTTGATAACAATCAGAATGACTTTGCATTGATAATGAAATTATTTTTCCAGTTCTTATATCGCATAATACAACACTACCATTATATAAACTTGCTACAATTTTACTTTCACATGGTGATAAGGCCATTGTTTTAATATTATATTGGGAACTATTGTTTGTAATATTCATTGGACAAATATGATAAAGATAATTTCCCGTTCGTACATCACATAATTTAATTAATGTATCTGATATAGATGAAAGGCACATTGTATAATTTGTTAATGGAGATAAAGTAGTTATGGGAACATTTTGTTTTGTTGTTTTACACCAATCTAATGTACTTAAAGTACAACCTTTAAATGGATCCCATATATTTAATATACCATCAGTGGATGCTACTAATCCACCATTTGCAATAATACTTGCATCATATAAAGATTTAGTATGATATTTATAGCTCCATTGACATTGTGAAACATCCTCTGAAGACTTTATTGACCAAAGTTTTATAGTTTTATCTGATGAAGCACTAATAAAACAATTCTCATTATCCATTATACAAATTTTTTTAATACTTCCCTGATGACCATGAAATGTAGAAAGAGGAATTTGATAAAAATCTATTGATGATGATACTTCTTTTATTTTTTCAATTGCTGATACATAATTATTTGTTAATTGTGAATATGATTCATTTGACATACGTTCATATAAATTTATATTTGATGTTACAGAAAAAGGTGATGACATAGCAATATTATCATTACCATTATCCATACTACAATATGATTTTAATGGATTCATTTGATTTTCCAAGAAAGATGTATTTGGTGAGGATGAAAATGATGTAGAAGAGAGTGATGTTGATAATAATGATGGTTTTCCACCAGCTAATCTTATAATTAATTGTGAATCTGGTAAAGAATATTGTATAAATCGATGCCCACATATTTGTGAGAATATATGTAAACAAAGTTTAGCAAATTTTGTATCAAAAATAGATAATAATTGTGGTGTACTATTTTTAGAATCAATAACAATTCCATCAGTATCACTAATAGAATAAATAATTGAAAAATTACAAAAAAGACGTTGAATGATATGTTGCATGAAACGTTGTACAATTTCTGAACCTATTCTACATGCTAATAAATGAAGCCATTTAAGAAGTTTTGAGGCATATAAACGTCTTGAACTAGTACTTGAAAATGTTATTACAGAAGATGATAATATTTTGACAGCTGGTAAAAGAATATCATCAATAATTGTATGTAAATTATCCATTAATTGATTATCAAATAAACAATTACACATTAAAAGTAAAAAATGATTTGATGATATAATCAAAGATTCTTGAGTTTGTATTAATCTTTGTGTTGATGCTTGTAAAAATAATTGTTTAAAATAAGGTAAAAAACAATTAATTATTATAGAAGGACCATACATAACAGTTATTTCTATTAAAACATCCGTTATATTTGAGACATTTTCATCACCATTTACTACAATATCAAGATTAACTTCAAAAATATCTTCAACTTTAGTATAACAATGTTCAAATAATTTTAATAATTCAGGTATTAAAGTGGAAACAGTAATTATAGGACCAAATCTTTTAGCTAACCAAATAGAAGATTCCTTAGCAACAGTTATAACACCAGGATCAGATGAGTATAAAATTTTTTTAATAATTGGTTTTAAAAATGTTTTTGTAAAAATTCTTGTTCCAAAACGTATACATAGCTGTAATAAAAATCTTCTATCAAGTAATTTAATTATACTTGGATCATGTTGTAAATTAAAATCATCATAAAGTTTTTTAACTGCAGCAATTAATTTTGGATGGTATATTTTGTCACATGTTGTTACTCTTGAAAAAAGTAAAAAACAAACAGATAATGCATGTTCATTAATTGTTATCAATGAAATAAATAAATCTACCCATAATGAATCAAATCCTTCAATACCAATCAATTCCCATAAAATATCTACTTGATTTTTTACCAATTCTCTACATTTTTCTTTTTCATTTTTAATAACAGCAATTTTCCATTTATATTTTATTGAATAATATCGTAATAATAATAAATTGGCAACATAAGCACTCTCTGATAAATTAAAATGATTAATAAGTGGATTTCGAACTTCTAATGGATTACTTGTAATTGTTGAAGGAATATTATTAAATAAAAATTTTTTTAAGGTACTTGCTAAATTCCTTGGTAATTTGTAAAAACAATCATTAAATAAAAATCTTGCTCTTTTCAATCTTTGTTCAAAAGGAGCATTCTCAAGTAAATCTCTACAATTTTCTGGTAAACATAATTCAACAATGCAAACAGCTATTGAGGTAAGAGAACTTTCAACATAAATAGGTACAAAATCATTTGAAGAATAAATATCAATAAGAAGTTGTTTTAAATTAAAATTTTCACCTTCTTTATAAACAGTTAAATTTTCATCACTTGGTAAATAATCATTATATAATGGTAAAAATTCAATAATTTCTCCTCTATTAGATTGAGGAAATCTTTTAGGATGTGGTGAGGTAAATAATTGTACAACACCATATGTTCTTAATATATCATCACTTTTTCTTATATAACTTAAATGAACATTAAGAGCATCAACAGCATTTTGTCCTGTTAATAAATAACCAAAAGTTAAATCAATCCATTTATGTAAATTTTCAGAAACTTCCTCACTTTCTAACATATCTTTATGCCATTTAATAAATTGTTCTTCTGTTTTTGTCCAATAAGGTAATTCAAGATTATTCATATCTTCATGTATACTACAAAATATTTTTGGATCACTATAAAATTCAGGTATACATTCATCTGGTGACCATGTATACATTTTTTCAATACTTCTTGGATATTCATTTGGTTCCCAATTTCTTCTAACAATTTGACATAATTTTTCTTTTGATTCAACACGTGCACGATAACTCATTACACAAATATCTGATAAAAGTTCAGGGATATGATGTGATGGAAAACGATTATATTGTTCTTTTAATTGATCATCACCTTTAACTATACGATATTTTGTTTTATCTAAACATCTCCATCCTCCTGTTTCTGAGGTAAAATCACAAACCCATGGCATTATAGGATAATAATTTAAATCATCTTTAGTTCTACCAGCAAATTCATTTAACTTTATAATATAATCAAAATTAGATAATTTTCTATGTCTCCATAATTTGGTAAGTTCTTCCAAAGACCATGAATTTTGATTAATATCAACAATAACAGAAGATGGTACAATTTTTTTTTCAAAATTAATACAATCATTACTAATATTTTTGATAATATCAATTAAATTTAATTGAAACCATAAATTTTTGTTTGCAATAAAATCATTTAAATTATAAACAGGGAATATTCCTTTAATACTAAGTGAATAAAAAATATTTAACATTTGACATATTATCAAATGAAATTGTTGAGAAAATATATCATAATTTTGATATGAAAAAAGTGAAATTTTCTTAATATTATAAATAAATTCATTGTCTATTAATTTAATAAAAATATATTCTTTATTTGTTTTGATTATACATATCAAAGGTAATATTTGCGTTTTTGTTATTAAAGGTCTCCATAAAAATTTTAAATCTTCATTTGTATTTGTATCATCATACCATGATAATGAAAGACGTTTTCCTAATTCAAACATTGAATCAATTGATATAGGTGAAATCTCATGATATTTTGTTTCATTATTTTTTAATTGAATAATTTTATTTTCACATATTCCCTCTTTAGCAGCATTATTTTTAATATGAGTAAAATAATCAGACCTATATTTTATTGATTAGAATATATAACAAAAACTATAAACTTGCATCATTCTTTGAATATTTTTATTAAAATCAATTGACAATGGAAGTGTTTCAATTTTAATATGATATGGAATGTCATTAATATTAATAGTATAAGTTCCTGAAGATAGTATTTTGCACCTCTCCGCCAATGCAAGCGTTGTTGATTTATCCATTTTGACACAAATATGATTATTTAAATTAAAAATATTATAATAATCTGTTAATTTATTGTTTATATGATATATATGTATGTCTAAATGACGACCAAATAATTATTAAATAAACTAAATATAAACAATTTATTCTCACATAACTCGGAAAATTGCTCACATTTTATAGTGGAATTATGTTTATTGTCTTAAAAAAAGATCCCAAATATAGCGATTAATTTTTTTTTTGCTTTAAAACATTATATATATTTAATTTATAATTACATAATATAGTTACCATTTTACGACATTACGATAAATAGGTTATAATAGAAAACAAAACACATAACATATATTTGATGATTTAAAGATATTACAAATGTGCATTTTTTGTATTATCATTTAATTAATTTTGTTTTTATATTTAATTTATCTATTTATGATTGACATAAATTACTTCATTCTTCCATAATTATTAATATATAATTTAATCATAAATATTCTCACAATAAAATGAATAAAAAAAAAGTTCTTTTAATGCTAAATAATTTTAAAAAAAAGTTTAGAATAAAAAAAAGAAGTAAATCAAACATAATTTAATATTATTATTAAAATATATCTCAATAATTTTAAAAATAAAAATTTAATTAATTTCCCATACTAGTGATTATATCAATAACTTTTATAATATTTATGGGCAAAAATATATATAAATAATATTTAAAATTTCCATTTATATAAATTAATTATAAAATTTATGATAAATTATCTTATTAATTTATTATTTGAACTGTAATTACAATTTAATTTATTCAAATATAAAAAATATTTATATTTCTTTTTAAAATCATATTTTATCAACTATTAATTTTTAATATAGGTATTTTATACCCTATAACATATGATTGGCTCTTATTGGGAGTCTATTGGTAAACTACATACTTTGTTTTTTCATTTAAAATTTTTACATTTTTTTTGTATTCATTTAAAAAAGATTCATTTAAAATTTAATTGGTTATTTTTATCAAAATTGTTTATTCATTCTTTTTTATTGAAATAAACATAATATTGATATGAAGGAATCAAGTACTGCCCTTGTTGAGCTTGCCGCCGATGACATAGGATCAGACGTTGAAATTATCTCTTTAAATTCAACACCTAAATATTCCGATTCTGTTTATGATGGAAAATACTCATTTGATTTGTCAAATTCTATCGTTGATGTAAGCTCTGGTGGTGTTACTCATACTGAATGTGCAAAAAATTTAAATAAAAAATTAAAAGAAACATTTAAACGGTTAGGTTCGCTAGATTCCTTTACTTTTCAAATTGAAAAATATTTTTTTGTTAATCGACAGGTATTTTTAATTTCATTGTATATTTTTTTTCAACTAAAAAACATTTTTAAAGACTGATCAAACATTACAACAAAAAAAAAGGCTTGCTGCTAAAATAGAGGCATCTCTTAAAACAATTTCACTAGGATCAACAATACATATGACAGGATCCTCAGTAACAGGATTAGGATCATATAACTGTGACATTGATATGTGTTGGAATTGTCATGTTAACCAGTATGGAGATGATAGAAAAAGGGAGATTCACCGTATGCTAAAACTTGCCAAACAAAAAATAAGAAAAGACTTTCTTGGTGCTGTTTATTCAATGGATGTTATTAGAGCCGTTGTTCCTATTCTTAAACTTGAATTAGTTTATCTTGATCAAGAAAGTAATAAAGATGTTTGCTTTGAAGTTGACATCAATATCAATAATTATCCAGGAATATATAATTCAAAATTACTTCACTACTACTCACTGTTAGTTTTTATTTTTTTTTTGTTTTATAACTGTTTCTTTTTTTTTATAGTTTCGATAGAAGATTTTCTCAATTAGTATTAATTTTGAAACATTGGGCACAAATAAGGGAAATTAAAGATGCCCAAAATGGTTTTTTTAATAGTTATTCAATTGCATTGTTAGCATTACATTATCTTCAATGTGGTGTAAAACCATATGTTCTACCTAATCTTCAAAAATTATATCCACATATCTTCGATGATCCGGATTCTTTGATTAAATTTGAATATAGACAATTTTTTGAATCTCCTATTTCTAAAAATAGTCGTGGTATTAATAAACAACCAATAAGTGAACTTTTAATTGGCTTTTTTGATTACTATAGAAATTTTGATTTTGACCATTATGCCATAAGTGTCCGAGAAGGAAGAGTTATTCCTCGTTCTCAATGTTCTAGTGATAATCCTTTGACATATTGTCTTTTCATCGAAGAACCATATGATTACAAAAATACGGCGAGGTGTGTAACACATCAAGAGAATTGGGCAGTCATCCAAGAATGTTTTAATGATGCATATGATTCTTTAGTATACCCCGGTGGTAAAACACCTTCGCTTGATGATCTTGGTATTTATATGTAGTTAATATAAAATATTAGTTAAATGTTAAATTTAATTCCATAATATATTTTAGTAGTTCTCTTGGCAAAGAATATTTATAATTATGAATAATTCAAGGTTGGTTTCTCTAATTACTTTTACTCCACACTTTATCTAGATCATTTTTTGTTATTGGCATTTTTTTCGCTTTTAATAAAATTTTTTTTTTCTTAATTAAAATTATTTTATTTACAGAAGTCATTTATCATTATGTTATATCTATAGAGTATTACAATTCGTCCTACATATTTTAAAAAATAAAAAAGACTTTTGTAAATTTAGTAGAAATATAACACTTTAAGTTTGTTTAAAATTTTTGTTTATTAATCATCAATTAAAATAAAGAATGCTGTTTGTAACTACTCATTTATAATTTTTTTTTTTTAATTTTATTTTTTTATTTTCAATGATGTGGTATATATATTTTGTTACTTTAAAAGGTTAACATTATATGATAGATAAAAAAAATAAATGTCAAATTTAAGAATAAAGCAGAAATATAACGAAAAAAGTTTTTATTTATTAAATCAAAGATTACCATAAATGAATTTATTTTTTAATTATTTTAAACCATGAAATTAGTTTAACTATTTTGTTACAAGATAGATTTTTTTTTCCTGATAATAAGTTTAATAAATGATTAATTATATTTTATTATTTGTATTTTCAGTTATAGTTAATGTTCATAAATAAGTAAATAAAAATATAAAATTATATTAAAATTTTCACAGTTTATGATATTATATAATTTGTTTCTTAGTATTATTTAATGCCAAAAGGAGAATTATTTAATTGTATAAATTTTTTAAAAAAGAAAGACAGGATAGGAGAAAGATTACTGATAATTATGTACAATAAATCATAGTTAAACTTCCTACAAATATTTTAAAAGTTTATTTACAAATATGTATTATATAAATAGTTTTACATATATCTTTGTGCCATTTAATATTTTCATTTTTGACATATATTTATTGTAAATATAGTAAAATGATAAAACAAATGAATAGCATGTTTTATTTTTTATTCCATAGAGACTTTTTAAAGTAAGCTTAACATTAAAGTGACCGAAAAAGTATAATTTATATATTCTTTCTTTTTTAACATATTACCCCTTTCTCTTATTTATTGTTTTAAAAAGCGAGATAAGCTTCAATAGTCTCGTTTATAAGCTGGTTATATAATATGCATGTTTTTATATATATTTATGTCATAAATGAAACTGGAACAAAATAATATATATTTTATATATTTTAGTAAGCCAAGTATATATAATTTTATTGTTTAAAATAACATAACCGTTATTATAGAGAGTTATATTATAAAGGATTATAATAAAAATATCTGATTACATAACATATAAAGTTTATTTTTCCTACTATAGATATGTTTAACAACTCTAAAATAACTATTTATTTTTAAATGCAATATTTTTTTAAAGTACTCTTTTTTACTTGAGTATAGAAAGATACACAATATTGAAAATAAATATAATTTTATCCATTATTTTTATCAAACTTTCCATCTATTTGAGATTTTTTTTTAATAATAAAAATATTATTATAAAAATAAAAAAAATATGATAGTTATCATTTGATATTTTATTAAATGGTTTTTTCTTTTTGGTCATGATTCATTGGAAAATAAACTATCATTTTTTAAATAATAAAAAAAATCAATTTATGACTATTTATTTTGTAAGAATTTCTCATTCTCAAGTTTTTATTCATTTTTATAATTCAATTTTTCCACATTATACGTGTATTCAATAGTTTTTTTTTTTGTATTTTGTCTGAGTATTGTTTCCTTTAAACTTACAATAACATTAATACTTCTTAAAATTATTCTTTTCTTTGATAAAGTATCCTAATAATGAGAGAAATATTTGTTCAATAAAAATGTCATATAGACAGTTGTGACCATCACAATCTCTCTTTCTCGATCAATGTACCAACTATCATCTTTATATATATTTTATACATTTTATTTTATTAAATTTACTTTAAAATTTATTCTATTTTTACAAATTTATTAATGTGTTTTTTTTTATTTATATTTTAAATATTATATTTTTACCTTTATATAAATATATATCATTTTTTTTTCTTCCTCTAAACTTTTAAAAAATATCATTTTATTAATAATGTACTTTTTATAAAAATAATTTTTATAATAAATTATTTTTTTTTATATATCTATTTTAACATGTAAAATTATTACCATTACTAATATTTTCAATTACACATTTTTTTATAATTATATAAAAATATTAAATCCATTAATGTGTAAAAGATGTTTGTTCATGTGTTATCTCTTTTAAATATTATTTTTTTTTGGTAGATATTTTATATTATTTATAGAAGAAGTATTATTTTTAATTAAATATATAATACCTTGTACTTATTTATTATATTTATTTTGATGTTAATAATTTTTTATAATCATATCTTTTTTTTTATGTTAAATTTATATATAATTATATTTAAAGATGTTTTATAAATTGTATAAAAAAAAATATATTAATACATTAATTTTAACATTATTTCAATTGAGGTATTTATATATATATATTTTTTTTTTCCTTATTTTTATAATAATAAACAATTTTCTTTTCATTTAATAATATTAATTATTCTTTTAAAAATTTTTAAATAGATACTAATTTTATAGGGAGGAGAAAGTATGAAACATTTACAAGTGAATTATTAATATATGAATTATATATTTGTTATGCAAACTTTAAATTATATGTAAAAATATTTGTCATTAAAAAAGTTCCATAATCTATTTCATGTATTTACAAATATTAGTATAGAAAAATTTTTAATTTTTGGTTAACCTCCATGATTACGTAGTAGCTTATAAAAATGAAAATATACATACATTTACAATCTACCCCATATGTTGATTTCATATTTTTTCTCTCTTAAGTTTATGACTAAATTGTCTTATCAATATATATATATATATATATAATATTATTATTTAGAATATCATTAACATATATATATATATATAAGTAGAATGACAAGATTTATGTTGAATGATTAACTAATAATGTGTTACTTTAAATTAAAAAATATTTTATTATTACTATAATATTTTAATATTATTGCCTTAATTATTAATTTAATTTTTTTTTTTTTTAAATTACACTTTCTTTATACTAATTTTTTTTCTAATTATTTTTTAATATCTTATTTTTCATATTAAAAATAAAATATATGACTTTTTTTTTTTAAAATGTTTTAATTTAAACCTTACTATTCTGTTATTGGTTTAAATTTTTTATACTACAAAAAATATTAAAGAATTGTTATTTCCTAAAATGTTATATTTTTTATTCATTGATACTATACAATATTTTATCTTTGTTTTCTTTTAACATTGATTATTTTTTTGATTTGTTAACTTTATCTCATAAAAATAATTTATTTAAATAAATATTATCAAAAGAAGGGTAAACTTTTACTCTTCTCATGTAACATTTCCTATTATATTCTAATTAAATATAGAAAAATCTCATTTAAAATAACTTTTATTTTTTCTCTTTTTTTTTGACATTTATACTGTACTCGGGTACAATATATATATATATATATATATATATATATGCATATATATATATAAATATAATGGATATCCTTTTTATTTTTTAAAGTTCATCTATCTTCTTCATATATATCACTATATCTTCTTTATTTTCTTACTTTATCACTTAACTTATCAATTTATAATGGTTGGTATTAGCTTTTTAAGTTATATATATATATATTAATATATTCCAAGTTATGAGAAATAAAACTACTTCCATATAATTCTAATTTTCTTTTCATTTATTTCTATTTAAAAATGCCTTTTTCTCTTGTATAACATTCTTGATAAAAACCTTCAACAAATCTTGATATATTACTATTTTACTAAAATGCTTTTTTCTTTTCTTAAAACTGTATCAACTTCTAGTTATCCATTTTTCATTATTTATAATAATTTTTGAGGGAAATAAAAATAAAACATATCAGGAAAAAGAAGTTTAATGGAACCATATACACTCTCTCTCTCTATTTTTGTTTTCTTCCTCTAACCAAAAAAGAATCCTTTTCAATTATATAATTTTTTTTTCTTCTTAATCGCTATTCATTTTGTTTTCATAAATATATATATATATATATATTCTTTCATTATTATGAATACATTATAATGATGAATGTATATTTATTTAAATATAGAAATTAGTTTTACAAAAAAAAAAGATATATTTTATTTGTATGTTATTTTTTTGTCATTTTTTTTATGTTTAATTAATAAGTATTGTTTAGTGTTTTATTTTTTGACAATTTTAAAAAGATATCTACATATATATATTATTTTTGGTAATATAAATAAAACATATTAGTAATATTTCTATTAGAATATATTTAAAATATTTGTGATTTGTTGGTATAATTTATATATATGAATAAATTAAATAAAAAAAAATTTCTTTTAATAACATTGTACAAAAAAAATAAAATAAAATAATACAAATTTAAGTAAAAAATTAATAGTATTATAATTTGAGAATATAAAAAAAAAATCTAATTAATTAACTTTTTTAGTTAAATCAAAAATACACAACATACATGACAGTTGATATATATTTATTTTAGAAAAAAAAAATTATCATTACTAACTTTTAAAGGAATATGAAAGAAATTTTTCTGTAAAAGTGTGGCTTTTAAAAGTAAAAATTAGTTATAGTTATTCGGGATGGAGTTATGGTTAACAGAGACTAATAGTTTGAAGGAGATGGATAAAGAGAAAATGGCTTTGATAGTTCCTTCTATTCATAACTAGCACACCCATATATATTTTAAGATATATTTTCATTCTCTATATGTTGTGCCGTGACTTTTACTATTGATTTTAGTTAAACTTTTATCCACTACACACATTGTTATCTATTCTTTTTGTTAGGGATCTTTTTTGTTTGATTACATGTATATATATTATCTATTATATATATATATATGGGAAGAGATTAATAGTAGATATTTTTTTATATAAATATAAATACTAATAATTGTGAGAGATTTATGAGGACATCGAAATTTATGATATAATCTTTTTTTTTTTTATATATCAACTAAACATATTTATTTTTCATATCTTATTTAGAAAAAAAAAAAGAGAGAGTAAATATAATGTATATATATGTATACTAAAATATAATTTTATTTATATTAATCTAAAAGTATATATTCAAATGAAATGTTTATTTTCTTTTTAACTCGTATTCTTTTTTTTTTTTTAATTATATATGTTAATATTTGTTAACCAAATAAATTATATATCTTTTTTTTTTTAGGTTTTTATTTGCACTTTTTAAGTAAAAAAAAAAACTAAGAAAACATGAAAGATCGGCTGGGCGCCTTGAAGGCGGTAAGTACATATATATATATAAATGTATAATTTTTTTTTATACTATAATTTTTATTAAAATAAATCAAAAATTTGTCAATTATTATTAATAATTAATTTTTTTTTTAAGGCCCAATCAGAGGATGATCATGAAGATGATGTTTCTGCAATGGAGGCTGGTAATATTGGGGGACAATTTATGGAGGAATTTTTTGAGCAAGTAGAAGAAATCCGTGGTTCAATAGAATTAATTCAATCTAATGTTGAAGAAGTTAAGAAAAAACATTCTGCAATTCTTTCAAATCCAGTTAATGATCCAAAAACTAAAGAAGAGTTAGATGAATTGATGGCTGTTATTAAAAAAACAGCTAATAGTGTTAGAGGAAAATTAAAATTAATAGAAAATAGTATAGAACATGATGAGAGTGGTGGTGGTTCTGGAGCTGATTTACGTATTAGGAAAACACAACAACAAACATTAAGTAGAAAATTTGTTGAAGTTATGACTGATTATAATAAAACACAGACAGATTATAGAGAAAGATGTAAAGGTAGAATTCAGAGACAATTAGATATTGCGGGTAAGCAGGTTGGTGATGAAGATTTAGAAGAAATGATTGAAAGTGGTAATCCTGGAGTTTTTACTCAAGGTATTATTACTGATACACAACAGGCTAGGCAAACATTAGCTGATATTGAGGCTAGGCATAATGATATTATGAAATTAGAATCTAGTATTAGAGAACTTCATGATATGTTTATGGATATGGCTATGTTAGTTGAGTCACAGGGTGAAATGGTTGACCGAATAGAGTATAATGTTGAACATGCCAAAGAATTTGTTGATAGAGCTGTCGCTGATACAAAAAAAGCTGTACAATATCAAAGTAAAGCTAGAAGGGTATGTTTTTTTTTTTATTTATTATTATTTTATTTTATTGTCTTGTAATTCTATCCTTTTCTATCCTTTGTAAAATTAATTTTTTTTTTCTTTTATTAACCAATATTAATTTATTTATTTTCCTCCATTCCTTTTTATGTTATTTTTTTTAACAAAATAATTATTTGGTATCTCTATTATTTGGTTTTTTTTGTCTTTTATAGAAGAAAATATTAATTATAATTATTCTTTTACTACTGGTAATCATTATTGTAACGGGTATCATTATATGGGTATCGGTAACATCACATGGTTCTGGTAGTAAAGTATCAGCTTCACAGTAAATATATTTGTAATGGTGAAAGTTAAAATTGATTTTTTTTTTATTAAATAAATAGAAATTTATTTTTTTGTATGGTGAAAATGTATAATTACTTCATATATGGTGATTGTTATGATAATAAAATCAAAAGAAAAATATTGTTTAGTGAATGTAAAATATTATAAGTATCAACAGTATATTTGATCAGCTATAAATTGTAAATTTATTTTTTTTATATTATTAAATATGGAATAAAAATTAATTATTTTTCAATTTCAGAAGAAGATAATTATTCTAATATGTTTAACAATTCTTATCATCATACTTATAATGATGGTTATGTCTTTTGTTCCACTACCTTTTTAATATCCCTAATCTTTTCAAATATAAAAGAAAATTTTATCAATAGTAAATCAAAATATTTCACTTTCAAATGAAGGATTTTAAAGTATCAAAAGAGATATAACAAATAATATAATATATACATATATATATATATACCAAAACTGATCTCAAAAAATACTGGAAAAATCCTTTTTATTTCACTGAGTTATTGGAAAGTTAATTTTAAATTTCGCTTGCTTCTTATTCTCAATTATATAAATATTCCAATGATTTATAATATTTTTTTAATAATAATTTTTATCTTTACAATCATATATTACTTTAATCAATTTATTCTATGTACTCAAAAAATGATAAATTTTTATCATATATTATTTTTTTTTCAATTAATAGTAAATTTATATAAGCAAAATTTCATTCTATTATTTTTTATTTTTACTATAAAAAATATCTTAGTACTACTAATATTTTGTTCTTTAATATTTTAAAGAAATATATATATATATATTTATATATATATATGTGTATTAAATTAATAATTGTATTAATAAAAGAAAAATTTTTATAAAGGAAAAGATGAGATAGAAAAAAAAATTTTTTTGTTACTAATAACTAATTTTACTATTTCAGATGAAAATTATAATAATCATTATTCTAACAGTAATAATAATTTTAATTTTGTTATTCATTTTTGGGTATTTTAAAATTATATTTTAAAAAAAAAAGCCAAATGTTTTTCATTTTATTTTTTTACAAGTACAAAATATTTACAAATAAATATTATATTTTTTACTTGTTATTATTATTTTCATTTTTTTTTTAATAATGTACTCTGGCAAGGACGAGAATTAATTGAAGTTGATCAACAGATATATAACATAAACCCTCTCCAGCATTACCTTCTGGATAGGAGAAGGTTGTCATTCTTTCGTAACTAATAACCAAACTTATCCAATAGTGAGTATCAAAACTTTTTATAAATGATTGTATTTTCTTTGAAATTGTATCAATGTCATTTGGTGTCTCTGATATATATAATGATGCCTGCTTGAAAAGTATTTCATTTTCACATTTCCATCCTTAAAAAAAAAGTATATTTATTTTTTTGTAAGATTAATTTACAAATTTTATTGTTATTTTTCTTTTATTTTTTCAACTTACTATATATATCATATGGTAAAGATATGTTTAAAAAAATTTCAGAGTTTTTATTAATTTTATTTCCATTTATGATAGTAAAAAAAAGTATAAATATTATAAATCCAGAAAATATTACCATTTGTAAATAATAAGTATTATCTTTATTGATGATGAAATATAATTATATAATCTTCATTATTTTTATCATTTTTACCAATGTCAAGATGAATGTTACAAAATAAAATCTATTTTTTTTATTATTATAATAATCAATTGTTTTCTTATCAATTTTTAATAAAAATTATTAAATTTATACTATCCTTTAATAGGATGTAACAATTTTTAGTGATAAATTGGTATATTATATAATTTTATTGATATGCATATTTTGTCAATTCTTTTTTTTCTTTAATATTATTTTTGTATTAATAAAATTATTAACAACCTCTTGTTACTATCATAGAGTTACTTCTTGGTGGTTTTAAAAATTTATTTTCTTCTATGTCTGATCTTGATAATATTGGTGTTGTTGGAAAGATAAATGCTTCATCACTTATTCGGGAATCTTGTGATGGTGAAAGACTACGGGGTGAGATATCTGTTGTAGAGTCGTATGATAATTTTTTATGTCTAAAAGATCCATTAGAGGACATTGAAAAACTATTTGATGAACGTCGTAGTCGTCTTATTTCATTATAAAATCCATTCCTAACAGATGTAAACATCTTTAAAAATATTTAATAATATAAAACAAAAAAAAAAACAAAATTACTTACAATTCCGATAAAATGACTAAAAGCTGCTAATGTCATGTGTGCTGGGTGAACAGCATTATCGAGAAAAGAACATTCTGTAATGATAGCATCAGCAATTGTTGTGAAAAAGTCAGCTTTAAATCCATATGTTCTGTAGAAAACAAATCTTTCTCCAATTTCCTCACTTAATCTTTGAACCTCATCTAAAAAATCAATATTGGCAACTGCTTTTTTAATATAAACTTTTATTAATTCATCTATTTCTTCTCTTGTTTCATTATCAAGATTTCTATAAAATTTTGAGTATTCAGGTCTTTTTTCACATGTTCTTTTCATTACACGTTTACCTATATTTTCATGAGGATTATTAAAGCATGATGAAATTAATTGGCGATATCTTTGGGTTATTGGATGGCGTTGTTTGACTGAGTCACTTCTTTTACTAGCAGAACTTCCTGATCTAGACAATGATACTGCCTCAGTATTACTTGCTAAAGATGTTTTTGATGATACTCTTCTCGGAACTATAATTTAAATTATTTATAATTAAAAATTTTTTTTCAATATCTTACTTAAAAGGTTATTTTTATTTTCATCATTTAATGATTGATTTTTTGGATTATTATCATTAGATGAAAAACTATTGAAATGTCCAACTTTTATTGCTGGTGGTGTTAATTTATTAGAAACATTTGATGATGATCTATTAACTGTAGTAACTCCAACATCCTCACTTCTAGAGGTAATTTTACTTCTTTTAAATTTTGATGAATCACCTCCCATTATATAAAAAATATATTATAAACAAACTAAAAATATAATAAAATAATATTTTCAATTAATTCAATATCAATAAGAAAAAAAAAACACCATCTCAAGAGTTAAAAAATATTATAAATCTATATCATTAAATACTTAACTTTTTATACAAGAAAAAAAAAATAATAATAATCAAAGTTTAAGATAAGCATTAATACAAAATAAGACCAAAAAATTCTATTGTACCATATAAATAAATAAATATTTTTGACGTAAGTTATATTATCATTATAAAAAAGAAAAATATATTATTCATTATTAAATTTTCTACTTACGTATAAAGAACATAACGATGAATGTACTTTCTATATTTAAAGTATTTTTTTAATAAATGAAACTCGTAGTTGTTGTGTTAAAAAAAATATTTAAATAGTTCTACCAAATTGTGATAACAATAACAATATTTAAAAACAATTGGATTAAAATTGTCCCACTAAATAGTATAATTAATAGTAAAATTTTTTTCACACTTATTTATTTTTTATAAAATGTTGAAAAATATGTAATTTTAGAGAGAATTAATATATTATTATAAATGTTAAAAAAATTTTTTTTTTTTTACAAATATATAGTAAATTATATACTATTTAAATATAATTAATTAATAAATATTTTATTATAAAAGTTTATTTAAAAAAAAATTGTAGTCTATATTTAAAATGTCAAAATATTAATATGACGTAGATAAAATAATTGAAAAAATTTTTAATTAACTGAAGATAGGATAATCTTTAAAAGTATAATAATAGGTCGACATTTAAAATGAGGTATTTTTAGGAAAATAAATGTATAATGATAATTAGTCATTCCAAAATGATAAACTTTCGCATTATTTTTGCAATTATTTTAACAAAAATAAATTAAGAGTAATGGAAAGGGGTGTATGCATAATAATAGTATAGTAAAAAAGAAAAAAACTAATTTTGAAAACGGAGTTTTAATTATTATTCTCAAGATAATCGGTTAAAAATTATTAATATATGGATACACTTTATTTCCACTTCTATTCTTATCTCAAGATATATATTAATAATATAAAGCTTTAAAATAAAAGTTGAGAAAAAAAAACAGACTAAATTAATGGGAATGTTGTTATATTGTATCTGGTTGGTAAAAAAAAAATATAAAAAAATTACCACAGAATATTAAATTTCCTTTATAATTAAGTTTTACATAAAATAACCAATTTCTAACATAACAAAACACATTGAAAATTATAATACTGTCATAATATTTATATACAATATTATTTTAAAAAGAATAGTAGGAGGGAAACGTTAATTGAATACTAATATAAAAAAAAAAAGTTATATTTGATATGAATTTATAAAAAAGTAATTAAAAGAAAATTTTGTTAATATTAAACAAATTTAAAATATATAAATGTATTCAATATAATTATTTAAAGAAAAATTAATATTTATATTTGTAGAAAAAAAAAATTGAATCAAATTTGATAATCAAGATGAAAAGAAATAACTTCAAAAATGCAAAAATAAATTATATCAAATTACTTATTATATTTTTTTATATAGTATAACAATATGTATAGTTACATAAATGATATTTAATTTTTTGTTGATTTATATTAAATATTATATATTAATTCACATTTTATAAATTTTAAATGTATTGTGTAAAGAAATTTAAAATATATCAAGTTAATATAAATTTTTTTTAAAAATTATTATAAGTGATTAAAAATCCATTTTTTTTTTACAACATTAATAGTTCTTTAATTTTTAGTAGTAAATAATTATTTTTTTGGTATATTTCAGTTTTAGTAAAAGTTATATAAATTAACTACTAATATGCAAAAAAATAAACATTTTAGATATTAAAAAAAAGGGAAAAGATAATTTAATAGAAAAATTGTTTATATTTAGTAAAAGACTTTATAAGAAGTATCAAAAGATAAAAAAAAAAAATTTGTATTTAAAAAATTATTACTATTTTTTTATTTAAAATCATAATACTTTGAATCTTTTCTTCTACGCAAAAAGACTATATTAGCTTTCTAAGAAAGAATGGTATTTTAATAAATAAGAAAATATACCCAGAACGAACTAATTAAAATCATATTTAAAGAAAGAAGATAAAAAAGTAATAAATATGGAAGTTTATACATAAATATTTTTTAAAAAAAAAGAAAGATTTTTTTTAATATTAATTTTTTTTTGATGGATAATTTATTTTTATATTAGACTATTTTTATCAAGTGTTATTATCAAATTTAAAATATTTTATTTATTTGTCTTTTTATTTATCATTTAGTAACATTATTAATTTATCATATTTTTTTGCATATTTATAATTACAATAATATAATTTTTTTTTATTTAAATTATATCACTCCTACTGAAACTTGAAGTGTACCTTATTTTTTTTAATACATATCAAACTTTAATATATAAAAAAAATTTTGTATGAAAAAAAATGTATAATAATAAAAAAAAGTATAAATACAACCATATATTATTATTTATTAGATTAGTTTTGTTTTTGAATAAAATATATACAAAATATTTTATGATATAATTTTTAAAAAGAAATGTATCTTGGAGTAATTTTATGATATTTGAATAAATTGAAAAAATTTACAAATATATTAAAGATAATTTGTATCTTAAAATATTTATATTTAAATTTTAATAAATATATTAAAATGCCATATTTAGTATTTTTAATTTAAACAACAATTTGTCCACATGATATTATATATGTATTTTTTCCTATTACGTCATCATTTATAAAAGTTAATATGAATAGAATTTATATATTAATATCTATTAACTATGGATAATCTTAAAAGGGATATAAAAATGAATAAAATAAGATAGATATATAAAATTACTATAAGTACCGTATATATTTAAATATCAGCTAAATATAATATTTCACAATATTTGTAAAAGTACTTCCTTTAGGATAATTGGTCTGAAGTGTAATCGTAAAATAAAGAAATAAATATAAGGAAAAAAGATTATAAAATAGATAAAAAAAAAATTTTTAAATCACATTATGTACATAATTTTTGACTGATTAATGTGTCTAAATATATATAAAATTATTTTCCTCAAGAGTCATAGATTATATATAAATTTTATACTGATTGAGATTTATTTTTATGATATGTTTTTTTTTATTTAATGCTAAAAATAAAAACAAACTTTTTGAATTTAATATTAAATATTATAAAAGAGTAAATAAATAATTTAATAAAACTGGAATATAAAATACAAATTATAATAATATATAGTAAAATGAAGAATATTAATATGAGTAAATCATTGGTCAAAGTATATTTTTATTTAAAATTAAATTTTAAAATTTTATATGTTCTGTTAAATGGGTATTAAGTTTTTACAATAAACTCTTTGATAATAAAAGAAATCTTTAATTCTTATACATTATAAATATAATTTATTATATTTCACATAATTATCAATCAAATAATTTTAAGAAATTATGAAGTAAATGAACATATGTTAATAATGAACTTTTCTAACACTTTAATGATTTAAAATAATAAAAATAAAATGTTCATATTTTATGAAATGTTTAAATATTTGAAACAGTTATACTTGAATGAAATATGTTTTCATTTTTTTTTCTTACCATTATGTTCTAATAATAAAAGGGTAAAAAATATTAATAAAAAAAAATATAGGGTTAAAACCAGTAAATATCTTATTAATACGTATATAATGTTATCAAAAAAAAATAATGAAAGAAGAATATAGGAAAACAGTGAATATATCCAAGTGAAATAGGTGATGTATAAAAGAAGTAATAATACAAAAAAAAAGTTTAAAACAAATAATAAAATATATTATTATCTAATAAATAGTATGAAAAAGTTTTATGATATAATAGATTTAAACAATTTAAAAAAAAATTTTTTTTTCTTATATTTGACGTTAAGAACGATCTATTAAAAAAAATGGTTATTTTTAAATATCCGTTAATAAATTAAAAAAAAAAACTCATGTGAATAAAAATCTTTATAATGTCAAAGAAGGAAGTAAAAGTGTTGATATAAAATATATAATAAAAATTACACCTATTTTTTTTTAAAAGTATTCACAAAGATTAATTTATAATATTTTACTAAATATACATTATGTCATAATAAATTTAAAAAATCAACCAACCTAAAACTTTTAATACATCTTAAGAACCAAAAAAAAAAAATAATAAAAAATTAATTAACAAAGTGTATGATAATAATTTTTATAAAAATTTTTACTAAATTGTACTAATATTTATAAAGTGTAATAATAAAAAAAAAAACTTGTTCAATATTGTTTAATATCTTTAAAAATAAGAAAATAATAAATTTTGACAAATGCTAAAGTCTAAAAATATTTTTCATACTAAAAAGCTAAATTTAAAAGTATTATTAAAAAATTATTTTGAAATATAAATAAAATGAACGTTACCTTCTACTGTTGCTTCTCTTTATTTTTATAATAGAATGTGTCTTCATATATTTTGTTGAATAAAACATTTTATAAATATTAAAAATTTTTTTTATAAATAAATTAAGGCTTTCATTAAAAGTGCATATAAATAAATTATTAGAACACATTTATATCCAAAAGAAATACAAATATTTCATCAATTTGATATTATTATTATCTTTATTATATCACAAAATTCTTTATTTCTTATTTTAAAAAAAAATTAACTTTTATAAATAAAAATTATAACTATGTTTTTTTATAAAATAATTCAATATATTTAAGTATTTAGTAACATTATTATTATAAAAAATTAATAGCACAAAAGATATTCTTCTAAAACATATATTATTAATATTTTTTAAAATATATACAAAAATTTCTCTTTTAAAATTTTAACAAATTAATCAGCACCATTTAACATACAATTAAGTAATATTTCCTCATATTAAATAAATTTTAAAAAGTTATTTTTTCTCACAATACTATTGATGGATAATGCATTTTAATAAATTTCTTTTTAATTTACAATATAAATATTACCTTTTATGAAACAATTTAAAACTACTTAACTGAATATTAATAATAACGTATGGTATTTTAAAACAAATTAAGTATTGCAAAAAAGATATTTTATATTTTTAAAATGCAAAAATATTATCAAAAAAAAAAATATATATTAGTATACTATGGATTAAAAGAAAAAAGGTATATTATTATGGAATATAATAAATTTTACTTTATAAATTATTCCTTAAACTTAAAAGGTATTTTAATATTTAAAAGTCAAAGTTTATGATGGTATTCAAAGGAATGGTAGGCTATTTTAATGTTGATAAAATAATTGTTATTTTAATATTAATCGTATTTAATATTAAAATAAAAAGGTATTAGAAATTGTTAAAAAAATTTATCAATAATTAAAAAAACTTATATATAACATTTTTGTTAATTTTTGGTAACTATTTTGGTCTCATAATAACAACCTTATTTGTATTTAAAAATATATATATTTATATATGTATATATGTAGGAAGAATAATTAAAAGAATGAAGTAAAATTAACATATTAAATAATAAAATCTTTTTTCTTGAATAAAAAACAAAAGTTAAAAATTAATACCAATCAATTATATATAATCTATTTTAATTAATTACAACATTTTATTATGTAAACTTACTTTTATTAAAATGAGATTGATTATAGTAATTTTAAAATGTATGTTAAGAAAATAATATTTTTTTAAGAATTATTTAACAAAAATACTGTATTATTATTTATAAAAAAATTGGAAAATTTGAATGATATGAAACTTTGTTGTTAATTGAACTTTTACATATAACATATTTAATTATTACAATAAAACTGTTTATAAAATTGTTTTAATTTATGATCATTGTTATTTTTATTATCATAAAATAAATCATTATAAAACAAATAATAATAATAATAATTTTTGATACCTTCATTACATCCCTCCTTAACACCTTTCTTTTCCTGATATAATATATTTTTTTCCATTATTTTTTAAAAAACAAAAAAATTTTTTTTTTCCTCTAAAAACAATACATAAAAATTTAGTAATTTAAAATATTTTGTAAAACCTTTAGACTAATTTTGTTTTTATTCACAAATATTAATTATTTATAATTTCCCATTACTTTTATTCTCTTAAAGCTATTTGTACTTTAAAAGTATATATAAAAATTTTTTTTTGTCAAAATGTAAATTATTTAACCAATTATTGGTACTTTTAAAAAAAAAAGAAATAAAATGAATAAGAAATAAAAAAAAAGAAAATTAAATAAAAAAAAAAGTGTTAATCATGATAAATTTTCTATAAGTATTCATTTATTATTTTTCACAGTTATGTTGATAAATTTAAATATATAAAAAAAATTTTAATATTATTAAAATATGGTAAAATTAAATAAATAAATTATTTAAATTGGAGTATTTAATTAAAATTTGATTCATGATTTCTAGTGATAGTAAAAAAAATTTTAATCCATATGTTCCATTTCTTGTTTCTGCAATATCAGGAGGGGTAGCTGGTGCTGTTGCTAAGACTGTAATTGCTCCAATGGATAGGACAAAGATAAATTTTCAGGTTGATGCAAATAGAAGATACTCAACTAGGGCTGCCCTCAACTTTATTATAAAAACATTTCAAACAGAAGGTTTTTTTGCTCTTTTTAGAGGAAACTCAGCAACAATGCTTCGTGTTATTCCATTTGCAACATTTCAATATGCCTCATATGAGGAGTATAAAAAATTATTTGAAGTTGATAAAGATGGTAAAAGAACTCCATTATTAAGGTATGTTGCTGGTTCATGTGCTGCTACAACAGCAACCTGTTTAACATTTCCTCTTGATACTTTAAAAGCTTGGTTATCAGTTATTAATAAAAAAGAATATAATGGAATTTTAGATCTTTGTAAAAAAAAATATAATTGTCATGGTATTGAGATATTTTATAGAGGTATTACACCAGCCCTAATTGGAGTTATTCCATATGCAGGATCAAGTTTTTTTACCTATGAAACATTAAAAATTTGGTATAAAGGCAAATTATTAAATATTTTTTACACATATTAAATAACTTTTTTAATTTAGATGAATTTAAAAATGAACCTCCAGGATATTGGCGTATGGCATTTGGTGGATTGAGTGGTGCAATTGGTCAGACAGCATCTTATCCATTTGATATTGTACGTAGACGAATGCAGACTGGAAAAATTTCCAAAAATCAAAATATATTTAAATCATTATTACTAATAATAAAAAATGAAGGAATTATTGGTGGTATTTTTAAAGGTCTTTCAATGAATTGGATAAAAGGTCCAATGGCTGTTGGGATATCATTAACATTATATGATACACTACATCTTAAATTAAAAGAATTATATGTTAAATAGAAATAAAAAAGAAAAAAAAAGACAAATATTTTAGATCTTTTATTTTACTAACAAATAAATTTATATAATACTTCGTACTTTTGTGAAACAAATTTTTTAAAATTAAAATGATTTAATATACATAATTTTATTTATTACATTTATATTTATGGCATATTTTATTAATTATTTATAAATATTTAATATTATTAAACATCATTATAGGACAAGTATATTTTTTTTTTATTTTTATTCTCTACCACTTCATAGATTACCAAAATATTAATATAAATTTCATTTGTTTTTAACAATAAAAAAAAAGAAATATTTTTTTTTTTGTTATTCATTAAATGCCTCTCCAACTACCTTTATTTTTTAAAAAAGAAATAAAAAATTAAATATTGTTCTTAAGATTTTATATAAATTACATAAACAAATATTAATTTATTTATTTTTTAAAAAAAAAAAATATTTATTATTTATCATTTTTTTACTTTATTAAATTTTTTCCTTTATTAGTATTATATACCATTTTTATTCAATGGGAAGACTTTCATGAACCACCCTTTACACGTTTTGAAGATTTTTCCTCATATTTAATAGAGGACTCGTTAAGTGTCTTGGTTAAAAAAAAAAGTTGTATATCATCTGTTAAATAATTGCAACTAAAGGCTTATACATTTGGATAAATGCTTTTAAATAATTGAGATTTTATTATATTTCCTCAATCTAAATTATCACCATTCAGGTATTAGAAGGACGACGACGATTTGGATCTATTGTTTGATATGCTGGTGGCCGTGGGGCTGTTGTTATATCAATAGGAGGTATTGCTGGTGCTGATATAGCTGATAAAGCTTCTTGATACGAAGGGGGTGGTTCTAATATTTTAACTGAGTCATCGAGTGATAAGAAATTTGATAAACTATTTTGATTTGATAAATTATGCCCAACATTACTAGTTGATGTTGAGACATATCCTTGCATACGACATTGATTTAAAAAATGTTCAGTAACCATTCTTTCCCGTTCCTCTTCATCAAGTGGTGGAAGTCTATTAACAATATTATTAGAATAATTTTCATTTAAATTTCCTCTTCTTCGCCTTCTTCTACCTGAATTAATAGTAGTATTTTCTTGTACATATGCATTCCTTTTTGGACATAAATCAAGACGACATATTGCACATAAAAAAGTAACTAGTATAAGTATTACAATTGGTATTACAAAAACAATTGTCCAAGAAGTAGAGTAATTTTCACAAAAATTTCCAGAATACCAATTATTATTGCATGAACAACGTCCCTCTCCATCAATTGGAGTTCCACCATTAAGACATTTTATATATTGACAAAATTCTCCAGTAATAAATTCAGAATTTGGACATCTAAAAAAAAAAGTCATTCATAAAAAAGTATAATCAAAAAGAATGTACTTTTGGATATGTCATATTGTCTTTTTTTTAAGATTTAAAAAAAAAAAAAATGTCTAAAAGAAAGACAACTTTCAATATAAAAGGCTATTCAATTTTATAAAAACATTATCTTAAATGTATCTTATTTTACAAATATTGAGTTTAAACCATACAATATTTCCGTATAATTTCCTTTAAAATATTATAAGTAAAAAATAAATAGTGTAGTAAAAGCACAATTATATACAAACTTTAAATCAAATATACATGATTTTTTGAGAATTTTAAAAAGAAAAAAAAAGTATTAACTTACTGGCATTGAAATTTTCTAGAACTACTTCTAGATGTTTGAATGAGCCTACCACCATTAGCACAATTTACTTGTTCACAGTAACTACCAAAATGATATGGTGGACAGACACATTTACCGGTTCCATCTTTATATCCTTTGTTTTTACAATCTTTCTCAAAACCTATAAATTTTCCTATTCCTTTACCAAAAGCAGAAAATAAATTTCCTATTCCTAGAAAAATAAATAAATAAAGTGCAATAGAAAATATAAAAATATATATGGTATAACTTTTAGTTATATTATTACATCATAAATATATTATAATTTATTTTTTTCCTTACCACTTATAAAATCTGTAGATGATTTGGATGTTGTAGAAATTTTAGTTATATTAACTCGTGGTGTTGTTGATATTGTAAAATTATTTTTAATGATTTGTAAACTATCAGTTTGTTTTGACAATTCTGATATATTTATATTACTATTAATTATATTAAGGTGTTTCCTAGCTATTTCTTTTTCAATTCTCTCTTCTTCTTTTACTTTTTCATCTTCAAAAATGTTAACCAGTTTAGGTTTATTAATATTATTATTAGTAACTTCATCAAAATTTGTCTCTTTCATTATTTTCTCTATGTTATTTGTAGAAACATTTATGGAAGAATTCAGTGTATCATTAGTATTATTAGAAATATTATGTCTTTTTGATTCTTTATTAATTAAATTATTTATAGATACTTTTTCTTTATTAATAAAAGAAGGACTATCTTCGGTAATGTTTTTTACTTGTTCTGAAAAAAAAAAAAATATTTAAAAAATTAAAATTATATAATAGTTAGTAGAGTGCAGTTAATTAAAAAAATATTATTAGAAAAACATACGATATTGTTGTCGGTCTGCTTTTCTAGCATCATCAGCATCTAACAATTTTCTTAACACCCCCCTTTTCCTTCTTTCCTTAATTAGTAATTCTCTATTTATAGAAGGCGTGTCTCTATCTAAAACTTCATCATCATTTTTCGATACCTTAACATTTCTATTCATAACATCTTTCTTAGTGGTTACTTTCTTTTCTGTATTATGGAAGGTTGAAGAAATTGTACCTTCATTTTTAATGTTAACTGAAGATACAACTATTCTACTTTCCATCTTATGCATCAAAGAACATGTACTATTTTTTCATTAACATAGAAATACTACCAAGTTATTTTGTACAATAAAAATAAACCTAAAACTTTAAATTTAAAATTAACTCAAATAGTTTTATAAAATATATGATAAAGGATATATCAACCATAATGTACACAAATATATAAAATAAGTATATTAAAAGATATATTAAAAATTTTTCCTATTTCATATTAAGGTTAACATTACTTATTAATTGATTTAACCCATCACTGGTTTCCCTTTCTTTAATAATGTTTAATTTCAAGATAGTTTTAAATAGTCTGCTTTAACAACACATTTAAATTATCATTATTATTAGTTGTTGATAATATGTGCAATAATAGTTTAAAAATATATCTTATATATTTATATGACAAAGCAAAATATATATTAATTTTTTTTTCATTTTAACTGCTATAAAAACCCGTCATTAGCAATAGTAATAAATAAACATAAATAAAAAAAAAGATACAAAATCTAAAAAGCATTAAAAAAAAAGTAGAAAAATTAAAATATGGTTATTGGCAATTGCAATATTAAAAACAATAATATTTGTTATTGATTAATAAACTAAGAAGATATCAACCTAACCATTTCTTCCTTATTTTCTGTTCTTGTTTCTTTTCTATTTAGGACTGTTGTAGTAGTATCAATATAATAATTTTCCTGTTCAGAATTATCATTTCGGAAGGCTTCTAATAAATCATTATGTAATGAAACTCCTGTACTTTTACCATCATTATTTCCTTTTTTTTTAATAAATTTCTTGAAAATATTATAATGTGATTGTCGGGAATCTAGAGATCCAGATAAAAAACGAATCTCTGACAATTCTTTTTGATTTTCATTTAACCATTTGACAAATGCTTTTAACAAACAACGTAACTCCTGCAATTGTTCCTCTCCAAAATTCTAAAATATATATATATATAATATATATAATAATGAAGAGATTATATTTATTTTTAAATATTACTAAATAAATAAACATTTCTATAGATACATTAATTTTTTTTTTTCAATATTCTAATTCATTTTAAGCTTATTCAAAATAAATTTTTCCCATTATATCACATAGATATACTAAAGTATTTGAATAGATTTGCTAGAAACTTTAATGGCTTATGTTTCTCTAAACATATCTTTCCCATATTGAAACCCCAACAGAATTGAATTTTCTGTCAGTTTATCTTGTAAAATTATCTCTCTCATCAATTTGTAACATTTTTCAATATAACAAAATATAAATAAATAATTTTCTTAACATCAAAATCTAATTTTGAAGCTTGTTTTATATAACTATTAACAAATAAAAAATAGCAAATAATTAGTTTATCTTTATAAATGACAAAATTGAAATTTATATTTTTTTCCATTCATATTAAATAGCTTTAAATATGAAGAAAGATTTAATTATAAAAAGATAAATATAATGATACTCTATGTTATTTAAAAGTATAAAATAAAAATAAGGGGTGAATAATCATTTTAGGATAAATTTCATATTTAATATAACTTACAGGATATGTCCAATGTCTACACCATTCATGCATAACACTAATTTTTTCTATTAACTCTGTTTCAAGGACTGATGTTGCTGCCTTTTGTAATCTTTTAAGGAAGGATAATGTTGATTCAGAGTCAAGGCGAATTAACTCTGGATTTATACAATATAACTGGCGATCTGAAAATAAATATATAATATAAATATTTATCTATATATTATTATTATTATTGTATTTATCTATTTTAGACCTCGTGATAAATATAGAATTTAACATACCTATGTCATGAAAAATTTCATCAAAAGCAATTAACCTATATACATAAGGTTTATTTGCATCTGGAAAAAAAATATATTTAAAAAAATTTTTTTTTATTTATAAAAAAAATCTCTTACGATCTGCAATAACTGTACAATCTGTAAATTTTGGATTATAAATATTTCTAAAATATTGAACATCAGAAATTTTCTTTTTAATAGATTCTCTAATATTCTTAAAAAAAAATATTATTATATTATAATAAATTTATTATTAATTGAGATATACCTTTGTACAACCAATTCCAATTCTTGTATCGATTTGTTTTCTCAAAATACTATTTCCCGCTCTTGTTGATTGGCGAATGGCTATCAAGAAAAAGCTAATTATTATCTAAATAATTTTATTAAAAAAAATGAACAACTATATTTTGTGTTAGCTTAACATACAATAATTATAATGGTAAAGAAAAATATTATACTATAGCCATCCAAAATCATTGTTTAAAAAGATGTTTCTGGTGATAATAAACAATTGTAATTTTAACTAGTAATACATCAGAAATTCTAGTATTTAATACCCTTTATGTCCTTGGACCGCGACTTTAATTCCATGATAAAGAACATAGAACGTTATTTATCTTTATTATAACATTATCATGTTCTTATTTTGTTTTACTAATAAGATATTGGCAAAAAAAAAATATGTATATTAAAATTGATAAGTAAGAAAAAATTTAATGTTATTAAAATCTTAATTTCTATTACTGAAATATAAATTTCATATTGAATGGAAAAAAAAAATAAATATAAAATAAACTTTTTTATTTTAATATAAAAATGTTATTAATTAATAAAAGTTAAGTAAAAAAAAATCCATCTATTTCTTTAAAAAGATGTATACTTAATTTACTTTTATAAAAATATTTAGAAAAAATATTAAAAAAAAATTTTGTTTTTGACAATATAGAGTAGTAGTAAATATTTAAAATTAACTCAAGCTAAAAAGATAATTAAAAAAGGAGGATAAAATAAAAATGTGTTATAAGAAAAGAAAAATTAAAATTTATTAAATCAAGGAGTACTCTTTTTTTTTCTGATGGTATACTACATAATATAAAATGAATTAGTATGTAAAAATAAGTTATATTTAAAATTTTATACATATTGAAATTCAGAGACAATCATGAAATTTATTGTGTCATTCATCCATTCTTTTAATTCTTATTTTAAAAATTATATCTTTTTATATTTAATTTACTCAACAATAAAGCACAGTTATATATGCTTATGTCATTTTTATTTTAATATTCATGTCATCAACAATCTCAAGTTTCTCTTTTGGAAAAATAATATATATATATGTATAAATTTATACATATTTCAGCAACCTTTATCAATTTTAATACCATTAACAGATGTTATGCTTTTTTTATTTTTAAATCAACCTTGTATGAAATCACCACCCATAGATTAAGATGCTTCATCTCATTTTGAAAAATTTTAAACAATAGTCATTAGAAATAATATGCTTTCAGATGAATAATTATTAAAATATTTTATCTTTAAGTTAAAAAAAAAATAAACAAAGATTATTGTTTCTAAACTTTTAATAACTAATCTTTTGAAATCCAGTAGTGTTGATAAAGGAAAAAGTAATAAAATGTTAGTATTTCAATGAAATGTTAATAATAATATTTTTAACATCATATCAACATTTAACTGGAATTATTGAGACATCAAACTTAAATTGTAAATATAAAATGTTGACTCATTAGCAAGAGCACCTTTTTGATCACAATATAAAAACTGATATTTTTAAGTTGTTTAAAATTATTCACATTTATGATGACTCCTAGTTATATATATTATTTTGATTTATTTTATTACAATTCTAAAATTTTTATCAAAAGCATGTTATAAGAAGTTATTTTATAAAACTATAAAATAAAGCCATAATTATAAAAATAAATCATACCATAAAAACACACCATCTTGCTAATTATAATCAAAAAGTAATAAAATTTAAAAATAACAATGAAAATACTACAGAAAAAATATAATTCAATTAAGTATAAATTAAATTTTAACATCTAATGATGCCTTAATATCATTAGATAATACTTTAGATAACAAATAAATTATATATTGTAAAAGAAATGATAAAAGACACTTAAAAAAGTTGTTTCCAGTTGAGGAAATAAATAAATAAATTTTAAGATATTTTACTATAAATTTGTATGTTAGTTGCCTTTTCACAAACCGATTTTTATTCTTTGAGCAAAGAAATTTAATTTGTCAAAAAAAAAAATGATAAGACAAAAACATTTATCCATGTATAAAATAAGAAAAAAGAGAAAGTAGATAATAAAATTTAACTTTTTTTTAGTTGATAATTTTTTTAGTATTCAATTTCTAAATATTATAAAATCTTTTGTTGAAGAAGTGTTGAAGTAAAAACACTGGAAATATTTAAAAAATTTTTTTCATTAATTTAGATACAATCTTTTATAATAACAGATGGATGACTTCAATAACAAAATCAAAGTGTAAAATAATAATTTTATTAATTTATTTTTCCACAAGGACATTTTTAAAAGAAAACAATTTTGAAAAATTTACCATCTAAAAAAATATTATTGCAAAATTGTGGTGATGAAAGATGATATAAAAGAAGGTAGTTATAAAAATTTTAAATCTTTATCAGGTTAATTAGAATTTTTATATTTTAAACATTTCATATACAATTGATAAATTTTTTTATTTGTAATTATTAAAAAATTATTTAATGAAAATTGTAGTAATATTTATTTATTAATCTACAAAACAATGATCTGGGAAAATAAATGCAGCATTTAAAAGTTTCATTTAAAAAAAAATGTAAAATTTTATAAAGATGTAATTAAAATTACATTATCATAACTAAAACAATTTTTATTATATATATATTGTTTAAATTACTATAAACTATACATTATATAGATAGATTAAAAATATTTAATCACTTTAACATTTTATAATTTCATAATAATAGTATAATTATTACAAAATTTGAGGACTATTTGATTTTAATAACTATATTAGTTAAACTTAATCATTATAACAAAAGTATTAGCATTAGTTAAACTATATAATAAGACCACAATATACAAGTGTAACTTTTGCATGAAAATTATATGATAGTATTGAAGAAGAAAATAAGTATTTTTATAAAATATTATCTATATTAAAACAAATGGTTACCTGGAATATAAATCTTTTATCATTATTTTTTTTAAATTATCATTTTGTTGGTGGAAGTTTTTTTTATGTACAAAGTGTTAAAGAATGCTATGATAATAGATGTCCAAGAGGAGATTGGTTTCATTACTATACATGTAATACTAGTGAATGTGATTTTCATCTTCAGGTAAGATATTTTACATTTAATTGATTTATCTGATTTTTAGCCTTACCTCTATGTAATATGCCTTATTATGGTTCTTGTATTTTTGTATTCATTAATATGTGCTTTAATGAAATTTGTCTGTTACTTCAGACAGCCCTCATTATATGAAGATTAAATGTTTTATCTTATCAAAGAAAATTTATATATAAAAAAAATAATGCTATTATAGATTATGTTTTATATTTTTTGTTTTGTAACTGAATAAGCAATAAATTATTCACTTTTTTTTAAAATAAAAAAAAATCAAAATTAAACTGGTGGCCATCCAAGTTGTCTACCACCAAGAACATGAAGATGTAAATGATAAACAGATTGACAGCCATGTTTTCCATTATTAACAACAACCCTATAACCATCCTTTAATCCAAGTTCTGAAGCACATTTAGCAGCTGTGATCATAAGTTTTCCTAATATATTTTCATCTCCTGATTTAACTTTTTCAAGCATAGATATTCTTTGTTTTGGAATAACAAGAAAATGAACTGGAGCTTGTGGTGCTACCTAAATATATGTTTTCATATTAAAGAAATATATTATCTTACATCATAAAAAACCAATGTCTAAAATAATGATAAAATAAATTTAATATTATAAAACATACATCATCATCTTCATGAATAATTTTAGCAGGAATTTCTTTTCTAATGATTTTATCAAAAATTGTCTCCTGCTGAGTCTCAGCAGATGCTGTTTGTGCTTTCTCAATCTCAGAAGTCATAGCTCTAAAAGAATTACGATAATTCAAACTATAGATATTAAATAATACTTTTTTGACTGCAAACATTCAATAATATAATAATTTTTAATTGTAACACCAAAATCATCTTGAATAGAAATTTATAAAAACATTGGTAAAAGATATATGCAATTGAAAAAATATGATAAAAATAAGATAAATAATAATTACTTAATTTTAAAAATAATGACTAGTAGGCTAAACAATATTTTGAAACATTTAATTATAACTAAAAAATTGGTTCATCAAAGGAATTTTTTATCAAACACATTCAAAGATCTTCTTCTCCCAGAATTTCCTGAAAAAGGAAGTTGTTGTGGAAGTGGTTGTCAAAATTGTGTATGGCTTGTCTATACCAAAGATGTCCTTAATATTATAAAAAACCATCCAAATTTTAAAAATGAATCAGATAAAAAAAAAATTTACCAAAACATTGAATCTAAACTTAAAACTGAAATTGAAGATCCTAACCTGAGAGAATTTATTTTAATGGATATAAGGAGCATACTCAATTAGTCTTTCTACTTTATAAATATTGTTTTTAATCAGGACTTGCTAAAAATGTTTACTTCCTAATAATAACTTTAAATTTTAAGTAAAAAAAAATGTTACTTTATAAATTATATAATTTACTTTCTGTAAATACAATTTTTTTTTTCAATATTATAATTTTAATAAACATTTATCAAAATATTTCCTTGATAATAAAAATTTTTAAGGCTTCAAGTTTTAAACTTACAAAATTATGCCTGAAGCCAACAAGATGTATAAATAATTTTAAATATAAATGACATAAAAAAGTAAAAAAAAAAATTTATAGATAAATAAGATTATTATTAATTCATGAAAAAAATATGAATAGCAAATGAACATTACTTTGATGAATTGTTTTTATTAAATACATATTTAATTTTACAACAATAAAACTTTTTTTTCAATATTAATTGAGAGTAGATAGAATGATATTTTTTTACACTTTATAATTTTTTTTATTTAAATTTTTAAAAAATGATTTATTAAAATATTCAATGCATTTTTATTATTTTATTTGAAGAAGTTGTATGATTTTTTTTTTTTAAAAAAAAAACTTATATTAACTTTGTATTCTTTGACAAGAAAACTTTAAAAAGAAAAGAATAAAAAATATTTTAAGATTAGATGTAGTGTACAGGTAAATAGTTTTTTTTTTATTTTATAAAAAGTATTGTAATTAAAAATATGCAAAGTTTTATTAGAATCACTTTGTAGGCTAATATTTTATAGATTATTTAATACAGTAATATTTTTATTTTATATAAAAAAAAGTACATTTATGAATATATTCATTGAATATATACTAAACTTTTACTATACCTTGTATATAGCAAATTTAAATTTTAAAGTTTGTCATTAATAATTAAATTATTAAAATTATGTCAAATAACTTCATCAATAAATTTTTTTTTTCAAAAAATTATTAATATTAAAAAAGAATGATACAAGGATACGTTTCTTTTACAATCAATCATTAAATCCTAAAATAAAAAATTTATGAATCCCTTATAAATATATATATATATATATAAATAACTTTTTTTTATATAAAATAAAAATTACTTTTAATAAATGTCATTTTAATTTATAAACAAAAAGTACAAAATTCGTATATACAAATATTAGAAAAATTGTTAAAATATTATTTTATGTATCAATAAACATTGGTATTTTATTAAATAAAATATTGGTATATCAATATTTATTTTGTTAAGTGCAAAAATTTATAAGAAAATTTTTAATTGTAAAATTATTGTAAACCATAATACATTTTTAATGCTAAAATAATAATGTTAATTTTGCAATTACAATTTATTATTCTTTTCTTATAATAGTTACAATTGTTTTATTTATTTTTTTTTTTTGGTGTAAATTTGATTATTGTAAAAAAGTATTATAAAAAATTTATTGTTTTTATTTCCCAATTATACTAATGTACTTTTATATGATAATTGTTACTATAAAAATCCTATTATTTGTTTCATTCATAATTAATTTTTCTTTTACTAAAACTAACAAAGCCAATAATTTATATACAAAAAAAATTTTCTTACTCTTCAAGAAATTAAATGAAAGTTATAGATTATTGGTGATTGGAAAATAACATTTTTATGTTGATCCTTTTCTCCATTGTCTAAATCTTTCAATTAATCCTACAGGATTAAAGCTCGAACATTTTGGGGTTTGAGTTTCTGTTACTCCTATATGCCCCATTTGCTTTTTTTTTCTTTGTGAAAATCTTCTTATTGCTGCTTTGAAATCATCATGTTCTTGTAAATTAACATCACCAAATGTATTTTCAATATTATCTTTTTTAACTTTTAAATTACCATAACAATCACGACTTTCTCTTATTTCTGCTATTATGGCAACTAATAAATCATCAACATCATGATTTAATGCTACTGATATTTCAAAATGTGGTATATTATATTGAAATATTACTGATTTAACATCATTCCTAGCCACATTTCTTTTTCTTTCTAAATCAGCTTTATTTCCAGTTAATATTATTGGTACATTTTTATTTATTTCTCTTATATCATCTATTGCATTCATTGCTTTACGAAAACTACTTTTTGAATCTATTCCATATACCAAGACATATGCATGATATAATTCTTTTTTCCATATTTCCTCATCTTGTAAATTATCTTCATAAAAAATTAATTCACATTCATGTCCATCTATACATACTGAGACATGATTGTCATAATATTCTGTTTCACAAACAAATGTATTTCGATATTCTGATGTTATAAATTGTGATATTAATGATGATTTTCCTGTACCAACACTTCCTACTATACAAATTTTATATGATTGTACTGATGTTGATGGCATCTGTGAATCTGTTCCTGATGTATTACTATTTGTTAATGGATCAGATTGAATTAATTTTGTTGATTCTGTTGAACCAATACTTCCACTACGTGAATCATTTCCCTCACCACGAGAAGACTCCGTCTCAAAAGGTGATGGACTATTTTCATTTTTATTATTTTTTTTTCTTCTAAATGAATCTCCTCTTGAGACGACGGCTCCCTTAGCATCAATCTTAAATTGCCTAACACGTGTATAATCTTCTGAGTCAGGAAGTTTTAAAAATCTTTCCTCTATCTCACTTCTTGTTTTAGGTTGTGCCCAAACATCAGTCCTAACTAAATCAATTCTTCCTTTTTGTAAAGAATACCTTCTTGAAATGTTTGGGGTTGACTTTCTTCTTTCACCATTATTAATATTATCTTCATGTATATTTTTTTTAACTTCCATTAATGGTCGATGACGATGGCGAAAACTTTGTGATCTTAATGGTTGTCCTGGTGACATTTCAATTGTATTATTATCAAAATATATTGAATTTGGGTTTCTATAAATATTAATTTATTATTTTTATTATAGTAAAAAAAATTATTTTTATTTAAAATTATTATTTATAATATAAGAAAAATAATGATAAAAGTGTAATAACAATTTATTTATTTTATATAATATATAATAATTATCACAAAATTAATCAATGTAAATTTTTTAAAATATATATTTATCATATTACTAATATATAAATATTTATAATAAAGTAAATGATATTTTAATATATATCTTAATAATATAATACAAATATAATAATATGAGGTTACATGTAATTTATTATCTACTAATGTTATCATCAAATGTTAAATTTTGTTTTAGCAAGTTGTAAAATAAAGTGTGGTCAAAATGACCGGATGTGACCAGATATATACAAGAAAAAGAATAAAAGCACGATAAAGTAAGGACAATTGATACATTTTAGTAGTAGTTAAAAACGAAAATTTTATAAATAAGTATTTCTACTTATTTCTTCTTCAATTATCTTTATATATATTTTCAATTGTGAGTGAGTGAAAATTGATAACTTTAATAAGTAATTATAAGAAAACTAAAAGTTATAGTTGTTGTAGTTAATATATTTAAATATAAAATATAAAATATATATATATATTATCGTCAAAAAATATTATTTATCTAAACAAAATCATGTTATAATAGTAATAAATAGTATAATGTTAAATAAAATAATCAAAGAATGGAGAAAAATATTATTAGTTTACATGATCTATTTATATATTTTTACTTTAACTTTTAAAATATATTTTTCTCTCCTTTTTTTTATTTAATTTTAATTTTAATGGCAAATAAAATATAAATATTTCTAACTAACAAAAGTATACAAAATTAAAAATAGATTGTAAAAAGTGAAACCTAATAAAAAATAAATTATATCAATTTTCTTTATTTAAAAAATTTAATAACTCTTCCCAAAAATTTTCTTTTTTTTTTTAATATAATATTTGAGGCAATGTAAAATATGTTAAGTATATACCTAGAAATAATAAAAGTTTATTATTCATTTTTACTAAAAATTTTATTCTTAAGAGTTTTCAAAAATATTAGATAATATTGAGGACGGAAGTACAGTATTTAAATTGCTTTATTATTTCACTCTTTTAAAATTATAAAATGTAGTTGAAAAATTATAATATATATAAGCATTTTTATGATACTTTATTTTACGATACTACCTTTCATAAAATAAAACGATGATTGACAATTACTTATTACAGCAATAAATTAAAAAAAAAAATTTTTTTAATTTTATATATAATAAGTTTAATATAATTTTAAAAAATTTACTACTTTTTTTTTATAAAAAAAACTACTAACTAATAAAAAAAAAAAGTAAGCATAATAAAATTTATATATATTTTTTAATAAACCATATAAACAATTAATAATTCTTAATATTTAATTAAAATGACATTTTTAATATCATTTAAAACTACTCTTTCAAAATTTTATTTTTCACAAAAGAATGAAGAATAACTAGAGATGTATAAAAAAAAAGTTTAACCTATTATTTTTTCACTTTTCTTTTAAAATGGGAATAAATTATTTAAGATATTTTAATAAAAAAAAAAATTTTTACAATACTTTTATAACTATATTTTTACATCCACTTGACAAATTTTCTATATCTAAAAATTTTATACAATATATCTTTTAAAAATTGTTAAGATACCTATTGAGATAATTGTTAAAATTGACAAAAAAATGTTTCTCACACCAGCTTTATTTGCAAAATTTATTCATTCTCATCTTCTTTTTTTTTTTTAAAAATATAAATCTTTTATATTGTATTTTATATAATAATAATAAAGTTTAATAAAAGATAATTATATGGATGGTATTTTTTTTATAAATTAAATGTATAGTTAAATAATGAAGACCACCTAATTATATTTATATATATAAATAAATTTTTATTTTATTAATAGTTTTTTTTTTGTTGACATTTTTAAAATGTTTTAAAGATATATTTATAAAATATAGTTTATATAATTTAAAAATAACAATAAAATTTATAGATTATAAAATACCTTAGAAAATTATAGTAGAAAAAAAAATATATATTCATTTAGTTATATAGATTAATGATTGTTTACCTTCTTTTAATTAAAGTAATTATCTCAATTATGCTACATAAACTTTTACAATGTAATACTTTATTTATATTGTTTTGTAAAGCTAAGTTGGATATAAAATATTCTAAATATAAAATAAAATTAATAAAAAAAAAAAAGTATTATATATAGTAATATTAACTTAAGGCAAAAGAAAATTATATTATTTTAAAAGTATATATTCAAAAATTTCTTAATTACTTTCATAATTTGCAAAAATTCTTAACTCTTCCCTATTTAAAGTAACTTATTATGACATATTTGAAAAATGAAATATAATTAAAAAATAGTAAATAATATGGTTCCAATTTACTTGAATTGTTTATTAACTTGTACTTTACCAAAAATGCTTTTACAAATTCATTTTCTCTCATTATATAAGTTGATTTTTCAAAAGTACACTAAATACAATATTATATAATAAATAAAAATTTTAAAGAATATTATTAAATATTACTATGAAAATATAGAGATATTTGAAATTATATATCAAAATTTTGGTTTTTAGATTTTATTTATCAAAGATAATAAGTAATGTAAATAATAGGAAAAAGACTTAAAAATATAAACATTAATTTTCTTAATAAAATTTTTGAGATACAAAAATTTGTATATTGTATGATGTGAAGCTTTTTTTCAAAATTAATTTTAATAAATATATATTTATAATTTAGATTATTTTTTTTTACATTATTAATTTATTTATAAAGATGTATTTAAACATTTTTTTTTTAATAATTATAGAATTAATAATAACTATATATATTTAAAATATAATTTATAATTGAAAAAAGGAAGAAAAAAAAACTTTTTTGTAGGTAATTAAAGAGAATTGAAAATTGATAAATATAATAATAACAATTATATATAATATTTATTTATAAATAAAGTTTTATTAAAAAGTATCTATCAATCTAACAAATCACAAGACAGTAAATAAAATTTTAATAAAAAAAAAGAACTATAATTTATGAAATAAAATTGCAAAAGTGTTGATTAACATTTATATAACTAAAGGTGAATTATAATGATCAAATATTATAACATGACGACCCTCATAAATCTAACAGTAATAATTAAATAGTTAAAAAAGATATTAAAAGTAAATTTAAAAAAAAGAATAAAGAAATATTATATCAATTGAAAAATAAAGTGGTATATTTTTTTTATATAACTGATAACATGTGTATGATGGATATCATTTTAAAATCAAAACAATCAACAAAACAAAAAAGAAAAGAAATAAATTTTTCTCAATATTTTTTATTTTAAATAGAAAAAAAAAATAAAAAAATTTTTACATAGGCAAAATTTATAATATTTTATAATGTTACTTTTATACATTGTAAAAATATATATATATTTATATGTTGGTAATTTGTATTCTTTTCTTAACTAAAATACATATAATTACACTTACAAAAATCTCACTACTTGTATAAAAGATAATATTAAAAAAGATTCTTTTATTTAAATAATTATTTATTTTATAATTGAAAGAAATATAAATTTTATAACTTGATTTTATCTCGTAAAATTTTTCCTATTCTACAAATTATTTATCTTTTAAAATGTTTTTTAAATAGAATGTCATTTAAGATATTGAATTTGGACTAGCTTAAATATAAAACAATCATGAATATGTAT
Source organism: Strongyloides ratti (assembly GCF_001040885.1). NCBI lineage: Eukaryota > Metazoa > Nematoda > Chromadorea > Rhabditida > Strongyloididae > Strongyloides > Strongyloides ratti. The sequence goes on from NC_037308.1 coordinate 9,694,179, forward strand.
TATTTTTTCAATATATTTTTTTTTTTATCTTTCTAGAAATAATGATTATAACAAAAAAAAAACTTTTCTTTTTTTTTTCAAAATTTTCAATATTTTTCAAAGCATATGTGGGAATGTTTTTATATAAATCTTTTATAAAATGAATTTAAACATTTTTTAGAAATATAAAAAATTTATTAAAAAGTTTTTACTTTAAACTTATTCTATCTTTTAATGATACACATTTCTTTGACAGTAAAAAATAAGAATATAAAAAAAATTTTTTTTTTTGATTATTTTTGTGTATTATTAATTTTTTTTGAGGAACAGTTTTTACTTTTTTTCCTTAATTACTAATAAGAATATATTAATTGTAACATGGTGGTTTGATCAAAATTAAGTGATTTTTTTTTACAGTTAAAATAAATTTTTAACTTAATTGAAATATTTTATGAGTTAAGTAGTTAAATTAACTATAAAAATAATTACCTTCTTGAATATACACTTTTTCCAGGATGATGCTAAATAATGTAAAAGAATAACAAAAAAATATTTTAATATTATGTAAAAAATATGGTTTTTAAATAAAGTAACGATAAATTTTACTTAAAATTTTAATTTTGTCTTATTTATTTGTATTAAAAGTGACTTTTATATTAATACTATTGAGTATATTTTTTTAAATAAAGAATAGTAATACATTTACTATATGATAATAGATTATCAAATAATGACAAAAAAAAAGTAATAATAAATTATAATAAGTATTTTGGGGTATTTTAACACATAAATATTTATTCATTTTTTCTTTCAGCCCCTTAAAACAGATTGGACAGAGTGTAGTTAGATAAGTATATATCATGGTAAGTTAAAAAAGAATAAATTATCTAAGATAAGATATAACAAAGTTTATCAATAAAATTATTATCCCTACATTTTCAATTTTAAAATGAGAATAACTTCTAATAATTTTGAAGGTTTATCATTTTCATTCATTCTTTTATACATCAAATAGATGTTTAGATAAATAAAATTTATCATAAAGTTAAAGTAATTTTATGTTTCAATATAACAAAATCACAATTAAATAAATAAAAAACAATTGATACTATGGAAATGAGAAACTTATTATTATAACTTTTTTTTTTTTGATTACAGTGATTCTTCATATCACGAAGAGATATTATGTTACTTAATAGAAATAAAATACAAGTTTTATACTTAATATATAGAAATATTACACATTTAAAATTAATAAAATATTTTTTAAATATCATCTTTTTTTGATTATATTCATAAAAAAAAAGAAAATTTCAAGTAACAACAAATTTTTCAAAAAAATAAAATAAATTGTAATATAATAAATGTTTTTTCTATTAAATAGAAAAAATATATATATTAAAAAATACCTTATGTATTACTTGTATTCAAGAGATATTATAAAACTATGAAATTACTGTTTTTAATATTTATTCATTATCAAATAACGATGATTGTTATTATGATACCTTTTCAGATATCATTTACAATTGTAAATAAATTTTTTTTTATTAAACAATACATAAATACAATTTAATATATTTTTTTTTTGCTTATTCATATATTTCTTTTTAATTAAACTTACAATAAGTATGTCTGATTATTACTATGTGAAATTTTGGATCTTAATGTTGGTGTAACTAAAGCATTATAATTGTATGGTCTGTTATCTTTTAAAGTGTTTGGTGATAAATGAGGGGAAGGATATGGTGACATATTATTTCCATCATTTTCAGTTGATTCTGGAGCTTGTGGTAATTGACGATGTTTTTTACGGTATTGAGGAGAAATTGAATTTCTTGAAGTAGTATTTATATTATTTTTAATCATAATAAATGAAAAATTTTAAAATATCCAAATGCATTAGTTTTTAACTAAAAATAATAATAAAATAAAATATATATAGCATTTGAATTAAGATTTTAAAGGTGCATTTAAATTTCTTTTTCATTAAAAAAAAACATTCAAAGAATCATAGTAAATTAATGATGAAAAGAAATGAGAAAATAAAGAATATATTTAAATATTTTTTTTTAAAAATATGTATAATAAAAATACATAAATGAAAATAACAAAGAAGAGTTGCCTATAGGAAACTAATTATCATAATTAAATAAATGTAATTAAAAACATTCATTTTTAACAAAAGTAATATAGTGTGAAAATTAGAAGATTAAAAATTTACTACAACTTTTTCACATTAAAGAAATAATTAAAAGTATAACAAATTAAATTTAACTATATGTTTATATTTTATTTAATATATTCAATATGATATTTTATTCAAATAATCATTAAATTTAAAAAAGCATAAATACTTTATTAAAAAAAAGAAATCACTACTTTTTTTTCTAATTTAAAATTTAAAATAAAAAAAGAGAAGAAATTTGAATATTTCATGTTACACTTTATACCAATTAACTTTCATTAAAACATTTTTTTTTTTTTAAATAACAACAATTTTTTTTTTCTTTCTTACTTATTCGTACACTTGACAGTGTAAAAACTAAAAAAAAAAATAAATTTATAAATAAAATTTAGGGTACACAATATAATCTATAACAATTTAATATCAAAATTCATATTACAAATAAAAAAGATATCATTTTTCAATCAAAAATTGAATAAACAATATTAAAATTGGTCTTTATGATATTTCATTAATTTATACTTTCTTCCATATAAAAGTATATAAATATTTAAAAAAAAAATATTTAAATTCTTAGAAATATTTATATATATAAATATATAATTTTACAGATAGATTAAAAGAACAAAAATTATTAAACATATGTATTGTTAAAAAAAAATAATAATAAAAATAAATTCTAATTTTCTATTTTAAATAAAATGATAATTTATTTTAAAATAATTGCATGTTTATAACAAAAAAAAAAGAGTAATTTTTTTAAATATCTATATTATGTAATTTATGTTTCTAGAAGATGTATAAATAGCCAAAAAATAATATATATATATATGTCTACATGAAAAGTATGCTGTTAAATAACATAAAAAAAAATAAAATAAAATTTACAAGTTTTAAAAAGAGATTGGGACTAAAATTAATTTTCTCGGAAATGTGCAAACTTTTTTGAGGTTCGTTAGTAATTCCAATCCTTTTTAGATTATTTATATTTTGCTGCAACATTCTATAAATATATAAACTTTTCATTAGTATGAAAGAGGAGAAAAGTGATAAATTATGTATTTTTCATTCTTAAATTTAGGCATATAAAATTGAATGTAATAATTTATACATACACATATATATACACATATATACACCTATTATAAAAGAATAAATCAACAACATTATTAAGTATGTATCTTTTTTTTTTTAAACATATTATATGATACTATAAATTTCTCATTTAATCACCCATAACTAGTTAGATTATATGCCATATTTATATTTCAAAAAAAAAAAACAACAAATTTCAATAAATGTTTTCACCTAAGAAAAATCATATGTTTTTTTTTAAAAAAAAAAACTATTTTTATATAAAGATATTATTAATGATAATAAAATCAATTTAATTTCTTATAATTAAGTTAATTTAAAATAATAAAATATATATACATATATGTATATATAATGTCTTCTGATACATAATAAACTTTATTCTAAATTTGACATAATTAAATATGGTAAATAGCAACAACAAATGGAATTAATAAATTTTCATGAAAGCAACATACATTTTATTTGATGGATTATTTTAAGTCGTAAATGAGCAAATTTAGTAAAATTATATTTTTAAATTAAAAAAATAGCATATTATTGAATATATAACTATGAAATACAAATATACAAAAATATGAGTAGGGACAAAATATTTTTATATTTAAACATTATTTTTCCTCAGTTTTAGTTATATTATTTGTTTTATAATTAATGATATAAAATATGACAAAAAAATATTTTGTTTTGTTAAAATATTAAAATATATTTATAAAAGTACTATGAGTTATAAAATTTCATTTATGTATTTATTATTATTAAATATAAAATAAAGATTAAAAAATACATATATATATTTTTAAATAACAGAAAATACAATTTTTTTTTTGTATTAATCAAATTTATAAACGTCATATAATTAATACTTTTTTTTAAAGAAATAAAATATTTAAAAAAAATAAAAAGTTTATTTGTTTTGACTCTTACTAATTAAGAAATTTTACTTTTTTTTTTCAAATAAAATACTAAACAATATCATCTAATAAATATATATTGTGTCAAACAAGTTTTTCCTAATCAACGCATCATTTTCTCATTAACATTTTGTTATTAATTAAATACGTGTATAAGAAAAAGGTAATATATATATATATTATAAAATATTTTATTATTTCTTGTTCATAAATATTATATACAAAAAGTAAAATTTCCTGATCATTATTTCACAATTAATATACAATATGAAATATTATATATAATTTTTTTTGTATATTTTAAAATATATATACACTTTTCTTAGTTTTTTTTTTTTGGTTTTATTATTAAAAAAAAACAACATATACGCATTAATATTTTTTATAGCTAAAAATTGACTATTATTTTAGAAATAATTTTATGAAAGTGTTTTTATTATTTTTATTAAATATATATATACATATTTATCTTATATATTAATTTAAAAATAATATTAATTATACTTTTCTTGAACTTTATAAAACATATTTTGAATGCCTATTTTTATAAAATAATTTTTGTAATTAAAAATTATTTAAATAGAAAAAGAGGATGTCTGCTACATCCGGTTTACGATGGTTAGATGAGGAGGATCAACCTCTTGAAGAGTTATTAAAAGCTTGTTATGTCAACGACACTACAAAAGTACTTTCTTTACTTCAAAGTGGAGTTAATATTAATGATTCTAATGATGACAAAGATACTCCATTACAAGTTGCTGCAAGTCAAGGACATATATCTTTAGTTAGTTTTTTTTTTAATCTATAATAAATATTATGAAAATAATTAATTATTATTTACATAACTTTTTTTTATAGGTTATATTATTACTTGATAATGGAGCAATAATTGATCAATCTAATAAAGTTGGTTATACACCATTCCTTCATGCTTGTAGAGAAGGTAGAGATAAAATTGTTGAACTTTTAATACAACGTGGTGCATCACCATACAATACAACATATTTTGGAGCAACAGCATTAACATTAGCATGTGCTGGTGGACATATTGAAGTAATAAAATTTTTAATATCTATAAGATCAGAAGTAAATCCAAAAATTAAATTAATAAGTATTTCTCCAACACCATTAATGGCTGCTGTTATTAGTGGTAAACGTATGGCATGTTCATTACTTGTTACCAGGGGTGCTGATATTGATGCATCACATCCTAATTTAGAAGGATTAAATGCATTAATATTATCAGTTATTTGTAATAATCCTAATATAGTTTATACACTCTTAGATATGGGTGCTAATCCAAGAAAGACAATTGGAACAAAAAAAAAATTAGATGCATTACAATGTGCTGAGTATCTTAAAAATGATAATATTATTAATATAATAAGAACATTTTATGGTAATAGATTTTTAAAAGATACTGTTGTAAAAGAAGTTGACTTAAGAGATGTTATAAAAGAAAATGATATAAAAAAATTGTCACAATTAATAGAAGAAATGAAAATTTCTAAAAGAATTCCATTTTATGAATATGGAACAACATTATTAATGTATACAGTATTCCTAGGAACATTAGAATCATTAAAGTTAGTTTTTGAAGCATTTGGACAAAAAGATAATCAGGAAGGAAGATATGGTATGACAGCATTAATGTTTGCCATAATTATTGGAGATAATGATTTTATAAAATATCTTCTTCAAAAAGAATGTGATACAAGAATACAAAGTAATGACTTATTTACAGCACTTGACTTAGCATACTACTCTACTTATATAGATAGAGAAACTTTAATTATGTTACAAAAATTTTATTATATGAAATATCTTAATAATAAAAAAGGAAATTTTACAAATTTTGAAAAAACAAGAAGCAGTAATACATTTAATAAATCATTAATGCAACCAATAAAAAGTGGTCTATTTTCAAAATTTAATCTTAAAGTTGGTTTTTCTGATTCATATGAAAATGAATATAGTAAAAAGTATAACAATAAAATAAGTGGTAGAGATAAATTTTTTCAAGAATATGAAACAATGAAATTACCTATAAATAATTTAACAAGATTTATTACAGCTGATGAAGTATTAAGAAATGAAAAAAATTGTGACATACTTCATGACCCAACATATGATGATTATATTAAACTTGCATATAGAATATCATTGGTATGTTTTATTATTAATTTTAAACAAAAAAAAAATAGTGTATATTTTGTTTTGAGAACATAACTTTATACAAAAATATTATTAATATTCACTATGAGATATAAATATATAAAATTATTATTCTTTATAAAAGTAAAAGTGATACTTTTAATAATAACTTTTAGTTCCGTATTACATATATATATATAAATATTTTATTAATCTAAAAGTTGGCATAACTCTGCCTCCGGTAACTGTGCAACAGGCCTAACACCACTTAACAAAACTTTATCCTTCATAAATTCAGATACTTCATCATAAAATTTTGTATTAAAAGTTTCAACAGATCTAGTAAATATATGATATGTTGAACATTTATTTGGTCCTGATGTTTCAGCTAAAATCATATATTCATACTTATTTCTTAATGTTAAACCACCACCTTTAATTAAACAATAATTATTTTCCATTATATCCATATCACTTTTTATAATATTATCTTCTATAATTATTGTCCCATTCATCTTATGAATATTTCTATTTTTACCATCATCTCTAAAGAACATATTAATTTTTGTTTTTTTTGTTGATTTTGATGTTTTACCAATTTCCATACCAATACATGTAGCTGTTCTAGGTGATAAATTTGATGTTATAATACCACTTTCAAGTGACTTCATTTCCATTAATGTTAAAACAGTTGAAAATGTTTTTTTTATTACTGATGGATTTCCAAAAATTTCTGTCCATGGTCCTTTAATTTTTGTTAATTGTACTGGAATACAAGCATCACATATTTTATCATTCTCCTCCATCTCCTCATCCTCATCATCATTTTCATTTTTTAATAAATCAACTACAACCTCTTCCCTACTGTTTTCCTTTTTTCCAATACCTTCTTTTCTATGATTTTTCATTAAATCATAAACACCCTTGTCTGATGATATCATAGCACCTTTCTCAACTAAATATTTTTTTAATTCTCTTAATGTACTTTTATCTTTTTCTGTTAAACTACTGACATCACCATTTTCAGGTATTTCAATACCATATAATTGTTTAAAAATTTTTTTTAAATTTTTATTATTAGCTAACATTTCCCTATTTCCATCACCATGTTTTTCAGCAAAAGCAGCTCTAGCAGCTGTTTTGGCAGCATGTTGTCTTACAGGATCTCTGGCATCATCAAAAACTTTTCCCCCTGTTTGAGTATCCTCTACATGATTATCATTTCTATTTTCATCAAATGGATTATTAATTAAAGATGATACTGCTTGACTTTGAGATACATTAGGATCAACCTCAACTGTAGGAACACCAGCATACTTATTTTTCATTTTATTTAAAAATGCTTGTTGTTGTTGTTGCATAAGTAATGCAGCACCAGCCTGTTGATTTACCATAGCTTGTTGATATTTTCTTTGAGCATCTAAATATTCAATTTGTGCCTGTGAATAATGATTCACCTCATGTTGATGTTTTTGAAGATCTTGTAAATATTTTTGTTTACGTAATGCATTTATTGCTGCTGCACCACCAACACCAGCAGAGAGATTCTCTGTTATTGGGGTCATTAAACTAGCAACCATTTCTGGAGACAATCCAGATGGTATACTTCCAGCCATATCAGCAATATTACTAGATGATGTTGGAAATGAACCACTTAAACTATTTAAAGATTCTAAAGCTTTTCCTGCTGATGAGGATGAATATTGTTGTTGAATATTTTTATAAGCTTCTAATATAGGATCATTTGCAGAACCACCTCTCATACTAGATGGTGGAGCTCTACGTATTTCTGGTCCTGTCATTCCTTCATCAATAGATGATGATCCTTTATGTGAAGAAGTCCTCTCCATTTCTGGAAACATTGTTTTAACAAATGCTCCAGCTAAATTTACAGCAAGTCTATCTATAGCTAAAATAATTAAATTAAATAATTATTTCAAAGTTTTTTTTAAAAAAAAAAAATACCTTCATTAGCTTTTTTAGAAGTATCATCTTTTTTTTCTCCTTCATCCTCTGAATATACATTTATTATAGGAAGTAAAAAAAATAAAAATAGAAAGTAACAAATAAAATATTTACCAATCATATTTTTAATTTAAAAAAAAATTATTTTTTTTTCTAATAAATATGTATTGGTTAAAAAATAACTTTCTGTTTCTTAGGCTATATTCAAATATATGTATATATTAATTATAAAGTAAATATTATAATAGAAAAGTTTAATAAAAATTATATTTTTACCTGAAACAGATAATTTACAAAATTATAGTAACGACCTGATTTAAGTGGATATTTTAGATGATAATGACCTAAAATTTGAAGAAAATTTTCAAATAAATGTTAATAAATAATTTAAAGATATCCATGTTAAAAGTAGATATAGTTCATATTTTTTGGATACTATATATTTAATTTGACATGATAAGAAAGTGATAGATTAGTTTTAGGATAAGATTAAAAGAAAGAATAAATGTTTCATAAAGTAAAACTTTTTGTGAAATCGGTCATAATACTTATATATAAAGATGTTTAATAATTATTTGGCCTGGATCTATAGAAATATAAAGTTAAACTAAATAAAATTATCATTAGTAAAAAAGAGTATTATATAATGTTAAGGTCATGTACTTAAACTAATATATTACATTTATTTTTAGATATGGATAAAAGATGGTTTTCTATTGAAACCACATCCTATTGGTCTACCATGGAGAGAAGAAAAGGAGCTTGGTGTTGATATGGAGATTAATGAAATAAATAGACGTAGTATTAATAATTCTAAAAAAAAACCAAGTTTTTTATCATTAGCACAAAAAAATTGTTTTGAATATGGTTACCTTAATAATATATTAAAAAATTACCATGATTCAAGAAAAACAAGTAATAATAGTATCATTTCAATTGATTTTGATAAAAAACGTGATGACATATTTATGAGAAGTAAAGATAATTATAATAATTCTTTATTAAAAAGTGTATGTAAAAAGAGTGTTGATGATAATCGTGGAAGTTTTAATAATAGATATTCTAATTCTAAAGAAATTTTTTCTAAAAGTAACAATAATTTATTTGAAAATAAAAATAATATTCATAGGTAATTTTTATAATTTAAAATTATTAATAAATAATATATATATTTAGTCTTTCAATACAACCAACACAATTAAATACCAATAATTCATCTTATGAAGATTCTTATAATTATAAAAGATTTCCTTCAATAGGAAAATTGAGTTCATCATCATCAATAGTTATAAATCAACCAACTCAATTATCATCATCTTCAAATACTTTGTTACATCAACAAATGATATTAAATGATAATAATTCTTCCAAGACAAATGTTAATATATCTCAAACAGATAGAAAAAATTCAAAAAGAAATATACAATCAAACTTTAATTCTTCCATCAAACTTGATTCATTTACTGGAATTAATAGTGAAAATATAAAACAAATATTTTTAGAAAATGATCTTGAGAAATATATAGAAAAAATTGAACAACATGAAATTGATATGGAAATATTTTTAACATTAAATCGACAAGATCTTATAAATGTTTTTGAAATAAAAACTAAAACTGAAGATAATATACACTTAACAACAATGCTTAATTTAATAAAATATTATAAAAATCTTTACAATATAACATAAATAAAATATTGTACATAAAAACAAATTTATTACAAAAAAAGAAATAAAAAAAAGGAAATAAATAAAAAGTAATTCTTTTGTAATGACAAGATTGTATTATATTATTTTATCATTTTTTAAATGCTTCACTTTATAAATCAAAAAATTCATTTAATATATCCATTCCATCACCATCATCAATAGAAAGAGCATTATGGATAACTTGCGGTTGTACTAAATCTTGAGGTTTTGCATAATCAGAAATTTGAGTATGAAGATTATCAACAACTTTTTCAGCCAAATTTATTTCAGCTTGAGATGCTTGAATACCATGCGATAAGGTAACAGGTGGTCTCATGGATAATCTTTGATTTTGTAAATAATTTAAATCATTCAAATGTACATTTCCTTGCCTTTGCAATTCTTCAAGAGTTGTAAACTGTTGATATGTCTTCACTCCTATGAGATCTTTAATTTCTTTAATTATTCCACAATCTACGCCAATATTTTCAAGTGTTAGTATATTATCTATTAATTTGTCATCTGGCACATCTTTATATAAATCATATTTTGATACCTCTTCATCATCTGAATCTGAATCATCTTTTGTCTTAAATTCTTCCATGGTTTTTGAATGTTCACCATTTGTAATTTCATCTAATAATTCATTAACTATTTTAATATATGACTCATCACAATCTTTAATTGTGTTCATCATTTGAAAAGCCAAACCTGTATTTTCACGACTACCATAACAATTATAAAACATATCTGAATCTTTTTTTGTCATTGAAGCCCATGTTGAATCATATTGTGGTGCAAATGTTGTAAATGGACCATAATCAAAGTAACCAATGGGTGTTTTAGCTAAAGCTATTGGTTCATAATTTGTTAATAAACCAGGTGTACCCCTTTCTAATTTTCCTACTAAATCACCAATCGTATAACTAGTTCTTCCTACATGTTCATCACTTAAAACATTTAAAACTGTTGCACCATTCTTATTATCCAAAAAAGCTAATTTTCCTTTTAATTTTGGAACTTCTGTCGTTAATTTTGTATTACCATTTGACAAATCACTAAATTTCTTTCCATCATCATCAAAAATAAAATGCCTTAATTGTTGGGAACTTCGTCCTCTAGGTGGTATAATAGGATAAACTTTAGGTGGTTTTAAACCAGCTTCTTCGTGGGTAACTTGTCTTCCAAATGGAAGAGATACTCTTAAATATTCTAGGTATTTTTCTGAAAAATAATACTTTGCTATTCCTTGAAGTTTAATAGCAGCAAAATAATATATTGTTGTTGGTGCATTATATATCATAGCATTTTCAGAAATTAAATTAACATCGTTCTCCATGTCACGTACTGTTTTATATAAACCATCTTCAATTTTTCCTCTTATTGTAAGAAAATCCATTGGATTAGTTATAATTTTATCATATTCAGGTGCATCAGCAGATGAAACAGGATATGCAAAATATTCTTCTGGATCTTTTGCTGATAACTTCCTTAATATATGATTACAAAATAATTGAAATGGTGTATAAGACCTATAATTTGGTTTTCTATTTATTACAGGAGGTGATTCAACAACTGTACTTAATTTAGTTGTTCCCTCTTCATTAATTAATGCTTTTAATTTTCTTTCCTCCCTTTCTTTTTCTTTTCTTTCTCTTTTTTCAGTACTTCGTTTTTTTTTTAATCCATTTGTTGATATACTATCTGGACTTTCAGCACGTTTTGTCTTCCTCCTTTCACGTTTACTAGAAGATCCACCCATAATATCAAATTCTTGTTTTAAATTTTCACTATTCCCATTATCTGATTCATCATTTGTTCCATCAAAACCATCCCCTTTATCACTTCTTGGTGTTGATAAAATAGATTTTCGTTTACTTGATTTTTTTAATGCTAAAATAAATAAATTTAATTATAAATATTAAATAAAAATATTTTTATATTAATCTTACATGGATCAAGAGGAGGTCTTCCTCGTTTTCTAGTCACTTGAACTGTTGGTGTTGATTCTTCTGTTTTAACACTTGGAGATTTTTCTTGAATATTAATATCAACATTATCTATCTCCTGATTTTCCATATTTTTTTTATTAAACTAAAAAAATTTATAATAATAATGTTATTATAGTACAAAATAAAGTAAAATTATTCATATTATATAAATAATTATAACTATAAAATTAATCAAATCTACTACATTTAAAAAAAAAAAAAAAACCAAACAAAAATTATTGAATAACTTTCTCTTAACAATATATTCTTTGGTAACAAAATTCACAGTATAATTTTTTATCACTATATTATTATTGAGTGTGTTTTAATAATGATCAACAGTATTTAAAATATATTTGATATACATATACACAAATTTTTGTGTATGTGCATATGTAAAAATATGTTTCAGACAACAAGCCAAGCAAACGGACGCATATCTAATTTATATTGGAGAAATATGTATAATGTTCTGTGTAGATGCCTGGCACAAGAGCCTACCTTCATTATGGGTATATCACTGTTTTCTCTACTATTTTATGTTACACTCTTGTACACACACATACGCAATCAGTTCTAATATACATATTTTTCATCCCAATTCAAACAATTGCTAGTAATTTTGCATTATCATTAATTATCTAATTGTTTCTATTATTTTTACAGGCATATTATGTCCCAACAGGGTCATCAACAAAAAAGAAAGATAGATGAAATAAAGAAAATTGCCTTAAGTATTAGCAACCAGAATAAAAATATTTCACTTGAATTGTTAAAAAATCTTCAATACAGGCAAGCTGTTGACCGGTATGTTTTGAGTTCCTTTTCTTCTTTGTCTTTTTGATAGAGAAATAGATTATATTTGTATAGCATTTTATTCTTGAAAACTTTTTTTTTTATATTTGATAATAAAAAGATCATTGATCTTATAAATAAAATATATTTAATAATATTTAATTATTATGAAATTTCAGGTTTATGGAAAAATGCAAAAGTTACTTAGAAGGCAGTTCTAGTGATGATGCAAAATTAATTCTTTCTGCAATGTGGAACTATGGTGTTTATGGACAGGCCAAATTTCTGAGAAGTCAAATGCTATCTGTTGATGACAAACCATATTTTATACAATTTTTTCAAAATTCTATAAATTTATTTGGTGAAATTGTACAGAATTATCCTTCTCTTGATTATCAATGTCGTATGAAAATGGGTGATCTTTGCAGATATGTGTATGATATAGATAAAGATAATAAGATTTATATTGAACGCGCTAAATGTTATTACGAAATGTTATATAAGAGTAATATGGAAAATGGACATGTTCTTAATATGATTGGTTTAGTTCAAATTGAATTAAAACGTCCTTTACATGCTTTGCAGATATTTTTTAGAGTACATATAAAATTTAGTAATTATAATAACGGTATAGAAAATGCCAGACAATGCCGTCCAACTTCTGATCGTGAAATGGATAATGATTTTGTTAAAAAAGTTGTTTTATTTTTAAAAAGTGATATGGATGTTGATGCCATGCAATTTACACAATTTATTCCTCCATATGTTTCACAAACTGATGTTGAAGCATTATTTGATTTTTATCTTACTACTGTACTTCTAACAAAAATATCACTTTTCCAAGTTGTTAGAAAAGAATCAAATGAGATAAAAGATCAAAAATCAATTATTTTTATGATTCAAACAACTAATGAATTTACACAATCTATATTACGTTTTTTGAATAAACAACCTGTCGATACAACAGAAAAAGGAAAAGCACTTCAAATTTTATTATGTTGTTGTATGATAGATTATTTTGATTTGTTTTTTAATTTAGCACCTATACAAGAATTAAAAATTCCACCTTTGGAAAAGGATAATGTTAATAAATTGGCATATCAATTTTGTGATTGTGCTAATAATATATTTGGTTGTGATTTAGAAAAAATATACAAATTAGATTGGAGTAAAAAAATGTATTTTTGGAATACACGCCATCCATCATTAACACAACATTTAAATATTGCCACATCTGTATCTGCTTGTTTTATCAATGAAATACGCAGAAATGCTAATAGTAGTATTGTAGTAGAAAACAATCAATTTGCTATTAAAGATAATTGCCTTTCAATTGGGGGGATTAATGGAGAAAGTATCTCACGTGCTTATTTTCGTCATGTTGAAAAAGTAAGATTTGCACAAACCATGATTCCTGCTTATCTGGTACCAACAGAAGATGTCTTTATACATCATCTTGGTTTTTTAAAATATATGAAAAATAAGAATAATGTTCAGATATGTGTTGATCCATATGTTGTTAGAGCACTTGATTCACAAAAAAATGTTGATCGTGGTGCTAGAGCTGCTTTGTCATGGTTAGTTGAAAATGAAAAAGATATTATACATTTTGACAATATCTATGTATTTCCAAAAGATTTTCCTGAGGTAACCTCTAATAATAGTCAATCATTGAGAAGTATGGTTTGTAATTCTGAAAGATTTTTAAAAAAAATTGGTAACCCAAAGGGTAGTGAGTATGTACTTGCTGTTTTGATGGTTTATAGGGATGCATATGGAAGAATTTCAACTAATGAAAATATGCAAGATTACTCTTACGAAAATTCTATTATTCATGTTGATAATTCTGGTAAGTTTTTTTTTTACTAATAAAAGTGCAATTATATAATTAATTTTATGTAATTAATTTTCTTATTATTATGTAAAATATTGCATTTATTTATTGTTTTTTTTTTATTATTAATACTCTTGAAATTAATTAATATTTTTAGGTATTCTTATTACAACAATAATGAAGTTTAAACATTTGATTGATTTAGTAAATCCTAATTCAATTCGCTAAGTCATTACTGCTTTTATTATTTACTAAATTACTTGACGCTTGAGTCTATGAAAGTACCAGCTTATCATTGTCCTTTTATTTATTAAACTAAAAAAAAGGATGAATATTTTTTATAAAAAAGGAGAACGTGATAACATTGAAAATAACAAAAGATTAAGAGGATTTCTTCTGAATAGAAAATTTAGGATGACGATTGTTTCCATATACAGAAAATAGCTGAACATATGACTCAAAATGACAAATTTTTAAAAATAAATACAAATTTCTATATTTAAAAAACGAATTGTATTTTTTATCATAATAAATTCACGTTAGATTTAATAAATTGTACTTTTAATGTGATCAATTATAATAATATATAGTTGAGATAAACAATAAAGTTATACTTTTAATAAGTAAGTAAAGACTAAATACAATATAAAAAAATTGTACCTATTCAATAAATTTTTTTTTCTCTTTTTTCCTATAATTTTTGATTTTTTAGCGTAAAAAAAAATTTTATTTAAAAAGTCATTTTAGGAGTCTCCAACTTTAAAAGAGATCCAAAAGTTTTATTTATGTAAAAAAAATTTTTTTTTTTTTGCCTTTTATTTTCTTTTATTTCTCTTTTTCCTCTTTTTTCTTATTTTTTTCTTATAGCTTTTTGTTTTTTAGTGTAGAAAAAAATTGTTTCAAAATTTCAAATATTTTTTTTTATCTGATTCCCCATGTTTTTTTTATGTTAGAAAAACTAAGAAATTTTGAAAAAAAATTTTATTTACAAAAGTTATTTTAGGGGACACCAGATCTAAAAGAAATCAAATGTACATTACTTAAAAAAATAATGTGGTATATATATATATATTGATGGCAAACATAAATGAGATTCTATTTTTTTATATTTTGATCAGGATATGACACTGGATGGTCTCCTCAAATACATTAAAATGTTAAAAAAAAAAATAACAATCTTTAAAGGTATGATAAATTATATGCAAATAGTAAATTTTAAGATTAATAAATCTGCATTTTTTTTTAAAGTTATTTTCACTTCTCAAGTTTATTATAATTTACTTCATATACTGTAGCTTTCTTTTCTCCTGATCCTGTTACAACATACTTGTCATCTGCTGAAATATCACATGATAACACACTACTATTTTCTTTTAATTGAAATATGTTTGCACCATATGGAGCTCTCCAACAATTTAATACATTGTCTTTTCCTGTTGATATAAAGTATTTTCCTGTACTGGCAAATTTTAATGACAATACACAACTATCATGCATATGAAGTGTATATTTAGATCTATTAACATGATTTAAAACTTCAATTGTTGAATTTTCCATTCCTACAGCAACCCAATCATCTGTAGGTGAACAACCAAGTGAAAATATTTGATGACCAAATTCAAATAATTCTAATTGTGAATTTTCCCTTAAATCCCATGATTTAACAGTACTATCTAAACCACCAGTCCAGAGAGTATATCCATCAAAAGATAAATCTACACATGATGCTCCTTCTTGATGGCCAGGTAAAGTTGCAATAAGTTCTTGTGAATCAATATTCCATACATGTATTTTTCCATCAGCATTACATGAATAACAATATTTGTTATCTTTGGAAATAGCTAAAGCATAACAAGCTTGACTATTACTATCTAATTCACATTTTATTTTTTGAGCCTAAAAAAATTAATATTAATTATATATTTTTAAAATAATTAATATAAATTACCTCTAAATCCCAAATAGTTATTTTACTTGCTTCTCCACCAACAATTAAAGTACTACCGTCTGAAAATAGTTTACAAGACCTAATATAATTATCTTTTAAACAGTCTAATGTATGTAATGGTGATTTAACACCATCTGTTTTTGTTGTAATATCCCAAATTTTGACACATCCTTTACCACCAGTGTAAACATTTTTATTTTGATTGTCAATTGTCACAGCACAAACCACCTCACCATGATTTAAAGTATGAGCAACTGTGAAAGTTGATGGAATACCGGGACCTGTAAATGCATCTGAAGGAAAGTTAACTGGTTGATATGAACCATTAGAATCTGTCTTGAAACTATATGATGGTTTAACATTTGGGCCTCTTCCAGTTAATGCCATCATATGTGCTTGAAGAGTAGGATCAAGAATATTAATATTTGACCTTCCAGCGGCAAATGATGCTAAATTAGGATTTGAGAGTAATTGTGAAGCCATAGCATCCATATCAGTTGTTGCTGTATTATTAGCATTAAATTGTTTCAAAGCATTTTTTGAATCTGAACTAAGATTTGAGTGAACTGATTCACGACCTTCCTGCTTAATTCCATTTGATGAATTTAAACCACTTTGTGGATTACTATTATCATCATTTGATACATCTATTTCTAAATCACCCTCACTATCCTCGAGGCGTTGTTTCTTTGATGATGAAGGTTCCATTGATGGTGATTTTGATTTTGTTCTTGATTGTGATCTAGTTTCATTGTTACCAAGAGATGATAAATTATTAGGTGTTGTAATAGCAGGAGACATTGATTGTTTTAATAAATTCATATTAAGAGCAGGATTCATATTTGCAGCAGCAGCAGCTGCATATGCAGCCATGGCAGCTTGATTCATACCACCAGGACCACTTGCCGCCATTGCAGCAATAGCAGCAGGATTACCTAACATTCCCATATTTCCCATCATTCCCATTTGTTGTTGATGTAATGTACTATTCATTATTTGTTGGATTTCTGAAGCAGATATTTGTTTGGCTCTTTCACTAGCTGTCAAAGCAGATGATTGATGATCAGCAGGCAATAATGGTATTACGGAATTCAAAATTGCACTAAGTCTTTTATTAATTTCCATTTGTTTATGCATTTCCATACTAACATTAGTAGACATTTCAAAATACATCATATAATGTCGCTGAAGTGTATCTTTTTCCTGTGATACTTTATCTAATTCAACTCTTAATTGTTGAAGTTGATTATTCATTTGATTGAATTCTTCCTTAATTCTATCTAAATAATCAGGTATTGATGATTTAAATCCACCAGGATTAGGTACTTGAAAATTGTTGGGAGGCATATTTCCGTTACTTACAGGATGACGCCCAGGAAACATAGTAATATTTGTATATTAATTAGTGTATTAATAAAATAATAAACAAAAAAAATATTATAATATTTGTTTTTGAAACTTGTAAAATTGAACAATTACTAATTCCTCTAATTAATATATATTTGAAATGTCAAATCAAGTATAGTTGTAAAATAATGTATTAAAAAAAAAAAGATTCCTTTTTCTTTATGATAATTAAAATTAGTAATAATAAAAAATTAGTAATAATTCTTTTTTGTTCTTTGTATATATCTTGGTATAGAAAAACAAATAATAAATAATATACAAAGGGCAATGATATTAAAACTTTCTTGATACTTCTTTAGTTTAAGAAATCGTATTTTTTTTTTATTTATAATATAGTTTTTAATATTTCAATTGAAAATGAATGATTGATAAGTTATTAGTGCAATATTCTGAAAAACCGTAAAAAAATATATATATAGTTTTTTAATTCCAATATTGTTTCTTTTATTTGAAGTTAATTTTATTGATAGTTAATGAGTATATATATGATATTGGTAATATCTTTTTTCTTTTAATGTAGGATAAGGAAATATATTTATTCAATTGTCGTTTTATATTCTCCAAAAAAAAAAAAAAATATTTAGTTAGTAAAAATTATAAAAGTCAAAAAATATATACTACTTTACGTATCCCTTATTATATTAAATGGCTTTTCAATAAAAATACTGTGTTAATTTCTTGAAGTGTCCCGAAGGCACTATCACTAAAAAAGAAAGAATGATTAAATGTCAGTTAAAAATTGAATAAACGCGAATAATGCTAAATACACTAATAAGTATATCTTCAAAAATAATTATATATTGGTTTGGGATTAAATTATAGAAATTAGGAAATTTTTAATTAAAAAATAATAAAAATGAATAGAGTTTTTTGTTTCATTATCCAAAGAACTAACATTTATCTTCGTATATTCTCTCTTTTCTTCACTTATTCGTTAGCGACGCGACATACAAATATATATTTATATTATCGGTATGTATATATTATATGCCACAGTTCGCAATCAACGAACGCATACGCATATATTTTTTTTTTGATTTTAAGGTCGCGCAACTTTCCTTCAATTGCAAGTTTTAAACATTTAAAAAATCAACGTAGTATGAAAAAGTTTGTTTATATAAATGTTATGCGTGTTGTTAGTTATAATGTACAAATTATACAAAACGGCCTTTCCTCTATCAACATAGATTTAACTGACATTGGCAGAAGAATGTAAAACATATTATGTAAAACACATATATGTCAGATGCTTGAAGACGTGTAACATAATACATATAAGTAGAAAAAAAGGTGTCGATTATTAAATAGATATACTCTACCCACCAAAATAGTTAAATGTTAAAAAAAACTCTTTACTAAGAATAGAAAAAAAAAAAAAAATAATTTTTTTTTGGGAGGTCTTAAAATAATAGCATAATTTAAAATGAGAATTTGTTTTATAAAAAAAAAGCACATTGGTTATTTAGTAAATAATTAAAAATATATACAAAAACATGAGTGTTAAAAAAAAAAAGATATACATTCTCCATTTCACACTCTAGTAGATAGTTTTTTTTTCAATATATAGTTACAGGTAATATATATATATATATAACATACATATTATCATAAATAAATTTTATAAATTTTTATTCATTAAGATAAATAAATTTTAGAAAAAAAAAAAAGATACGGTGTAATATTAAAAATTGTATATTTTAAAGTTAAAAATACAAAAGTTCAAGAAATAAAAAAGATCAAATTATGATAAACTATTTCCTTAACAACTACAAAATGCTCAAAGAACTAATAAATATATTTAGAATGTAACTTTTTATATTAAACTGATAAGAAGGTGACACAAAAGAAGAATTAAAAGTTTCATTTTTAAGATTACATAGTCAGTCTAGTATAGAATTGGTACTTATATATAATAAGATATAACGAAGTAAAAATATATATATATATATATAACATAATGGTCACAGAAGATGATTAGAATTCTTTAGAAAAAAAAAAAGAAAAAATAAATAAGTATAATAATTTTAAATAATAGATATCTTTACTTAATAACTTTTTTTTTATGGAAATGAAAAGAATGATTAATTATTATATGAATTATTTTACATATATAATAAATTAAAGAAAATAATATCGTCATTTCTTTTTTATTTTAATGGTTAATATTTTACAAACTTAAATTATTTTATTATAATAAAAATTGAAAGAGTTGTAGGTTAAATTATCATAACATTTCATTAAATTATTGTTATATAAATGTAATGTTTTTTAAATTTGTTATTTTACACACAAACTATTTTTAGTAAAATAAATAACTTTAAAAAAATATATTTCGTATCATTCAATTCATCTTTCACGCCATCATTAAAATTTCATTCTCAGTAAATTTTTTAAAATAAAAAAATCTTAAAAAAAAAGTACATAAAGCTTAGTACAAGATTAAGATAACCTTTACTATTCAAATATAATAATAAAAATATAATCATTATAAGATAAATCATCTCAAATAATTATTATAACATAATTATAATGTAAAAAAAAAACAATAGAGGTATGAGAGATATTCTTTCATAATAACAAGAAGAAACAACTAAAAGTATTTGTTGAATAGAATTAAAATACTTTGAAATATTAAACGATTATAGATAAAGTCTATTATTTAAAGTTAAAATAATTTCCTTTGAATGCTTTTATGATAGGAAAAGAAAAAGATATTGAAAATGATACGGTCGCAGTATTTTTATAAGCATATGTCTATATATATATATATATTCATATATACAAATTTAACAAAACATTAACAATAATGGCAAAAAAGAAGTTATATTAATATATTATATGACAAAAATAGAAAAAAAAAAATTGATAAAAAATAATAATAAAGAAGAAAAAAGAATATATTTTATTTCTGTATAATAATATATATATATATATATATATATCTTTTATATAATTTTATATTTAGTTTTTAAAAAAAAAAATATAAATATATAAATAATATTCTCAAATAAAATAAGCATTAAAAAAAAATCTTTTTTCTAATAATTACACAAATGAGATTAGTTTTAAAAATATTATACATAATGTATTACTATACTATATATATAATAATAATATAATGGTATAAAAATAATAAAATTGAATCTATAAAATTATAATATAAATTTAAAAAGGATAATAATAATATGATGTTAGTGTAATAAGAATAAAGAAGTAAAAAAGTTTCGGCAATGTAAATGTAGTTAAATGTGACGACATATATTTTGAGACAAATGTCCATATGGTTAAATGCAAACATTCAAAGTTAGTATATAGAAAAGAGGTTTAATCTTGTGATAACTATATACTAAGATGAAAAAGTACTATCTTAGCTTTTCATGGAAGACACTATCAAAATCCAATTATTAAGAGAAAGCAGCTGGTTATGGCATAAAATGCGCACTTGTTATTTTAGTTACATTATATATTAAATGAGGTTAAAACTGACCAAGCGCTGAATTATTATTATAGAGTAAAACAAACATGTATTATATGATTTAGATATGAAGATATATATTATTATTATTATATATATATATAACATATATATATATGTAGATCCAAAAGGTTCTTGTCTAAGAATACTATTAACTTAACGATTGATTGTACAATTTCAAAAGTTAATGCGATGATCACAAAAACTCAACAAGCTGTTTTATATGTATATGTACCTCCATATGTCGTTAAAATGTAGCGGTAAAAAGTTATGTTGATTTAGGACAAATATGACACTTAAATTAAAAAAAAAAAAAACAACATAATTTTACCCGCGTCAAAACTTCATTTCCTCCTACTTTTATATATCATACATTTCCCTTTTTCTTAACTATCACATCTTATTTAAAATGAATCTTCTTAATTAATATAATTTTTTTTTTCTTTATACAAGAAAAGAAATAAACAAAAATAAATTAAATTATTCAAAAGTATAATTAAATTTAAACATGAACTATTTTTTTATTCTAATAATGATAAAAAAATAAAATAAAGTAATATTACACATCATTACCAATTACCAAATTTAATAAGCTTTTAAAAAATTAAAAAAAAAATAATAAAAAAAAAATAAAAACAAAAAGATAATATTAATATTTATAGTAATAAAATGTATTATATTTTAAATAACATTTTACAAAATAAAATTACAAATTATACATGATTGTAATTTTTATCATCATCTTCTTGTCATATTAAGTGCAAATATTTTAAAGAAGATTATATATAAATTATCTTAACTAATATCAATATAATAATATTAAATAACCTAAATATTTGAACATAAATATATATATATATATTTTTTTTTATTATCTCATTTAATTTATATATATTACTAGTTTATTCTATTGTTATTTTATAAAAATATATATAAAAAAATTCATTTAACTTCTTATCTTTTCTCACGTCTTACACTTTTTGTTTAATATTTATTTATTAATATATTTTTTTAAAAACATTTAATATATTAATTTTAATATAAAATATAGCTTTAAGTTAAAAGATATTATATAAAATACTTGTTAAGTACTTTAATTTATTATATATATATATATTTTTTTTTATTATAAAAATAATATAATACAAATTCTATAAACAACAGTTTATGTCTAGAATATTGTATATTTAAAATAATGGTGGAGTAAAAAATTTGTTGCTTATTATATTAAACAAATTTCCATCTGGTAATAACTTTTTTTTTTATTCTTTGATTTAGTGAAATATAAAATATTAAAGATAATAACAAAATATGGCATTTCTTCTTAAGTATGTGTCAAAAAAAAAAAGAATATATTTGTAAAACATTTTTAATAAATTAATAAAATATTCTCTTCTAATAAAGTAATAAGAAGTATAAGAAATGTCAAAAAGTTTTTGATGAATAAAATATATTTTGGCACCTACAAGTAATATACATTGAAATATAATTTTATCCATAGAATATATTTTTCCTTTAAATAAACGATTTTCTTCTTTTTCTTCCTGGTTCATTTTCTATCATCCCCCTCCTCATAATATCAAAAATGTGTGTATGAAGAAATTGAGTGATTGGGTAAAAAAATGTATTATAATAAAATATATTTTCTTTATACTATATATACTACTGCCAACCTCGGCGTTATAAATAGAAATATATTCTAATAAATATTATGTAAAAACTAACATATTCAATTATTTTATGCCATTTCTATATGATGGTAAAATTTTATAAGAATAATATAAAGAAAATTATAAATAACTATGATTTTTTTTTTATATTTAATATTGACAGATTTATACTATTTTGATATAAATGATAAATTTATGAAAATGATAACTTTTATTATACAATCATTAATAAAAATGAAAGTAAAAAATTATATATTTATAAAAATAAATAAATAAATTGGCATATTACATATTGTCATCAAAATGTAATATCTCTTTTTATAGAAATTAACAAACTCAACATCAATTTTAAGAGATAAAAAAAAAAAATTTAAAATGTTATGGTATAAAACCTTTTGTTAATTGATGTTAAATTTATTTCACATAAATTAAAACATTATTCAATGTAATATAAATGTTAATTGCCAAAATTTTGATTGGTAAATAGTTATTTGTGTCTACAACATTGAAGATGATAATAATGAAAAAGTAATCATTAAATAAAATTTTTTGGTTTATCTACCAAAAAGAAATTAACTTTTT
Source organism: Strongyloides ratti (assembly GCF_001040885.1). Classification (NCBI taxonomy): domain Eukaryota; kingdom Metazoa; phylum Nematoda; class Chromadorea; order Rhabditida; family Strongyloididae; genus Strongyloides; species Strongyloides ratti. The sequence continues at coordinate 9,717,866 of NC_037308.1, forward strand.
TTTCTTTCAAGATGAAAAGTAATCTTTTGAAGAAGTTGTAAATGTTTAAAAAGACTTGTTAACTTTTTCTTTTCAAGTACTTCTTATATTATTGTTAAAATAGTTTATTGATGATTGTAAAATAATAATAATAAAAAAAAAATATATATATAACAGAAAAGAGATATATCTATATATAATATATATCTATTTATAATTAATAAAAATTTCTCAATGGTAATTAATAAAAAAAAAAGAAGAAACAATAATAAAAATATGTTAAAAAAAGATTAACTCCGTAATAAATTTTTATAAATAAAATAAAGTTATTAGCAAATATAATTCTATTTAAAAATAAATTTTTTTTTTCATAAAAAAAATGTACTTTTTAAAAATCACTTCTTAGTATATTTAAAAATATGCATGAATCTATATTTTAAATATAATATTTTATAAGATGTATAAAAAGCCATAAACTTTAAGACATTTTGCTAAGAATGTGTAGCATGCTTTATCTACTTACTTTTTATTGTAATTTTTAATGGAATACTTAATTTAGCATACAAATAGATAAGATGAAACTAGATATATGTTGGGATTAATTTTTTCAAATATATATATATATATATATATATTTTAAATAAAAGAATTACTTGTAAAAATGGGTAGAACATAACATTGTAAATAATAGTGTAACTCCATATATATATTAACATTAAATTTGATATTTGAGATTGAAGATATCAAAAAGTCATAATGATAATATGATTTTTAAATGTTTGGTCAATGTTGGTATTTAAATTATGGTTCCATATATACTTCAACTGATTCTATTACCCTGGAGAGGATAAAAAAAAATGTACTTTTTTGCAATTCTAAATTTATAGAGAAACTAAATACGTAGTTATTTTATTGCTTTTATTTATGAGTATATATATATAATATTATACAGTATAGGAGTAATTAATAAAGTATATTTAATTTTAAAATAAAAGATTAATACGTAAATAAAATACATTTAAGAACTACTATTAAGTAACTTTTTTTTTTTTATAAAGTTAAAGAAGTTTTTAATAAATGGTTAAATAAAAAAAAAAGAAACAAAAATAGATGAAGCGTATCTAATTAACAAATTGAACAAGTAAACCATAAAAATTTTAAACTAATTCTGAAGATTAGTTATTTTCAAAAAGAATTAACAAGGCAATATCTTATTATCTTAATTATACAAACGTCCTTCCTCTTCATAAAATATTTGAAAATACTTTAAAAAGAGATATATTAAATATATATGCATCTAATATCAATTAAATGTGCGAATAAAAAAAAAAAAAAGTAATTTATTTAGCATTTACAATACCATATTTTATAATCACACTGGTAGAATGATTAATTAGTTGTAAAACAAAACGATTATATTTAAACCTGTCCCTCATTTTACAATAATAAAACAATTGATTATATATTTATACAATTTTTTTTTTTATTAATGAACAATGATGTATGCGCATATAATTGAATTGTTAAAAGACTAGAAAAATATATACATATGTATATATTTATCAGTAAACATCATAATCTTCTTTACTCTTTTTCTATAATAAGAACTAACATTAGGTATAAAATTCTATAAATAGAAAAAATCCCTAAGGATTTTTAATTTAAACAAGAATAAGCATCCTACTAAAAAATATTTTCATGGATTTTCAACTGTATATATGTGCATATATGTTTTATTAACTAAATATATTGTTGATTTCTGTATGCAAGACCTATTGTTTTCTGATGGAGGGAATACATTTAATATAAGGTCAACATCTAAATAATATTATCTTTATTCCAAAAAATATTTTATTATCAAATTTAACAATTGATATTTTAAAATATATAAGCTATACCATATATATATATATATATATATATATATGTTAAAAAAAATCATTAATAAAATTTATTAAAAGTACAATACAATCGTTGGCAATTTTAAGTTTAAAAAAAAAACCCAAACAGTATGATTTTTAAATTTTAAATTTATTTTAAAGAATAGGTTGGAAAAATCTTTTTAATGTTTAAAAATTAAACACAGTCAGACTAAAAAAAACTCCCTTCTTAATTTTTTTTTATATTTAAAAAAAAAGAAAAAATTAAATGAACAATGTAGCTACTAAAGTAAACGGCATCCGTCAATTACAATCAAAAAAAAAAATATATTACAAATGACATGATTTATTAAAAGAAAGAAAAAAGGATATATAGGAGGGAAATGATGTCTATGAAGAATATATAAAATTAAAAAAAAAATTTACATATTTCAGAGATGATGTAATATCTTTAAATGGCAAAAAATCTTTTGTTAATATTAATGAAACCTTTTTTTTATAGAAACATGGAATCCTATCACAATAGAATAGTAATAATATGATATTAAGTAATTTTATCATAACTAAAATTTTTTTTACTAATAATAAATTTATATTTTAATATAAATACTATGACATTATATCATGTAATCAAATATCAATTAAATAACAAAAACAAAAAAATAATAATTTACAAGATAAATTTATATATTAACTAATTAAAAAACAACAACAAAAAAGTATTATATTGTTATAAAAAAAAATAATAACTACTACTATAAATGTTGTACAATTAATTACTAAATAGCTTTTGTATCAATTGTAACAGCATGCCATTGTGATATATAATCTTTTAAGGCTCCTGTAACTAACTTATGTTGTTGAATTCTACTTTTTCCCTTAAATTCTTCACTTTCAACATATATTTTAAAGTGTTGACCGCAACCTCCAGATACATCTTCAGTAGTTATTTTCACAGCTTTTGGAAAGGATTCCTTTAATACTTTATTAACAGCTTCTTCCATATTAGTTACTACTTGAGAAGATAATTTACGTAAACTAAAAGATAAATGTCTAAACATACGTAGTTAATTAAATTCTTTTATTATCTACAAAAAAAAAATCCATTATATTTTTATGATAGATAAGAAAAATTACAATATAATGAACATTATTCCATAACAATCAAAACATTCTTTTAAAGAATTAATCTTATCAAATATTAATTTTTTTATACCCAAAAAATAACTAAAGATTATTTCTGAATGTCATTACTTTCTAAAATTATTCCTTCATTAGTATCATCTAATTTTGTAGTAAGAAGAATGACACAAACATCAATAAATAGATGTAATCTTGTAGCTGTCCTCCAACTAACCAGTACCCATGACATGGAAGATAATTATAAAATATGTAAAGATATGATAATAAGAGCAAAAAAAAGAGGTGCTGCAATGGTATTTTTACCTGAGTGTTTTGATTATGTTGGTCGTAATAAGGATGAAACAATAAATATGGCTATTGATATTAATGGTGAATATATTGGAAGATTTAGAAAATTAGCTAAAGAAAATGATATATGGTTAAGTTTAGGTGGTTTTCATCAAGTTGATCCAAATAAAAAAGTTCTTCCTTTTAATAATCATTGTATAATTGATAATGAAGGAATCACAAGAGGTGAATATCAAAAGTTACATCTTTTTGATCTTGAAATTCCTGGAAAAGTTAAATTACTTGAGTCTGAGTTTAACTCAGCCGGTAAAACTATTCCATTACCAGTTGAAACACCTATTGGAAAAGTTGCTATGAATATTTGTTATGATGTAAGATTTCCTGAATTAGGATTAATTCATAGAAAAAATGGTGCTGAAATATTAACATATCCTTCAGCTTTTACAGTACCAACAGGTTTAGCACATTGGGAAGTATGTTTATTAATTTAAAAAATATTACCCTTTTATTTTTAATAATAATTTTAGAGTCTTTTACGTGCTCGGGCAATAGAAACACAATCATATGTAATAGCTGCTGCACAAACTGGATCACATAATCCTAAACGTTCCTCATACGGTCATGCTATGATTGTCGATCCATGGGGTGCTGTTATTGGGCAAGCTTCAGATACTGTTGATATATGTTTTGGTGAAATAAATTTAGATTATCTACAAAAAGTTCGTCAAAATCAACCTGTATTTGATCATCGTCGTAAAGATATCTATATGTTAGTTAATAATGAACAACAAAAATTATATGATAATGACAATTATATGTTTGCTAATATTAAAATTCCAAAAAATCACGTATTTTATAGGAGTAAATATACTTATGCATTTGTCAATATTAGGCCAATTGTTAAAGGCCGTAAGTTTAAAGATATCAAAATATCATGATATTAAATTGTTTATTTTATTTATTTAGATGTTTTAATATGTCCTATTAGATATGTAAAAAGGCTTAGTGATTTAACAGATGAAGAGACTTGTGATATATTTTTAGTAGCAAAAAAAATTCAAACAGCATTAGAAAAATATTTAAACAGTACTGCTTGTACAATATCTTGTCAAGATGGTATTGATGCAGGACAAAGTGTGGAGCATGTTCATATACATATTTTACCTAGAAATAAAGATGATTTTGGAGATACTCCAGATGCTATATATAAAGAAATTCTTGAACATGATAAAGATGGTAGAGTTGGAAGAAGTGATGAGGAGATGTCTCGTGAAGCAGATGAATTTAGAAAACTTTTTTATACTTCTTAGTAACATTTTACATATAAATTTTATTTAAAATTAAGATAAAATAAAATAAAATAATTAATATGTATATTCGGCTTTAAAATTTTTTGCCATAACACCAAAAGGATTATTTGCTACACAAGCATATATACCCTGGTCACCCATTGTTGCTGGATCTATTTCTAATTTACTCCAAATTTCATACTCATTTATTACTCTTTCATAATACTTAAAATAAAAATTAATTTTTTTTTTATTAATTATTATTTTTTAAAATAAAACATACATGTATATTATTTCGTTGTTGCATTTCAGCACCCTCCTTAAACCATTTAATATTTGGTCTTGGATCACCTTTAGCTCTACATATCAAAACTAATTTATATCCTAGTCTAAATGCTTGAGCAAAATGTGAACCTGTTATAATTTGTGCACTCTATTAAAAAAATATATTAAAAAAAAGGGCAAACTATTTTTCCTTACTCGATTATCAGAAAGTTCATTTTTAATTAATGAAAATTCAGCAACTTGTGCCATTTGTAAATTAGTTTTACCTTTATTTTTTCCACCTCTTCTTGCACCCCGAGACTGAATTAATATAGCAAAAGATAATATTATAAAAAGAATTATTAATAAAAATCTTGTTTTTATTAATATTTTAAACATTTTTATAAAATAATCAATATTAAAATATTCTTTCAAATAATATTTTAAATAAACCAAGAAAATAAAATGATAGAAAAGAAAGAAGTTTATCAATATGTTTTTATAAATATATTGACTGCCACCAACATTTTAGAAGAAGAGGGGATATTTTAAATATATGCCAATATAAAATATACATAGATAAAAATGAAAAAATATTTTACTACATATTCATTGTGATGATAATGTAAAAATAATTTGATAAAAAAAGTTTAATAAAAAAAGTTGTTATTAAGTATGTTAATTTTGTAAATCAGACTTCAAAGTAATTGTTTTTTTTTTGTAAGCTTTAATATATAATTAATCTATTAATAATAAAAAAATTTAAAAATGTACTTTTGAATATATTTTAAAGAAAACAAAAAAAAATTAGTGCTATAATTTTCCATGTGTTATTTTTAAAAATTACAATTATCCAGAAAAACAAGACATAAATAACTCCATAATAGTAGACTATGCATCAAAGACAATTAAAAACCAATAAAAAATGACAAAAGCAAATTTTCAAGCAACATTAAAAAACTAAACTGTATATAAGACAACATCTATTAAAAAAAACATATTAAAAATGGTGATAAACATGAATCGAGATACAAAATATCATTTATTTGCAAATATAAATCATATAGCTTTTATGGAAAAAATAGCATCACATAATATAATACAAGAAATATATAATAAAAAATCTACACTCAAAGATAATCCATATAAAAATTGGTTAGTATTGAACAAAGAATGAAGGATGAAATACAAAATTAGTAGGATCCTCCTTGGTGACAATATCCTTCATAAATAAATCAAAATTCTCATCCGAAGCCCATGAAGGGATATTTCTTTCATCAAAATTGTATATAAAGTTGGTGGCATCATGAAGTGAAACTTTTTCAATGTCAAAAGTTATAGTTGTTTCGTCAAAACGAACACTTTTATCATGTTCAGCTCTACCACAACTTTTCTTTTTTAAAACTCCTTTAATTGGTTTTGAAATTAATTCTTGATCTGCCTTATTTTGTTTTTTTTCCACTTTTTTTTCTACACAACTTGGTAAAACATTTGCTTTTTTCACAAAACTTCTCTTTTTGGTAGAACTAATTTTTTTCAATTTTATACTAGTTTTTTGGCGTTCCACCAAAGCACCATTAGCCTCCTTCAATTTTTCTCTTTTTAGATGTCTTTGGGAATTCCGTGGTTTTGGACCACTTAAAAGACACATCTTTGGTTTGATATTATTCGAAGCATTAGTAGGCTTTACTGAGCACATATTTCCTTGGATATCTACGCCTTGCCTACGATTTAATGCAGCATTTTGGCGCTTCTCACGCTCCCTACAAAGAGAAAAATAAAGTATATGAAATGATAAAAAAAATGATTAAACACACTCTTTGACTTTTAAAGCTTTTGCCTTATTACAATCCGCAATCGCTTTGCGAACTACACTTGTTCTTCTACGTTTCTTACTACAAAATGGAGAATGTCCCTCCATCTTTTTAAGGCAATGTTTGGTGACCTGTTTCTGAGAACTTTTTCCTTCCTTAATCTAAAGAAGAAGAAAAAACAACAATTATTAGTAAAAATGATATCAAACTTGCCACATGATTAGGAACATTTAATTGTTCTTTTTTTTCTTTGAGTAATCTCCGAGTTCTCCGACAATTCTCAGTACAACTGTCAGATATTGGTTTAGCAAGAATTTCATACTGTTTACTAAGTTCCTTGATAAAGTTTTCTATACGGGTATTTCCATGAATTCCACCAAGCATCTCATTATCAAATAGAGTACAGGTAGTATAACCAGGAACCAAAGTAGGATCCAATTCGGCTTCCGCAAGAAAACGATTACAACTGTTAGTTTTTAATGACATTGTTAGGAGAAAGTCAACCTGTGAAATGAATTTTAGTCAAATAAATATTCACTTTTAAATGACATAATCACTTTAGCATTATATGTTTGTCATTGTTTTTTTTTTACGAGTAATTGTATATTTTAAATAACTTTACTACAAAGTCTTTTAGGGTGACATTTCATTATTTTATGGCATTTCATGTACTCTTTTTTTTGACTAGATTAAAAGGTTAGTAAACAATTTTGTCAAGTATGGTTGCTAACACTAATAATGTTAACCTTATAATTTTAAATAATTTTCTTTAAAGTTTTGGTTTTGTTTTATCTTCAATTTTTAATATTTATAAATCTCACTTGAAAGTATATAGATTTTCTCTTCAAAAATTTACTGAGAAATTTCATTTGTAAACTCTGGGAATTAATTTAAAAAATGGTTGGTTAAACTTTGATAAAACTTTTTTGTCAAGTCTTTTTAAAATTTTCAATGTGTTTTAATCCAATTCTAAAGTTTCTGTCAATTTTTAAGTGCTTATAAGTTCTTTGGAATGAATAATATAGTATTTCTTTTTAATTGTTACTATTAACCATAATTTAAGTAATTTTATATTATTCTGGTATTGTACTATTTCTTGGAAAACCAGAATTAAATAGTGTGGTGAAGATATGCCGTCTACTTTAGATTAAGTACGAAGAAATTTGAGCAGTAGGTGAAAGTAACCATACTTCTTTAGTATAGTATTGTGTTTTCGTGAGATATACACGGAAAATTTTTCTTGTTTTTATAAAGTATTCAAACTACAAAGTTATCTTTTATGCAAATAATTAATAACAAAGTATATTAGAAATTCAAGAGTGGTTGTATGTGGCGTGGGGTACATCCAAGTTAAGTTTTAAATTAGGGATACTTCAGTGTTACTACATGTCTACAGGCTTATTAGGGGTCGAGACAGGAAATGGGGAATTGTATTTTTAATACATTTTGTAATATACTTTTTTTTGGTATTAAAAAGGATTTTCAACTCAAGTGATTTAATTGTTTTTTAATAAACTTTTGGATTTTATGTTTTTATTTATTGTATAATATATATTGGCAATTGAATTATTTAATAAATTTTTTATAACGACATATTTTTCAAGGTTTTTTTTTTCCAAATCAGTCTATCAACTAAGGAAATATGTAGTTTTCACCATTTCTTTTAGAAGTAAATTTATTCTGATACAAAAATAAGAAAAACATAAAAAAAAAATTATACACGTAAACAAATTTAAGTGACCATGTTAATGTTAGTTTACAAAAGTAAGTAAATTAATTAACCAATTACTATTTAATTTTCTAAGAGATGTGTACCAAATTTTCATTGTTGATTCTTGAATATTTTCATAATTTAGCAACTGCTCAGCAAACATCAAAGAACAAATTCAAAAAAGATTAAGCATTTAGAAGTTTTATGTTATCAATGATCTGTATATTAGTTTGTAAATTTACTTAAAACAATAAAAAAAAATAAAAGTTAATAAATAGAAATAAAACACGTTAAAATAAAATTGAAAAAGATTAAGATGTTACTGGTGTTGATGGCAGTTCTTCTCTAACAGTGATAACCAAATCGTCATTACCTACTTCTATTTCATTTAAATGTGCTAGTTCTTCGTAATTTGACAAAATAACTACATTTTGTTTGTCTTTTTCAACACTGAAAGTCGAAAGTAAATAGAAAGCACCAGAAATAATACAAATGAAATTTGGTAAAAAGAAAGCATACTGTAATGAACGGAATTTTAAACTTGGATCATCACTATCTCCTGATATCAAATCTGATATTACACCAATAATATATGGAGAAATAGCATCACCTAATGCATGTGATACAAGTGTTTGAAATGCTGTAGCTGTAGCTCTACAATTTGATGTTACTGTATACAATACCATATCTGCATTGACACTCCAATTCATACACATTGAAGCTATTCCAATAAAACATAATAACCATGCTAATGGTATATTAAATTGTAATGTTATTAAGGTAAAATATAAAAATGGAACAGCAATAAGACTACCAATGGCACAAATCATTGGATCAGCATATGGAAGTGGATTAATTCCATATCTTCCATCACGCCATATCTCAGATATTGTTGATCCAAATATAACTCCAACAATACCAGCCCCACATGTTATCATTCCAAAGATTAATGAAATTGAAGCTTTAACAGCATCAGTAATTGAATGGAAAGGAGATCCCATTCTATAGGCATACTCAACAAAAGTAGGTGCCCAGAAACTTAAAGCACCAACACAAAAAATTACACATGTTAATCCTAATGTATTAAAAATATATGTTCTAATTGACAAAAGATATTTTAAATCTTCTAGGTAAGTAGAATTTCTCAAATGTACATGTTCTGAACTTCCACGTTCTGGATTTTCCATATAAAAATGTATCATAAAAAGGCATAAAATACCAAGAATAGGTGTTGCTCTAATTCCCCATTGCCATGAACCAGTAATTAAAGAGATATATGATCCTGATATATAACCTAATCCACTACCAAATGGTATGGCAAAATAAAAAATCATCAAGGCATAACTTCTGGCTGAACCAGTAAAAAGATCAGCAATAATTGTTGGTGCAATTGTGGCATATGAAGCTTCACCAACTCCAACTAAACCACGACAAAACAGAAATAAAACAAATTGATTATTTTTACAGAAGGAGGATGCCAAAACAGAACACATCCATATTATTAAACCAACAGTCATTATTAATTTACGATTATATCTATCACCTAAATAACCACATAATGGAGCACACAGCATGTAAAAAATAATAAAAGCTGTTTGAAGAAGACCTAATGAAGTATCATCAATAGTATAATATTTTTTTAATTGACTTAAAACTCCGGATATTGTATAGCGATCCATATAGTTTAACAAATTAACTGTTAACAATATTAACAATGATCTTTTTGCACCATCTAGAGATAGAAATATGAAAAATTAAAATAATTATATATATTATTACCTCTAAAACAGTGTGTTAATTGTTCCCATCTTACTTCCATTATTATTTCCTCCTATTTATGTATAATTAAAAAAAAAAACAATTAATAAAGTTTCTTTAAATCTTTAATACAAACTATATTAAATCACGTGTTTTACGACAAGGAAATAATATCTTCCTGTGTATAAATAAAATGGAAATGTATTTTTAACACAAAATTATCTCACTTAGTTAGCAAAAAATTATAGCAGATAATAAACATTAAATTATTTAGTGTTTATAAAATTTAATATTATTTATCATTTACTTTAATATATTTATAATAATACAAAAGTTATTATATATATTTGATCTAGAAAAACATTTCATTTCTCAAAGTCTGCTTTATTCCATCAAATTTATTCCACATAAGAGATGCTAAATAAAAAATAAAAAAAACGTTTATTTTTTTAGTGATAATTTAATGAGTAGTATAACTATATAAAACATTAAATATAAAATAAATAAATATTGCCACAACTAATCTTTTCATTGATTCCATTGATAATAACATAAGATTAACTTTAAAAATAAATTTTTTAAATTAATAATAAAATATATCTTTATCAAACATACCTTTATCTACTTTGGGTGCTGTTTTTCTTATCTCAACCATAACATTTGATATAACAATCATAAATATAGATGGAAGAAATGGTATATTAGTAAGAGAAAATATAATAACAAGAATAAGTAGAGATATATTAGCCCTCATTGAAAAGGTATTTGGTTTGATAAGTTTACTTATATCAAGATTATCTATTTTTTTCAATGATTCCTCCAACTCTGTATCTTTATATTCATTATCATTATCATAAAAAGCTTTTCCTTTATTTATATCAGTCTTATCCTCCTTCTGAATATGATTATTTATTGTTTCATGTAATTGATTTTGAGTTATACCATCTAATGCTGGAGCAGCTTCAGGTCTAACTATTACAAAACATTTTTAGAAAAAAAATTATCAAAAAAATTTACATACCTCCTGCAACCCCGAATAATCTATTAACTCTTCCTTCAGTATTTCCTAAAATTTTTTGCCTCCTTAACTCTCTTTTTTCTGATGGAGTTAAATTTCCACTATTTTTTGATATATCCATAGTTATTCTTTAAAGTTAAACTAAAGATAAAATCATAACAAAATATATAATATTTACATATAACATATTAACATTTTTAATATAAAATTTTCATGATATTAAATAAAAAAAAAATATTAACAAGCTGGAATTAAAGGCCGTATCTTAATTTAACATTTTTTTTACATTTTTATCATACCACTCTTCTATATATGTTATCATTTATTTCTAAATATCTTTTTAAAAAAATTATATGTATCTCTATCACTTAAATATTCTTAACTATACATAGGGAAACTATAATATAAAAATATAGAGTGGCATTATATCCTACATATTAAAATAATAGCAAAATAAGGAAATGGTCAAGGCAACCTCTCTATTACTAATCTTGCGACGACATTTGGTATGAGGAATATAGCTTCATTTTTATGATTACCAAGAAAACTTCAGATATTTAGAAAAGTACACATATATAAGGCTGTAGAAATACAAAGTATTCCTAGTATTTTTACCAGCTATTTTCAATTGATTTCTCTCACCTACTTTTAATTACATGCAAAATGGCCTCCTCTGCAATTTTTATATTGGACCTTAAAGGAAAGGTAAGTTTATTAAAAAATAATAAAAAAAATATGGTAAAAATATTTAATAAAATACAAAAAAAAGAGTTAATAACAAAAAAAAAGAAGTTAAAAACAAAATTAAGTATATTTTATAACCCATTCATTAAATATACATCGGTAATTGGTTCAATTTTATTAAGTCCATCCATAGATTTATTTAATAATGAATCTGGTGAGGAACTTGAAACAGTTTCATTACTTGAGTAGGATGTTGATAATTGTTGATTATAATAATTTCCAGTATTATTTCCAAAAGTTTTGTCATAATAATCATTTTTAATGTCATCTTTAATTAAATTAATATTATTATAATTTTTAATACTATAATGTTCATTCTCTAGTTGTTTTATTTTTTCTTTTAATGTATAATTTTCTTTTTCTAATTCTTCCACTCGTAATTGTAAATTTCTTTCACGTTCCCTTCTTTTACATCGTGATTGTTTTGCTGCTTTATTATTTCTATCTCTTCTTTCTCTATATTTTTTTTGCTCCTCTGCGTTTGGTAGATTTTTATCATTAAACATAAAATTTGTTGTATCTTGAAAGACATTTGTGAATGATGTTTGGGGGACTAATGAATTTCCCATTACTGGTGGTATATTTTCTTGATATGGTGTTTGTAAATAGGTATTCATTTGATTTGTTGTTGAGTCAAATGGATTATAAAAATTTAATGATGATGACATTGGATATACATTGTTAGATGAGTAAGCTGCTTGTAACATTTTTTTTTTATTTTTTTATTTATTTTTTTTTATTTTCTAAAATAAAATTTTAATTAGATAAAAAAAAAATTTAATTTTTGTTAAAAGTTACGGTTTTTGTTGATTACTTATATATAGGTATCAGTATTAAAATGTTTAGTAAAATTAGTAATATATTAGATAATTATTGTTGATACAATAAGTTATACTAGAATAAATTACAAATGACGCAATATGAGGAAATATTATTGTTAGAATAAATAATTATTGTTAAGACATTGTTTTTGAAATTAAAAACTCCTCCCTCAGGAAAATAGGATGTTGGGTCAGGAATGGTTAAGGATTCTCCTGCCCTCCCGTAGGGCCATAAAAAAAACAGGTGGACACATACTGAGAATGAATTGGAAGTGATCATTAAATCTGTTCATTTTTAAGGACATAATAAAGGTCATAAAATAGAGATGATTAAGCATAAGATTAGGTAGATATAATTTAAAGAAAACATGAACAGTAAAGATAAGCTATGTAATAAACTTTAGATAATCCTAATATGTCAATCAAAGCAGATGTGGTAAAGAAATTTTATGGATAGGTATTTATGATAATTGTATTACATCCTTGATTTTAGGTAATGATCTCACGAAATTATCGAGGAGACATTAGCATGGGAATCATTGAAAAATTTGTTCCACTTCTTATTGATATGGAAGAGGAGGGTTTACAAAGTCCATTAATTGAATATGAAGATTGTTCTTTTGTTTATATAAAAACAAACAATATATATTGTAAGTTAAAGAAATATTAATCTTATTAAAAATAATAAAAAAATTTTTATTACAGTAGTCTCAATGGCTAAAAAGAACATTAATGTAACATTAGTATTGTCTTTTCTTTATAAATGTGTTCAGGTGTTTGGTGAGTATTTTAAAGATGTTGAAGAAGAATCAATTAGAGATAATTTTGTCATAATTTATGAATTACTTGATGAGATGATGGATTTTGGTTATCCTCAAACAACAGAGGGAAAAATATTACAAGAATATATAACACAAGAAAGTCATAAACTTGAAATAGTACCTAAATTACCTATGGCTGTAACTAATGCTGTATCATGGAGATCAGAAGGTATCAAACACCGTAAAAATGAAGTTTTTCTTGATGTCATTGAATCTGTTAATCTTTTAGCAAGTGCTAATGGAACAGTTTTATCTAGTGAAATTGTTGGAAATGTTAAAATGAGAGTATTTCTTAGTGGAATGCCTGAATTAAGACTTGGATTGAATGATAAAGTTTTATTTGAACATAATAATCGAGGAAAAAATAAATCTGTTGAATTAGAAGATGTCAAATTTCATCAATGTGTAAGATTATCAAGATTTGAAAATGACAGAACAATATCTTTTATACCTCCAGATGGAGAATTTGAATTGATGAACTATAGATTAACTACAGTAGTTAAACCATTAGTTTGGATAGAGGCTGTTGTTGAAAAATTTTCTCATTCTCGTATAGAATATATGGTTAAAGCTAAATCACAATTTAAGAGGCGTAGTACAGCAAATAATGTTGAAATATTAATTCCAGTACCATCAGATGCTGATTCCCCTAAATTTAAAGCTTCTATTGGTAATGCAAAATATGTTCCAGAACAAAGTGCATTTATTTGGACAATTAAATCATTTCCCGGTGGAAAAGATTATCTTATGAGAGCTCATTTTAATTTACCTAGCATACAAGGTGAACAGTTGGAGGGTAAACGACCTATTAAAGTAAAGTTCGAAATTCCTTATTTTACTACTTCTGGAATTCAAGTGAGATATTTAAAAATAATAGAAAAAAGTGGTTATCAAGCTTTACCATGGGTGCGGTATATTACCCAAAATGGTGATTATCAACTACGAATGGCATAATACTATAATGTATAAATAATAAAAAAAAATTATCTAACAATGAAAATAATTATTTAAAAATGCTTTAACAAATGTAACTAATTTATAATTTTTACTTACAATAAGAAAACAATAACATACTTACATTTCATATAAACGAATAAATTATTTTATATCAAATTATCATAATTATTTGTCAAAAAAAAGTTTATTACTTTTGTTTATATCTATTAATTACATCTATTATTCAATTCCTAATTTTTTTTTTACCTCTTTAGATGTTAAGTAGGATAAGGATAACAAAATCCTTGTTAAGTACTAGATTAATTACTTTTCAAAGATCTTTTTCAGTTAATGTCGATGAAGTGTTATTAAAAGAAAATGAAATTAAAGGTATACCTTTTATCAAAAAAATAACAACAGAATTAGAAAAACAAAAAGATATCAAATATATTTTACCTTTTCATGATGATGAGTTGATGAAAAAAATTACAACTTCATTTGATTATTTTACAAATGTTGGTATTCAACCAGAATTTCTTTTAGATGCATGTTTAAATGATCCATTATTTATGAAAGCAATGGTTAAGCAAGGTGATAAGATAATAAAAATTATTAATTTGTTAGTTGAGACAACAAATATGACCTTTGAAAATGCCATTCGTCTTTTTACTATATATAAAGATGATTTGCTAGCAACATCCATTGAAAATATTCAATCACACATTCAAGTTTTTACAAGTGGTGGTATTAGTGAACCTAGTGATCTTTGTAATATTATTTGTAAATGCCCTGTTCTTCTTTTTTCTGGTGATTCAAAAGAAATGCTTAAACTTGTTGGATCATTGTCAAATTTTTTTACAAAAAATCAAATTAAATGTATTCTTCGAAATTCACCTCAATGTGTTTTAATGAATTTTGAGCAAATTGAAGAAAAATATGAATATATATATTTTTTAATGGGAATAGAAGGTGATGAATTTAAAATGTGTAAGAAATGGATAGATATGCCACTTGATGAAATTATTAAAAGGCATGAGTTTTTATTAAAATGTGGACGTTACGTAACTCCTGATCCTAAAAGATTACAGCTGCAAAAAGAAAATCCTCCATTATACAGAATTATAGATACTGATTCAGTTATTTTTGCTACTCAAGTTGCATCTGTTACATATGAAGAATGGGTTATTTATGAGGGTCTTCATGAAAAATTAAAAGAAATGGAACAAAAAGAAAGACCATTTGAAAGAGTTAAACCTTCAGTTAGGAAAGCTTATGAAAGAAAAGTTAAAAAACCTGAACCTAATGAAGATTTTATTCTTGAATCTCAATAAATGATTTTTATTTTTTTTAGGTATTTACTACATTATATATATATAACACTGTTATTTAATTTAAAATTTGTTTGTTATATTTGTTATAAAAACTCTTCACATTTATTTTATTTTATTAATTTATATTTATTTTATTTAATATCTTGCTGTGCATCATGATTCCTCGTAAGTACACATCCTTAAACTCCCCTATTATGGCATTAAATGTTATCACAAGTTGTCTTAGTACGGTACCCTCTGACTGTTCTTCAATATTTAGTGTCATAGATAATGATTGGAAGGTTAAAGGTGAATTAATAACAGAGACAGAAATTTCACAACTTTCTACAATAAGTAAAAAAGAATTTTATAAAAATGAAATTGAACTTGAATATCAAGATTGTTCTGATGATCCATCAATACTTTTTTGTAATAATAATATTAAATCACATACATCAACTATAATTGATACAAAAAAAATTAAATCAGCTTTACCATTATGTTAGTTTAATTAATTTTTTTTTTTGTATATATTAATATAATATTCAAAATAATCATAATTATTATTTTATAGATATATTATATACATATCCTATCACCAGAGCACGTGTATATAAAAGTTTTGAAAAAATTATAAATCATGAAATAAGGTATGCCAAAGAACAAGCATTATGGAGTCAACCAAATAATCATGGTATACATTCTGTTGTTTTGATGGTTTCCAGTACAAATGGAGTAGAACAAAAAAATTTTCAACCACCTATTATTGAAACATCAGACAGTATTTTGAATGTTAGTTGTACTAATAAAAGTTGCAAAATTATTGTTGAGGAGGAATTAATTAATTCAGCAAAACTAGAAAATGATATTGAATGTTTTACAAATGAAGAAATTACCAGTATAATAGGAACAATAGAATATACAGAAATATCAGATACAAGTACCAAATATATTGAAAAGCCTAAGATAAAAAAAAAAAAGATAAATATTGAAAAAAATGATGATTTTGTTGAAGAAAAATTTATTTCAAAAAATTTTAAAGGAATTATGAACATCAGAGATCGTATTGCTGATTATAAAAATTCTGACATTACTGATTATACTAAAAAAGTAATCAAAAAACGTTGCAATATTGCACCACATCCTTTGAATGCTTTTTTTTCAAAAGAAAATATTCAATTTAAAGAATATGTTAACTATGATGAATTAACTGAAAAAATAAATCAAAAACCACATATTGATATTAAAAAAAGAATATATGCCACTAAAGATGAACACGAAACTTCAACAATCGTTAATACTATAAATGAAAATGAGGCTTTAGAAGAGGGTGATATAAACTATTCAATGATAACAACAGAATTAAGCGATATTGAATCATCAACAAATTGTAATACCACAATTCAGCAAATAGATTGTGAAAAATTAACACGGAAGTTAAATAATATCAATATTGATAATGAATATACAGATGACTCATCAAAATTAATTTCTCTTCCCAATACATTTTCATTTTTGTCAAAAGACTATACAACATCATGTGAAGTACAAAGAACTGTTAAAAGAAATTATACAGATACGTGTACCTTTACTAAATTTGAAAATGATGATGAAGTAATTATTTATGAAGATATGCTCCAACAACTTAATTCAATTAAAAATGTTTTAAATGATTTTGATATGTCATGATTAATTTAATTTTAAAAAAAATTTTTTTTAAAAAAAAAAAGATTTATTTTGTCAATTTAATAACTTTAATGAGAAAAAAAGATAAATTATACTATTAAAATACAAATGACATCCTTAATAATAATAAATTTTTAGTCAAATAATAAAATATACCACATTTAAATTGTACTTTTATCTAGTAAAACAATGACATATTATTATAATGAGTAGATAAAAATATGTTTTGTTTAATTATACTGTTATAAGATATGAAATATTTTAATAAAATCCCACAACTTTAGTATTTGTTTTTAAAGTTTATACTTTTTTGTAATATCAAAAAATAACACATATTGTTTATTAAAATACTTTTAAAATCAAATAGTTACATAATACATTTTTGAAATCTTATATTTAAAATTATTACTTTTTTAAAATTAATTTGCATATATCACTTTTTGTTAAATATAACCTAAAAATTTTGAAATTATTATAATTTAATTTTGTGTTATAGTATTTTTATTTTGTTACTATTAATCGAATGAAACAAGTTAAGTAACTAACTTATGTAAATGTTTTAATAATAATTCGACATTGAAAAAAAAAACTAAACTATTTTTTCTAGTAGATATAAGATTTATAAGAAAAAATAAAACTTTTTTATGTAAACTATTTTTTTTAAAATGATTGATTACTATTTTTTATAAATATATTTTTTTTAAATATTATAAATGTTTAAAAGTACAAGAAATTTAATAAATCTTACAGACTTTTGACGTACCATGTACATAGACAAAAAGTAAATGTTTTGAAAATTATACTCAAAATAATTCTTGCAGCGAAATATTTGTGTTGAATAGTGATACTCACATCAATGAATTTTTGTGATAACAAGAATAATTTTTTAATTTTTATTTTTATTAAGTTCCCCAAGATATGTACTATTCTCCAAAACATTTGGAAAAAGAGTTGTACAAATTTAATATATTTATAAATATACATACATCTAGAATATACTTTAGTATTTTTTTATTTATATATTGACACGTGATAAAAATTACCATAAAAGTTTGTTATGTTTTTTTTTTAAAACTTCTCTAATTTATAGAATATTAAATTTTGTTTATTAAACATTTAATTCTACTTTTTCTTCGTAATATATTATTATTATTACGTTCTTTTTTTTTTTTACATATATCCATTTTTTTATAGAGCGAAATTAATAACAAAAATTAATATGAGAGCTCCGGAAGATGTGCCAGTAACACATCTTATTGTTGATGCTGCCGGTTTTCTTAAAAAGGCAAAATTAATTGTATGTTTTTTTTTTGTAAATTTACTTTCTTTTTTTTTAAATTATTATATTTTTAATATTATAATTTACTATATATGTATAAATATATACTATTGTTTAATTAATTTAATCAAATTTTTTTTTTATCTTAGGATATTGGTTCAAAATTATATACAACATCATCTGTTGTTAATGAGATTAAAGATAAAGCTACCAAAGAGTACATTCAAAGTATTCCATATGATATTGAAATAAAAGAACCAACAAAAGAATCTCTTCTAAAAGGTAAATTTTTTTTGTTGATATTTAAAATATACACGTATTATTTATAAATTTTTTTTCTGTAACATTTATTATTTTGAAATATTTATACTCATTTTATATTATCATTTGGAAAAAAAAAATTTAGTTTAAACATTTTAATTTTAGTTATTGAGGTTGCTAAGAAGACTGGTGATTATCCTTCATTGTCTGGACCAGATTTAGGTATTATAGCATTAACACTTGATATTCATATAAATAATGTTGGAGAGGATGATGTTAACTATGATATAAAAGGGAAAGTACAGGAAAAAGGAATTGAAAAAAAGAGTGTTATTGTTGATAATTTTGTTGGATTTGTTAATCCTGAAAAAAAAAGTATAATTAAAAAAGATGATCATACTGATAGTAATGATGAAATAAATGATGATAATTCTTCTAAAGATGACGAAATTAAAAATGATATTGAAAATGAGGATGTTAATTTAACAAAAGTAGAGGATGAGTCATTAGAAGAGGAAGAAGATTGTGATTCAACAGATGAAGAAGGATGGATAACATCTTCCAATTTTACAGAAGCTGTCTCAAAAATGGATTCATTAGGAATGGCTGATAAACATCAGGAAGTTGCCTGCCTATCTACTGACTTTGCTGTACAAAATGTTCTTAAGCATATGAATTTGGGAATCGTTTCTGTTGATGGTTATCAAATAAAAGTACTTAAATCATATGTACTTCGATGTCGTGCCTGTTTTCAAACAACATCAATTATGACAAAGAAATTTTGTTCTAAATGTGGACACAATTCATTACATAGAGTTGCTGTAACTGTAAATGAAGATGGAGAAATGATATTACATATTAATTATGATAAATTACATTCTAAACGTGGTATGATATATTCATTACCAACATTTAAAGGTGGTAAACATAGTAAAGATCCTATAATTTTTGAAGATCAACGTGTTCCACATAATAGAATGGCAACAGTACATGATTCTAAACAAATTGATTCACCATTTTCTTTGAATGATGTCACCTCAAAATCAGCTATGCTAGGATTAAGAAGTTATGAAAAAGCATTAGGAGGAAATAGAAATCTTGGTGGGAGAGGAAGAAAACGTGGTGGTAAGAGAAGATAAATTTATAAATTGTTATCAAGTATTAATTTATAAATATACTATGTTGTTTTTTTATTGTTACATATATGTTATTTGTTAATGTTTTTTATATTGTTTAGGTTATTTAATTAATACTTTTACAAATTTTTTTATAATATCAAAGTTATCAGTTTTTAAATCTGTTTAATATTTTTATAATTAATATATTATGATTTATTAATAATGTTTTTAGATAAAATTCATTTATAAAAGTAAGAATGGACAATATATATTATTGCCACCATTGTCGAGAACCAGTTAGTTTAAGCGCAACCGTAAGATTATTATTTTTTTTTTTATATAATATTAATTAATTTATATTTAGGATATTGTATGTTCTAAATGTAATGGTGGATTTGTTGAACCTCTACAAGATTATTATGCAAATAATCCAAATGGACCAAGAGGTATTCCTTTGTTTACTCAAAATATACCTAGTGGAAGTGGTATAAGAAATGCCACAGCAATATTTGGTTTCCCTACAAATGGTTCTTCATTTGGTTTTGGTACAGCACATTTATCTACTTCTGGTGTAAATGGTGAACCTTCAGGTTCTAATAATTCAGGATCTACATCTACAAATAGAAATGATAATTTATCATTTACTGATATATTAAATGTTTTACAAAGAAATTATGGACAAAATGTGACAAGAAATAATCGAGGTTCTACAAATAATACTACAACTCCTGGAACTGATAGTGAAGTTCACCAAGATAATGAAAATACCACTAATACACATCAATCAGATGTGTCATCAGAACAAAATACAGAAGGAACAAATCCTAGAACTACAAATAATAGTAATGGTCAACCTAATAGTGAACAAAACAATTCAAATGTTCTTGTTAACTTTATTGATAGTATAATTCGACGAATTATTCCTGCTCCACGATTTAATATAAACATTAATAATTCAGAAATTCCAACACCTCCTAATACAACGAATAATTCTGAAGCATCAACTACTAATGTTACAAATGCCAATAATAGTCCAAATCACCAAGAAAGAAATGATGGAGAACAAAATCAACAACAACAACGTACTACAAGATTTGCTGATTTATTGGGTCAATTAAATAATGCATTTAATAGAAGAAATCAACAAAATCTTTCTGATAGCGAGACAACAGCTAATGTTTCTGTTTCTCAGTCAAATAATAACCATGAGAACAATGATAATTCTTTATCAGGAACAACAGAGGGAAGAGAAAATACTGAAGATGAAAATAGGAGAGATGAACAGGATGGAACAGGAAGAAGACCAGAAATTGGACAATTATTTATAAGGTTTCAAGAAAATACCAATGGAATTGTATTAAATGTTACTCCTGATGATGTTAATGTATCTTTATCTACGGAAGATCTTATAAATGATTTGACAGAAGCTCTTCGTAATGCTACCTCTACAGGTGGTGAAAATTTGACAACTGAAATAAATACAGCAACATTTCAAAATGTTTTACGTGACATAACACGATTAATGTCTGATCCACAAAGTGGAAATGTTTTAAATGTATCTAGAAATGGTATTACACTAGGTATTGCACCAAATGAAAATGTTTTTGAGGGAATTCTTCGTATTGTAGAAAATATTGACGAAGTAGCAAATGCTAGAAGAAACAGACTTTCAGATGTAGAGATAGCTCGTATACCAATTGTTGAGGTAACAGAAGAACAAGAAAAAAATGAATCCCAGTGTACAGTATGTATGGATATATTTGTAAAAAATGAACTTGTTTACAAACTAGCATGTAAACATATATTTCATAAACAATGTCTCAACCCATGGGTACAATCACATAGGTCATGTCCTGTTTGTCGTCAAGAGATAAAACCATATGATTTTCCAGATGTAGAAGCTGAAGAAAATTATACAGATGATATGGAATTAGATTAATAAAAATAATAATGATATTTTATCTACCCTTATTCTCATTAATATTCCCTTGTTGTTTTTTTGATTATTATTACTTGATACATATATTTGGTTTTAGAAAATGACTGGGGTGTCTTATCCTTTTGTATACATTTAACAATTATCATATGTACTCATAATAATAGTTTTTAATGATAAAATTGTTACTGTACAGGTTATTAAAAAAATAAAATTATATTGAATTAATTAATTTATATAAATTATAAACCACTTAAAGTTTTTGTAACATGATTTATTAGGTTTTTTTTTTTACTTTATATAGTAATATAATTATTAAACTTTGTTGTATGTCTTTTACGTTTGGTTTTTTTTTATTATCTACAAAATGCAAGTCTTAAATGTCATTTGTCAAAGTAATAAAAATCTGATAATATTTATACATGAAGTTATACAAAAGAGGTGTAAATATAAAAATCGATTTATTTCTTATCTTCAAAATGATAGTCAAAAAATTTTCTGCATTTCATATATTTTTATTTATTACATTTATAACAATATTTATAATTAATTTATTATTTGTTTGTAAGTTTTTACAACAAAAAAAAGTAAATTTAAAAGTAAAATGGAAATGGAAATGGAAAATCATAATGGAATGCATATGAAAAATAAAATGTGGATGTGGTTTCATACAACTCTTGATGATACAATCCTTTTTTCAAATATTATTATTAAAGATATTAAAGGTAAATTATATTTAATATTAAAACAAATTTTTTTTTTAGGAATGATATTATGTTGTGTAATATTTTTTATTTTATCAATTGCACAAGAATTTTTAAAATATTATAGATGGCGTTATGAAATAAATAGAAAATCATTTTCAAATTTAAGGTAATTTAATTATATTAAATATAATTTATTAATAAAATTAATTATTTACTTTAAAGCTATTTTAAAAGATTATTTTCAATTGATAGTGGTATAAGAACAATATTATTTACTATTCAAGTTACTCTTTCATATATTATTATGCTTGTTGTTATGACATTTTCTATATGGTTAGGTTTAGCAATAATTATAGGAACAGGTATTGGATATTTTATTTTTGGTAGTAGAATTCATGACTAAAAAATAATTGAAAGAAAAAAAATATTATGAAATGTTATTCTCTTTAGAAAAATATTTGATTATTTTTATATTATTATTAGTAATAAAAATTTAGCTATATAAAAATACTATAGTTTCACAGGACATTAATTTCAAAATCAGATATGCCTTTTATACATTTTAATTTTGAACTAAAATAAACTAATTTATAACTTCCTTTTGAAATACCGGGTAATTCTGCTGACATTGTATTTGAATCAATTTCATTTGTTATACATGTAGCAAGGTAAACCCAACAAATTGGATTATCCATAAAAAGTAATGATGAAAATATTCCTATCCAATCAAAATTTGATCCATATTGATTCCAAAAATTATTTTTAAAAGAAAAATTAACGATTAATGGTGTATTGGAGTACCATAAAAGGCGATTGTGAAATTGTATCGGAAATACCTGATGATATTTATTTGGAATATTTAAAGGAATAAAAAATTTCTTTATAAATAAACCAAAAACTGGTAAATGATCAGATATATTGATAGTTGTATTAGATGTGTAAAGAAGATTCTGTATATTATCACCCTTATATAATATTCTATCACACCATGATGATACTCTTGTAGATTCATAGATATTTGTACCTATTTTTAATTTATATGTTGGCATAAAAAATATTGATGGTTCCTCAAAATCTTCAAAAGCACTACCATCTTTTTGAGCTTTTTTTAATTGACAATTATTTTCAACAAAATCATTTATTTCTGTTTCTCTTAATTTTTCTAATTCACGTGATATACTATAGTGATCCATTGAATGTAATCTCCAATTAAAATCACCCATCCAAAATATTGAAACATTTTTTTCTTTTTTATCATTAAATGTGCATTTTATACTATCTCTATATTGATTTATCCTTGTTTGATATTCTTTAGCATCATGAATAAAATGAGATGATAAAAAAATTAATCTTTCATTATTACTAAGTGTTATTTTTACTGATAAAGTACCTTTATGTCCTGACAATCCCATAAGACCAAATCTATGAAACCTTGTTTCAATTTTTTCTACCTAAAAAAAATTATAAATGATAATTATAAACAAAATAATAATCACTCACAAGTGGTAGAATATTTTTTTTTGTAAATATAACAATCCGATTTATACTTAAATATGTTGAATGAAGTAATGTTAAATTTATATTTTTAAGTGACTGTGCTATCAAATATGGCCATGTTTCACTTATAGGCGTAGCTCCTGAAAATTCAGATAAAGCTATTTCTTGAAAACCAAATACTACAAAATGTGCCTCATGTAATTGATTTTTAAATTCTCCTAATAATTTTTCAACATTATTCTTATTAGCTAATTTAAGATTAACATTATATGTAAAACAACATATTTTACAATTCGTTATAACTTCAGACATATCTTTTTTTTAAATATAAACAAATAATTATATACTTTTTATTAACAACTGATCTAACATTTGACTCTTGATAGTTGTTTTTATTATAAATAATAGAAAATATAAAAAAATACTCATATGCTTTTGAAAATTTTTTTATTAAACATCGATTACGTCTCCATGATAAGCAGCTTGTTTTTAATTTGGTATGTCGTCTCTTGCTGATTTTTTTTCATTAATATTTATCATACATGTTGAAGAAATCGTCATCCTTTCTATAATCATTTTTAGTTCAAATTATATTTAAACCAATTTTTATATATAATATTTTTCTAAAAAAGAAACTTTATTTTGTGAAAATAATGGCCAGAAAAATTAATGGTAGTCAATCAGTTCAGAAGACTTCACATGTTCCTACACAAGATGAACTGGAAGAAATATTTAAAACATGTTTAACACCTGAAATTAGAAAATTATTTTTTAATCAACCAATTTCTAAATTAATACCTTCGTTGCAAAAATTATTAATTGATAGTAGTAGTTATTACAATAAAGGTGAATTTGAAAACTCACAGTTAATTGCCTCTAGAACTGTTGTATTAGCAAAAGAAGTTTTACAAAGAAATATGAATAACAAAGAATTATTAGAACCTATAAAAGATTTAATTTCTCGTTCTTTAAGAATATTAGAAGATTTAAAACAACTTTCAATAAAATATCATACTAGTAATAGTGATTTAGATGATCCCTGTGAACAATCAAATGATTATAGTAATAATTTTACAATAAAAAATGCAATAAAACCAATTGACTTACTTGATTTGGTAAAAAATAATAAAAAAATTCTTTTGGTAGATTATCGTGGAGATAGCAATAGTTATTTATCAATTCCTCAATATTCTAATTTAGAAACAGTTCAACTATGTCCGATGGTATTGGCAAAATATTTATCTTACAATGAATTATGTAATAAATTTCCTGTTGATTATCAAGAAAAACTTAAAAAATCATTTTATGATTTTATTATATTGATGGGTGATAAAACTGAAGATGATAACGAAAAAGATATAAGAGAAGAAATTTTAATTAAAGGTTTTACTGAAATTAAGAATATTTCACGTAATCAATGTTTTCTTCCAGTCTTACCTCTTCAAGGTGGTTTTAGAGATTTTGTGTTACATTATCCCAATTATGTTAAGAAGACAGATAATTTATATTCTAGTTTTAGTTACCATCAAAAATTCTTGGAATTTTTAGACAATCATCGAACTGAGAGTATTAAAAATATCCAAGAATATCCCAGGCTGGGGAAAAGTGTACCACAAAATAAATCAGATATGAAAATAAAGAAAGAATCTTTAGATGAGACAAAAGAAAATAATTCATCATTAATTAAAAAGTTAATTGAAGCAGACATGATTGTACCTCAAGCACCTATGCCTGTTAATTATCATTCACCTATATCAAAACCTATACCTCAACCAAGAGGGCAAATTAAAACACCTGATATAAAATATGAACCTGAATTAACACCACAAACGATATATAACATTTGTGATTCATTAGATCAATTAAATACGACTGTTGAAAAGCCAATAATTCCTGATAAAAGTACAAAACCTCAAATAATGGGACCAAAAATTCCTAATCGAGATTTAAAAGAAAACATTGTAAAGAAAAGAAAATTTTTTGATGATCGTATTATTGAGATATATTCTTATA
The DNA here is from genome assembly GCF_001040885.1 of Strongyloides ratti. Taxonomy (NCBI): domain Eukaryota; kingdom Metazoa; phylum Nematoda; class Chromadorea; order Rhabditida; family Strongyloididae; genus Strongyloides; species Strongyloides ratti. The sequence continues at coordinate 9,744,139 of NC_037308.1, forward strand.
GTTTGAAAGATTTACAAAGAAGATCAACTGAAGGAGGTGTTTCGCTAGGAATGACTGGACTTGTAAATTTAGGCAATACGTGTTTCATGAATTCTGTTCTTCAAGCTCTTTTTCATCTACCTGAAATGAGAAATTTATTTACAATTGATAATGTTATTAAATATATAAATGAAAACAATAAATTTGGTACTCAAGGAAGTATAACAGCAGTATTTACATCTCTAATGGACTTATTTTGGACAGGAAAATATCGAAAAATACATCCAGAATGTTTTTTAGTTACTTTTGCAAATCAAGTTAATAGGCGTCTTGCTGATCGTTGCCAACAAGATGCCCAAGAATTTCAAATTTACCTTCTTGATGCTCTCCATGAGGATATCAATTATATATCAATTAGAAAAAGTTTCAGACAAAATTATAATGGTACTAATTTATTTGAAGATTTTAATGATTACAAAAAAAAAGTAGAACAATTTTCACATTCTAAAGTGAACTCGCTTTTTAATCTAAGGACCGTCTCAACTGTTGTTTGTTCTGAATGCATGTATCAAAGTGTAACTTTTGAAGATTCTGTACAAATTTCTGTAGAATTACCTATACAACCACAGTCAACTAAACTTTCTGAATGTTTAAGTAATCATTTTTCAGTTGAAACATTAAATGATGGTTGGAAATGCCCAAAATGTGATACTATTAGAAAGTCAACTAAAACTCAAAGAATATGGGAGCTTCCAGAGATTCTTGTTATACATAAAAAACGTTTTGCTTACGTTAGCGGATGTTGTGACAAAAATAATGTTTTTGTTGATTTTGATATTAATAATTTTAACGTTAGTAGTTTTGTTCATGAAGAAAATGTCAAAAATGTCAGATATTTGTATGATCTTTATGCTGTTGTTGTAAGTTTAATAAAAATTTTATCTCTATTAAATTTAAATATTATTTGTAGAATCATATGGGAACATTAAATAGTGGCCATTATACCTCTTTTGTAAGATCAAATGATCAATGGTTTGAATGTGATGATGAGACAGTTAGACATTTGAATGATTATAATCAAGATATCAAAACAAAAACTGCTTTTATGTTATATTATAGATTAAAAAAATAAAATTGTCTACCTTATATTGAGATTAATGATATCATATATTAAACTTATATCTCTTATGTATTAACATACATTCAAGTGTACTTAATCTATAATTTTGTTTAATTTAAAATGAATAAAATAATAACTTAACAAGTCATCAAGTACATATTAACTCTGGAAAAAAAAAACATTATAATTATAAAATTTGCATATGATAAATGACAATTTATTAATACTCTAATGTATTTTTCTCCTTAAGATACAGCATATATTTTATATGACATAAGACAAAAAATTGTCATAGTTGTTTAGTTTTACCACAAAATTATTTTTTTTTTGTCTAATTTTACTACTATTTTATAAATATAGTAAGTCTTATTAAAAGTTATTCTAATGAATACCCGGGAAGTAGCTGGTCAGCCGTTAAGTCGTGAGTTTTACACCTTAATTTTACACTTTCTAATCACCATAAAAACTGTTATTTTTAGAACGTGATTATGAAAGTTTAATTTCTCAACTAAAAGATGACTGTTTTAAAAGTATGTTTTTTTTATCATAATCCAATTACTAACAATAGTTTATATTTAAGTAATGAAACAATTTAGAAAAAACAATTTTTTACTATCAAAAGAAACAAATATGGTAGAAATTTTAAATTTAAAAGAAAACTTGTTATCCTCAGAAAGGGATGCAATTGAAATGAAATGCAAAATATTTGATGATACTAAAGAGATATTAGAAAAGGAAGCTAATAAGTATTTAGTAAATATGGTTAATTGTAGATGGGTAATTGAAAATGGTTATCAAAATATTAAATCAATTTTGAATGATCAATTATCTAATGCCAAGACATATGATAGTGATGTAACTGAAGATATTAAATCAAAAAATCGTTCATTAAGAGAGGATATTTCTCAATTGGAGGAAGAAAAGAAGAAACTTCTTGAAGAGATATCCTATCATGAAGAAAAATGGAAGAATTTAGATCCTTCAATGACAGAAATTGATGTGAGGCTTCAGGTGAAAAAAAATGTAGTAAAATCTAACAGAATCGTTAGAAACAACTTGGCTATTCTTGATTATAAACGACGAAATACTTTATTTACAAACTCATAAAATATTGTTAAAATTTATATTTTGTTATTATACTATTTTGTGTTTCCCTATAATTTGTTTAAAATTATATTATTGGGATATATACATTAGAAAATAAAATATTTTATATCGTTATAATTGCAATAAAGTAATTTTGATTTTTTTACAATAAAATTCTATTTGTCATACAAATATTTAAACAGATGTGGTAACTTTTTTAAATAAAATATAAACATTATTAGCAATGGTCGATGGAATTTAGAATATTCAATAAAATACTTAAGATTTTTAAAAATATTGGATAAATTGAAAGATCTAAGAGTACAAACTATATTACTACAAAATGCAACAATATTTTTAAACTATGTTATCACACTTATTATGGATAAAATTAACGATGAATTATATATTTTATTTAAAAATATAATATTTGGTAATTGGGATATTATATAATAAGATAATTTTTCTTAACGTTCAACGGTAACATTAATACGATATTATGCAAAATAATTATTTAAATGATTATTTGAAACTTGTATCAATAAAACTTTTTATCAACATATAAAGTATTATATGAAGAATGTGTAAAATTTAATTGGTTCATATATAAATACTACACTATTTTTTTGCTGATACTGAAGTTTCACTTTTTTGAGTCTTGTCTAATTCATCTGAATTTGTAATATCTGAATTTGTTGAATTGGTACATGGTGATTTACTATTTGTCTTTTTTTTAATACCTTTCATTTGTTCTGGACTATTGGAAACATTTTCATTAGGATTTATAACATTACTATCTTCTTGAGATCCTCTTGATGTCATCTTTTTCTTTTTTTCTTCATATACATTTAATGAATCAAAACTAGGAGTTACAAACCGATTTATCACATCTCTAGTAGCATCCTGGAAAAATGTGTAACACACTAATATAAATGTTGTCAAAAATAATACTGTTATCATTTTAAAAAAACTAAGGTCACCATATTTGAGGTATTTTTGTTTTTTAACCACAATTAATGATTACAAATTTAAATATTATTTTTTAAACCACTAGTAAAAAAAATGAATAAAATATTAATTCAATCATTATGATGACAAAACAAATAAAGTATTTATTTTTAAAATTTATTTTATTAACTAAAAGTGTTCACTTCATTTATTGCTAACAAAATGTTGTGTAACAAATATTTATAATACTGTAACTTTTATAAACTTTTCTAACAGATTTATTGAAATTTTTGTACATTAAATTATTTTTTTTATCTGAAAGCAAAGAATGAAATCTAATATAATAAAAAGAATTTAAAAAAAATTGATCTTTTTATATGCAAATTTTAATAATTTGTTTAAATAAATATATTAAATAAAAAATAATAACTTTAAAAAACAATTAAAAAAATTTATTTGCATCAAATTTACAAAAATTAGAAGACATCAATTTTGCAAAAAATTTTGAAAAAATTTTAAAATACTTCCTGTAGGGTAATCAACTTGTTTTTATTGTTAGGATATAACCCAAGAAGGAACAACCCCGATAACTTTACGTTTTTCGCTATTTTTTTCGTTTATTATATTTGAAAGATGAGAAATAATTTGATTAGTGACATAATCGACATATCTTCTTTCTTTGGAAGTAGTAATATTATTAACAAAAAAGTTTATTGAAATATTTTAAACCTGTTATTGACTTTTTCATGAATAATTTTCCATTTCTTTTTATTACTACAGTCAGTACTTTCAAAGTATTTTTTTTTGTGTATTCCTTGAATGATTTTACTAGAATACATTTTGCATTAAAATGACACCTTAATTTTTGTGAAAATAGCAATTTTAAAAGTACGGTGTGTCACAAGTTTAACATTATCATCATTTAGTTTCCTCATTATAATATTTTTAAAATCACATTTAAATGTAATTTTAGAAATATCATCTTCAGTTATGTTTATAATCTTTGCTTCCTTATCCCTAATCATATTGTTAATCCATACTCATTGTTAATATTAATTTTAATGAGGTTCATTTTTTTCTTCTCTCTCTCTTTATTATCAGCTGAATAAATCAAAATTTTATTTATAATTTTTTATAACTTAGGTATATAACTGATTTTAAACTGAATTAATTTATCTTTGTTTATATCATAGACCCAGGCAATTCTTTTATTACTATATTTAATAGAATCTATATGTAATGAAATGTAGAAAATTATATTTTAACTGAAATTTTTCCAGAGTTCTTATCTTTGACGTTATCAATATTTTTAAAAATACTGATATCTTCCAGAGATAAAGTAACATTTACAATGAGCCATTTTTTTCAGACTTTTGACTATTGTTTTTTTAATAAGTATATCTACTTTTAAATAATTACTTAATCTGATTAAACTTTACAAAATTACTGTCATTTAAAACATAATTAAATATAATAAAATGTGTTATATCCCAAGACGTATTTATGCAACAAAAAAAAAAACTGAACTAAATAAAAAGATTTTTATAAGAATATTAATATTTAAAAAAAATTTGTAAAAAAGTTAAAAATAATCTAAGAAAATAAAATTTCATATTTGGTAAATATATTTTATTTACTTTTACAATTCGCAAAGGAAAGTAATATTAAAAAAATGAAAATGCAAATTTTGTGTTAATAAAAATAAACTTTTTCTTCTAAAAAAAAGATTGTTTTAAATGTTTGAAATAATATATCAACTAATGTAAACTAGGTCTAATTATTAATCATATTTTTAAGTTTTAAATTTTTATTTTTAAAAATTAAATCAAAATGAATGTTTTCCAATAAGATTATTTTTATGACACTAATGATTTTAAGAAAAGTTTTTATTTTGAATAGGATATTGTTTGATATTTAAACTTGTTAAGTGATTAAAACTTTATTACAACAATCAAATCTTTTTATAACATTTTATAATTGATATTAATGTTTGTCATTTTTTGTGTTAAAAAATCTACATATTAATTTAATGTAAAATATTCAAATTTTAGAAATTTTGAAAATTTAAATTTTAGATTTTATTAATGTAAGAGTTTCTTGAGTAACAAAAATGATTAACTTTTAAAATATAAAAATTAAACTAATAGATGCACAAATTACTTTTGATTTTTTTTATTTTAAATATATTTATAAATTTTATAAATGGAATTTTACAAGGAATTTATGTTGAAGGAAAAATTTTTTGCAAAAATCAACCACTTCAATATATTAGTGTTGAATTGATGGAAGAAGATAGTATGTTTTATTTTAATTCTACAAATTTAAAAGTTTTATTTTTTATAAAGTTTTTTATGATGATATACTTAATCAAGGTAAAACAGATAAAAATGGTTATTTTAGTTTGTATGGAAAAGATGAAGAGTTTACTGTAATTGAACCTTATATAAAAATTAATTATTCTTGTCCAATAAAAAATGAAACAAATTTAGGAAATATTATATTTTTATATTTACCAATTACAGCATTAAATTCATATAAACATTATAGTGAATATAGTCATAATTTTGGAAACATTGATTTATACAAATTATTGACATAAAAAATAACTATTTTATTTGCATATTTTTTAAATTATCTTTAATATATATTTATAACTCTAAAAGAGAAAATAATATTCTAATGTATTATTTATTTTTTATGTTAAATGATTAAACTTTTCATAATATATATAATTATTACTTTTGTACTTTTAAAAACCAATGGTTATTTACAAGGAATTAAAGTTGAGGGTCGTATTCTTTGTAAAAAAGTTCCTGTATCAGATTTAGAGATTATATTAAAAAATGAAAATTGTAAGTAATATAATATTTTATATAATTTATTTATAGTATTATTTGATAACATATTGTCAAAAGGAAAGACCAATAAAGATGGTTATTTTGTATTATCTGGTAAAGATAATGAATTAAGTAGAATTGTTCCTTATGTTCAAATTACTTGGACATGTCCCAAAGAATACATTCTATCACATTATGATTCTATGAAATTTTATGTATTAGAAAATGCTACAGTATACTATTATGATTATTTTAAATATTATTATAATTTTGGTGTAATTGATCTTTATAATGTTGTAGATGATTTGTATCAATTTCCAAAAACGTATGTTTAGTTTTTTTTTTTAATTCCTGTAACAGTAAATTTGAATAAATTTATGTACTTCTTTATCTAATCAGAAATTATTAAGAAGAGTAATTTGTTATTTTATCAGTAAACAATCACAACTTTTTTTTTACCATATATTTATATTTAATCTGTATAGTCAATTCAAAAAATTGGTTTATTATTTTAACAAATACTAACATTTTATATTTTATCATTTGACTTTTGTAGTAAAATATAATTTTGTCTATACAAAATAAAAATGAAATGAAGCATAAAAATAAGAAATAAGTTAATTTTAAAAATAAGATAAATTACCTTTAAATAAAAATATATACATTTTATAGATTTTAATAAAGTTAAATGATATAAATAAAAATTATTTATAGAATTTTAATATACTTTTTTTTTGTTGAATAAAATACTGAATCATCATTCATGTATTTCTTTGTTAATTTTATATTTATTCAGAAGTAAGAAAAGTTATTTTAATGGTATGCATGATTTATTTATTTACTACAAATTAAGAAAAATATACATAATAAAAACAGTAATTATATTTATTTTATTTTCAAAATGATATAAAACGTTTAAATGTGACATGATTTTTTGTACCCTTTTTAGAAAATGATATCAGCCGTTATAAAACACAAAGAACAAAATTTTTCCTAATAAATAAAACATTTTAAATTTAATATAATCAATTAGAAGGGAAATTTAATTATATTACACAATAATAAAATTGAAATGATAATATAAAATGATTGATAATAAAGTACTATATAATTTTTTAACAAACTTGATATAATAAATATTAAAAATATACATAATTTTATTATTTTTGATTTAATAAAAAGTGATATAAGATTAACTATAAATATAAATCTTCTAACATTTTGTCATACTCAAATATTTTAAAAACTCTTATCATATGGAATGCAGATTGTACTGTATTGAGATTTTCCTTAACACATGATAAAAGTAAAATCATGTTACCTATTTTCTCAACACCATCAATATTTCCTTGTTTGTGATAAAAATTCATCCACTCCCTAAATACTTGATTGCGCCTTTCTCTACATATATGTGATGCAGTTGGCGTCAACCCCGGTAAATCAGGATTAAAAAATGACACAAGAAAAACTCCAATATATTCAATTGATGTTATATCAATCTCTTTCATAGCATTTAGTAAAATGTTAAATGTCTCTTTGACAGAGACTAATAATATTCTTTTAACATTATCAAAATTTGGTCCGTCATAATGACTTTCTTCTTGCAAATTATCACTTTCACTACTTGAAGAATGATGTCTAGGCTTATTAAATAACTCTATATTATCTAAATTTGAGAGATCAACGTATGTATTATCTGGAAAGTATAAATGTTGGTTTTCTAGACCACCCCTTTTTAATGAAATAAAATGACGTTCAAGGAAATAAGAAAATAAAGCTATATTCTTTAATAGTAATTCTTTATCATTTCCTTCTATATTTTCATATCCTCTAATGTCATTAAGAAACATTATCAAAATTCCTAAATCAACTTTATATGCATCTGGTTTGATATGTTCTCCAAATTTAATTTCTTTAGCCTCAGGAACTTCATCAGAAAGAAGACTTTTAAAATTTCCATAACAATTAATTAATCTTCTTTGTTCCCATTTTCGATTAAAAAAAAAAATTGAGTTTTCAAATATATTATCAATATCAGGAATATGACTTTCACAACATGTTGATCCATGATTATTTTGTCCTGAAAATGATGGACTTAATGAAACTTCCTGACCATAATGTCCCTGATATTCAACATCATTAGGTTGATAAGTTGAAATATTATAATTTACTTCTGAGGTATCAATATATTGATGATTATTTGCTATTAAAGTTACTTGTTCATTTTTTAAAGGCAATCGACCAATAGGATCATGATGAGGTTGTACTGCGCTTGGATCCATACCACATGAAAGGCATTTTTTCATTCTACATGCTCTACAAGAATTTCTAACAAAAATTGTTACATCACAATTTCCATTAAATCTACATTTAAATACCCGTTTATGGACAATTGCTCTTCTAAAAAAAGCTGTGCATGCTTAAAAATATAAAAATTTTAATAATTATAAAAAATATTATAATATACCTGCACAACTTTGTGCTCCAAAATGATATCCTGTTGCAATACCACCACAAATACGACATTCTTTGTTTGTTTTTGAGCAAATATTATTCCTTGGAAGTTTACGATGAATAGTATAAATAACACCTTCATCCTCCCTTTCATTATTAATATAAGGAACATCTTGCCTATTTAAATAATTTGTATAATTTATTGTTTCATTCATTAACTAAAAACATTATTAAAAAAAAAATAAAATATAAACAAATATAGTTTTTTTTTAAAAAAAAAAATTGTCAATAAACAACAAAATATTTTAATGATATCGTTCTTAACTTGTAATAAATTGTCATCAATATTAAAATAAGTAATTATTATAAACTTTTTTAAATGATTTTAAAAACATTTAAATTAAATAAAATAAATATCTTTTTTTAACAAAATTTTAATATAACAAAAAAAAAAATCATGAAAATCTAAAGAATATAAATTTAAAAGCGTACTTTATTAACAAAAACTATTTAATTTTCAATCATTAACATTAAAAATAGAAAATATCAATATATCAATAATATTTATACATTAAAAACAAAAAAAAATTGATCAAAGTTCTTTATAAAATTTTGGCATACACTTTATAGCAATTATATATTATATTAGACTGTTTATCGACAATAATTTTAATGAATGAAGATGCATGCATATCTTGTGAATAAAACAGATAAGATTATTAAACCTTTAAATGATAGTATCTTATTATTACAACTTTAAACAGGAGACCATCATCACCGCAATATATATTTACTTTTTAGTTGTTCTTAAATATATTATAAAAATATAGATGTAGATCAAAAAGTTACATTTTAAATTAATAATAGAAAAAAAAAGAACTAATTTAAGAAAATTAATCATTTAAAAAGATAAATTTAGCAAGAAATTTTGATATATTATATATAAAAATAATACAATATTAAAAATTCATTAATCTTATATATAATATAAACAACCATAAAAGATTGTATAGTTAATAAATTTATTATTTTTATAAAAAGATCTATTTTCCAACACTAGAAAATATTAATAAAAATTATATTATAGAAGGCAATTATAATATTATATAACTTAAGAATTTCTAGACATTCAAATATGTATAACCATAAGATATATACTTTAACAACTGATTAATTAAACTCTTTATTTTAAAAATTACTTTGTACTTCGTACTATATTTTACCTAGTATTTTAAATTTTTAATGTGCAGAGAGAAAAGAAGGCGTAAATTAGTACCTTTTTGTGCTACTTTGTGTATACTATCATTTTGTTTATTATAAACTTTAAATAATGATATAATTATATATTTCATAGTTATATGTTTCCAATCAAATCCAAACAAGAAAATTATTCAAATAGATCTTTTATAACCACGTTGTCCTTTTTTAAATATTGTTTGTTTGCCATTTTACTTAAATAAATAAATGTTATCACCTATCTATTTTAGATTTTAACTATTTAATATTTATTATTAATAAATAAATTGTTTCTCATTTAGTATTTCCATATTTTATGGTTTCTTTTTTTATTAGCAAAATTTTAAAATAATTTAAAAATGAATATTTGTTATTATTATATATTTTAATTTTAATATTACCATAATAAGAGTCATAAAATATATATATACGTATTATCTATTATTTTATCAATGAGTTTTATTTTTAACATTTAAATTTATTAATTATTTTTAGATATTCATCACATGAAAAAAAAAAATTAATTTAATTAATCATTTAAAAATTTGTTCGTCTATGTTCAAACTAAATAACGATTAAATTATTCTGGAAAAAAAACCAGTATAATAGTAATAAAAATTACTAAATGATTTCATTAAAAAAAATTAGAGAATCTAATTTGTTTGAGCCGGAAGACTACTTTCAAGCACATAAACTATGGTCAAAGTAAGTTAATTATTTAAATTTATATACTATAAATTTTTTTTAGAACAGAAACACGTTTTTGGACGATAAATTTTTTTATAGGTACTTGTGTACTATATGCTTCAAGAGCAGCATTACCAATATGTGCAACTGTAATGGCTCAAGAATATGGATGGAATAAAGAAAGTTCAGGAACAGTTATGTCTTGTTTTTTCTGGGGATATGCATTAACACAAGTTGGTGCTGGTAAATGTGCTGATAGATATGGTGGTGAAAAAATTTTAAGTTTTACAACACTTATTTGGATATTTTTAACATTTTTTACACCTCAATTATTTGATATAGCATATTTTTTACCGTTTTATTCATTATTTTTTGTTTTATGTGTTAGAGTGTTTACTGGAGTTGGTCAAGGTTTTCATTTACCTTGTATGGCTTCAATGATATCCAGACATTTAAAGTTGAATGATAAAGCAAAAGTTTTTGGTTTTACTTTAAGTGGTACACATCTCGGTACTGCTATTGCCGGTGGTGTTGGCTCATTACTTTTAGATTTTTTTGGTTGGAGGCAATTTTTTCAATTTGCAGGATTAATAAGCTTTATTTGGTGGATATTATTTAGACGTTTAGTTTCGAATAAAAATTTTAGACTTAAAGTTTATAATATGGGAAAACAATATCCAAAACCTTATTTTAAAGCAAAAAATTCTTTTGAATCACTACCATTAAAAGAAAATATTGATGAAAAACCAATAAATAACGAAAGACAGCATGTTGTGTTACCAGCAGTTGATGTTCCATGGCAAAAACTTTTAGTACATCCTTCCTTTTGGGCAGCTGTTGTAGCACAGTATTCTGGAGCTAATGCATATTATACAATGTTTTCATGGCTACCCTCTTATTTCCATGACAATTATCCAGAAGCCAAAGGATTTGTTTACAATGTAATTCCATCTCTTGGAATTGTTGTGACTTCCGTTGTTGCACCAACAATAGCGGGAAGAATATTAGCCAAAGGTAAATCTGTAACATTTACTAGAAGAATAATGGAAGTTTCATCGTTGATAGGCATTTCATTATGTTTAATATTAGTATCATTAGTATCAACCACTAATTATATCATACCCGTATTAATATTTACAACGGCTATGGGTTTTCGTGGTTTGCATCATGGCGGTGTAGCGGTGAATGTCCCTGACTTTGCTCCAAATCATACTGGAGCAGTTTTTGGATTATTCAATTCCTTTTCAGCAATAACTGGATTTATAGGTGTTTTTTTTGCTGGGAAAATTCTTCAATTAACGGGTAATAATTGGAGTATGGTATTTTTATTTACAGCTTTACAATCTATTGTTGGTGCCATTGTTTATGGTTTTTTAGGCACTGGTGATAGAATTATTTAATAAATCAAATTTTATGTATTCAAAAAAGATCTAAATTAAATTAATAATTAATATATTCTATAGAAAAAAGTAGTTGTTATATTTGTTTTTTATTAGATTATTAATTAGCCAACATATTATACTATATCAATTATACATTCATTAACAACAAATACCCTTTTTTCCATTTTTACAATATTCAACTAATTCTTCAAATGAGTCAAAGGATTTTCTTTTTTCAGTTCTTATTTTAATTGTAAATTTATTCTTTGTCTTACGGTACTTGATTTCAGAATGAACAATAAGATCAACCTCATTCTTAAAAACATAATATAATTTCAAAGTTCTTGGATATTTTATAAATGTCTTTGAAGCTTTGAAGTTATGATAAAAACCAAAACTAGTACCAATAAAACTTCGTAGATATTCTTCAACATCACATTTTCTCATTATTCCCAAATATAATGGTTTGTTCTCTTTTCTAATCTGATCAACATTGACTTTTAAATTATCAACATTATCTTGTTTATTGTTATTACCACTGAAATCTTCTGATTCACTAAAATAAATCTCCCTGTCAAAAAATGGTATACCTTCAAATTGTTCTATAATATTTTTAGTTCTACAACAGTTTTGTTTTTCTTTGCCACTCATTGCCTGGAAATTGAAGTAAATGTGGGTCAAAATTAGGTAATACACAACAAATATTTTATAAAATAAAAATAAAAAACAAATTTATACACAAAAATTAGCGTATTAATTATTTTCTCCATGCAACAAATACATCATCAGTCCGGTAACGTTGAGTAAATGTAGCATCTTTGACATCACAATATTGACCACTTTTAAGCATCTCCCATCCAGCTTGAGCTATCATTGCTCCGTTATCTATACAAAAACGCATGTCAGTTGCAAATAATTTTGCTCCTCTTTCTGCAGCCATCTTTCCCATCATTTCTTGAAGGCGTTCATTACATCCAACACCACCCACAACTAAAACTTCATGAGAATCATTGTGTGCCATGGCACGTTCTGTTATTTCTATTAACATAGAAAAAACTGTTTCTTGTAATGAAAAACAAAGATCTTCAGGTGTATATTCACCTGAATCTATTAATTTTGATGCATTTTTTTCAATAGTTGTTAAAATACCAGAAAAGGATACATCCATTCCTTTTACAGAATATGGAAGCATTAGTAATTTCTTACCTTTTTTTGCTAATTGTTCAATATTATAACCTGGACTAGGATCATTTGGAAGTTTTAAAACTCGAGCAAATCTATCTAAACAATTTCCAACAGCAATATCTAATGTTTCACCAAATATTTGATATTTCTGATGTGAATATGAGATAACTTGTGTATTACCTCCTGATACATATAAAATTGTAGGATTATCTGCTCCAGTTATTAATCGACCCATTTCTATATGTCCAATACAATGATTTACTGGAATAATTGGTTTTTCCCACATTTGTGCTAACATTCGCGCTACCACAGCTCCTACTTGCAATGGAGCACCCATTCCAGGACCCTTTGTATAAGCGATCCCATCAATTTCTTTTTTTGGTTCCTATAAAAATAAAATTTTTAAAAAAATTTTTAAAAAAATACCTTAATCTTTGCATCTTGAAGAGCTTTCATAACCATATTTACACAATGTGTGCGATGATGAATAGCTACCTCACTTGGTCTGAAACCTTCACCAGATGAAGCATGAAAAGTTTCCCTTGGATTACTTAAAACAACTCCATCCCTTATTATTCCAACACCAATTTTATTTGCACTACCTTCAATTCCAAGAATACAAACCATTTTAAAAACTCATAATTTATAATTTCTTTTAAATAGAAAATGATAAACATATTTCCAAGTAGAATGATAAACTGACAATTTTACATTAACATAGTATAAAAAAGTAGACTTTTTTAATTACATGTTAATCCAAAGCAAACAAGTAAATTATATTTAGTGTTAACATTTTTTTTATTTATTTTACATGTCAAAAAGAGCTAAATTGATTTTGAGTATTTATTTTTCAATTATTTAAAAAAAAATATTTTCATAATTTATGAACATCTATTTTTATTATTTTAATCGTTTCAATACAATAAGTAGTTTTTATTTTAACTAGTTAGTAATTGCAATAAATTACTTTTAACAGTTTACTGTTTGTTTTAATAAATTTTTTATTTATTTTTGTAAAATAAGCTTTTTTACTATGAAGTAGGAAAATGTTACAAGAAATATTTAAAAAAAATAAATTATAAATAATTTGAAACTAACTTGAAACATAAATTTTTTATTATTTACATAAAGTTTTTTTTACCAAGTTTAAGGTATAGTATATGTTATTGTTTTTTTTTTTTAAAAATAAAATAATGCTTAAATAAATTGTAAAAGTATAAAATATATAACTTATAATAATTGATGAAATATGTGTACTAAGTAATTTTTTTTTGTATTACAAATAAATTATTAATATACACAACAAGTTTTCTCTGAAAAGACTATTTAAACACAAAAATTTAAATGATAATAGTCATATTTTTCAATTACGTTATTTAATTATGATATTCACTTTTGTATTAATTTTCATATTACCAGCATTAACATTATGTGGCCAAACTGCAAAAATTAGAATGTATCTTGTACAAAAACCTAATGAAGCTCCAAAAAAATATATTGGAATAATAAAGCTCACACAATATAATAGTGGTTTGATTAAATTCTATGGAACCGTTAAAGGTTTGAAACCAGGTGCACATGGATTCCATATTCACGAAAAGGGCGATCTAGGTAATGGTTGTAGAAATGCTGGAGCTCATTTAAATCTTTACAATAAGCCTCACGGTGGTTTGAAAGGTTCTAGAAGACATCAAGGTGACTTAGAAAATATTATCGCTGATAAAAAAGGAGTAGCAATTGTTAATGTAACTGTATGTGGACTAGGTTTTAAACGCCCTGTTGAAATAATGAAAAGAAGTCTTGTAATTCATGAAAAAGAAGATGACTTAGGATTGGGAAATCATGTAGATTCTCCTACTACAGGTAACTCTGGAGGTAGAGTTGCTTGTGGTCTATTTTCTAAAAAATAAAAATGGTAAAATGTTCGGACACATACAAGAATATGAAAATATAACTTTATAATAAACTTCAAGTGAATGGAATATTGGTTTTTAACAAGAGCAAATAATTTCATAATGATTATTGCTTAAAACCATTTTTTTAAAATATTTTTAATCATATCACTTGTTTATATATTGTTAAATTTAATATTCACAACTTTTTTTAGATAAATATTATTTTTAAAAATATAATTTATTAAGTTGCAAAATTTTTTACATATAATTTTTTTCATGACAAATTACATTAATTTTAAATGTAGTTAAAATGACTATTTGGATCATAGTAAAGTTTTTTTTTTGTGAATTGTTCTGGAATATATTAAAATTTACCTAATCTCCAATCTCTGTTATTTAAAAATTAAAGTGAATGCTTTTTTTTAACATTTTTGTTAAAATATATATATCAAATATTTAAATATGTTTCGTAAAAATTTCAACAAATTTTTTTCATAGTATAAATAAAATATTAATATTATTGATTAATAAATAATTAAATATATTTAAAACACTATTTATATAAATATATTTTAGCTGTTTATTCAATTTTATTATAAAATTATATGTTAAAACAATAACTTTTAAAATAATATTATTACTAAAAAAATTTTTAAAAAATTAAATCTCATTTTTTAATAAATAATATAAAGAGTTATAATGAATTTTTTATTTTTGTTAAAATTTGTCCATGACAAACTCTATTAGCCATATTTTTTGATTCACTATTTAATTTCACAACGAACTCTGGTATCACTTTTCCACGTATTTTTGGTGTATTCTAACTTTCTGTCATCTAAGTAAATTCATTTTAATCCAGGAATTTTGTATCAATGGCTACTACAGTTTTTTCGAATTATGAAAATATAAAAGAAAAGGGTGATCGTAAGTTTTTCAGTAATACTAATATTTTTAATGTTTAAAGTTGATTTTTCAAATTATATTCTTAAACTTCAAGAATATTGTAACAATATTGTTACACAAATGTCAAAAGATACAATTCTTAATTGTATAAATGAATCAGATACACGTACTAATAATATATTTCTTTGGCACATACTTTCAACTTATTTTAAAAAGTTTCATGACAATCGTTCTATTAAATCATTAATTGATTTTTCTATAATTATGAAACTTGTTTTTGATACTGATGCCAGTGAAGCAAGGCGAATATTTGATGTTATTGATAATGTTGGAAGAAGCTTTATAGCTCGTTTAGTGAGTTCTAATGATAATGATATGGCAAAAGATTTATGTAAGAGTATTATTAGTTTACTACAAAAAGGAAATACTAAAGTTATTACAAGTTTTCATTCTTCTCTTATGAGTATTTATGATAAAGATGAGGATGTTACGGGTGCATTAAAATATATTATTTTGGATGATTACCAATTACTAAATGAAAGATTTATGACAAAAGTAAAAAAGATACCTCCAGTTATTAATCCTTGTTCATTAGTGAGTTATTTCTACTACTCTGGAAATGTATTAATGAAAGTGAGAAAATATGTTGATGCTTTTGTCTGTTATGAATCTGTAATTCATATTACTAATAAAATATCTACACCAAATTCTGAAATATTTAATGCTGCAATTATAAAATATATTTTATCTGGTATTTTGGCTTTTCAAAGATCACCATTGATGAATTTTATTTTAACAAATGAAACAATACGGAATTTTAGCTTTTACTATAAAGATTATGTTTCAATTCATAAATATTTTAAGAATGGTTTAGTTATTGACAATATTACTTTTTCAAATTTCTCAACAATTATTGATACATTGGTTAAAAAGACGGATGATGAAACTAGAGAAAATTGTGAATATCTATTATTAATCAAAGATAATATTATAAGGCAATCTGTTATCAAATTTGCCAAAGTTTACAATAGAATGACAATTGATGAATTAAAAAAGAAATCTTTTGTACCTGGTACAATTAATATGAGAGAATACATTAATGATTTGGCTAATGAAAAACTAATTAATGTATCTGTAACTGACGGTAAAGTTATAACATTTATTGATGATGAAGAAATAGATACATCATCAGTCTACAAATTATGCGGTGAAATTGAAGTTGCACAAAGACGGCTGGATAAATTAAAGGATCTTTTACTTAGTAATTTTTCAAACGAAAAAAGTTTTGTTGATGAAAAATTTGACACTAGTTCGTTAGAAGTTATTGCATGCATAGAAGATTAAAATATCTAGCCTAATGAATAATATGATTCTATTTTATTTATACCATACTTTAAATTTATTTTTTGCAATGTTTAATTGTTTATAAGTTTAAAGTTAGAAATATTTGTGAATTTTAATGTCTCCAATAGTTGTTGTACTTTTTGTAGTCTCTTTAAAAATATTTACTAAATAATGGTTGTACAAAATTTACGCTTTTTCATAAATAATTCAACAATTTAGTGGATTGTTTTTATTCAACATTGGTACATTAAAAATTCTTTTTAACAATTCTGCCTGACTTTGTTTTACATTTTATAATATCTCTAAAAATCACTTGAAGTTAATGTAAAAAAGAAAATAGTAAAAAAACATTTTTTTTGTAGCATTATCCAATAAGTTAAAAATAAATTATTCTTGTTACTAAAATATATATAATTTACTCAAACTTTTTTTATTATTTTGTGTTATTAAATTTTTTTAAATACTTTAGTTATATCTTACTTTATTATTTTTTAAATTAGTATATAAAAATCAAATACAAGTAAAAATTTTCGGCTAATTTTATTATCTTAAATCACATAATTATAATAAATTTACAAGAAAATACGCAATCATTAAAAAGAAGGAAATATTATAAATTACTAGATTATTTTTTGCTTTTTAATCTACAAAATTTACAAATTGGATAACTAAAATCTACATAGAGTAAAACGATCGAAATTTAAAAATAATTTTATAAGTTTGTTCGATTACAGGAACTACTAGTCTCAATAAGCCTATATAGATGTTCCATTGCCTTTTTTCTCCCTTCTTCCGTCACAGGAACATCATCAATTGACCTTGTTATTCCTGAAATATTAGTGCTCCTTGGTTGTCTTATACCAATAATTGACTGTTTTGGTTGTCTCGATAATCTACCTGATATAGGTGTTTCACAGTTAAAATTATTTGATAATATATTATCTCTATTGTGTGTGATAGGTACAAAGTCATCTGCAAAACAAACTTTCTTGCTAGATTTTATTTTATTTACAGAATTTGTAATTCCACATGTCAATGTTTGTTCATTACTTCTAAAAAGTTAAATATATTTTAAAAAAATAAATAAAACATACACAGGATGGTGAGGTGAATTATATATGTGTTTTTCTTTGTTATCATTATTTGATTCTAATTTTTTCGAACAAAAATTATTGTATGAAGGCTTATTTAAAGAAAATTTACTCTCCGATACTTGATCATTTTTTTTTACTATTGTTTGTAGTAGCTCCATGGCTCGTCGTTTTCCTGCATCAGTAACAGCAACGTTTTCAATATTTTCTACTTTTCCCTTCAGAAAATCATTCATTACTTTTGTACCAGGGAATGTTTGCTTCGATTTTGGTAAAACACGACATGACTTTGGAGTGGCACATTCAATATTGCTTTCCAAATTTTTATCAAAATTTTCTTGTAACGGTCTAAAATTACTTTCAATTTTTCGTATTTGGCCAAGGTGAAACTCTCTGGAAGATGTTGTTTTGTTTAACTTTAATCGCGTCAATTCACTATAATAAAACTATAAAAAAAATTTCAATTTTATACATACGTGTATTTTGATCTAGCTTCTTTTAATCGTTTAATTTTTTCTTCACGATTATCCATAGTTAATTCTCTGAATTTAGGCATTTAAAATTTTTTACCAAATAATATATGAATGATATATAAAAAAAATAAACATTAGTTTGTTGGCGGCTAATTATATATAATATATTTCCATTTGAGATGAATAAAACTACTGGATGTAAACAAATTGGAGAGAAGATTATGTAACTTCATCTTACGACATTGCCCCGGTTTTTCTACTTTTTTTAAAGTATCTGAACAATATTTACTTAATTTATTATATATTAAATGGTTGTATGATAATTATTTCTAATTTTTAATATTTTACATATATAGAAGTTAATGATGAGTGGGGGTATATCTAAAGTTGAAGAATACGATGAAAATGCTGAGATGGTTCATGAGATTCCACAAATTTTGAAAGATTTAACGTCAATAATTGGGAAATTATTTTATGAACCTGTTAGTTTCTTAGCATTACAATTGATAATCAACAATACAATTATAAATGAAGAGGCACTAAGGGTTAAAATGAAAATTGATGCAAAAACTATGAAGACACTCTTGCAGGCATTAAAAGATGATAAAATTGTTAAAGAGAAGTGTACTTCTACAACCAGTGAGGAAAGTAATCGTGCAAAAAAGGTTTATTACATGTTCGTTAACTATCGCGCTTTATTAAATGTTACAAAGTATAAACTTGATCATATGCGTCAAAAAATTGAGAGTTTGGGTAAAAAAGAAGCTTCTAAAGCTTATTTTAAATGTGGTAAATGTGATACATCATATGATACAATGGATATTATGCAACTTGCACAACCAGGTTCGGATTTATTGATTTGTTGGCGTTGTGGAGGTGAAGTTATTGAAGTTGACGACAGAAATAAAGAGGGGAATTCTACTGGAAATTCCATGGCAAAATTCAACTCTCAAATGGAGGGTATTTTTAAATTAATTTCTAAGCTTGAAAATATTCGTTTTTCTCCGCAATTACTTGATCCACCTATTCCAGATGTAAAAGAAACTGTTGAAGTAGTCGACGACAAACCTATTATTGCTCCTGGTGCTAAAAGTTTTAGTAAGGGTGATAACAAAAGGTCTGATATGGTTGGAAAAGACGTTAGTATTAATTTTGATAGTGGAGAAATAGAAACTGCCAATAAGCCAAAAACCGCTGTTCCTTGGCTTACGCATAACACAATTGAAAATGGAAGTACGGATTATACGATGAATAATACAAATACAAGTGTAAATGGACCTGAAACTTCAAAATTTTTAGCTTTAAGCAATGATAAAATAGACACAAAAGAATACTTACGCAAAGTTCTTGGGGAAGATGATTCTAAGATCGAAGTACGAAGAATGTCAAAAGAAACTGAGGTGATACTTCGAGATGAACCACGACTTCAACGGGAATATGATGCAATGTTTGCAGAAAGAAAACAAGCTTTCAATTACTTCGAATACATGTCTGATGAGGAAGAAGAAGAAGAATATAAGAAACCAGATATATATTTTTGTCCTACCAGTTTTTCTGTTTTGTAAATATATCTTCATTGTTATGTAAAATGTTATAAATTTTTTAGAATGTAAAACTTTTGAATGAGAATGAAAATTCTTTTTCTAAATTATTACACAGTTTGTATTGCTAGTATTTAGTCCTAGATATTTCTTAAAATCTAAGAACGGTGGCAATTTATTTTTTTTGCTTTTATAAACATGATGTTTTTAATGAAAATACCTCATTAATTATATTGTCAATAACCATATGTTTCTCACAAAGATTTCCAAGTTGTTTGGGAAAGTGTTACTTCATTTTAAAAATAATTTTTATATATTTTTTAAAATATGGTTGTTATGTCTGATTCAGATGACGATGATATTAAAAGTCAATCTAAATTTGAGAGGTTAAAATTAGAATTAGTTAATGAATTTCGTGATACTACAAAAATTATTAAGAAAATATGGAAATTTGTTAATAAACACATAGATAGTGTAAGTTTCTTCTAATATTTATATAATTAAAATTTAGGATGAAGAAAGAAATGATATAATAAATGTTTGTGAAAAATTAGACTTTATTCCTCTTCTTCTTTTTAATTATACTGGTAGTTTATCAAAAAAGGATAAATATATATATGATATTTTAAATAAATTAGAAGAAAATTATGGTATTTCATTGTCTAAATTTATGCCATTTTCAATTGGAGAAAAAGCAAAGGATTACTATGAAAATTTACAAAAATTAGGAGTTATTCTTCACCAACGTCAGTCTTTTTCTGAAGCAATAGACCAACTTGACATAGAACGTATGAAATTTTCAATAAAAACTTTATCTACTATATCTTTATTATCTAAAAATGTTCAACATCATGTTTATGATCCTCGATTTTTATTACGCATGTTTTGTACTATGCTTGAACCTGGATCGGATTTAAGTTGTAAAGCTTTTATATCATCACATTGCTTAGCTTATTTATTTACAGTAACTTCTTTGGATGATAGTGATTTACGTGGATTAGGATATGTTTGTCTTCAAAGATTTTTTGGACACTTAAACTTATTAACTACTGATAGATTTGAAACTAAAAGATTGATTCAACAATTAATTAGATTATTCAAGGAAAGTGTTACATCAGTTAATCAAAAAGTACCTCATATAATTTCATATTTTTTTGCCAAAGCTTCAATAGAATTATATGATCCAACATCTCAATTATTTTCTAGAATAGTTAATTGTGTTATTAGTTCACCAATTATATCTTTCTCTCAACCATTACAATTTTATAATATGCTTGAAAGTTGTCCTGCTGATAAACCTAATATTGAAACTGAATGGATTTTGGAACTTTTATCTGTCTCAATTATTGATATGGAAGATTTTACTATTCTTGAACGTATTGGAGGATTCAAAGCATGTCTTTCATTATATGGTTCTGAAATTTCTTCTATTCCTGTGAGAAAAAATATACTTATTCTTATAAACAATATTACTAGTAATTCAGAGTGTTCCTTGATGCTTCTTAGAGTATATAATATTCATGCTTGGATAATACAAGTTATGATAAATGACAAGGCATCTAATTGGGAGTGTTGTTTTTTGTCACGTATATTTTTTAAAATTTGTTTATCTTTCAAAAATTATACTCTAGAGGGAGTATCTAATGCGGATTATGAAAAGATGGTATATTTATCTCAATCATTAAAATTTGTTGGTAGTATTATTTTACAAAAATTTAAAACAGCATTTAGTCAACAGTTGAATTCATTGAAAGATATTTCACAAAAATTAGATAACTCTAAGCCTGAACAATTAGAAGAATTGTTAAATGAAGAATGGATAATTAATAAAGTTTAATGAGATGGCTTTATTTTTGTTTTTATTATTGTAAATTGTTTTTTTTACTTTTCAATATTATTTTGTTGGTATTTTTTTTTATCAATGTTTTATTTTATAAACATCAAATTTATAGAAAAAAAAATTGGTATATAATTTTCTTAGAAACAACAATTGTGACATTAATGTTTAATTTGAGTTTAAAAAAAAATGAGTAAAAAATATTTTTAAAGAGTTTATAAGTGAATCAAAGGTGAATGATGATTTTTATTGTTATTATTGTTTTTTTTTTTTTATACTTTATCAATTATATAATATTATTTTTTAATATGTTTGTTTTCAATTTCAAATATCAAAATGTCATTTTGACGTATTTAAGGAAAACATAATAATAAAAAAATATTATAATATTATTATATTTTCAAAAAAAAGTAAATTGAATTATTAATAATTTATTAATGGTTATTTAAAAATTTCCATATATTTAATACTATGAAGTTAATATTTTTATTCCTTATTTTAATATATTCCTTAGTGAGAAATATAAAATCATCCCTGATACAAGTAGTAATTTATAACTATAATGATGAAATTTTGGCTAAAGGCAGAATTCACCATTTAAGAAGAGCATACTCCCTCAAGCGTTTAGTATGCGGAGATGAAAAATTATGTGATCCAAATTATGCTTGTTGTATAGATAAAGAAGGAAAACTAGGATGTTGTAAAAGAGAAAATTATCAAACTCAACCTATAAATAGATTGTAGTCTATTTTATATAATTAAAAAAATTGCAGTTTTTTTGAAAAAAAAATTTATAATCCTAATTATAAAATAAAAAAAATGTAAATAATGGCTAATAAAGTTTTCAAATAAATAAAATATTCAACACAGCTGCTATTTTTTTTTTAATTTTAAAAATGGTAAAAACTTATAAATAAAAAAAAAATATCTATATAGATATATAATATATACACATAATTAATCATTTTTGTTTTAAAACGATATTTTTTATTTAGTTATATTTTTATAATTATTTTAACTAGATGAAAACAATAAATAAAGTATTTACAATATAATTGAAGCTTTTTAGCTACTTGCACAGGTGGCAGTTATATTAAAATTACAATTTAACTTTTCCTCTTTTATATTTTGATATTACAATGTACCTGTGTAATGTTCCAAATTACAATGTAATCTACTATAACATAGTGGTTTATAGAAGACTGACTCAGAGACTGGTGTTATGATATAAAACAGAGGCGATCGATCTTTAATAGAAGGTTATCCAAAATAATGATGGCTTCACTTATAATTATACATATAACACTAAATTAATAGATATTTTTTTCTATAATTTTCAAAAATTATTTTTACTATTACACTTATTTATAATATATTTTTTTTATCAATATATTCTTCAAGATTTATTTAATTAAGATTTTACTATTTAATATTATTTTATATATTATCAAAGAATATTCACGTTTTAGTTAAATAAAGTTGTTTACATTATATTTATCTAAATTTTTCAATTTCTCCCACATTGCTTATGTTGATAAACTTGAACGATTTTATTTATTAATTCTATTCTATATATTTAACAATATTAGTTATTTTAAAAGTAAAATTTTTATTTAAAATTGTTATTGTATTTTTTTTTTTTAAAGTTTCTATTATTATTTAAAAATTAAATGACTATTTATATTTATAGATCATTATTATAAATACTTTTTCTTTATAATTTATATCTTTAAACGTTACATTTTTAAATAAATATATTTATATTTTAGAGTTATATTTATAATAGAAAAAAAAACAACATATATTCACACTTTTATCCTATAACATTCTTATTTTTAAAATAATGTTGGCATATTTTATTTAATATCCTTTTTTTTTTAGTATGTAAGATAGGTTTAATAATTTTATAATAAATTGTACAAACAATATTTATAAAGAAAATAGAATGCTTTTCTTATTTAAAAAGTGTCCTATACCAAACTTCCGAATAAATAATGTGCCTTATGATATTTCTTATATGATATATCTAAAATTTTTAACTACCATATCATTTCATTATCGCATTTCATTTAAAAATGCATTTCTTTTTTCAACAAATATATTTTTACTTCATTGAATATTTTGGATGGCATTTAAATACTGAAATTAATATAATGTATTAAATTTTTAACTTACTTACTAGTATTTATTTTTATAAAAATTTTATATATATTGAAAAATCATTACTATTTATGTTATTTGAATATATAAAATTTCTAATTAGTAGCAATTTCAAAGAATATTTTACAAATAGTTTTGACTAATTATAGGTTTAAAAAACAAACAGTTCTAGTTAATAGTTATGATATCTTTTATATATATATATAATTATTATATTTTGTAATTCAAGAAAATTATATTTATATTTTTAAATTTTTATATATGTATATATATAAATAAAATAATAATTTATTTATAGAATTAAAAGAAGTATAGTTTTAAAATTTTTATAAAACATTTTACTAAAAATATATATATTTTTAATTAAATATTATAATATTGTAATTAAATTTCTATTGTTTACTTTACTATACCACATGTCATCTTATTTTAATTAATTTTTTATAAGATATAAAAATTTAAAATACACCATACATAATTATATCTGTTTAGATCATTAATTAATTTATTTCCTTTTTCATTTTATATAGAAGCGTGTTATTGTTATGGTCCATTTTTATTTATTTCTAGTAATCTTTTGTTAACTATCAATATAAAACTATCAAGTACTTAATAAAACTCTCCCGCAAGCTTTCATTTTATATAGTTAATGGTCAAAATGTTGTATACCAAATACTGTTTGTGTCATCTTGTCTTTTTACATTTTGCATGGTAAAATTGTTTCTCTTCAAGATATATCCTACCAGTTATATGCTTAGATTGTGTGCCATTAGTTTTACGTTCTATAAGACTTTTGTTAATCATTTATAGATAAGACGTTGTGTTAAGAAAATAACATATATGCCTGAAAAAGTCTTATGATGGTAATTAAATGCCAATTGTATTGGTACTTTAAAGTTCTCTTCTCCATTTCATTGTTTTGAGAACGTTATACTATGATAAAATAACAAAACAAGCTTTTTTTTTATGATTCATATTAATTTTTATAACTTTTCTTTAGTAATATTTTGTTTTAAAATGTTTCTTGTTTTTTTACATTATAGTAATATATACTGTAATTTATAGTAATAGTTATATTTTATCATAATTTATGAGTTTTCTTATCATTTTAACCATATGTTTTTATTAATTTAGTTTAATTATCATTTATTATTATTTTTTTTATATTTTTTATAAAACTAATTAGCATACATTCTTTTTTATAATTTTCATTGATTTAATATTACATTCAATTTATATTATTATATTGTATTTCTTATTATTAAATTTTTAAATAACAATTATTTTTTTATCATATAATATTTTAAACTATTTTTTTCTTTATTTTTTTTCTAAAAAAGTACATTTTAAATCATTATTTATTATACTTTTAATAAAGATACATATATTTTTTTTTATTTATTTAAAAAGTTTTTCATAAACAAAACTGTCAATTATTCTTTTATATATACTTCCGTTTGTATGACTAATTAAAGATACAAACTCAAGTAAGAATATTAAATTATCCTATTTGTAAATTGGACTTATGACTAATTTTCTACTAAATTTTTATCTAAACTTTGTAAAAAAATATTTAATCGATTGAGATACTGGTAAAATTAGTAAAAAAATTATTAAATTTTTAAATAAAATTAAATATACTTTTAATTTCCTATTAATATTATTTATCTTTTATTGGTCTAATAAAAACATTAGATCTGTACTTTTGTCGTCTATTAAATATTTTATAAACTATTTGGTTTCTTTTATTAATTCATTTTTCTTATAAATGTTAAATTTGCAATTTTATCATTTATCTAATACAAATAATTAAGATGCACAATATCTTCAGTAGTCTTAACTTGGAATAGACATGAAAATAAGTTTATTGAATGTGCCAAAGAAACGTTATTTATATTTTTGTGTTTTCTATATGTTTTCTATTTTTTTTTAATATTTTACCATGCTTTTTAATTAACTTTATGATGCTTATTATAAATTTAAATTCTAGTTATTTTTTTTCTTTTAGATTTTTATTTAAAATATAAAAAATTATTTTCCAAGTTTATCTGTATATTTTTCTAAAAAAAAAATTTTTTTTTAATACTTATTAAAAAATAGCATTAAAGTTTATAATATGACAGAATTGACAACCGTAAATATGGCTACATCCTCAAATTTTGATGAGATACAACAAATTCATCGTGAAGTAAGTAATGAAAGTACCAATGTATCTTCCGATACCTCTCCTTCAAAGTTTTCTCAAATTTCAACGAACTCTGATAACTCACAAGTATCTCAAATTTTATCTTCTCTACAAACATCTATTCCACAACCGAACATATCAGATATTGCTCCTGACAAATTTCAAGAAGTTATCTCACAATATATGCAATCAATTATGTCTGCAGCAGCTAATCGTTTTCAACAAGATCCATCTGCTGCAGCTGCATTTTTAGCACAACAATCTGCTTTACTACAAACAAGTCCATTGACTTCTTTGTCAAGTCCCTCTAAAATTTCAACTAATAACTCAATAGAGTCAACGTCAATGTCTTCGAGTCCAATACCTATTAATAGTTCTTCTGATAATAATGGTAGGTTTCGAACAAATGTACATGCTTATTTTATTTAACTTATTTCTTAATATTATATATCAAATATAATTTTAAAAGTACGTTTATGTACATTATAAATCAAAAAAAAAATAACATTTTGTTCGTTCATTATGTTATATTTTATATTTGAATTGTTAATAAATTGTTAATAGATTTTATATTGGTTATCCAATATGTTTTTATGTTTAAATAGAGGAAAAAATATTTTTACAACATGTATTTTTCATTATTATTTATTCTTATACAAAGTTAATAATGACAGTAACTTTCTTTATATTAAATATTCTGATATAATAGCTTTTAAAATATTTACAAAATAATTTTAAGACATTGAAGTAACTAAACAAATGACAGTTCTTGAATTTCAATGTATACATATATTTTTTTATTAAAATACATTGCTTTTTAGTTATTCATCATTGTGATTTTTAGTAATTTTTATTTTTGCTGGTAAAACTTTTTTTATATTCATATAATTTTTAATACATAAATTAATTTATAATAAATTAATAATAATAAGTCTTAAAATATTTATATATTAATAATATTTTTTAAGTAGCGTATTAATATATCAAATATAAAAGTTTATCTATATTCCATTTTATAAAATATCATTTTATAATTAAATTTTTTTAAATTTTTAATACCAAGAAAATTTTAATTTATATTAAAAATGATTACTAAATATTTTTATTTTAAAACAATTTTTTATATATATATTTCTTAAGCACAAATGAACAAAAAAATATGCAGTCAATTTAATTTTTGTACAACATAAAATTAAATTAAAATTATAAAAATAAAGAAAAAAGTAATTTGGTATGAGTAGAATTTTCTAAATTAAATTTATTATTTTAAAATAATAATTAACTATTTGAATAAAATTACAATGTTTATAATTGAGATAATAATATATCTTTTTAATATTTAAAGATTTATTTTGTAACTCAATAGTGTTGTTTTTTTTAAGTGTAGCTTTAAAAAAAAATTTTTTTCTTTATTTAAATTTAGTTATTATTCATTTTTTAATAAATTATATGTCATAAAAATTTATTTTTCAATATCTTTTTTAACTTTTTTTTTTTATTATGTTTTGATATATATTTTATTTCTTCATCTTTAGTACTAATATTCTTAAGTGATGCTTGTTCTCATCAATAACATTCACTTGTCCTATTTTTCTTCAATTCTTTAATATATATTAAATAACAAACTTTATATCTACTTAAGAGTTAATTTATATTTCTTATCTCTTATTTCATGAATTATTTTGGTATACTTATATGTTATTTTTTTACTATTTAAAAAGAATTTTTATATTGACAATGTTTATATATATTATAAAAAAAATATCTTTTAAACATATATAATATTTTAACAATATATTTGATAGAAATTGCCATTTTTTTCTCAATATTTTTTTTTTCTAAAAAGTTTTTAAATTTAGAAAAGAATAAAGTGGCTAATTTTTTATAGATATATATGTTTTTTTTATATATATATATAAAAATATATATAAAAAAAAATTATATACATAAAAGAAAATATTTCATATTTAGATATATAGACTTATTTATGTTTATACCAACAAAATTCTTTATATATTGATATTATTATTAATGCCATTTTAACTTGTTTTTCCAAGTGTATTTTGTATAATAAAATCTGATGTGAAAAAGAGTTTTATGCTCCTTGTATCTATCAAAAATTTTATTTGTCAGAAAATTGTATACATCTTTTTTTTTTTATTAAAATTATATCTTATAAAATTCTTTTTTTAATTTAAATTTATATCTACCCGTGATATTTAAAAGAAGGAATATATTATTATATAGTAGAATTATAAAGTCAATAATTTGTTAAGATTTTAACTTTTTAATCAATTTTTAGTATTAGAAATTTAAATTTTCTATTATATTGTGAAATGGAGAATCTCACAATATACATACTTTTTTGGTCTAACTCTTATTTTGTTGCATATTTCTCTTTTTGTCACTCTTAGTAATAGAACTTACATAGAAATATAATGTAGACTATTAAAGGGAATACTACTCTCTTATATAAACTTTTACCACAATATTTTATAACTTTTTATTTAAAATCTTTCAACATCCATGGAATAAATTAGTTTCAGTTTGACAACAGTTTAAGAAATTTCCTTTTAATAATATTTTATTCCAAAACTTCTTATTTCTTTTAGTACTAATTTTATATTCTTTAAATAAAATAAGAAATGTTTTATTTAATAATATAAATTTATTATTAAGTTGATGAATACAAAATTAAGGGATATATGTATATTTTTTTATGTATTTATATATGTATGTATTTTAAATGAAAAATATAATGAATAAATATTTTCTTTATACAATATTTATAATTAATATATATTATTTTTAGATGCTCAGAAACAACTGGATACAATAGAATTTGATGAAAGTTCCTCCACATTACAAGATATGAATCAAGTAACTGTAACAAATAAAATAGATAAGTTAACTATTTTGGATGACGACAAATCTGTCAATGTACCTACTAATAAATATTCACGGGTGGATAAAGTAATTTTTGAAGAAGAGTATGTTAATGATAAAATTAGCCATAATGTGGAGAGTGACAAAAAGTTATGTTTTGATGACACAAAGCAATCCTTATCCAGTCAAGAAAGTGATATACAATTAAAAAATATTGATAAATCTTTGGAAAGTAATAAAAAAAATAGTAGTGTAAAAGAAAGTGATCCACATACAAGTGAATTAATTAAAAAACAAATGAATGAAATTGATAAAGAAATAAGTAGAAAATCTAAAAACAAAAATATACGTAAGGTATGTTTTATATTTATATTTATTTTTAGGTTAAATAATTAACTTATTATTATTTTTTAATCTATATATTAACATGCACACCACCATTAACTTATATTGCTTTTTTTTTACATTCCAATCTTTCAGATTGGTGAACAGGAATTAGCACAATTGTTATCTTCTATATCATCAGAAGTTGATGGGAATAACATATCTTCTAATTTTCCTATTTCTTCCCAATCAAATAATATGCTTCAAAATTCTAACCTTCATCAACTAAATATATCACATAACGCATCTGATAGCAGCGGGTCTTCTGTCAATTCTCATATTAATTGTAATAATGTACAGGTTGGGATTTATTTTATATTGTTTTTTCCTTATCCACCATAGTGTTTTTAATAATTTTTGAAGTGTGATGTCTTATCATAAATATATATATATATGCATATTTTTTTTATGTTTTATTAAATTTATTTTATTTTAGGCTGCATCACCATATTCTGTTGTTAGTAATTTACAATCTATTGACGATTTATCACAAAAACCATCATTAAAATCTTTACAAACATCATTTTCACCGCCAACAAATAATATTGTGCAATCGGAACATAATATTTTTTCTGGAACAACTTTCTACTCTGGTCAGGGAATATCTCTTCATTCACAAGAAACCTCAAATATTACATCTTCTACTTCAAATGAACAACCAGGTGTTATTCCATTTGTTCCTTCACAACATACTAATGTTGCTGGAACAGCAAGTGGTATTTCATATTCTCCATCAATGCCTTATTTTAATGGGCAATCACATCAAACAATGATAAATTCAAATTCATCTAATAGTATAAATCGTTTTAATCCATTTTTGGCGTCTCCTGAAACACCTAATCATTTTCAACCATATCCTATGTCCCATTGTCTTCAACAGCCTTCACAAGTACAGGAAAAAAATCAAGAATTTTATAATCCTTTAAGTTGTAGTCAATCTAGTCTTCCCTCTGCTGCCCCACCACAATTATCAAACATTACATCAGAACTTGCCGCTGAAATATTATCACAATTACATCAAAATCCATCATTACTTGAAAATATAGCTAATTCTGCTCCTAATTCAGCAGCTCAATCAGCTGCATCTATCCTTTTACAAGCAACTACATCTAAACCATCTCCTGAAACTGCAAATCATAGTTCTGATAATCAATTAACAAAATTGCCACCACCACCAGCTGCAGGAAGTAAAATTCAATCAGCAAGAAGTAATTTAATTACTTCAACACATACTACAACTAAAAATTCTCTTTCTCATAAAAAAAAATCAAGTCAAGATTGGGGTGAGAGTAAAAATGAACCAACAAATAAAGAAAAATATAATAGAGTATCTGATGATAAAGAAAATACTGATAGAGAAAGTGGAATATGGGTAATTAGAGATGGGGCAAATGATAATGAAACTTCTGATGGAAATGGAGTTCCTTCACTTGATCCTGACTCCGATATCTATGCTACAATTAATGATGATACAACAGTTGAAGATGAAGAAGTAGAGACAGACAAACTTTTATCTAAAATTTCAAATCCAACAATACATTCACCACAAATGGGAAATTACCAAAGCCATAATTCTCACAATGCTAAAAAATCAGGATCTTCAAATAAAAAAGAAGGTAAGTTTAAAAAATTAAAAATATACATCCATGTAAAAGTATGACATGGCTTGTAGCGAGCATCTACCTAGCTTTGCCTTTATTAATTTATTAAAAAAAAAATTTTTTTGCTATATTTTTTCTTAACTTTTTATATTTGGTAAGTTAATTTTAATATGATTTTATTTATTCTTTTGCATGTAATACTAAAAAAGTTTATAATGTATTTTTTTTTTATAAATTGTCGTCATATTTGTGGTTGATAGCTATCATTTAATATTTAGAAATTTTATTACATTTTTAATATTTTTTTTTTTAGTATTAATTTATGAACCTGCAGTTTTAATTGAGGGAGTATTATTTCGAGCAAAATATTTGGGATCAACACAATTGGTGTGTGATGGTAGACCTTCCAAATCCAGTAGAATGTCACAGGCACAGGAAGCTGTAGCAAGAGTAAAGGTTAGTTTGACTTTTTTTTTCGGATAGCTAACTACCGGTGTTTTCGCAGGCCCCAGAAGGAGAGATACAACCAAGTACAGAGATTGATTTGTTTATTTCAACTGAAAAAATTATGGTCCTTAATACTGATCTTCAAAGAATTTCTGATACTGATGTTAGACAAGTATGTTTATTATAATAAAAAAAATTTTTTTTTAATTATATTTTATAATTATAGGATATTTTGATGGATCATGCATTACGAACAATTTCATATATAGCTGATATAGGAGATTTAGTTGTATTAATGGCTAGAAGGATGTCCAATTCACCATCTTTAGATGATTCTGATGGAACTGATTCAATTAAAAAGACACCAAAAGTAATATGTCATGTGTTTGAAAGTGATGAAGCAGCTTTTATTGCACAATCAATTGGTCAGGCATTTCAAGTAGCATATGTTGAATTTTTACGTGCAAATGGAATTGAAGATCCTACCTATTTACGAGAAATAGATTATCAAGAAGTTTTAAATTCTCAAGAACTTTTAGGTGAAGAATTAGAAATGTTTGCAAGAAAAGAAACACAAAAAGATGTTGTTGTGCCAAAAAAAGTTGGTGAACAATTAGGAATAGTTGTTGTTGAATCAGGTTGGGGTTCAATGTTACCAACAGTAGTTGTAGCTAACCTAGCTCCAGGTGGTGCTGCATCAAGAAGTAATCAATTAAATATTGGTGATCAAATTATAGCAATAAATGGAATATCATTGGTAGGTTTACCACTAGCTGCTGCACAACAAAATATAAGAAATGCAAAAACTAGTACAGCTGTAAGATTAACAGTTGTTTCTACACCACCAGTTGTTGAAGTTAGAATTAAAAGACCAGACACAAAATATCAATTAGGATTTTCCGTACAAAATGGTGTTATTTGTTCTTTATTAAGGGGTGGCATAGCAGAACGTGGTGGTATTCGTGTAGGACATAGAATTATTGAGATAAATCATCAAAGTGTTGTTGCAGTTGCTCATGAAAAAATAGTTAATATTCTAGCTACTGCTACAGGGGAAATTCATATGAAAACAATGCCTACATCAATGTTTAGATTATTGACAGGTCAAGAAATTCCAAATTATATATAAAAAAAAAATAGTATACAGAGTAAGGTTATGGTATTAAAGGTTTTCTTCAAAATACATTAAAATTCAAATTAGATGATAATACCGTTTGTTATTTATTTTAAATTGTAATTTTTACTACTATAAAATATTAAATTTACACGCTAAATCTTTTTTTAAAAAATATATACATAAAAAATTTTCAATTTTATTAGATTAAAATGAATAATACATCAATTGAAAGTATAGATGATTGCCAAACTGCTCATATATTAGAACCTTTACATTATTTTGGACAAATTGATTGTACCCAAGAAACAATTAATGAAAATGAAATAAGTACTGCAAAAGAAGAATATCTCAATAAAAATTATTCAGAAATTTCATCTAACGGTTAGTTGTAATTTGTTCTTAGTAAACAAATTTTTTATTAAAGTGTCTTACATTTCTGTTGAAAGTTTTAGTGAAAGTCAATTTAAATATGATTTTTTTGAAACATTAATATATTCTCGATTACCTCATCATTATTTAGGAGACCTTATTGGTGAAGGAGGTTTTGGAAAAGTTTATGAAGTATGTTCTTTTAAATCAAGAAAAAAATATGCCATTAAATTGATTAAAAATAAATGTTCTTTTTTATTAGAATATAAATTGATAATGAAAACAATGGCAATATCACAAGATTACTTTTGTAAACTTTACATGGCTCATTGTAAATCAGATGGTGCATTTTTAGTACTATCTCTTGAAGGTAGAGATTTAAAAAGTGTAATGATTTCATTACCAAAAAAAAAATTTAGTACTCATACATTGTTACGATTAGCTTTACAGATGCTTTTAGCTATTGAAACTTTTCATAAAACTGGTTATGTTCATCAAGATATAAAATTGGCAAACTTTGTCTTGGCTAATGATCATAGAAGTAGAATAAAAATGATTGATTTTGGAATTGCCAAAAAATATAAACATTCAAATGGATGTATCATTCCAGAAAACAAATATCCAAAACCAAAAAGTTATGTAGGAACATTAAATTATTGTAGTTTAAGAATCCATAACCTATTTCATTCATCTCCAAGAGATGATATAGAATCATGGCTTTATTGTGTCATTCAAACTGTTGATGGAAATTTACCATGGCACAAAGAATCTAAAGGTGACAAACACGTCATAGCTAATATGAAACAAGATATACGTTTTTGGAGCAAAGAAAAATTAAAAGAATACAAGTTTCATGCTTTTCATAAGTTATTTGTAGTTATTGATAAATGGGAATATTACGATGATGTAAACTACGAGTATTTAAAAAAATTTTTAAAAAAATTAATGATTAGTAATAATATAAATTATGATGCAAAGTATGATTGGGAGTATTAATATTAAGTAGGTTATAATACATAGATAAAAAAATAATTATTAATAACAAAATTTTATTTTACAATTAAAATAAATTGCTTTATTCTTTATTTTTTCATAAGTGATGAGTGTCGTGGTGGAGGTATTGGTAATAACTTGACATCTGATTGTTTCTGTATTTCATTATTTCTTATAGATAATAATCCATACACGAAAAAAAAAGAATAGTTGAATTTACAAAAAATTAACAAAGGGACAACAAAAAATATAAAACCAAAAAAAATCATAAAAGACTGCCAAAATGTAAAACTATTAAAAAATAGTAGTATAATATTTACAAAGTTTTTAAAAATTTCATAAATATATTCCATAAACATAGAAATAACAACATTTAATGGAGATAATGACCATAAAATATTTCTACTAACAACATCTTCATATTTACTGCACTTTCTAAAACCAAAATATTCCAAATATGTATTAGAACATGAATGTGGTAAACCTTGTTCTAATGTAAATGATAATTTGTAGTAATATTTATAACCAAGTAAAAACATATGAGCTATGATAAAACTCGAAATAACAAAAGAAATAATATCAGAATTATGTAGTAAACGAGTAGGAATAATTTGTTTAGTGTATTTAAATATTAAGAATAAGAAAACAGACCAAATAAGAATAAAAATAATAATTTCTATTAGTAGAATAGACTCATTGCCAAAATTCATCTAAAAAAAATTATTTATTAATAATATAGGGAATAGTATATTAAGGTATTAATAACCGAAACGTTAGCGAAAAATAATAAAAAAATTTTGTACAAATAGTAAATATTTATTTAGTCATTAACTATCTTCAACAACATCTGTAATACCCTCAGCAGAAATCGCAAATCGACTTTCATTTTCAGCGATCCATGGTGAATCATATACTTTGCAAATTCTTTGTTCACCTTTAGCTTTCTTAAAATATAAACGGGTGGTTGAAGCATGTGCCATAATATGTCCACCAACTGGTTTTTTATTGTCACCTCCATACATTGCACTTCCGTCAACATTAGCCATAACTTGATTTGTCATGACTACAGCAACTCCAAATTCATCAGCTAATCTTAAAAGGTGACGCAAAAATTTGCCTAGATGTGCTTGTCTATCAGCTAACTCACCACGTCCTTGAAAATCAGTCCTATATAAAGCCATTACAGAATCAACAACAATAAGAGAGTGTCTGTATGCAGCCATCAAAGCAGCAGCTTCAACTAAAATCTCTCTTTGGTGATCTGAATTAAAAACACGTGCACATGAAACATTGTCCAAAGCTACACCAGGATCCATTTTATATCTTTCTGCAATTTGAGCAATCCTCTCAGGTCTAAATGTTCCCTCAGTGTCAATCCAAATACATCTTCCCTCGGCT
Organism: Strongyloides ratti; assembly: GCF_001040885.1. Classification (NCBI taxonomy): domain Eukaryota; kingdom Metazoa; phylum Nematoda; class Chromadorea; order Rhabditida; family Strongyloididae; genus Strongyloides; species Strongyloides ratti. The sequence goes on from NC_037308.1 coordinate 9,779,677, forward strand.
CCTCCTCTGGAAATTGGTAATTGACAAGTTACTGCAAGATTATGACAAAATTGAGATTTGCCAGAACGAGATTCACCAAATATTTCAGTGATACTACCGGTTTCAATACCTCCTTTTAATAGTTCATTAACTCTTTCACTTCCAGTACCAATCATAATTATATCTTTACGTTTAACGTAAATTTCTGATGCAGATGTAAATCCCATATTCACATAAGAACTAACTAATTGTATAATTTTGTCAACTTTCCTCTCACTTAATCCTTCAATTGAAGCCAATTCTTTCCTTGTAGCATACATTATAGATTCATAAGTGTGAAATCCTCTTTCTTTCAATTTTTCAATATCACTTAATGTAATGTCTTTATCTGAACCCTACAAATTTTGTTAAAGTTAATCTTGGAAAAAAAAAACATACAACGAGGTTTTTTAGAAGATGATAACCAGATGTTTTTTCTTCTACAACTGCAGAAGCTCCCTCTTCGACAATGGAACATGAGTTAAAAACTTCTTCCGTGTTCATCGATCGTTCAGATGCACCAAAAAACTCATCTACATCCTCAGCACATTTTTCTCCTCTTCTCTTAGTTCGATTACTGCGTTTTTCCTTTGCACTTTGCATGACCTGAATATCTAAAAATTGAATTATTATAAACAAATAATTAAAATAAAAAAAGGATTCAAACCACATAGCGAATAAACGACACTTATTAATATATACAACAGTTATTAGAATCTTAACATTAGAAATATCGATAATAAATTATTGTTTTTCATAATCTTCAATACCACCATCACCAACTTTAAAAAGACATTCGCTTTCTGGTAAAACAGGAGAAGAAAATAATTTACAAATTCTTTTCCCCCTCTTTCCTTTTTCGAATGATGCTCTTGTAGTAGAAGCATGAGCTAAAATATGCCCACCAACTGGTACTTTCTCAGGTGCCCCCATTTGAACAGAACCATCAACTGTAGCAGACACCTGATTTGTCAAAACAATTGCAACACCAAATTCATCAGCCAGCCGAAGAAGGTGTCGCAGAAATTTAGCCAGATTACATTGTCTGTCTGCTAGTTCACCCCTTCCTCTAAAATCATTCCTAAATAAAGCCATAACACTGTCAACAATAAGTAAAGAATATTTAGAAGTGGTCATTAATGCTGCAGCTTCACCTAAAATTTCCATTTGATGTTCACTGTTATATATTCTTGCAATTGTAATATTGTCCAGAACACATTGAAAGTTTAAATCTAAAGCTTCACTTATCATAAAAATTCTTTCTGAACGAAAGGTACCCTCAGTATCTAGCCACATACATTTTCCTTCACCTCCACCTTCATCACCAGGGAGCTGACAATTTACAGCCAATGTATGGCATAACTGTGTTTTTCCTGAACCAGCTTCGCCAAAAATTTCAGTAATACTTCCCGTTTCTATACCTCCACCAAATAAACGATCCATTGCTCTACTACCTGTACGAATCTTAATCATATTTTCACGTTGTTCAAGAATTTTTGATGCACTAGAAAATGTTATATTGACGAGTTTTTTTGCTTCCCTTAATATTTTATTTACTTTATCTTCACTAAATTGGTTAATATTAATTAAAGACTTCCTTGGTACATATACTAGCGACTCGATAGTAAAAAATCCAGCATTTCTTAATCTATCAACATCCTTTGCATCTATTCCATACTTCTATACAACAATATTGAATATACTAGCAAGAAAACTTACCTCAAGAATTCCTATTTTTTGATATCCCAAATCTAATTCCTCTTCCTCTTCTACAACATCATCAACTTTATCTTCTTCCAAATTGAAATTTTCAGATATAAGTTCATCAGCCTCTATAGCTGCCGCCCGCTTTCCACGTAACTGACGACGATTAACTGTCGTTGCCATAATTATTGGGTGATATAAAATCTGACAATTAACAATGGCAATGTTTTTCTTAAAAATGATTTGATATAAAATTTAGGTTGTATAAATAATATATAACCCGCGTAATCAGATTTTCTTTCTAAAAGACAATGGAAAAAAATAACATTTTCCCAAAGTCTACATAATAATAATAAATAATGTGTCAAGTTATTAGATAACATGATTTATTATTAGCAACATAAATATGTGCCTCAAGCATGTTTTTTTTATTTCGTTTATTAAAGATTCACCATTTTTCAAAAACCAACAACAATATTTTTTTTCCTAACTTTTTTTATTTGTTTTAATTGTTAATAAATTTGAATTTTTATTACACCAATATACAACAAAAGAAAGTAAAATTATATACTTTTTTTTTAGCATTTACAAAAAATTTAATTTAAAAGTTTAGTAGAAGTTGGTGTATGTTAAATTTATTTGTAATCATTTTAAAAATTATAGTTAAACTTTGTTTCCAAATTATTATTTACTATTTTGATTAAATTTCTTTAATTTTTATGTGAAACTAATTTTAAATATTACATTATTAATTTATTTCTTCATTATAAAAAACTATGCTATATAAAGTGTAAATCTCGAAATCTTCAAGAATGTTGTCTTTTTGTTAAAAAAGATTTGCCTTGTATTTCAAGTATAAAATCAATTTGGTATCAATTCGAAAAATGAATATGTTTAAAGAATTTATTTCCATAATAGTTCTTAATCGAATATTCTATCATGTACATAATACATCATTTTAAAATTAATAATAGGATAATAAGAAATGTTTTGGATAACATAGGAAATTTACTAACTTTAAAACTAATTTTTTTTTTCTAAATATACGAACAACAAAATAATCAAAAATCTGATTTTGTTAATTTAATAGCATTTGTATTTGTAACATAGAATAAAAAAAAGAATATTAATGTAAAGATATTCTAGTATTAAAATAACATTTTAAACTCGTTTGATGTAAAAGTTATGACAACTCTAAATGTGATAAAAAAAATATTTTTTTTAAACTTTTGTATTGATAATTCGTGAAATTACACTATATCTATATTGTTATTTCATTTCCAACATAAAAAATCTTAGTTTCATCTCCTGATTGGAATAAATTTATCTTTTGGTAATAAGTTTATTATATTAGATATTTTAATTTGTCATATTGAAAATCTAAAATGGCCAAGGTAATTCGAAGTAAGTTTTTTTAATAATTGTAGTAAAATCATTTTTTAAGATTGCTATGTATTTCGCCCACATAACCGTGTGTGGAGGCATTTACCCAGAAGAGTAGAAGGTGTTCGTGAATATGATTTTGAAAAAAATCACGCTATGCCTAGAGATTTTCCTGATAAATTGCAAGAAGAACCTTCAAAGTTATTACTAGTTTGGCTTTATCGAGATTTATCTGGTGAACCAAAATGGACAAAAGACAAGGTTAAAAAAATTTTTGGAGATATAACAGTAAGTTTTTTGTTATTTTAAAAATATTTTATAACTATTTTCCAGCCTGGTAAAATGCACGTATTCAAAAATACAGAAGTATTTAACAATGAACTATGGCATGTTAAACATCTCATTGATGTTAAACCTTTGAAATTTCCAAATGGTGAGCCAACACTTGAAGATATATACAGATTAGAGGTACAACCAGATGGAAATTGTGTTATTAATAAAGAAAAAGAATGCAATCCGGAGAAAATCACACTGGCCGATCCAATGAAGCAAATGACGACAGGTTATTTAAGTTCAAAATTTGCTTCTAGGTACAACTCTCACAAGGAAGTGTATGAAGATACTGTATATGGACCAAAAAAAATAAGTGTAATTGATTAATTATTTTTAGTAGTTATTGACGTTTTTTTAAAATGTATCAGTTATAATAAACTTTTTTTCTAGTTTTAAAAATAAAAAATAAACAAATTTGAAATAACAACTTTTTTTTTTAATTTTTAACACGCGTTAGCAACAAAAATTATAACAATGCCAATCGGAAGAAAACGTCTTGTAGTTTTACTAAACTTAGGCGTTGCAAGCTTCAGCCCAATCGTCAATTTTGTTCAAGTTGAGGGACATATCTGCCTTGGCAGCGAACTAAAAAAAATTTGTTATTTAGATAAAAAATAATTATTAAACATACATCTTCAACTTTTTCTACTGGGAAGTCAGCTTTTTCGTTAGCAGCAACAGCATCCTCCTTTTCTTTCTCTTCTGGGTCACGGTAAAAGTAAAGATCAGGCATGATAATTTTATCTTCAAGAACAAATCCAGTAGATCTTGAAATTTTTCCCTTTAATTGAAGGATTTCACGAGCTAAAAGCCACCACATCAATCCAATTGCTTGTTTTCCGTTGTTATTACATGGAATAGCGATGTCAACTAATTTAAGAGGTGAATCAGTGTTGACGAAAGCAATTACAGGAACATTAGCAAAAGAAGCTTCAGAAACAGCTTGATGGTCGAGACGTGGATCAGAAACAATAATAAGTCTTGGCTCACGGAAATTTTTTTGCATTTGATTTGTCATGCATCCTGGAGTAAATCTTCCAACAATGGCGGTACATCCAGTGTGTTGAGCAAATTTAAGAAGAGCTCTTTGGGCGTATGGACGTCCAGATACAACACAAATATCAGCTGGATTCTCTATAGCAGCAAAAGCACGAGCAGCTAAAAGAAGCTTTTCCCAAGTTTTGTTGATATTGATAATGTGAACACCTAGAATCATTTTAATTAAAATATTTTTCTAAAGTAAACATACCATCGGCACGACGAGCATGAATATAGTTTTCCATTTGATAGTTGCCATTGGTAGATCCAAGATGAACATTTGTAGCTAACAATTTCAATGCATCATCATTTGTGAGTTGGAAAATTGGGTGTCCTCCGGACATTTTATGTGTACTACCCTAAAAAAGAGGTAAAAAAGTTAAAAATAATTAAATATGAGTGAAAAATATAAATTATGTCTCAAATTATATTTAATTGGGGCCATTAAAAATCGAATATTAAATTATATAGAGAATAACCATTTTTACAATTACAATAAGATCCCAAAGATACGTAAAAACAGGAAAACAAGAAGTTTTTTAAAATTTTCTTTTGACCATAATACATTATTCCACACTTCTCTGTTTAGATTTTTCTTTTGCGAAATAGCCTGCACATCATATAAATTTATTTCACATTATGACAACTATTGACCGCGTCACAAATTAACAAATATAATTTTTTTAATTTTGTACCCAATTAAAAATTATCTATTAAAAGTAATTGAAATAATATTTTTATATAGATTGTTATCAAATTTAATATATCAAAAAAATTTGTATATTGAATTATATTTTAAATTTTATATTCTATATTTTCACATTAAAAAATATGACAAATGCTTATATTTTGGTAATAAACGATTTTTTTATAGTAAAATAAAAGATTGATAGAGTTTCCAAAATTATTAACATTTTTTTTGAATTTTTATTTGATTTTTAAATATTTGATTTCCATTTAATTTTTCTATTTAAATATCTAATAACAAATAGATGGTTTCTTATATTTTCATTAATTTTTTTATATCCTTATAATAAGGTAATAAAAATCCCGCACAAAATTGTAATGAGAATTTTTTTTTGTATAAATGCTTATTAATATAATTTCATTCAAAAGATTTATAGTTTCAGAAAGTTTTTATAAAAATTATTTTAATGCTTCAAAATATACGTTATTTTTTAAATAAATAAAATCATAGAGTAATCTTTCATGTTTTTACTCAATTACATAAAATGAGAAAAGTTATAACTTCAAAAATTAAACACTAATTATTTTATTTGGTAAAGTTTAATATTTCCGTTTTTATAATTTTCCCTATTACATGGAATTTTTAAATAACAAATATGATTTGTTGCTTATGCGGTATTATTAATATAATCATATTAGTTGATTGTTATTGTATTTATGAATATTATTATTAAAAAAGTCACGAGATGAATGTCATGTTATCATAATTTACCATTAAAAATTTTTTCTATCAGAAAAATGTTATTTTTTTGTATGGCATTATAAATGAACAAATTTATAAGATATTAAAAACATATAAAAAAAATACTTTTTAATAAATATATTAGAATCTTCACGAATGCATAATTTTACACATAATAATATTTCAATAAGAAATATTGTTTTTAACATGAATTTTTAGTTGTGTATAACACAATACAAATTTTCTATAAATATAGACATTTTTTTATAAAAAAATAGATTGTCAAAGTTTTTAAACCAAATTTCAATTTTCTTATTATAAGTGTTTTTTAATATGATAACAACATAAAGATAACATTCAATCAAGACAATATTAAAATTATCAAGTTAAACTTAATGTCTCAGAGATTAGTTTTATAGATCTAGAAAGTTTTCAGAACAAATGAGATTTTTAAAGTATGAAATTGTTCATTAAGATGATGGTTGATAGATAGTATTATATTTATAGAAACGATATGAAAAATTATTCAACTTTTTCATTATTTTTGGAATTAAAAAAAAATGTATTCACGATTTTTATCTTATGAAAAATGTTTACGGTAATAAATTAATTATTAATATCAATTATTATTGAATTTCCACCAAAAAAAAATTTTTTTTCATCATTGATACTTATTTTGTCTCTACTATATATAATCAAATTACAACATGAACATGGTTCATTTCTTTTTCTGAGGATTATAAATCAAATTTAAAAAGAGATTATTTATATTTTTTTTATTAAGCCTAGGTTAAAGTAAAATGTTCTTGAGAATAATAGTTTTTATCAACATTTTTTCATTAAAATGTTTGTCCCCTTCCAAGAAAATCAAATGTTTTTCAGAATCATATGTATATTTAAAAGTGTCACTTTTCGTCATTTTAAAGTTTAACATTCAATTTGTTTTTTACACAAAATTTTTTTTCTATTTATAATTTAAAATAACTTTTGGTAATTTATACCAATTTTAAGAATTAGTATTTTTTTTACAAAAAAAAAGTAGAAACACATTAAGATAATACTTTTGAAACACATTAATCAAAAATCAGGAGCATTAAAATTTTTATGCTAAAATAACCATATTATTTTTTACGCTAGTAATGAAATAGAAAAAAGTTGAATAAAATAAATTACATAATAAAATTTTCAATAATCAAATAAAATATATTTTTAAAAATATTAATTTTAAATAAAAAAAAGTTTATCAATTTGACTATTGATGTATGTTTATTTATGGGTATAAAAATATAGTGTTAATTATTTTGTTATTTTAAATATTTTTCTAAAGAACTTTTTCAAATGTTATTTAAAAAATATTTAAATATGTTTATTGACAAAAATTGTAGATTAATTTTATTATTTTGAATTCATAAATATTTAACTTTAAATTATTAAATTTAATTAGTATAAATTACGGTAACTTAATTAAATTATTTATTCTAAAATTAGTCAAAAGTTAATTAAAACATAGACAGTTTTTAAAAAAAAATTGAACTGTTTTTAAAAATTAAAATATTTAAAATTATTTACAAAATTCTGACACTCATGCAATTTACCTTCTAAACTATGTCAAGTTTGCAACTGACTTAATTAAATATGATATCAAAATAATTTAAATTTTGATATTACTTTATTATTAATATAAACATCATATCAAAATTTTATAAATAAAAGTTGTCATAAAACTATATGTACCCGCTAACTTCTGTGAACATTATAAAATTAAATAAAATATCATGTTCAAAAATTAATTAAAATAAAGTATAAAAACACTAAACAATCTTACAAGTATAAAAAAAATAGTTTTTTTTATTTTTATAATTTGAATATTCATAAATTTATAGAAAAAATAATTTTTTTATTCACTAAATATTCAAGGTAATAATAAAAAATGTTTTTATTTTGGCCATTACATTATTATCATTAATTTTTTTAAACTTTAACTATCCTTGATCAATGTTACTTTTAATTGTATATTTTTATCTGAGCACATTTTTTAATTCTGTTAAATATTACAATTACTTTTTAAAACAATTTACCCTTTAATGAAAAATAAAAAAGTTCATTTAAAAATTTTCAACTTTTAAAGTAGTTATATTTTAACACAAAATAACTTTTAAAACATTAATATTTAAACTTATTTAAAAAAATTCTAAAAAATATTGATTGTCCCTCAAAAAAAATTTTTATTTTTATGATAAACCAAAAAATATGAATAAATTATGAAAATTATTTTTGTAAATTATTAGTAAAAAAATTTTTTCTAAGATACATATAAATATTGACAAATTTTCTCTGGATAAATTAAAAAAGTATTATTTGTTTTTTATATATATAATTTTTTATGAATATCATATTTTGTGATATCTTCTTACAAACCTCTTTTTTATGACATATTAAATTTTTACAAACAAAATTATATTTCATACAAAAACATTATACCTTTTAAAAATATAACCATCAATAAATAAAAAGTTTCTTGTCTAAAATAGAAATATTTAGATAAACTTTCAAAAAGTTATAAAATTCAAAAATAAAAAAAAATTAAATTCTAGAAAGAAAAATATGACAATCATTAATATGTATATTTTTTTTTTGTTTAAACTTTTTTTTTCTCAAATAGCATTTCGTTTTCTAAAATAAATTATGAGAAATATTAAGCCAGTTTCTAAATAATAATGTTAAATAAATAATATTTTTTTACATAAAATATTTATTTTTACAAATGTTTTCAATTTAATATTTGTATAGTAAAGTAATTAATACTCATTTTTTATGATATATCTGAAACATTACCACTGCATAATAGTTTGCAAAATAAATAATGATCAATCAACAATGTGATTGACAACTGAAACCAATTTTTTTCTTTTTACCAACTGTTATAATTTGTTTATGACTGAAAATATTATTATCTTAAAAGTAATTAATGTATATACCAAACATTATGAAAAAAAAAAAACATAAGTATGAAAAATACTAAAAAAAATCTGGTGTTTTTTTATTATATGTTTAACTACAATAAAATTTAGTTTTCATGTTTACAAAAATGTTCATTATCAATTAGTGTGGTACAATTGTCAATAGTCGCGGCAAGACCACCTACTTGATTGAATTGTTATTAATTATTGTATTCTATTTACGCATTTTTATCTCTATAAACAGTGTGATTTTAAAGAAACATCTGCTTTTAATTTTAAATGTTGTTATATCTAGAAAAAACTGTTATTAACACATCAATCACATGATTTTATAGACAAACTATTTTTTATTTTATGTACCATGGATATTTCTGAGAATTCAAATGAAAAAAATCAGAAGTCATTTGAGGAGGCATTCAATACAATGTTTGACAATATCTCTTTAGATATTGATAAAGAAAAAAAAAAGGATGTTAAAACAAAAACAATAAATTTTATTAATTCAGATATGCAAGAAAAATTGGCAAATACAATTGTTGGTATGGCAGATTTTCGGTAATTACTATATATATACATATTTTAGTATATTAAATCATATGATTTGTTATTATAGAGATTCTCCGTTATTTCCATCATCAACATCAATACATGATAATTTAATTATTACCACATCAGCATCATCTTCAAGTTCAAAGTCATTAAGTGAACTTAAATGTTTATTAGATAAACCATGGATTAAAGAGTATCTTAAATGTTCAGAAAATATTTGTAGAGACATATGTTCACAAAAACTTCCTGATATACCATTTGAAGTTGATGATGATGAAGGGATTGCTGTTAAATATGTAAAATTAGTTAAACATAATGAACCTCTTGGTGCTACTATTAAATGTAAAACAGATGGAAGAATTGTTGTATCTAGAATATTAGCTAACGGTATTGCTGATAAAAGTGGTGTTATTCAAGTTGGTGATAATATTATTGAAATTAATGACATCTCAGTTAGTGGTATGAAAGCTAATGAGGTAGCAAAATTGTTAAATACAAAAAATGAGATAACATTAAAATTAATTCCTGCTTTAATGAATTCAAATAATGATGGAAAAAATGTACATTCATTTTATAGGGCAATGGTTGGGTATAATGGAAAAAATGACCCAAATCATCCTGTTCCAGAAGCAGCAATTTTATTTGATCGAGGTGATATCTTAGAAATTTTAGTTGCTGATGATCCAATGTGGTTACAAGCAGCAAATTTAGGAAATGGTTCTCTTGCCAGTATTGCATCTATGACAAAAAAAGAAAATGAAAATTTTAAAATTGGTCTTATTCCATCAAATATATGTTTTCAAAAAATTGTTAGTTCCATTGAAAGTGAAAGAAAATTTCAAAGAATTTATTATGAAAATGTTGTTAAATTTTTCCCAAAAGTTGATTGTTGTAGGCCAATTGTATTAATAGGACCTGCTGGTGTTGGAAGAAATGAATTAAAAAAACGTTTAGTTTTATTGAATAAAGAAAAGTATAGTACCCCTGTTCCGCATACAAGTCGTGCTATGAGGTAAATTTTTTTTTTATTTATTTATATACATTTAAAAAAAAAAAACAAAATACTTTTAGACCACATGAAACAAATGGTGTTGAGTATAATTTTGTTTCAAAACGACAAATGCAACAATGGATTAATGAGGGTCGTTTTATTGAACACGGTGAATATAAAGGTAATTATTATGGAACTCTTGATCTCTCTATTTTATCAATTATAAATGAATCAAAAATTCCTGTTTTAAATCCACAACCAACATCCATTAAATTACTTAGAAATCATATTTTCAAATCAATTATAATATTTATTCAACCCCCATCATTTGATATTCTTAAAGAAACAAGACTTCGAAAACAAGCTAAAGCTTTATCTTCCAATCAATCTGCTATCTCTTATGGGGCTGGTTTTACAGATGCAGATTTAAGTAATATGATAACTTCTGCCGCAAAAATTGACCATATATATGGGCAATATTTTGATGCTAGAATAGTTAATGATGATCTCGAGATTGCTTTCAAAAAATTAAAAGATATTATCCATGCATTTCATACACAACCAAGTTGGATACCAAAAGATTGGCTTCCTGATTATCAAACTTAGTTATTTATTTAAGTTAATAATTAATTAAAATATTACGATAAAATAATTATTATAAGGAATTTATTAAAAATTTGTAAAATAATAATAATTTGTCATATGATTAAGTGTTATTATTTTAAATTCTAATATACCTGTTTTGATATAAATTTTATGAAGAGTCCCGTTTATGGAAAGCCACGAATAAAACATAATCTTTTTAATATTCGTTGAAAGGCTAACCGGAAGTCTAGGGAGAATACTGTATAAATTATTGGATTTATTGCTGAATTTAGATAACCTAAAAAATTTAAATTAATATTATTTTTTATCAGTTAAAAAAATAAATATATTTTAAAACTAACCTAACCAAAGTGTTATTCCTTCAATTATATCTGGTATTTTACATCCACAGATAGGACGATATAAACTAACAAGAAAAAATGGTGTCCAACATACTAAAAATGTTCCTGTTATTATAGCTAATGTTCTCCAAGCTTTTCTTTCTCTTCTACTTTCTGTGTTCATCTCTTTACTTCTTCGTTTTCTTTTAATTTTTTTAGGAAATTTAAATTTTCCACTGTTTATTGCCTTTAATGATGTTTTTGGTCCATTATTATTTGGATTAAAAAATGTTTTTATAGTTGGAAGACTTGACCTAGAATTTCGACGATCTTTTGTAAATGATTCATTTACATCATCTGATTCAATAAAATGTGATATTTTTACCATACTTTTATCTTCTTCATTACTACTATTACTTTCACTTTTTTTACTTATACTCATTTCACCATTATCCTCTTTTATAATAACAGGAATTGTTGGTAAAGAATCTTTTTTATTAATATGTTTATCATCATTTTTAGTATCATTTTTTAAAAATTTATTACTTTCTATTGATGTATGAAGACTATTACCACCATGACGAATAACAGTTTTCCTATCTCTTTCTCTTTTGAAACGTTTTTTTGCAGCTTTCATAATACGAAAATAAATGCATATTATAGCAATTAATGGTATATAAAATGCAGAGGCTGTTGAAAATACCTTAAATAAAAAAAAATATGTATGTATATATATACATATATACAATTAATAAAAAAAAATTTAATTTAATACCTGATAACTTATTTCTTGTGATATTAAGCATACATGTTCCTCTAAAACACGAGAAGTAGACATGGCATCTTTCCACCCAAATATTGGTGCTACAGAGATCAAAAAAGAGACAAACCATATTATAATTAGCATGCACGTGATTCTTTTTGGTGTTCTATTTTGAACATAATAAATATCTGTTATACTCCAATACCTTAAAAATAAAAAAATTAATTAAAAATTATATTAAAAAAAAAAAAAAAAATTTTTTTTTTATATTTATTTTAATTAACCTGTCAAGTGCAATTGCAACAAGATGTAAAATACTTGCTGTACATAAAAGAACATCTACACTACTCCAGAAATCACATAATGCTTCACCAAAATTCCAACCACCAGCAACTGTTATCCATGCTCCTAATGGTGTAACAACTAATCCAACAAACAAATCAGCTACAGCAAGAGAAAATATTAAATAATATTGTGGTCTACTTCTTAAATCTCTTTCTATTAATATTGCTAAAATAACCATAAGATTTCCTATAACACAAAATAATATCAGTACTACAAGAAGAGTACCAACAAATATATTTTGTAAAAGTTCACTTTCTTTTTCTGTTAAATATGGTAATTCTTGAATATCTAAAAGATGATCCGTACTAGACATAGAATTTTTTGTATGTATTGTTTGATTAATTGTTATATTAGAATATAAAATTGATGTATTAGATATCAAATTCATACCGTAAACATTTTTGAATCTTATTCTTATTATTAGAATTAAAAATAATTCAAGAAGTTTTGTTCAAAAATTATTAAATATACAAATATATGGTTTGGTAATTAAAGTAAAAGTAAAATTCAATAGAGACAACTGTTTCTGAAAATAATATAGATATATTTATATTACTCTGACTTAGCTTTAAAGTACAAATTATTAAATGAAGATTTGTTCTACTATTTAATACAATAATATAACGAAAAAAAAAAAAATATAATAATAATAAAAAAAAACTGTTATAGAAGTAATAATATAAAATTTAATAAAAAAATTTTTTTTTCTTAAGCTTTCTTAACTAACAATATGATATAAATATAAATGAATTAGATAAGTGTTAAAAATTGATAAATGAATAAGAAAACGAGAAATCGGGAAATAAAGTAGGTTGTCCTATGTTGGTTATAAAAAAATATTGTTATTTTAATAGCTAACAAAAGTGGATATTATATATGATATTAATTTTTTTTTTCTGTAAATCAAAGTTTAAAAATATGTTAATATAATATTTATTTAAATTTTTTTTTGTAATTTTTTTAATCAAATTAAAATATATTATGAATATGTGATGTAATAATATATGTAGTAATAATGCCATTAATATTTAAAAATAATAGAATTTTTAATAACATGGCTATTATTATGTTGTAAGAATGTAAAGAAAAATATTGAAATATGATTTGAATATTTATTAACAATAATTATATATATATATATATAAGTATTTATTTTTTTAAGTAAAAAAAAAAAAGATCTTTTTCAGTTGTTGTAAACTTAGAAATAATATCTTCTTTATGATATATCAAAAAGATTTATAGAAAAATAAATTGTAATGTAATGGATAAAAAATATAGAATAATAGAAGGAAAAAAAAAATTATGATGCATAGAATATAAATGAGAGATTCTAGTAAACGATTCTATGAAAAATATTTCTTTTTATTGAAATTAAATTTCATTAAATTATGAAGAGAAATTAGATATGTGAGTTTAGATAACCTGATTACGTATATTCATATATCTCTTTATTCAGTTCTCTCTTTCTCTTATAGTAAAAAGCAAAATAAAAGTTTCCCTCAAGTATCATCGTTAGCTGTTGAGGATTCTAATATGGTGAAAGAAAACTTAGAATAGAATGAAAGTAGACAAATTTTTGGTAATGCTCTTAGCTAAAAAAAAAAATCAAGAAAATGAGTAACTACTCAAATGCCTTATGTTGGTTAATCTTTTTATAGAATTGAATAATTCATAGCACGTATAAAAGTAAACTTATTTTGTTGTTCATTTTTTTTTTTTTAAGAAAAAAACGTAGGAATAAATAATGACAAAATGTCGCAATTGTAAGTAAACATCTGTGAAGATATATTTAAAGTTTTGTTCTAAAAGATTGACATTATTTGGAAGTTTGTGAGTATTTGTAATGTTTTTAAAATGGCACAAATAATCAAATAACTTTATAATTCTTAGTTTAAAAATGAAGGTTCAAGAAAGAAGCAATAAAATATAATAAGATTTGTTTACAAGATAAGTAGATTGCCGGATCATTTAAAGGGTCTTATAAAATTTCATTTTACGACTATATGTCAACAGCACAAAATACTCTATAATATTGGTAGATAGATAAAAAAAAAAATGAAAGTATTAGAAATTTTTTTTTCTTTTATCAACAAAATATATTATATTTTTCAACATCTTTGTAATTTTTAGATGGTTTCATTTTTTTATACTATTTTTATTAAGACCTCCTCACGACATATATATCTTAATAGTGTCATGAAATATATATGCAATTACAAACATTTCATCATGAACCATAACTCTTGTTTAATCATATTTTCTTTAAACAATTTTTATATGTAAAATAACTTTACCTCAATAATTGAAAAATAAAAATAAATTTAAATTGCAAGTCTATACTTCTTATACGTCACATCTAATTTAATTTTTTTTTATTACTGTCAACATTTTATCAGGAACAAATAAAAAATTTTCTTCATTTTTTTTTAATATTAAATAACATTATTAAAAAAATATTCATTGAAATTTGAATATTGTTTTAATAATTGTAAATATAAAAGATTTAATTATCAAAAATATTAAATTTTTTTTTTTAAATTGTCAATTATTAAATAGTATATTTGTAAAAAAATTGGTAAAATATTTCTAAATAGAAAACGTTAAAAAGTTACTAAATAAATTTAAAATAAAAATATTAGATGTTAAAAAAAAATTTATTTTTCATCTTTTTTAGTGTGCCAAAAAAAGTTTATGAAAACATTATCATAAAAACAAATAATAACATAGGAACAAAAATAAAATTGTATTTTTATAGTTGAAAAATGCGTGATGAAGAGTTATAATGAGAATGTACTTTTAAAAATATTAATTATTCTATGAATTAACGAAGTAAAAAAAAATACAAATAAAAAAAAAAGAAAAAGTTGAAATTCAAAGAAAATATAATTTAACAATATTATATAATAATCACTAATAAATATTTTTTTATTCATTATTATCACCTAATCTTCCCTCTTTTAACTTAAAACAATCTTTAATCTTCTTATCTTCTCATAAAAATTTTCCCTATTTAGTGATTCAATACTTATGAACCCACATTTTTGACAATGTTCTACTATTGTAAAAGACCCTCTAAAAATTTAAACATTACCACTTTTGAAACAATTCTAAAAAATTTTTAAATGTGTAAATATAAAAGTAAGATTGTAGACAAAAAAAAAATTTTTTACAATAAATATATTTTTAGACATGCTATTGTAAATTAAACATAGTTAAAAATATACTTATAAATAAAAATAAATACGCATATATAATATTTAACCACGTTAAAAAAATATATTGTTGATGAATTAAAATGGAAAAAAAAAAGATTGATTAAAATTTATTTACTCAATGAAACCAGAAAAAATGTAATAAGCAAAGATATATTTTTTGATTTATCCTAAACTTTTTATTAACCACCAATTATTAAAAAAAAATGTAAGTTATTTTGTGAAAAATTAAGTAAAAAAAAGAAGTTCCATTATGTTAAGAGAAAAAGGAAACTTTTTTCTCTTCTAAATATATCTTTTTATTATTTTGAAAGCATCCTTCAAAAACAATTTCTTTAAAAGGTTATTCAGAAAATATTTCAAAAGTTACCTCTCTATTTATTTACAAAAACTATAGTCTATACATTTCAATCAAGAAAAAAAATTTTTTTTTTATTCTTAAAGTAAAGATTTTCAACAAATATATTTATCATATAAATTTACTATCATTAACACATAATACTATTTCTTATCATTTTCATAATTCTTTCTTTTGAAAATTCTTTTATATTGTACATAAGTAAGAATGGGTTTGGAAGATGACAAAGTAAAATATATTATATATATAATAACAATTCCGGTAAACTTGTTTAACATTCTACTATTCATTAGATAATGGAACTACTATTTAGAATATATAAAAATTATATATATCTCTTTTTTTTAATCTTTTGTATTTATATATGAAATAAAATAAGTATATCTAATTAGAGATAAGTAAAAATTGATACATTTTTAATTTTTACAAATTTTAAAAGATATTATATAAAAACAAAGTAAAGAAATGAGGATTTATAAAATAAATAGTTAATTCCACTAAAAATTATCAATTTTAATTTTAAACAACATAAATATACATATTTTATTTACCGAAAGGTCATTTTACAAAGTTCTACAAGTATTACTTCATATATACATTTATAGAGAAAATAAAAAAAATATTGAATATGAATAATTATATAATATGTTACAATATATAATTATTTAACTTACTTGAAGCAAAAAAAAAAAATTTAATAACTTATATAATAAATAATTTTAACATCTCAATGATTAATAATTTCTCAATCACCATTTAATACAATGGATCAAAATGTTAATAGTACAAATGAAGTGTAAATTTACTCTCGAAATATTCTAAAAAGTCAAAGATAAAAATTAAAAATAAAAAAAAGAAAGAATGCAATATATACAAACAAAAAAGAGTTTTTTTTTTTTTAATTAAAATGTGTTGACTTTCAAAGAAATATTTTTTAATTCAATAACTGAGGTTTGTTTGGTAAATAGAACAAAATTATAAAAATAATAGAATAATACTATATAGTCTTTTGAAACAGGATATCAAGAATTATAATAAAACTAATTTAAAATAATTACAATTGATTTAATTATATTTGTCTACCAAATAATTTAATAAAATTTACGTTTAATGCTAAATAAAACAAAAATATAAGAAATAATTTATAATATATTTTTTCTATTTTTTTTTTCATAAAATTAATCGTTTAAAATTTAATATATTTTATTGAAGTAGAAAATGGTACAATTTTACACCACTAAACATCTTATTATTATTTTGCTATAAAGCATACCTAATAAAAAAAAAAAAGTTTAATCAAAAGTCAAAAGACATTATTTTTTTTTTATTTTATATATTAAAATTTATTTCTTATTTACATTTATAAACTTTGGTTTAAAACTAATCTCAAAATTTTGTGTTAACTTTTACCTTTTAAAAATACATAAATTTATTTTAGAAAGAAAAAAAAATGAATATTTAGTCAAGTATAAGATGTTTATCCTACTAAAAAATATTTTTTATTTTTTATAAGTTACTTATAATAATTTTAAGAAAAAAAAAAAATTTGTCTACCAAATATTTGTAAAGTACATTAAAAGATAAATAGAACGTGAATATAGTGTCATATTTTATAAATATCATAAATTTATTTAATGTTATACTTTACAATATCTGGTAATAATTTTTCATACTGAAAAATTTAATATGAATAATGAAAATGGTTATATATATAATAGTTTAAAAAATATATATATCATCGCTTCTTCATGTGCGGTTTATGACTTTGTAAAAAAAAGAAAAAAAAAAGAAAAAATATTAAAACATATATACATATATCATTACTATAAAACAAGAAAATTTGTAAAAAAAAAGAACTTTATTAGTTATACTATAAAAGACATTGAGAAAGATTCAAAACATTATCTAATAAACTTATTTTGGTTAAAGTTTATAGTATTCAGAAAAGTAAGGAAGAAATAGATTTATTAAATACCGTGTGAAAAGAAAGAATTAAAATAATTAGTCTTTTTCCAAATTACTCAATTAATGTAAAGAAATTTTTGAAGTATATTAATATAAAATAGAAAAATTTCCAAAATAAAAAATATTGGTTAATATAATCTTTTTAACATTAATATGATAATTTTACAAAGCTTTAGATAAAATTATTGAAAAAAAAAAGAAGAAGAAGGAATGGCGCCAACAACATATGTGTATTAATGCATTAGAAAGGCACCTACAGTATTATTTATTTATAGTATTTGATTCATAATAATAAAAATTTAAAAATATATTTTAGAAAACATTTTTAGACAAACAATGAGGCAAACAGTATAATGGATTATGAATTGTTGATAGAGTTACAAGAAAAAAAAAATAAAGAAGTCTTTATTTTCAATCACTAAAAAAAAAATCATCTCTTATCAGTTATTTATGATATTATATTTTTACTTTACTTACACCAAATGTAAAGATAATGTTTACTTAATTTTATAAATTAATAAAATTTTAAATTAATACCAATAAAATAAAGAATTAGAAAAATTAAATTTGTTATAATATCTAAAAACTTAAGAAAAAAAATGTCCAAAAATTTATTAAACAAACTTTTTATGACATATAAGTTAAACTTTAATTAATTTTTATATTAAAGTAAAATGATAATTTACTAAAAAAAATTATAAAATATTGATAAAGCACCTTAAGTGTCACGTTATGTATGAAAGTT
The DNA here is from genome assembly GCF_001040885.1 of Strongyloides ratti. Lineage (NCBI taxonomy): Eukaryota > Metazoa > Nematoda > Chromadorea > Rhabditida > Strongyloididae > Strongyloides > Strongyloides ratti. Next base: position 9,798,396 of record NC_037308.1, read on the forward strand.
TTTTTTTTTTTTTACTAAAAATGTCTGAAAAATGATATTTAATTATAAAAGATATTGACAGATAAAAAATTGGAGTATAATAGTGAATGTAAAGTGCAAAAAATTTGGCTAATTCTATTTTTGGGTCATATCAAGTTGTATAGTTTTTGTCTATATTTTATTTAATGTGAAAAGACCCTTAAATAGAAATTAACGCTATTTTGTCATTTGATCTTTTTTTACAATTCCCAATGGTTACCAGCATTCATTATAATATTTTTTTGTTTGAAAGATATCAATTTTTCCATTTATAATTGAGATTCCTTTAAAAAAAGAATCATATTTAAATATATATATATCATTGTAACCTTTATAATATATATTATATATATATCATTTTTAAATAATTCCTATTTTTAGCGTTTCTCTCAATAACATGAATTTATTATATCATTGTTGTCAAATAAAATTTACCTCTATTATATTTAGCACTTTTCATTACAAATGATAAAAAGAATAAATATATTGATGGTTTATTTAAAAAAGGCCTGAATATCATATTACTTTTTATCATAGGTTTACTAGTTTTAACATTATTTTTATTATATTTATAAAAACACAACGGTTTTTTATTTTCAAATTTTTATAATTTTTTGAAAAATGATGAATAATTTAAAATTGGAATGCTTATAAAATGTTAATAATACTAAATTAATAATTGAATTATATTCAAATATAAAATAAGTTGAATAGTTTTATCTTCATTTTTTTTTTGAACAATATTTTTATATAACAAAATACAATAAGGTATAAATTAATTAAATAATTTTTTTCTAAATAAATATAATATCTTCAATTAAATAAACACTAATATTATGTAATAATAAAATTATATTTCAAGCAATTTAACATCAAAATATGTCCTCATATTTAAATGAAAAAAAAAAAATAAATATAATATAGTTTAATGAGAAATATAATTAATTTATTAAAAAGTATGATGTAATTAAACTTAATATAGTTAAAGTAATTAAAAAAATTATATTTATAAAAAAAAAAATAATAAAAATATTACACTATGAAGAAAATTTAAAGGGAAAAACTATTTTTTAATTTTAACTGATAATCTCTTACTTCTTTATTATTAAAATGCGCAATATAATCATTTTATAAGTTAAAATATACGTCTAAATTTCCTCGTTATTTACTTATTTCTGAAGAAATATTATATGAGAGAGATAAAATTTGTCCACATCTTTATACAATTATTATCACTTAAAGGCATATAAATAGTGCATTAAACGAAGCATATCTTATCACAGCATCAAAAAGTAGATTACTTATAAAATAAAATGATAAATGGATAAAATATAAAGTGAAGAATCCTCTTTTGAAAGGTCAAAAATAGATAAGCTTGATTATGAAAAGTTTAATGGAATTTAAAAGAATTTTGGCACTTTATAATCATTATAAAAATAATTATATGTCCTTAAGCTTTTGTACTTATAAAAACTAGACAATTATTATTGAAAATGTTTTTCAAATGATAATTTAATTGAAAAAAAAATTCACAGCTTCATTTAGTTTTATTTTATATAAAAACTCTTTTACATATATTTTTAATAGTCTCTTTTTAAAATAAAGGTTTCTGAAAAAATCTTAAAATTTAATAATAAGCCTAAAGATAAGTTTCTTCTAGAATTATGTGAACTTATAATAAAATTTCTAGTATCTAATAATATTATTTAAGAAATAATATAATACTACCCATCTCATGAGACGTCTGATTTGAATGCTTATCATACTTTAAATAAATTAGTAAGTATCATAATCTAAATGTTCAAAAATCGTCCCCTAATGGAGGATAAACTTCCGTAAAGTAATAAAATTTATTTTTACAAACTAGTAATATGGCAAATAATAAAATATGTTTAAAATGATGGATTTATTAAAACACAAACTTAATCTTGGTAAAATAAAAAAAAAAAAGATAAATATTTAATTTTTATAATAGTTCCTTAATATCTTTTTGAAGAGAGAGAGAATAAAAAAGTTGGTTAAAAAAAAAATAATGCATGATGTTTAAGTCTTATAGATGTAAAAAAAAAATTTATTTATACTCTTACTAAATTTTATAACCTTAAATAGTAATAATGAATATAAAATAATACTTATGTAAAGATTTTCTCTTAATATTTTAAAAAGTTATAAATTGTAAGAAAAAAAAAATTTTTTTTAATAAAAATTTAAATTAATTATTTTAAACGAGTTATATATTTATAACATATGTTAGTTGTTTATTAAAATTAAAATAGACAAGTAGTATTTTATAATGATAGAAAACTATAAAAATTTTTAAATTGAAATTGATAAGTTTTAAAAAAAATAATAAAAATAAGAATTGATAAACTTTTAACTTTTTGAGGCAGACGTCAAAAGATTAAATAAAAGTAAAAATATGATTATATATATAAAGGAATAAATAAATTTCGTTGTCGTTTTATCAAATATCTTTTTAAAATTTATGTTTTATTAATTTTTATTAATCTTTTTCTATATATAATATATAATCATCATGATGACAGTGGACTTTTTTTTTATTGATTTTTCATCATCTAAGAATTATAATTAAATGTTTTATATAATAAGTATATTCTTTAGTTTTTTTTATTTTTTTTTTTGCAAAATAGATACTTTTATGAAATATCAAATAAGCAATTATAGTAAAAAAAAATATAAAGCAAAGAATTTTTTTTTCTAAAAAAATAATGTATTAATAAATATTTAATTATGGTAAATACAAAAATTTAAAAGATATAATTAGGGAAATAATGAGGTAATGATAATTTTATTGCAAATGTAAATAATGTTATTAAAATTATGATATATAAAAATAAATTATTATAAAAATAAAAGAAAAAAAGAAAAAAAATTCTGAAAATAATTAAAACAAAAATAAATTTAAATGTCTTAATTATTTTGTTAATAAAATTTGTAAAATAAATTATACAAATAACTTTAATATAATTAACTTACCAACAAATTCATTTAAATATATCTCTCCCAGTTAAAAACAATATTAAACAAAATGTTCACTATTTTGTTACAATTAACAGATAACAATTGATAATATACAGATGTAAAATAAAATATTCTAAAGAAATAGATTAAAAGATTTCTTTTTTTTTTCTAACGAATCGTTTTATAACAATTTAAAAAAAAATACATTTTCCAATTAATGTTATACTATTCTTCATGATTTTAAAAAAAATCAAATAAACAAAATTAGAAAAGTTTGAAAAAATAATATAAAAAAGAATTTTTTCTAAGTTTGAAGGAAATTTGTTATTTTAAAAAGACTATATTTTCTAATCAAGTAAATGTTCAAAAAAAAAAAAGATTATAGAAAGTAATATAGATAAGAATGTCATTAACAAATACATAATTTAGAAAAAAAATTTCACTTTATCCAGTACAATAAAAAAAAAAACTTTTCCAACTTCCTTTATTTTTTATTTTTTTTTATTTGTTATTGTAAATGAAATTATTTCAAATAAATCTTAGATATGATATATGATCTTCAAGCAAATATATCATATTATATAAAAATTTCCAATTAATTCTCTTTTGACAAGCAAACTAACTAGCAGTTAGTGTATGTTGTGTTAATAAAATTATGTAATAAAATCAAAAATTATCGCAACTTATTTTCAACCTAATCATAACTAAAAATATATTTTCAAAAGTTGTAAAAAAAAAGATGTTAAATTAATTGAATGTTATAAAATCAACAAACAAAAGAATAAATAGTTATTAAAATATAAATAAATTTCCAATCATAATTATCAACAACTTTTTTATGTTACAAAGAAAAAGTAAGAATATTTTGACAGGAAACAAAAAAAAAAACAAATATTATATTTCTAATATTGTTTTGAAATAAAAAAAAAATCTCCTAAATATTATATATTTATATAAAAAAGAATAACAAGTGAGTAAAGGAACATGATAGTAAGATTAATTGTTAAAAAATTTTCACACCATTAATTCGTTATTGTTAAAAAAATAACTAATAATTAGTTAAAAAAAATGATAAAATATTTTTGTAATTATTTATGTTCTGAAAGATTACATTTTTTTTTCCTATAAAAAAAAATAAATTAGTTGTTAGTTGGATGTTAATGAATGGTAAGAAAATAAAATATAATATATCATCATAACATTATTTAAATAATAAGAAACTAATTTTTAATAGGTACATTTTATATTAACTTAAAAATACTAATATACGTAATAGACAGGAGGATAGAAGTAGACTTTATATTTTTAAAAATAATTTTAAAGAAATTTAAATATATCTACTAAAATACAAACATTACTGAGATTAGTTATTTAAGTATTAATTAAAAAATTACATTTTTAGTTTTAATTTAACCACTTATTATAAGTTTAAATAAAATAACATTGATATAATAATTATAGTATATTTTAAAAATTAATAGTTATAAATATTAAAAAAAAAATAACATTTTATGACAATTACCAATGTTTATATATGCTAATAAAGAGACAAGAAAACTTCATTGATAAATTAAAAAAAATATATATATTATATTTCAAAATAGAAACAAAAAATTAATTTTGATGTCCAAAATGATAAATAATATATGCATATTTTGCAAATTTTTTAAACAACTAATTCTAATATAAAATACATATATCAAACAACCAAGTTAATTTTGACATTCGGAAATGTGATTGAAGTGATATCAAGTAATTCAGGAAGTATATAGCTTTTGCATCATATCAAACACCAATTCATTAATCGAATAGCCATCAATTTCATCATTGGCAATTATGATACAAATATAAAATTTGCAAAAAAATGTCTGTTCATTAAAAGAATAAAAATTCAAAATTAGAATAGTTTTATACTTATAAAAAATATTAGTTTAAACAAAGTAGTGATGAAAAGTTAAAATTATATGAAATTTAAAATGAAGATTCAATTAAAAAGTAAATATTTTATATAAAGTACAAATATCTAGTTAATATTTTATAGTAATAGCAAAAATAACTTTATTTTATATTATTTATGAAAAAAAAAGGTATGGTAAAATAATATTTTTATAAAAACAAATTGATAAAACATTATTAAATCTATTAATGGCAGGAAACATTTATTGCATAATTTCTACTTTTCCTTTTTTAACCAACTTTTACTACCTTTCGATGTTATTAAAATATTTTAACAGGATAAGGAATTTAGGAAAATGAAAAATAAATATATAATCATATAAATCTTAAAGCTTTCTAGAATTCCTAATTTTTTTATATGTGTTAGTTAATATATTATAGACTTGAGGGAAAAAAAAATGATATCATCATTTTATTTTTAAAAGGCATTTGTAAAAAGTTGTAGTGAATTTTCATGTACCCTTAAATATAGATAATAACCTCTCTATCCTGTTGCTTGTTTAAAAAAATGAGAGAACATACATAAACATCCTAAGATTTACAAAACACTAGGCGATATTTTATTTAGTATAAAACCATTGAATTTAAAAAAATGGGAAATTATTAAATATTCTGTATTGTAAATTTTTTCCATAGTTTTTTTTCAAATATATATTCTTAATTTTCATAATGTAATAACATAAAAATTGTATATTTAAGAAAAAATTTTTTTTAGCTTATAACAGGAGAAAAATGGAAACAAAAATTATATTTAAAAAAATCAAAAATAATAATGTTATATCAATAATATTATTAAAAAAAAATAAATATATTTAACTAACAAAATAGTTAAAAAAAGGTAATAATAAATAGAATAAAAAAATAAGTAAGTAAAAAATAGACTTAATTTTAAAATCGTTGTCATACTAAAAAATTTCCAATTTTTTCTTCTATTAATCATATAAAAATAAATACAGCACTGACTTCAAATTTGATCCAAAAAAATAAAATTACATTATAATAGTAAATGAGGTAGATCACGTTCTTTTGGTAAATTAAAGTTTTTTAACACATCTTCCAATGATTCTATCTCATCTGCAGAAGCTCTTTTATGACATTTTTTGTAATTTATTAGATATCTATATATACATTTTTGAAGTAGTGGTAATTTAAATGGTTTTAGAACTCTAACAGCGTCTGTTAAGTATCTTTCTAGAAAAAGAAAAAAAATTTTTTTATCAATATAAAATATTTACCTGCTTCCGGTGTGCCTACACATTCAGCATGCATATACATTGTCAAATGGTATAATGCTTGCTCTATTACCGGTAATTCTGATTCCATCTGACTACGATGGCTCATCAGTAAAGCACCAGCCTGTTGAATACGTCCAACTTTTAACTAGAAATAAAAGTATAATTATAATAATTCCATGAAACAAATTATAAAAATTTTTTTTTATCATATATTTTTATAATTATATCTTACCATTGATGTTGCCATTCTTCTTATCAACATTGTACATAAATTTCTAAGTCCATTTTCTTGAGCTAACTTCAAAGCTTTTTTAAAACTATCAAATGCCATTTCCCAATTTTTTATATGTAAATACATTTGACCTTGGACCATGAGACACCGTATATATTGAAGACTAGTGGCATTTTGATTAGAAAAATTTCCAATTAAATTATTTAATCTTGAAATTGCTTGACTTACATCATTTGTGCAACAATCAAGTATTCCAACTCTCATGTCATATTCAAAATAATTATATAAATTTATTTCTTCCAACAAAACTCTTAATGTTTCCCATTCTCCTTTAAAAAAATTGTAATCAAATTGTACTAGTAGTTTAGTTAAGCGTAATTGTGTATAAGACTCTCCAATTGAGTCTTTTGGAAAATATTTATCATATTTTTCTAAAACTTTGAGTGCTCCTTCATAATTACCAGAGTAGGCAAATGAGACAGCTGCATTAGCAACAGCTTGAGCATGAATTTCGGTTGCCAAAGAAGGAATATTACGTAATGGTTCAGTTATACTATTTAATGCTATTCCGGCTTTAAATAATGCCTCTTTGTAATATCCTTTTTCAAGGGACATTGTACTTAATGCTACAAGTGCTGCGTCCTTAATTAATTTTGTTTGAATAAAACGATCTGAACCAAAATCGCTTTCAAGAATTATTTCAAATAATTTAGCACATAAATGTTTATTTTTTCCAGCTTTTGACCATTCAATTGTTTTAATATATAAAAAATGTTTAGCCATTTGATGAAAGAAAGCTTCAGCATCATCAGGATCTGCATCATACTCAAAACAATGTTCTAATTTTTTTTTATCATGATCATTTATGATAAAATTAAATTCTTTACAATGAAGAACAGGATATACTTCTTCTAACTCTTGAATAGTATGATTTAATGCTGCATCCTCATCAATATTATCATCATTCCCAATACTATCAATATAAAATGTTTCACCAATTGTATCACCATACTTATCCATACAATATTTTATCATCAATAACTCAGCTTCAGCAATAAGATCATTGTTTACCATATTTTCACTTAAAATTTTTTCTAAAGTACATGCTCTTACACCAATCAAATCTCTAGAGGCATGACTATGTGTTGTTGCTTCCTCAATCAATGCCTGACAATTTCTTTTAGCTTTCTGTAACTTATAAATTCTTGAACAAATCAAAGGGCCATATATTAATGGTTTTTTTTCTGGAATATAAAAACTTGTCACCAAATTGGAACGATCTTTGATTATAAGTGATGCCTCGTTAAAATATCTTTTTCCGTAACTTTCTGCTTCTATATAGTTACCACACCGTAAAGCATTAAGCATTAGAAAAAAAGACTAAAAAAAACAATGTAATTTATTTTTTTCTTGATAACTCACTGTTTTTGTTATTGTTGGATATTCATCCTGTAAAATGGATTTCATCATTTGAATACATTTTGTTGACAATGCATTTTTTGGACATAATTGCATTAACAAACATTGTCTATTGATAAGATTTACAATATGATCATGAGGAATAATATCACATATCAATTTAGAAGCAGGAAGATTAAAATAAATTGGAAATTCATGAGGTTTCTCTGTAAAATGACTAATATATGAAAACAAAAAATTTAAAATAATATCCTTTTTTTCAGAATAAAATTCAGATATTTTAATATATGGTTTATATGGTTCAATGTCATTTTGACTTCTCCAATGTTCAAATGACTCAATAACATAAAAATCTTGACTTGGTGTTGAGAAACACTCTGATGCCTCAATACCTCTCAAAAAATAACCAATAATACTTCGACTTTTGGCAAATTTTATCTCTTGTCCCTTTCCTTCCTCTGAATTTGCCTTATTTACTGTTAATGTTTTCATTTCAAAATTTAAAATATCATTATTAAAATTTCTAATAAAATTGTCGTTGTTTGAAAAATTTTTAACAATTTCTATTAATGTTGAATATGTTATGTCGGGAAGATTTATTAATCTTGTAACTAACCATGACAATTTCTCCGCTTCCGACAATAATAAAATATTTTGTGTATATGATTGTTCAATTGTATTGAGTAAAATTGTAATTCCTAACTAAAATTAAAAAAAAAATCAAGATAAAAAATAAGATAAGATATTATTATTTATATATATTTTTTTAATTTACCCTATATGCAGTTTTAGGTACTCCTATGGGATATTGAGATGCCAATTTAAAACATTGTTTATTATTCATTTCTAAAAATATAAAAAAAAAAATTAAATAATAAATAAAATCTAAAGATAAAAAATAAACGGGGATATTCAGGAATGAAAAAGGATAACATTCCAATAAACAGTAATAAAAAACAGCCTTAACTAATATTGTTAAACTGAATGTACTCACTACACCAACACAATATTAGCGGTATCGTGTAAGGACAATATTTTTTTTTTATGTTTGTTAGAATAAATAATTTTATTTCAATACTTTTTTAGTTAATCTACAAATAATTTTATTAATTTAAAGTAAAAAAAAAGATTTAAAAGAATGATAAATTAATTTCATACTATTCTAACAAAATTATTTTACATACAAAAGTTTATTTAATTTTTATTAAATCAAAAATTAGTACTATTTTTAACAAAAATTTTTAAATAAAATAATTATTTATTTACAATAATATAATTATAAAAAAAAACTAACATATTTATTTAATAATATTATGAAAATAAAATATACATATAAATATTTTATAGTTAAATTGCAGTAACATCCTCCAAAGTTCAAATTAAATATTTTAATTTGCTGCTTTTTATAAAATAATTTTATATATACCAATGTAAAAAAGTAACATAAAACATCAATTACTTTATATAATATATAATTGCTTTTAAGGATACCTAATTTAAATTATATTGTGCTTTTTTTTAAAATATTTTAAATTAATAATCAGAAATAAATTCATTTTCTGAGTATTTTTTTTATATGAAAATGCAAATATTTTCAAGATATGCATTTTTAAATTTTTTTTCATAATAATAAAAAATAGTATTGAAGTTGTCATATAATTTTTAAGTATATCTTTAAAAGTTTCAAATAGTTTAATGAAAATAAAAATGCAAATATGCAAAAATACAGCAAATTGTCGTTTACAATTCAAGAGTTGTGATATGCAATATTATATGTTTTCATATAATACATTTTTCTTTTTGTTTTTGTAATAATTTTCAATCACATTATGGCGCATTTTCCTTTACCTTTTTTTTTTTTTGATAAATTTCCCGACAAACCGGTATTCACCAATGATGACTATAATTGAATAATTATATTAATTTTAAATAATAAATAAACTTACATCATCATCATCTTCAGATGGGAATGATTTGACAATTCTTACTAATTCATGAAATGCAGCATCAACATTAACTGGAGGATCTTTTGCAGACGTTTCAATATATGGTAATTTTAATTCTTCAGCAAGTTTACGACCTTGCGTTTCAGTAACCTTACGTTGTGAAATTAAATCAATCTAAAAAAAAATATTTATAATCAAAATAAATTTTTAAATATACCTTATTAGCTACTAATAAAACGGGATATTCTGTTGAATCTTTAACTCTAAGAACTTGTTTATATAACTGTACAGCTTGTTGAAAACTTCGTTCATCAGTAACAGAATAAACTAATAGAAAACCTTTTCCTCCACGTATATATTGTTCTCTCATGGCAGAATATTCTTCTTGACCTGCTGTATCTAAAACATCCATAATAACCCATTGCCCATCAACTTCACAATGTTGAATGTACTGATCTTCAATTGTTGGATCATAATAATCAATGAAATGTTTTTGAAAAAATTGTATTGTTAAGGAAGATTTTCCAACACCACCTTCACCAATAACAACAAGTTTGAATACCGGTAATTTAGAATCGTCTTCTGGAGGTTTTTTTTGCATTATTGATATTAATATATATTTTGATATATATACAGTTCTAAAAAAGGAAAAATTATATATATAAAATTTAAACTATTACAACATTGCGACAACTTCTTTTTTTTTTTAAAAATTACATAATTAAAAAAAAATATATAATAATAATTCATGTGATTTAATAATATATATATATATATATATATATATATATAAACTAAGAAATGTCATATGTGGACACTAATAAAAATATTAATAATTAAGATATCTTATGGATAAGTTGTGTGTTTCGATTTACTTTACAATAGATATTTGAATGGTTGATATGACATCAACAACTAATACATAGTTATTAAATAAGAAAATATTAAACAGATTAGTAACGTTTAAATATAATATTTATGATAAGTAAGAAAATTGATATTATTTTACCAAGTCTTATATATTTAAAATTATTCTAATTTACACTTGAACAATTACCTTTTCAAATCAACTATGTAAATGGATACAATCACTATAAATCTCCATTTTTAATAACTATATTTAAATAAAAATATTACGATGATCCCAAAAATAAGATTAATATAATTTAAATTAGTCTTAAAATTTCTTTCATATATATAATAAAAACGCTTCAATGGTATATATGATCAATAATAAAATCTTGCATATCATTTTATTTGATAGTTTTAATAATTAATTTTGCCATTTGTTTAAATAAGTATTGAAAGAAAAATAAAAATACAATATTATGTTAGAATAAATTTAAATTGATCAAATTATATTCTTTAAATAATTAAAATTTTTTTTTTTTATAAAAATTACAGCAAAAAAAAAGTGTGTTTTAATGATTTCTTCGACTATCAATAAATTTAATCACAAATGGGCAATAATTTTATCAGTAAATTAACATACAAAAATATATATAAATATATATATATTATTTGAAGGGTAATAATTAAAGGGTAAATAAATTGTTTAACAAAAACTTATTTAGAGAGTCATTACTTTTATGCAACACAACTACAAGGTAATTTTTAACAGGGACTGATAACTTACCCTGCCCTTTCAATGTCATTTAGATCAATTATTATTGAAAAAGTTTTGCCTCTAAAAAAAATGTTAAAGTTATAAATCTTAATATTACATATTTACAATATTTATAATAATTATTTTTTTTTATAAACATGTTACATTTTTGTAGTATTATTTTTAAATTTATTATATATAACTTGAATATTAGTGTAACATTATATTATACATAAAAAAAAATTTTTATAACTAATAATTAAAATATAAACTTAGTTAAAATTTTAAATACAATATTTAATTATAATAATTATAAAAATATTTGAATTATTATATATTATTAATATTAATGTATTAATTTCCTAAAAAGTTTAAATATATATATATATATATATAAGTGCATTTATATTAAATAATAATAATAATAATGATGTGATAGAAAATTTTCTATATTTAATATAAAAAAAAAGTAAGATCTTTTTGACAAAATATTTTGATTGTTATAATAATATATTATATATATATATACATATATATTGAAGAAGATGGCTGCCATCAATTGACTAATACTTTTACCGTTTCTACTACCCGTATTAATAAAAGTAAGTATAACGCTTAGACATGCTTTGCAATTATAATACACCTAAAACTTGTTTATTCCTGAAACAAAAAAAAAATTAGGTTTCATTCTCCAAAAATAGTATTTAAATTTATTATTTTTTTAAAGTATATTTAATAACGTAAAAAAATATTAATTAAAATAATTTTTTAACTTTATCAATTTTAATAATTTTTTTTCATTTACTTAGTAAAACTATTTATTAAAAAATAATTTTTAGTTAGAAATTTTGTACATATATTTTATTGTGTGATTTTTAACTATTTTCTAATTTTTTTTTATTAAAGTAAATGAAATATTATGTAAGCTATTGAAATATTTAATAGATGTGCACAACTTTAAAAGGTTTTTTTTTCTAAAAGGAAAATAAATAGAGTTTTATACAAAAATTATATAGAAACTGACGAGATTTTCTTTAAAAATATTAAACATTAAAAAAATAAATAGTAAAGTATATTTGTATATTTAGTATTTTTTTTAAATGACATTATATTATGGTTAAAGAATTGTTAAACAAAAAATAATAAAAAAAAACACTTAAAAATGTAAATTTGTAATATTAAGATTACAATTATTTAAAAAAGAAATAAACAAGTGAATAGTCAATTATAATTTTATTCACTTTTATTACATGTTATTTTGTATTTTGTACTTTTTTTTTTATTTTATTTTATTTAATATAAATAAAAAAAAAGTATATAAACTTATTGTCTACCTATTTATATTTTTTAATTCAATGATTATTTAACTTACCACTAACTATATTATTTCATTTAATCCATCTCACTAACTTTGAAAATGATATAAACAAATATTGTAATACTTTAATAAATTGAGGAATATACAAAAAATCATTATATAAAAATACAATATTTTAAAATAAAAGGTAAATTAAGATGATTTTTATAATACTTTTTTTTGTAAATAAACTTTTGTCAAGTTCTTTTATTTATTATTACATCTGTGTTAACTTTGTTATTTTTAATAAATATAATTATCGTAATGATAAGTTTTTTTACAAATATTATCATATAACTTCTTTACCATTATTTTAATTGCCCTTCTAAATTTTTGTTAAAATACATTTATTCTTCATATTTAATAATTTGAAGTATTATTTAAAAAACTTTATAAAATTATTATGATTAATATTTAATTTCAAAATTATGACAAAAATGCAAGTAAATATAAAAAAAATTGTTTAATTACTTATTTTTTGATTCATATTTTTTTTTAAATTTGTAATGATATTCTATTATAATAAAGTTTATCAAAATATTTTACATTCTTTTTTCAATATAAATATATTTTTTGTATATTTTATAATAATACTGTGAAAAAAAAATTTATCTTTTCATTCATTAAAAGTAAAATATTTTTTATACACTAATTTTACTTCTTAAAAAATAATATTATTTGAAATAATAAAACCATAAATAAATATTTCAATAATTGATAGCAATAATTTACTCAAAGTAAAAAAAATTGTTTTAGTTATTTGATAATAAATCATTTAATATTTTTTTGTTATAAAACTTTTTATATATTCCATACAGTTGTGGTAAAAGAAATTGTCAAAATACATTCTATCAAAATTAAGATACTAGTAAATAAATTTGATTTAAAAAAAAAGATAACTTTAGCTTTTTCTTTAAAAACTAATTAAATGAAAAAAAAAAGAAATTAATAGATAAACTTTAAACTATTTATTACATTAAATGAAATAAATATAATAGTATTTTCTTAAATTTTAATTTGTTATACTATTAGGAAGTAAATTTTTATGTAATCTCATTTATTGTTTAATGAAAAGAAAAATGGATTATAAATTATTAAATTAATTTTATTTTATTAATGCAATTTTTATTTATATTAGATATTTATTAGCTATAATATTTTAAAATTAGGGAAAATGTATATGTGTTTATATGTTTAATGGAAGTAAAATCAATTAGAAGATTTAGCAAAAATATGATTTGTTTAATTTTATCTATACTATAAAGAATTGTTGAAAACTTAATTTTTAATCAAATTATTAACGAAATATCATTATTACAAAGTTAAAATTATTTTACACTAAATAACTAAAAAAAAAACAATAAAACTTTTTGTTAAAAACATCATTTTCAATAATTAATAGTTAATGAAATACAAATACATGAAGATTTCGTGCAAAATTAACATCAAATTTCAGATTCAAAAACCATCTAAAATCTTTTTAACATTATTCTTTAAAAATTCCATTTTTCATGTGTATAATTTAAAATATTATTCAATTTTTATCATTCTATTTTGAAAGTTTAAATGTAGCTTAAGGATATAACTAATTTATATTCCAAACAAAAATTAAGCATCTTTTATTTTTTTTTTCAATAAAGTACACCAACAATATAATTTATTAATCTTTTATTTTTCCAAATTTTATAGTTTTTAGTTTAATTTTATTAACATTAAATTAATTATCATTGTTAATATTATGGTGATGAGATTTGAAATTGTATTATTTATAAGATATTTAGTATGATTATTTTTTCTTGTAATTTAACTTTTTTCACACAAAATTTGTTTTCAAATTTATCAAAATAAATATAAAATAATCTCTTTTTGGCAATAAATTAGAAAATCTTTATAATGTTAAATTATTTTAGCTTCTTGAAGTTTGAACATTACTTTTTATTTCCTAAAATTTTATGACTAAATTCTTTGTTCAGAAAATGGCAAATTTATTAATAGTTACTTTTATACTATAAATAGAAATTAAATTAAAATGTTATACTACTTAATATATATAACCATTTAATTTTGATTAGTCATCTCATATAAATTGACATTCTACTACGATAATCTTTTTAATCTTATAATAATTAAAATTTAGATTTATACAATAACATCATTCACCAATTAATTATTATTCTATATTTATTCACGTACTTTTTGACAACATAGTTAAATTCATTGTTTATTGATAAACTTATTATAATAAAATTAAATAAATTTTTTTTTAACCAACGTAAAAATTATCAACACATCTAATCAATATTTTTTACATAAATTGTATTTAAATAATGGAAAAATAATTTTATAAAATACAAATTTAATATTATCTAACTATATAATTGTCATAAAAAAAAGTGTTGGGTTTACTATGATACTGATACCAATAATAAAACTAAACTTTTTTATTTTTTTTATTTCAATATGGCAAAGTTTAGTAACATCAAAATCATATGTAGAACAGGTACATTTATCTTTGGCAAAAGATCCCCGTACTATGATAGTTTCATGGGTAACTTTTTATGATTATTCAGTTTCTCATAGAAAACCAATAGTTAAATATGGAACATCTAGTAGTTGTATGAGTAAAATAAGTTTTGGTAGAAGTAAAAGTTTAATTGAAAATAATAACTCATCAATTGTACGATATTATCATACAGTTTATTTAAAAAATTTAAATTATAATAAAAAATATTATTACAAAGTTGGTGATGGTAGAAAATGGAGTAAAAAATTTTATTTTAAAACATTTCCAGGAGGATCTAATTTTGATATGAAATTATGTGTTTTTGGTGATATGGATACAGGAAAGATGGCAACAATAAAGAAGGTAACAAAAGCTGTCAAAAAAGGAGAATGCCAATTGATTATTCATCTAGGTGATATAGCTTATCAATTACAAAAAAATGATGGTTTAATTGGAGATGATTTTATGAGAAAAATTGAACCAATTGCAGCATATGCACCTTATATGGTTATTGTTGGAAATCATGAATTTGATTGTACTGGATTTACTCATTATAATTATAGATTTATAATGCCATTAGATAATGATAATATAGATAAAACTGATCATTTTTATTCATTTAATCTTGGATTTGTTAATTTTGTTGGACTTTCTTCTGAAGTTTATGGTTTTTATAAAATGTATGGAATAGATCCTATTAAAAGGCAAGCAGCATGGCTTCACAGAACATTAAAAAATATTCAAACAAAAAGATATAATAGACCATGGATAATATCATACTTTCATAGACCATTATATTGTTGGTATAAATTCTCTAAAGATGAATGTAATGAATATGAATCTACAACATTAAAAAGTGGTACTAAATATATACCAGGATTAGAAAAATATTTGTATGATTATAGTGTTGATTTAGTACTCAATGGACATGAACATGGTTATCAAAGAATGTATCCTGTGTATAATCGAACAGTCTACAAATATGATAATGATATATATTATAATACACCTGCTCCTACTTATGTAACATCTGGTGTTGCAGGATGTGTAAGATGTACTCCAGTAGTAATAAATAAAACTATGATATCACCATTTTCAGCTAAATTGTAAACAAAAAAAAATGTATAAATATTTTGATAAATTTTTTTTTTTAGATCTGTTAAAATTGGTTATACACAAATTCATGTAATGAATAAAACACATATGAAATTAACCCAAATTAGTGCTGAGGACGATAAAATAGAAGATAAATTTTGGATTATTAAAAATCATAATTTGAATATGCAAAAATTAAAAAAGAAAAATAAAGGTAAATATTATCCTTATAATGGTAAAACAATATATCCATATTTACAAACTTCATCATTTATCCAGAAATGTTTAAATTTTTATAATGCTTCAAAATTAAAATAAAATTTTTTTTATGTAAATAGTTATAAAAATTTTTAATGAAAACTAGAAAAAGATATAGAAAAAGTAAATGATAATGAAAATAAACATGTAAATTATAATGAAAATACCATAAAAAAACGTAAATTTTTAAATCATACTTTATAAATTATGTTTTATTCATAATCTTATATTTATCATCTTTCTCTAAAGTAAAAATTTTATATTAAATTGGATAAATTTATAACAAAGTTTGTATCATATATAAATACTTTTATTTCATAAACTATAAGTACAATAAATTTTTTTTTGATATATAATATATGTAACATTACTTGATATAACCAAAAAATGTAAAAATTTCTAATAAACAATTTTTAAAAATAATTTAAACTTTTGAAAAGAAATGTTTTCTTTCAATTGAATGTTTATATCTTTTTATAAATTTAGTCATCAAAATAGATAAAATAAAAATTGTTAAAATTAAATAAACAATTTTTTTTAAAACTAATTAAAAAAAAATTAATATTTCAAAATTTGCCTCCATTAAACTTTTTATTTGTTTAAATTTTACTAGAAAAAACAAAACTGTAACATTATATTAATAATAAGAATCAAAACAGAATAATTTTATTTAAAATATCAATTAGATCATTTTTAATATTTTTAAAAAAAAAGATATTTAAACATACTCTACCAGGAAAAGGATATAAAAAGCAAACATGATACAAAGTAATACACAGGAGAAAGATTAAAAAAAAATATTAATTTAAAATATATCTTTCTTCTAACTATAACCAATTTTTAGTCTTAGTGATTTATATAATTGTATAACTTTAATATTTTTTTTTATGCCTTATTTTTATTTTATTTGAAAAAAATACAAAGTTTTTTATTTACTAAAACATTTTTTTAATTTATAACACTAGTCATAAAATTGTATAATGTTTAAGATTTATATTTAAGTTGTGATTTTATTTTATTATATTAAAGAATAATTTTTGAAAAAAAAAATAAAACAAAGAATTGTAAATAGTTTTGTTTTGAAAGTAATTTTGAATAAAAAAAATGTATTTTTTTAGTATACTTTTCTTTTATATTATTTTCTTATTTATAATTTTAATATCTATATTTTAAAAACTAATATAATGTATTAAATTTTCTTAAATCTTTTCTTATAAATTTTAGTATAAACTAATACACTCCCTTTTTATTACATATGCAAATAAAATATTAATAAATTGTCGATTAAGAAAAATAAGTCATTTTTCTTATTATAAATTAATTCATTTAAAAAAATTTTTTTTTTCCAATACTTAAATGTAAATAATAATTTAAACATATTTTGTTTAAATGAAAATGTTTGCCTATCCATAGAAATGATAATATTTCAAATAAAATTTATTTTATATATTTGTAAATATATAAATTTTAAGTCATTATGCTTATATACAATACTATCGTATATTAAACACAATTTATGACATTTTAAAATTACGATAATCTTTTCTTAAATTAATTTTAATTAAATTTTGATATGGTTATAGATTGTAAAACAAGCAAAATAAACAAATTAAAAATATTAATATGATAAAATAATAGCTAATTGTTCTTATCAAAAAGTTAAATTGCTTTTGTTATGTCAAAAATGAATAGTTTATTAAATTATTATGATATAAATCTAACTAATTTATATAGAAAAAAATTTCTTAATACTCATAATCTTATTATTATCATTGATATATAATTTTTATAATGATAATATAAAAATTTATATTAAAGTATATGTAGTTTGTCATATGTCAATTACAAGATATCTTATTTAAACTTTTCAATGTCAAAACTTATAAAATATCATATGAAACAAAAATTGTTTGATAACTTATATTTTCCCATTATTTTGTGAAAAATTTTTTATTAGTAATTTAATGGTATCATTTTTAATCAGTTATTAGCATTTTTTTTTACTTTAATTTAAAATTATCAAATATAATGACTAATAAATTTCAAAGATATAAGATTATTATTTATGAAAAAAAAAAAATTACTAGAAAAATCATTTATCTACTTTTGATACTTCACTTTGTCTTATACTATTTTGTAATTCATAACAATATCGAAAGAAAATATATCATATATTGTTTACAACATATACTAAGAATGAATAATGACATATATTTTTCACATATTATCAAAACACATTTTTTAATTACTAAATAAAATTCACATTTTAAAATTATACATTTTCTTTTTGTTTATTTTCAAATATACCTTTCAAATTATATAGAAAAATTTATATATTTAAACTTTGTATATTTTAAAATTTAAAAAAAATTTTAGAAAAGCTTAAATAATTATATGAAAATTATATTTTGACAGTAAAATATAGGTAGACTACTATAGTATCATTCTAGTACATTTTATAGATGTTTAAAAATTTTATATCACTAAAAAAAACTACCTCTAACTAATTATCATAGACATACATTCTCTTCTAAAACTGGCAACTATAAAACTTCATCTTTTCCTTTACTTCTAAAATTATCATTCATTTTCATATAAGTATATAAAAAATTTTTTGCAAAAAAATAAATGTAATATAGAAAATTCTAAATTATATTTATTTTTAGTTTTAATTTAATACTTCTATTGTAAATATTAAAAAAAAACAAAAATTTACTTATTATATTACTTAAAGTTAATCAAATAAATGTAAATATGCTCACTTTTTTTTGTAATGAAAAATATCATTTACATACGTTAACTACATTTTCCCACAAATAGAATAAATAAAAATTAATATGGTCCCGCAAAGACGGGAAAAAAAAATTAAAATTAGTGGATTTTTTTAGTATGAATAACCTTGAAAAAAAAGTAACTAAAAGCATATTTATAATAAAAATATAATTTATCTTTTAAAAAATTTTTTTTTTACATCATTAATTGTTAATCTACTATTTTTCAAATATCAACTAAAATATTATGATATCTTTTTATTATATTTATAAATATATATATACCTATATCAAAGTGATGAAAGCTTCTAGATATTAATTTATTTTAAAATTTAACCCATTTATAATTTTTTTTTACAATAATTATATAAAGTATTTTTCAAGATTATTTATAGTAAAAATTTCTTATTAATTTTTTTAATAATTATATTAAAAAAAAATATGTAAAATTTAATAACAATACTATTGTTTATTTTTTACCAAAAATAATTACTTTTTACTACATTATTTTATATTTAAAATCTTATTTATCAATTTATTTCTTGGAGTTTAGTCCCTCGTTTTAACTCAATCATCAATGAAAAAATAAGAATACTTTGCAAAGGGTAATTTAGTAGTGATATATTGAATAAATACATTTATAACTTTTTGCGATACATCTTGTTACATTAATCATTATAAAAGAAAATTACCTTTGGTATTAAAAAGAAATTCCATAAGTATATTTACCTTACATTTATATTCTCGCACATAATTTTATATTGCCATTTTATAAATTATTAATAAAATATTTATTATATCAATAATTTATATTTAATTTTAGTTTTTGGTATCTTGAACTGGATAAAAAAAAAAGTATTTTATTAATTAAGATTAATTTTTTTCAATTGATATTATATCTTGTTTAATTTAAAGATTTCTATTATTTGATATGTCAGAGAATTGTGATACAACAACTCCATTAGTAAAAGACAAAGAAGTGAACAATATCAGTTTGCTATCTAATGCACCTTCATCTTCTACTGATACAATTGGTATTCCAAGGCATAATTCTATTTCAAAAAGTAGTGAAAGAAAAATATCAAAATATTATGATAAACAAAAAGAATTATTAGAGGCATTCAAAGAGGATGAAGAACAGATACAAAAAAGTAATAGGAGAAGACATATCTCAGCATGTAGTGGTACATTAGAACAACAAACTTTTAAAGAGGAAGATAAATTACTACCTAACTGTCCAGTTAAAACTTCAACTGACAATGGAAATTGTCTTAAAACATCCTCAAATAATTCATCCAGAAAATCATCACAAGAAATTGTTCCAGCTGTAACGTGTTATCATGCAAATGACACATCAGATGATGACAGTAAACGTGAAGATAAAGCAGCTAAGAGATTGGCTTTTATAACACTTATCGTTAATATTACACTTTTAATAATTAAAGCAATTGCCTCATATCTTTCTGGATCATTTTCAATTATTTCATCATTTGTTGATTCTGCTGTAGATATTACTTCTGGTCTTGTTATATGGTTAACTGTTCGTGCCATTAAAAAACGTGATCCTTATCTTTATCCTCGTGGTAGAACACGTCTTGAACCGTTAGCTCTTATTATAGTATCTGTTATAATGGGTGTTGCTTCACTACAAATGATTATTCAATCATTGAAATCTATAATAGAAAAAAGCATTGACCCACATGTTGGTTTTATTTCTGCTGGCATTATGATATCAACAATTATTATCAAATTTATTTTAGTAATCGTTTGCCAGCGATTCAAAGGTAATGCATCAATTGATGTATTGGCACAAGATCACCGTAATGATTGTATCTCAAATTTTGTTGCTTTACTTTGTGCTGTTGGTAGTAGATATTTATGGATATATCTTGATCCAATAGGAGCTATAATTGTTTCATTGTACATTGCTTATACGTGGTTTTCTACTGGAAAAGAGCAAATGAAAATTCTTAGTGGTCGTTCAGCTAGTCCAGATTTTATCAATAGAATTATTAAGATCTGCCTTGATCATGATGATCGAATAAATTTTATTGATACAGTATATGTATACCATTTTGGTACTAAATTTTTGGTTGAAGTTCATGTAGTTTTGGATGAAAATATGTTATTAAAAGAGGCTCATGATATTTCTGAAGCATTACAAATTAACATTGAAGCTTTAAATGATGTTGAAAGAGCTTTTGTTCATTGTGATTATGAATATGATCACTCCCCAACTATTGAACATAAAGTAGTTTAATGCATAATTATTTATATATATATATATATGTTTTTGAAAATAATTTTTTTATTAATAATTTGAGTTGTATTTGTTATTATTATAAAGTTGGTTATATTATTAAAATAGATAAAAATATTATCAAATTAAATATAAATAGTTCCACATCTTTTTTTTATTGTCTAGATGTCAGTTTCACTATTTTTCAAAGTTCTTCAATATTTTCAAAAGTTTAATTTTCCATTAAAACCATACATACGTTTCTTATGAAGTTATACAATTGACAGCATTATCATAACTTCTTTTTTCTTTATTTCTTAATTTATGGTCTTCAAAATAAATATTTTGGAAATTCTTATTGCTAATAATTCATTAATTACATTTCAACGTAAATTTTAAATCAAAATCTTAATATCATTATTTAAAAAAACTCACTAGAAAATTTTTAAAATCAAATATAATCTTTTAATATTACAAGCATTAAATATTTAAATTAATTTTTTATTTGCATTTCCATAGTTACCTTTGAAATTTGAATTTTCGTCTAAATCTCTAGCATGTTATACTAAAAAGTCACCCTTATTTTTTTTATCAAAAAATGGCATATTAATATATTTGTTATCAATTACATTTTTTTATATCAATTACCTTTTTTTTGTGTAAACTTTTTAATCTGTTGACTTTTTATTTATCTTAGTAACTAGTTTTTAACAGTCCTAATATAAACATGTCACCTGTTGACAAGTTATTTTTTACTTTTACCAAAATATTATATATTACAATTTATAATAAATTTAATATGAAAGTATTTTCTTAAACAACTTTTTGCAAGACTTTATTTTTAGTATCACAAAACTTGTGTACATAAAATAATATTAGAAAATAACATCGTGATAAAAATATTTGAAAAAAAAACTTTTCAATCTTATAACATTTTTTATTATTTAAAAATAAACATTAAAACGGAATGTTAAAAAATATTTTATAGGAATAATAAATTGATATATATCATTAATTATAAAAATAAATAATTATTAAGATGAGAATTAGTCTTACAGTATCACAGTTAAAAACTTAACTATAAGTATTTGTTGCAAAAATTACAAATTTTAAAACTAATTTTTTAAAAGAATCTTTTCGAGTGCGATTTAGAAAGGAAAAATATACCTGAATATAGGTTTAAAAACTTAAAATATTATTTTCAAAAATGTTATTAATATTCCCCTGAAAACAGTTTTTTTTTTCAAGGATGCATGTCAAAATTCAATTTTCAAAAATAAATTTTTTTCTGTATATTTTAAGAAGTATAAAAAAAAATATAAAAATAATATTATACTCGAAATATTAAAAAAAATCCCCCTAAAAACTTTTTTTATTTCACTGATTAATGTTTTTTGAAGAAAGGGTAGGTCTTTAAAAATTATTTTTTACAATAATTTAACACCATAATTTACTTTAAGAAAAAAAAATTGCACTTTTTGTTATCATTCATTTTTTTTATATTAGAAAAGTTTATTAGAAATAAAAATAATCGAAAACATTTTTCACAGTTCATTTCTCGTCTATATATATTAAGGATATAAATGAGACCAACAAAAGTGGAATATATCAGTAATAATCAGAAGAAAAGTCAACATCTTTCTTTGAGGTTTGGGGCACAGTAGAATAGTTAGTTTTTGGTACTCGATGAGGTGGTATACCATAAATAGCACCATTCTCTGCAGAAATATTGGGATGCCCACCAGGGCGTTTTGTTACCGGCTCTGGCATTGCTTCTGCTCTGCGTTTTGTTCCTGCTAAATTATTACGTTGTTTTTTGTTTCCTTTTCGTGGTGGTGTTGGATAACTAGACATAATACCATTATAATCTTGATATCCTTCATATATTGGATGTGGTGGAGGATAATATTCATAAGGATCTTGGTAATCATAATATGGATCATAGGGAGAATATCCATGAAACGGCCTATACCCGTGCATTGGAGGCATAGGTGGATAACTTCTGTATGGTGGTCTTCCTCCATATGGAGGTATACGTGGTGGACCATGGGCAAAAGCCATGTGTTGTTGATAATAATTATAAACTTCATAATCTGGATGATCATAAGGTAACCTTTTTCGTTTATCAGATTTATTAAATTGTTTATTTACTTTTTTCTTATTTGGATCTAATTGTGGTTTAGCTAATGAAATTTCTAAAATACCTCCTTCAAATTCTTTATTATTCATCTCTTCCATGGCTTTTATACAATTATCACGTTCTTCAAAATCAACAAACGCAAAATCACGTATTCGTTTGACACTAAGAACATTACCAAAAGCAGAAAAAACTTCTTTAACTTTTTGTTCACTAGCTCCTTCTTTTAAATTTCTAACGTATAACATTTTTACATTTCTCATAACTTCCTCGCTAACTTCACTTTGTTGTTCAGCCCATTCACAAATAAGATCTGTATTAAAAATTTTTATCCTTCCCATTTGCATTTTTCTTTTACAATCTGAAGCATTCTTATGTTCATTAAAATCAATAAAACAAAATCCACGACTTTTTTTCTCTTTTGGATCATCTGGATTAGTATACATAATGACATTTTCAACACCCTCTATAAAAGTTAATTTATTTTTTATATTGTTATAAAAAAACTACATTCATAAGAACGTAGCACTTTTTAAATTTTTAAAAGTAAAATAATTAAATATCTAATTGTAACTTTTCTATTACCTGCAAACTTTTTAAACTCTTCTAAAATATCCTTTTGTGTTTTTGATTTGGGTAAATTCCCAATATATAAACGTCTATTAGCTACCGAAACATTTACTTTAAGGTTACATCCAGGTTGGATTTCGTAACCATTTAACTGAAAAATTAATTTTTGTAAAAGGGTGTAATAAAAATGCCGAAAAAAAAAGTGTTTTTTTAAAGGTAATATGTGTAATGTCACTTCCACTTAAACTAGTAAATATTTAAATTACTTACGTTATCTACAGCAGCTTGAGAAGCCTCAACATCAGTATACGCTAAAAAAGCATAACCACGAGTTCCACCATTTATAGGATCCATTAAAATTCGTAAATCCCATATTTGTCCATATTGTGAAAATAATCTAACTAAAACATCTTCATAAACATTTTTTGGTATTTGTCCAATAAAGACTTCATTTGAAACAGCACCTGGTGCTGGTCCTTCCCAGCCTGGTGGGCTATGGTACTTTCTTTGTCCAACTGTAACTTCTAATTTGTATCCAGTTTCATCAATAAGTTGTTTTATTGATTCATATTTAGGCCCTGGCATAATTTGTTGACTAAACGAAAATTCTAAACCTTGTTGTTTTATTCTATCATTCATATGCTTAACAGTTGCCATAAAATAGGATGGACGGCTATGGACACCAAAAAAACGAGTTCTTTTAGTTTCTGCAATCAAAAATAAAGCCGTCTTAGGGTGCATTGTAGTAAGTTTATCAATTACACGCTCATCATAATCATCATCCGTTACGATTTCATTAAAAAATAAATCCATTATAGCATTAGCAACCTCTGGATTACAATTTGATTTTATTAACAAATTTTTTATTTTTCCAAACTTTTCTTCTTGATCATCAGATAATCTGATTTGCAATTCATTAGAATTATCAATTTTATAATTATTATCAATACCTCCTTCTTCCATTTGAATACTCGTATCAATGCCATTATTATTAACATTGGTATTCGCCGATTCCATATGTACATCAGCCATCTCTAAAATTGTTCAAATGAATAATTATGCAACTCTTCCTTTAGTTTATTGTAAATAAATTAGTAAAACATGTAAAATATTTCTAAAAGAAATGACAAAATTAAAAAAAATAATTAAAAAAGGAACTAAAAAAAATTATAGCATTATAATATGATAAGTGTACAAATACATAGTACAAACTGTGATTTGTAAACGTAATGAACATTGATGCCGCAAATAAAAATATTAATGTGATGTTGTATTATTGAGACATACTAATTAATTGATTGGAATAATGTTGAAATTTTCGTTGGAGAACAATCAACGTTATTTGATCAAAAAGTTGATAAAAGAATTTAATATTTTTTTTTAAAATGGCCTTTCTACTATTTTATTTTTTTATTTTCGTTAGACTAATCAATAGTACATTTTACGTTATATTTAGTTTTATTTACCATAAAAATGACTATCGGTATTTATTAGATACTATTTTATAAAACATTAATGTTTTTTTAAATAAAAAATTTTGTTTATAATTTAGTTAATTTTCATTTTAACCAACTAAATATTAAAGTTTTTACAGTTTTACTCAATTATTTAGTTCAGAATTAAAAATCAAAAATAGTAGTAAACATAATATGTATAGTAATATACTAATCTGAAAAAAGTTATTTTTGTTTGAATATTTTGAATAAATTGTTACACAAAAAAATTTTAGTTTTATAAAAAAGTGTTTTTTTGACAGTTCTAAAGAAGAAGCATAATATTCAAAAAAAAAAATTAAAAATTAGCATATAAAAAAATAATTTTATTATTTAAAAATAAATCATATGTTATCTCAAAAATTGTTTATACTGATAATTTTAAAATATTTAAGACAATTTTATAATTGAAACAATATGACGAAACTTTTAAAAAACTTCTAGAAAATTTTTTTTTAATTATATATAAAAAAAATACATAAAGAATTTATTTTAACATGAATACATTTAATGTCTTTTTGCATATGATTCCCTTTTTAAAATAAGATTAACACCAAAAAGCATAAAAATGTTTTAAAAAGAGAAACCATAATTTTTTTGTGTAGTTAATTAATTATTAAAATTGTGGATTCCTCTGATAAATATAAAAGAAATTCTTAAATTTACACATTAATTATTACTGTATTTTTGATTAAATAATAACATTGGAAAAACGGTTTTTTTAATATATGTTACGATAACTTTTATTTTTAAATAAACTCATCTCGAAAAGAAATGTGAAAGATTTATATTAAAAAAAATACATGTATAAAATATTTTAAATTGGTTTAATTAGTATATAAAATTTTTATATAAACAAACAGCTAATTGGTCAGTTGTCGTCAGAATTTAAAAAAAAATATAAAATTATGTTTACAATGAAACTTAATATATCTGTAATATACTCATTAAATATGAAAATATTCAATTATTAAAATAATTCTGTTTAATATAATATTTATTGTTATCTTAAGCATATATATTATTTATTAATTAAGCAATTCTGTATTTAATTTTATATTATTATATAAAATTTATTATTTTAAACATTATTTTCATTTTATTAGATTTTTAAATTGTCTTTCAAAAAAAAAAATTAAAAACTAACAAATTTATATTTTTAAACAATTATAAAAACATCATTTGTAATTAAAATTTTATAATATAACTCCAAAGTAACATAAAGCACAATTATACAATCTATATACAAATATAAAAATTTATCAACAAAAATTACATGAACGAGCACAATCCCGAAACATGTAGATATGAGATGTCTGACATATTGATGGAGCTTGTTGTATCCAATGACTACACCATGATGATTTATCATAACAACCAACAGTTTGAGACTGAGAAGTTGAGAAAGAATTAATTTGTTGACGTAGATTATTTTGTCTTTCATTGAATTGCCTTTGTTCCATTTCTTTACGTTGTTTTTCTTCAATAAGCTTTCTTCTTTCTTCTAAAAACATTCTTTGTTGTAATTCACGTTGCTTTTGTTTTTCTTCAAAAAGTTTTCTTGCCTGAAGTTGACGATCACGTACTTCCTGTACTTGTCTATGTAATCCAGTTCTTAATGATACACCTGTCGATAAAATTTTATTAACTGGTTTGTTACTATTTGATTCAACGGATCCAATTACACGTTGCGTATTTCCTAATCGAACAAATTGAGGTTTTACTCTTGAAGATAAATTATTACTTATTTTTTGGGAAACCTGTTGATTACTAACTCCTATATTAACATTTGTTGAAATTGTTTTTGCTTTTGATTCTTCAAGAACAGCATCAATTACAACTTTAACACCTTCCCATGTTTCTTTTCCTGTAGGAATTAATTGAGATCTATCTAAAAGAAAACCTTCCCATTCTTCTTCACCAGGCCTTAATTCTAACAAATAAACATATTTAACTTTAGCTTTATCTTTTGCCCAGTCATCAGAACCTCCTGCAGAAGGATCTAAAATAATATCAAAAAAAAATTAATAAAAAAAAGTTAAAATAAATATTATACATAAAATATCAGCACCAGTACCAAATTTAAATTTAGTTCCATATACTTTTTCAATTGCTTTAACTCCAGCTTCTCCAACTTTTCTTAAATCATTTATATCATATGGAAAAGAATGTCTTTGATGATTAAAAGGATGAATCCACATTTGTGAATATGTATGTAAACTAATAAATGCATCTATTTTTCCATACAATTCAGAACTTAATAATTTATCTCTAATAGCCCGAGATTCTGGTTCACTAAAAACACTTTTTCCCTGATAGATGTCAGAACATAAATCATCAGACGAACCTGATTCAGCCCAATGAAAATCAAAATTTCTATTTAAATCAACTCCACTACAACATTTTAATCTTTTCCATTTATCTTTTTTACAAATTTCCTCACCTCTATTTTTTCTCCATAACCTGACTGTAGGTGTAATATCTGACTTGGTATATTCAAACCCATCAGGATTAGCAACAGGTAAAATATAAAAATTTAATGTTTTAACATAATCGGTTATTTGTTTATCAACATTATATTTTGTTATTAATTGTTCTATAAACCATAATGCTGTATGGACTGCTGCCCATTCTCTGGCATGCATACCACCATCAATCCAGACACCTCTTTTATTTGAATTTTCTATAGGATCACCAATTTTAATACCTTTAATATCTCTTCCTTCATGTGTCTTTCCTATTGTAAAAACTTTAGAAATTTGTGGGTAATGATATTCAATGTCATTTAACCATCTTATTATATCATTATAATCAGTATATTCACCAAAAGAATATTTTGCCTTATTAAATGATTTAAATATATCGTCTTTTAGTCTTGATTTTAAAAATGAATCTACTTCATTATTTCCTGTTAAAGTAACGTTCAATCGTGATTTTCTTTCTTTTTCATGAATCTTTTTTTCAACATCATTGATTAATGTTATATAGCTAATGTTATTTTTTATAAATAAATCATTAATAAAGAATGTCTTTGATGGTGGAACCATAATATCAGAAAAGTCAAGATACAAATATGGTGCTTTCCAAAAATTTAACTGAAACAGTACATTATTACTTTTAATTATATTTTTATACCTCTAGTTCTGTTGATTTCTTGAATAATTCAAGAATAAATTGTTGTTGTTTATCATTTTCTGGAAAAACACGAATTACTTTCCATGTATTTGAAGAAATTATTTCTAGCTTTTTGTCATTTTTTATATAATTAAATCTATTACAATAACTATATAATAAAAATGATAATATAAAAAAAAGTAGTCGTATACTATTCATATATATATATTCAAAATCTAAAATCAATTTTAAATAATTATATAAAACATTAATAAATAAAAGCTTTATCCAATTGAATATAAAAATAACTATATGAATAAAATATGATGGCGCAAAATTAAAATTATCCTTGACAACTATGAAACATGTTCCAAACAGGAAAAGACGTCTCTTTAAATAAACAATGGAATATTTTTAAAAAAGCTAAGATAAATCTTTTTGATTGTAGCTCAATAAAAATATAATTAAATATATATTATGTGTTATATATATTTTAATATATATATATAGATATATATTAATATATGTACAATTATATCAAAATATAGCTTTGACTAGTTAAAACGTCTCATTTTATATCAACTCTTATTTGATTTACCTTAGACATTTATTAAAAGCAAAAATTCAAGGCGTTTTCTAGTTATATTTGACGACCCAGACCTTCTTATTATCATGATATTTTAGTTATATGTTAACGGGAAGCATATTATGTCTATTCCGCCTTTTCATCTCCATTCTTAATATTACATTTTTTAATTTTATTATAACGCATTGTATTCTTTTATATATATTTATATATTAAATATCTTCTAAAAAGTAAGAAATAAATATTATGTAAAGTATAAAAATAAAGGGCAAAATTTTACTCTTTTAAAAAATGTTAAATAGAAAGTTTTAATTAAAAATGTAAAAAAAAATCAAATAGGTTTAGTTTAGTGTAATTTAAAAATCGTTTCGCTTTTACAATCACTTAAATTTCTTGAATTTGCCCATCTATTTTATTTATTTTTTTTTATATTTAGTACAATGTTAGATTAAATATATTAATAAATTACAATTCTCCACATTGTTCAATAACAACATTTAATTTTGGCTTGTTTCCACTACCAACAGCAACATTTTCAATTTTTCTTACAGTAAGAAGACCCTCAATAACTCTTCCAAATACTACATGTTTACCATCTAAATAATCACATGGAGCACAAGTTATAAAAAATTGACAACCATTTGAATTAGGTCCACTATTAGCCATAGATAAAATTCCAGGTCCACTATGAGTCATTTGAAAATTTTCATCATTAAATTTACCACCATAAATACTTGCAATACCAGTACCATCTTTCTAAAAAATTTATATAGTAATTATTAAGTAAAAATATTATATATAATAACTTACATTAACAAAATCACCTCCTTGAATCATGAAATCTTTAATAACACGATGAAATGTACTACCTTTGTAACCTATTGGTATACCATCTTTACGATATTCACCCGTACAAAATTGTAAAAAATTTTTTACTGTTTTAGGAACAATATGTTGATATAATTCCATAATTATATCACCAATTGGTGCACCAGCTACAGTAATTTGAAAAAATACAATAGGATTATCTGGATGTAATAATTGTTCTCTCAATTTTTCATAATCACCAATACTTCCACTTGTTGGTACAGCCATCTTTAAATTTAAAATAAAATAAAAAGAAACTTTTCAAATACTATTGAATATTTTTCCAACAAAAATTTTCTTATTCCAAGTAAGAGGACATTTTTTTACAAAAATTAAGAATTTTTCTTAATTAAAGTTTAAAAACTGATTAAATTTTTAATTATTGTTAAAATATTAGTAAACTTGTTTTTTTTTTCTTAAAAATTGTTCAGTTTCAAAATTTTTTGAATGAAACAATATAATTATTTTATTCTTTTTATGATTGATGTTTATGTTCCGTTAAATGACAATATTACAAAAAATATATATTATATATAAAGAAGTTTAATGCTTATCAATACTAATTGTTCCATATAAATGATTAATTGACATTCAGATGAATCATATTTGTAACGCAAGATAAAATAAGAAAAAAAAATACTTTTAATAATAAATTTAATAACTGTCATTTATCTTACTTTATGCAAATATAACTTTTTTTTTTACATAATTTTATTATTAATACTTTATAGATTTTAAGTAAACAAAGGATAAATATATTACCTTTAAACATGAAAAAAGTTTTATATTTATTTTGAATAATAACTTGACTAAGTAAATTATGAATCATACTTTGAACATTATATTATAAAACTATATATGACTTTTTCTTATCATAATCATATATCTTATATAAATAGCAAGAAAAGTTGATTGTATCACAATTATTAATATTACTATGATAAATTTAATTTTTATATTATTTTGTATAATTTATACAAGTTATGGTTTACAAAACTATGATCCTGATATGGCATTTAATGCATATAAATTGACAGCTGCTGCCTATGCTAATGATAATGAAAATTTAATTTCACAGTGTCTTAATAATGCTTATGGAAATTTTAAAGATCTTTCTCATTCAACTTTTAATTGTTATAAAGTATGTTTATTAATTTAAAATTATATTAAATATATATAAATTTAAGAATGATGATAGTTGTACTGGAATTTATGCCGTATTTCCTAGTAAAAATTTAACAATTATTTCATTTAGAGGAACAAAAAATTTTTTGTCATATTTCCATCAAATTGAGAATGCCTATAATTTTGTTCAGTATAGTGAGGTTACATCAAATTATGGATATGTTGAAAAATACTATAAATCTGTAGCAGATGATGTTTTTAATAAATTTATTGTAAAAAATATTAATGCTGCACCACAAAATATGAAATATATAATTACTGGTCATTCACTTGGAGGTGCATTAGCTGTAATGACGGCATTAAAACTTGTTGTTACATTAACTGCCAAACCAGAAGATATTCAGGTTATTACTTTTGGTGAACCTAGAATTGGTGATTATCAATTTGCTGAATTTGTTCAAGGAAACCTTCCAACTCTTTTCCGTCTTGTTCACAATAAAGATATCATTCCACATTTTCCTGGTTGTACTACAAAAGCTGGAGATGCAACAGTATGCCTTCGACTATCACAAAAACCTTTTCATCATACTCAAGAAGTTTTTTATAACAATGACAAAGATAATTCTCAATATACTTTGTGTGATAAAGATAACGGTGAAGATTCAAAATGTGCTGATAGTTTAAATGTTGTTGATAATATAGAAGGATTAATTTCAAATTATCATAATACTTATTTTGGCATTAATATTCAAAAATATGGAGAAAGTGGATGTCAAAATTCGGCATATCGTACATTTTCTTATATATTTTATATTTTTGTTATAATTAAATTATTAAGTAATATTTTGTGAATTTAAAAATTGTTAAATAAATAAAAATTTTTTTTTAATTTATAAGAAATTTAATATAATTTAAAATATACAAACATTTGGTATTGTAAAATTTATTATTTTTTTCATATGATATACAAAGTAATAAAATTTAATACTGTTATTTTTAATACTAAATAAAACATTATATTTTAAGAATATTGAAAATATTGAAGAAAAATTAAAATTACAGTGTAATTAATAATTTATGATAATGAGCAACAGATGATAATAATATTTAATTAAATTTCATTAGTTGCTTAGCATTGAAGAATAAACTGTTTTAGATATTTTATAATAAAACTTTTTTTACACAAAATTTATTTATTTAAAGCAATCATAAGATTTATTAATCAACTGTTTTGTATTGTAAAAATATTACTACGAATAAACTACTTCGATATATTTATTTTCACATTTTAATAAAAAAAAAATTATTATAAAATACCAAATATTTATCTAATAAAAAAGTTAATAAAAAATAATGGCTTTATTTCTATTTAAAATTTGTTAATTTTGTAATTGTATATAATAACTTTCAAGTACCATGTAATTTTTGTACATAAATTATTACAATAATTAGTTTAGATTATTTTTAATCATAATCATACTAAGAAGATATACATTTCTTTATCTATATCAAAAGTATTATAAAATTATTTGTAATCAAGAAGATGCGCAACTTTTTGTGACATTGGTAGAGTATAATTTAGTTGAAAAAAAAAGATGATTCATAAAGTAGATTATGACAGTATTATATAGAATCAAACTTTTTTATAGTAATTTATCTTTAATAATTTACACACATATTATTACATTCAATTTATTTTAACAATATTGTACAGAAAGAAAATTAATAATGAAAAATTGTAATTTTTAAAATAAATAATATTTCGTTTGATTAAATAATAAAAATATTCAAAATATACCATACTTATTATATACAGAAAAAAATATTACTAAATAGATACTATATTAAATAAACTGTTAGACACGAATTGATGAAGCAAGAATTTTATCTTCAGATTGTAAAAATTCATCGAATGGATGAGGTCGTGGTAAAGGTTCTGAAAAAATTACTGGTCCATTGTTTAAAGTATTCATATTAAGTGTCATAATTTTTCCACCCTCATTTGCTTCTTTGATTTGATCTGCCGTTAAAGAATAAGCAGAAGACCTTTGTAAAGACTTCTCATTTATTGTTTCATTTGCTAGATTATAAAGAAAATTATTGTAATCCATCTCAGTAGCTATTTTTTCATTTTCTCTACTCGTACACCATGATATTAAAACACAATTTAAAATTAGCATAAAGATCAATATACTTGATAAACCCAATATAATTATTTTCAAGGATACATTGTCCTCCCATATTACAACTTTACTTTTTTCCATAACACTACAATCTACAGTTGTTGCTTCAGATTCCAAATCAATACCAATAGAAGAAAACATTAAAGTACTACCATGTATAACAACAGGTGTTTCTTTATAACATATACCATTAATCTTTTTTGAAGATATTATTGACGTTGCAGAAGTCTCAATACATGGTTTTATATAAACTTTTCCACCAACAATATATCCAGTAATATTGTCTGAACCATATATTTGACGAATGAAATCTCTTGTCTCAGAAACTGCACGAAAATCTTTAGCATTTATAAAATTGATATATTCTCTACAAATAGATGAAGCAAGTCTACTTCCAGCTGCATTAGAAATATTAGTTATATAATTGTGCTTCTTAGAGGGTACATAATATAAACCATTAATCAAGTAAATAGCTCCATCTGGTACACAATTTGGTTTTGCTGGACCCTTCCCAAATAAATACATCTTTCTCACTTTAATTCTTAAAAGTCTTTTCTCCGATATATAAACATCTTCAGTAAAACTTTCACAATAATCTTCAATAAAATTAGCTTTAATAAATGTGACGCTTTCTTTTGTATAAATGTCACTGGAATCAAGATTTTCACATATATCAAGTTTTATATTTTTACCACCACCCAGATATATTTGGCATAGTTGAAATGACCAATTTAATGGTACTAATATTAAAAAAAAAGTTAGTGATAGAAAAATCATTATTATATAAGTTTACAAATAAAGTTAGAAAAAGATTTAAAAATAATGATATAAGTTTTTTTAATTTTATAGACCAAAAAAAATAATGATATTTTTTGGAAAATTGTCACAACTTTTAGTTTTTTTTTTTTTTTTTGATTATTCACTATCCATGACTCCAAATATGATGATAAATTGATCTATGATACTTTTGGCGGTACAATTATTGGATAATATTTCTATAACTTAGTCAAATCAAATTAAAATAAGAACATTTTCATTGTCTGTATGAATAAAAGATTTTGTATAAATAATTTGAAGATACCCTTGGTATAGAAATTATTATAATTATTTTTTCCTTTTAGTCAATGTGTTTTATTTTCATGGTATTTAATAATTTATAGATTAAATTTTTACAAAAGAATATGATGGATTTTGTTAAATCAAAGTACGGTGTTTTATTTAAAAAATTTTAGGTAAATTATACGCAGTTTCAACACAGAAGTTTTAAGTTAATGGAAAAAACTAATTCAAATTTTTGTTCAATTTTATACAAAGATATTTTTGCAAAGTTTATTTTATTTGTAGAAATTTTAGGATTTATTATTCATGTAATATTACCGTCACGTTTTTTTTATAAATAAAAATTTATTTGACTAAAAGATATACATATATGATTAATGTGGTAAAGTTTTTAAATCAAAACTATTCAGTACAGTTTATATATAGGATTGAAGAAAATAGATAGTGGAAAATTTGAAAAACAAAGAGATCATAACAATTTTAAATAATTTAAGTATAAAAACTTTTGCAAATATGAATTTCTTCTGAACAAATTTTTCAAAGACTTGTTATACGGTAGTCGAAACTCAGATCACTAAAACTACATATCTGAAAACTATATGAATAAACTTTAGAAACTCATTAAATATTATATAATAATACATCATAATCTATTAAAATTTGAAGAATGATTTTTTTCATGTTAGAAAGTTTTAGTATACAAGAAATTAGCGATTAAATGTTAAAATGAATATGCCTTGTGAGGTACATTTCTTATTAAAAATAAAAAAAACCTAGAATTTTTATATTGATAATTTTAATTAATTCTATTTTGTTAATCTAAAATTTATTTTACAAGTTATTGGTTAAATATTTATATTTTTTATAATGATGGTAATTAAATAAAATAATAACTACACATTTAAGTAGCTAGAATTTCGCGGTTAATATCTTTAAAATTTTCTCTGTTATTAAATTAAATTTATAGATGCTTCTCTTAATTTTGTTAGTTTTTTTTTGGTATTGGAACTAATATATTTATACGATAATTAATGTTAAATAATTTTAAATGATTTGATAACATATTCTTATTAAAAATTAAAAATAATTAATAAAAAATTTAATCGCTGTTCCACAATTTTTTTTTCAAATTATATAATACAGACATTGGAATGTCGCTTATGTAAAAATTACTTACAACGATTTTCCTTGAATACAATTTCAAAAAGCATTCTTGTTTTGGATCACTATTTAATTACTAAAATGTCTGGTACTAACAGTAAGTTAATATTGTAATTTTTAAATAATTTAATTTTTAACTTAAGGTAGTGGTTTTTCTTTTGGAAATTCAAATAACCAAGCGAAACCAACATTTTCATTTGGTAATAGTTCAGTATCTGGAAATAGTACAACGAATTCTTCTGTTCCAGTATTTTCATTTGGAGGTGCAACAAACACTAACCCAACACCAAATGCTGGTTCTGTAGGATCTTCTTCTGGTGGTCTTTTTGGTGGAAATATAACTCAAAATTCTGGAAGTTTATTTGGAAATAAAACATCAACTCAGCCTACAGGAAGTTTGTTTGGAAATTCATCAAACACAACTGCACCAACTAGTACTAATATTTTTGGTAGTGCAAAAAGTACGACATCTGGCGGTGGTTTATTTGGTAACAGTTCGACTACAGTACCAACTACTTCAGCCACAGGAAGTTTATTTGGAAATTCAGCAACAACTGCTGGGACTAATTCTGGTAGCTTATTTGGAAGTACGCAATTTTCAACTTCTTCTACTAGTAATTTATTTGGAGGTGGGCAACCAACAACTACAAGTACAACATCTGAAGGGTTATTTGGAAATACTACCTCTAACACTACTACAATTGCAAATTCCTCATCTGGAGGAATATTTGGTAAAGCAACACCAACACCTGCTACTGGTGGATTATTTGGAAACACTTCAGCAGTGACTTTACCTACAGGAAATGCTTTTAATAGTACACCAACAGCAAATAACACTTTATCTTCTGACAGTCTTTTCAAAAATACCTCTGTAAAGACATCTTTGCCATCAACAGGTAGCTTGTTTAATAGCACTCCGACACCAACCACAGAATCGTCTACTAAAGGATTATTTGGAACCACATTAACAGGTGCAACTGCTTCAGGTGGTAGTAGTCTTTTTGGTGATATAGCAACATCAAAACCCATAGCTTCTACACCTAGTAATGTTTTTGGTAGTACGACAACAGCTACAGCATTTTCCGGTCAAAGCACTGGTAGTCTTTTTGGAAGTACTCCAGCAACGACAACAACTGCAGGACTTTTTGGAAGTGCTCCAACAACAACTACTGTTACTTCTACAACTAGTGTTTCACTTGGGAGCGTTCCAACAACAACAACTTCTTCAACAGTTGGTGGACTTTTTGGAAGCGCCACTTCAACAAATAAAGAATCTACTACTGGGACATTATTTGGCGGTATATCTACAACTACGCCAAGTGATAGTAGTCGTTTAAGTAGTACAACAGCAACAACAACGACATCTTCTGTTTCAGTAGCCGGTAGTCTTTTTGGAAGTGCCTTACCAACAACAACAACAACAACATCATCGACTGGTGGATTGTTTGGAAGTGCTACTGTAGCTACAACAACTACATCTTCATCTGGTGGTAGTCTTTTTGGTTCTACACCAAGTTCAGCTACTCAATTAACACCTAAATCTGGAGGAAATTTAAATTCTATTTCAAGTATTGTGACGCCATCAAGTTCAAAACCAAATGACACAAATATTTTTAAAACACCTGTAACTAGTACTGCAACAATACAATCTCCACATGGTTCAATTTCATTAGGAGATCCAAAGGCATCATCCACACCACATTCAAATAGATTGGGAGGAACTGGATTAAATGTTAATGAAACATCATTGGCTGATTCAGGAAAAAAACAAACCGTTGACACAACAAAACCTATGATTTACAAGAAATTTGAACAACATCTTGATCGTCTAACAATTGATTTTATAGCTCAAGAAAAATCTTTTTTAAACAACGCTTTAGAATTAAATGCGTATGATACTGTTTTAAAACAAAATCAGAATAATATTGTTAATGTATCTAATGAATTAACACAATTGGAGAAAGACAAAGATGTTCTCAAATATGAAGTAGAACTTCTTGGTCAACAACAACGTGATTTAGATGCAATTGTCACTGAAATGGAAAAAAGTGTTGGACTTGGTGATTGGACACAGAACGAGCCTGTTGGTTTCAAACCTGGTACTAGTCTTGGTTATTGTGATATTAACAGACAAAAAATATTCCAACTTCAGCTTAATGTAGATGTGCAATTAAAACAAGCTGATGATGATATAAATGAAGTTATGGATCAAGTATATCAATTAATGAATCTTATTGAACCAACACCCTCACCAGCCAGTATTGGAGGTGAAAATGGTAAGGGTGATGATGTTGTAAAAGATATTCAACAAGTTCTTGTAAATCAAATAGATAAGATTCATTGGGTCAAAGAACAAACACAATCTTTGGTTGAAAAAATGAACAAAATACACGATACTTTAGGGTATTAATTTTCTAAAAAATATTGATCCACTTATATCTTTCTTGGTACTATTCAATTTTGGTAGGACCATTTTTTTGAATAAAATCAAGTAAATATATTTTTGTTTATTTTTAATATGTTAATTTTAAATTATAATTTTTTTTTACCTTTTTAAAAAAGAAAATTTCTTTAAACAAAAAAAAGTCTTTATGTAATATTTTTTAATATCAGAATAAAAAATTTAATGATAAAGTAAATCGTCTTTTAACAACAAGGGTAGTTGTAAAATAAATTTTACAAAACAACATATTAAAATTTCAGAGAATAAACTTAGCTTTTGAATTTTCCAAGAGAAAAAATTGAAGAAATAAAGTTTGTGATTAAAATTTAAACAATATAGCATGATAAAAAAAAGTTATAAACAAATATAAGTACAATCGTTAAAGTTGATCATGATGTAGAATAAAATAACTTATCAAAAAAAATTTAGTATTGCAATATAAGAATTTTTTTGTAATCAGAATCTTAAAAACTTTATAAGACATTCTTGGGAAAAAAATATTTAGAACAGTTTGATTCTTTTAATTTTGTCAATGTCAGAAAGATTTCTAAATAGTAACCGACAAGAATTAAAAGTTAATAAAAATCTAATTCTAAAAGATGATAGAAAAGAATTTAAAATACTTGATTTTAAGGAATCGAAAAATTTTTCATATTTGAAAAATTGTAATAACAATTCAAAAAAAATTTAAAATATGTTTCATATTTTAATAGTAAAAAATTGTATCTCTTATTAATAAATCTTAATAACTTAATTTCAGAGTCAGTGACGCACTGGAAATTTTTTTAAATATTTGAATATTAATCACATATATAATTTTTTTTGAAAATTACAATGTTGATTTAATAAAATAATTTTATACTAAAACAACAAATAAATAAGGAAAAATAAGGAATTAAAAAATTTTTTTTTTAATAAAAATTAAAAAAAACAACTTTTTTTTGAATTTGAATATGCCACTATGGTTATTCGATAGCCCTTGAGACGGGATGAATTTTGAATATAATCAACAATATTCAAAAGTTGAAACTTCAGGAGTTATAAGAAATCAAAGTTGAAGGGCGAAATTGTAGAATATTTTTTTTAAATTTTGATTTCCATGATTATATTGTAAATGCTTAAAATAAATATTTTTTTCTAGATCAATTTTTTACGACAAATTTATTTAGCCTATTCACATCTTTATAGGACTTCCAAAAATGAAGTTATGATAAGAAATATGATAAAAAAAAAAGTTTTAAGAATCGTGTAATAACTCAAGTTTATGAAGTCACAGAATCATGAAACTTGATGCGCTGGGCTTCTTTCATAAATTAAGGTATACCTTACGTTGAAAAGATTTTTAAATTTTCAACCGTTCTTGAAATACAATGCTTGGTACTTTTTCGCGCGTAATCCATTGTCATCATTTTTTTATATCTCGAAAGTAGTTAAAGGTATAAAAAAATTTTGAAGGTAGACTCTATATGAAAACTCATTTGAAAACAATTGCAGAAATCTGATTGCATTTATCTTCATTATGAAGCGAGATGTGACCAAAGGCGGAAATTTTTCTAAAATATTCATTGTTCCCGA
Source organism: Strongyloides ratti (assembly GCF_001040885.1). Classification (NCBI taxonomy): domain Eukaryota; kingdom Metazoa; phylum Nematoda; class Chromadorea; order Rhabditida; family Strongyloididae; genus Strongyloides; species Strongyloides ratti. The sequence goes on from NC_037308.1 coordinate 9,838,326, forward strand.
CTTTCCAGTATCTCAGCAAATACTTACCCTATAAAGATGGGACTAGTTTCATTCGATTTCTATTCAAAAGTAGGTCTAGAAAATAAATTTTCATAGCTATAACATTAAAATTTTCAGAGATATAAAAATCGGCTGAATATTTTCTAGATTTCCGAGTTTACCTCCAAAAATGTGAACAAAGAAAAACAAATTTTTTTTTTTTATATTTTTATTAATTCAGTACATCAGTGACTTTAAAAAAATCCAATCTTAATAACTTTTTTAAAACAACAATATAAAGATTTAAGTTGTAATATTATTTATAAATCATTTTCAAAATAATTCCAAAAATAAAAATTATATAGTTTTTAAACATATTCTCAAATATAAAGATACAAATTTATCTTTGTAATATAAAAATTCTTTATTTCAAAAGTATTTTATTAAACTTAAAAAAAGTCATTAATACCTTGTTGAAGATTAGATTTTTTTTTGAACAAAAAGCTATAGAAAACTGTTGATAGAGGAACAGGAAACAGCGAAGTAAAAGTAAAAACATTTTCCACAACAACCATTCTGAAGTAAGCTAAAAGAAGAAAATTTATTACTTTCCTGAAATTCAATATCAAAAAAAGTTGGACAAATAAAAAATTGGCTTCATCATAATTAAAAAAATATTTCTTTCATTTTTGTTTCTTGTATATTTATTTTAGATATTTTATTTATTAATTTTATTTATACCTTTTTTTCTTAAAATTATTACTTTTGACATATTTTAACATAAATATTTAAATTTTCATTTTTATTAAACATATAGAATTTATATAAAATTTTTAAAATATTAAAAAAAGTGATTAATAATTTTTGTTTAAGGAATAATTAAATAGATAATATAAGTTGATAAAATTAGTATTTCACCATAATTAAATTATTTTTATTTTAAGGATTTAAAAAGATATTATTTATAAATAACCAGACAAATAGTTCTGGGTATTTTTATAAAAATGTATATTTTGTTAAATTTTAAGTATCATCAATATAAATTTAATTAAAATACCATATTTTAAAATTATTTTTTATTATTAAATACAACTTTTAATTAGTCAAATATATATATACATATGTATTATATATAATGTATAACAAACATAAATCATAATAATATTTAATTTACAATTCAGAAGCTATATATGCTTCAGGTACTTTAACTATTATATCTCTGTATTTATTTGACGTTGTTTCATCATAGTTTAAACTACTTTCAGAAGTTTCTGATGTCGTTCCATCAATTTCATTTTCGTCAGCAAATTTAAGAGCATTAAAACTTGTAGGCATAAATGCACAAGTACTACGTCTTTTTGATGAAACAAAAATTTCATTATTTTCAAAATAAAATTCTGCTTTCATTTCTTGAATATATTCTAATATATCTAATGTTGTTATTACCTCCTTAGTTGGATATTTTTGACGTACTTCTTCAATAATTTTTAATAATTCTTTTACTTCATCATGTGATAAATATGCCTTTTTTCTTTTAAATTTTATCTTTCTTCCATAATAATGTATCTTCCAAAAAAGCCATTTTAACTCTGTTGCTGCTAACTCAGCGCACATAGATAATACTGCTAAGCCAAATATAACAAAAAATGCTATATAAAATAACGTCATTACATTTGAAATATCTGTTGGCATTTCACTCATTGTTAAATTTGCAACTAAATTAAATGTTACAAAAAATGATTCAATAAATGTTTTTTGGGAGCCACCTCCTACTATATAAACTATACCACCTAATGTACAAAACATTAATAAAATAGCAGCATTCACTGATAATGGTAAACTTTTTTCATTTTTTTTAACTTTTTCCTCCTCTTTATAACTTTTTTTTCTTTTACGTCTTGCCTTTAACCATTTTTTTGTTTTTGATTTTTTTAAATCAGCCAATGTCTTAATTTCTGATGAACAAAATGATGGACCATAAATTATCTTTTTATCATTTGTATTTTCTAAACCAGTTATTTTTTTTATTCTTTCTATTATATTTAATATTTTTGGGTAGGCAAATAATACACAATCTGATAAAAATCTACCAATATCTACTGCTGCAAAAAACATTAATGGAATACCAATAAGACCATATAATATTGAAAATAATTGTCCTAATGAGGTTGAAGGTGTCACCTGTGCATACCCTGTTGTTGTCTATAATTTATTTATTATATTTATTAAAAATACTTTTTTTTTATTACCAAAATACTTAAAGCATATAATACAGCTGATAATCTATTCCATCTTGGTTCTAACATTTCTAATAAATTTCCTTCATCTGTTTGGAGAACATAATGCTTACCTAACATATGACTTGATATTTTTGATAATGAATTAAAAATATGTTTTTTAAAATTTTCTGGATCTGTTTCAGCTGCATCAGGACATAATATTCTAGCTTCATTATATGTTTTATAATATATTTTTAATATATTTTGCATCTTATTTATTTGTTGTTGACGATCATTATAATATTCTATTTTTGTAAAAATTAATGCTCCAAATAATAAATAAAAAAATATTATAACATATAATGCAAGATGTGGTAAAATAATTGTAATTAACTAAAATTTATAATTTATTATAAAAATAAATATTATATAAAAACTTACTCTTCCTGTTTTACTATCTTTACCATTATTATTAAAAATTTCTGATAATCCCATACCATTTTTAGTCATTGTAATATAAAAAAAAAATAAATACTATATATATTTTAAAATATTTTTGAACTTAAAAATAAATTTCTTTATTTTAACTATAACTAACTCTTAGTAATATAGTAATCTTCATAAATAACTTTTAAATTGTAAAAATATAGTAAATAGTATGAATTAAGTATTCAGTTATATAAAAATTGGATAAAATAAAGCTAAATCAAATTACTTTTATATCGCACAATAATTTATATATTCTTTTGAAATCACAGTTTACGAGTATTTACAAAAATTATTAAATTTTATTTTCTCCATATGGTCTGTTTGAAGATAACTTCATTATATTATACCCACACTGTTATTATGCTTTCATTTTATTGTTTTATATACATAATTGTTTAAAATTAATTAATTTTTCCAAATAATTAGATCGTTTTTTTTTTAAATTTTTTGTTGTAAATAAATTATATTTATTAACACTATATTTTTGTTATAGAGAGACTTTACGGATATTTTTTCGTATCAATGGATTTACCTCTTGAGGATTAATTTGTTTTAATAACATTACTTCTTGTTCTATACGTGAAATTTTTTTTTCTTCATCCTCTTTTTGATAAGGTATTAAAATCTCTTGATGATTATTAAACATTCTGGGAGCTAAAAATTATAATCAAATTTTTTTTTGTTCTTAATTTCACATACATGTTTCTCGTACCAGTCTTGCGACTTCATCATTACGGCGCCTTCTTTCTTCAAATAAAATATCTAATTCTTCTGGTCTTCGATAACTAATAACATGACTACGATCAAACTTAGGTCGAGAACGATAATTCCAAAGACATAATATTAGATATACAAAAATTAATGTTAATGTTACTGCACCAAGTACAGATACAATCCATAAAATTACTAATTTTTGATCTGAATTTATTTTATTAAATAATTCTTCAAATAATCCAATACTTAAAATTGGAACTTCTTTTTCAATAGTAGATTGTGTTGTCGTTAATTTGTTATTATGATTTATTTCTTCTTTTGCTTTTAATCTTGGAACTTCATTACTTTTATCTTTTAATATATTTCCATCATTTTTAGAGGTTGATGGATGAGCAACTGCAAAAACATATGCTCCAGCTTTAGAAGGATTTCCTACTTCTTTTTTAAATATTGCAGAAACATTTATTTGTCCTGGAGGTTTGTAAGTAGAAGTAGGTTGAATATATATACGTTTTCCATTATAAATATGTTTCTCAAAATTTTGAGTATATTGTGGTTGTATAAAATTTAAAAAATTCAATGAGATCAAAATAGTTAATAGAATATTGAAATTTAAATAAAACAATTTCTTCATATTAGGAAATTTTATATTAACAATGTGCAGTGACATTGAAGTCATAAGATATAAAGAAAACAACAATCAACAATTTTTACTTTTGTTGTTAGCAAAAAAAAAAAAAAAAAGTAATGTTAATAACAAAATTTCTCTATCATATAAAACAGCAATGATCGGACTTTATAAATTATCAATACTACGATCCCATTTGATGAAGGTACACAAGAATGCTTGATTTACCATGCGATTATTAGTGATAAGAAATCAATCTACCCTCTAATTTAATGTTAAATTTCTTTTTCAGAACCCAAACAATAGACTTATTAAAAAGGTATAACTTTATAGTGTGTATAAATGAAAATATGGTAATAATATATAATTAATTGACCATTTATTGATAATATATCTTTGATTTAATATTATTTTTTCTTCGTTACAGTTTTTAAAAACTGAAATAAAAACTAAGAAATTTATTAAAAAAATTATGAAAAAAAAATAATATAAATATTTTATAAAATAAATTTTTTTTAACTTAGACGTTGTGCAATTAGTAAACTATTTATTTATCATCAAAATAAAAGAAATAAAGAAATTATATGATTGATTAAATCTCAATTCTATGTCTATTATAAGTATATTTTTCTTAACATGTATATATATAAATATATATATTATGTTTCTGGTAAACTTATAAATTGTCCGTAATATGTTATCTGATAAACATGAACATTAAATAAGATGTTAGATACTATTTTAATTTGCGCATTACCTAGTTGTATAACGAATGTTAGTTGAATTAAATAATATGAAAAAGTAGAAATTAAAACATCTTTTGTTGAAATGATTTGAATAATTTAAAATTTATATTTTTACTATACATGGATTATAATAGAAAGAAAGATAAAATTGTATATTTATTATGTAACATATTTTGTACAAAAACTTACCATTATTTACAAAATAAATTAGTTTGATTTTTTTGATTTTATATCATTTAAAAATTGTTTTTATTTATTTCAAATGTTTAAAAATAATAATTAATATCATTTTATTTTGGTTAACTTTTAATATAATAATTTAACAATTGAAAAAAAAATATAATAATATTCTTTTTTTTATATTTTTTAATTATAACATTAATTATCTTTTATACATATTTAATGAATTAATGTTTTCATTAATGTTAAATTACATTCATATATAATAAAAAAAATTTAAAAAAACTATCAATTATGAAAATACTATAAACATGTTTAAATGTAATTTGGTTTTTTAAAACATTTCAATTTAAAAAAAAAGTAAATGATAAGAAACTACTACTTCTTCACTTATGATTTTCAATTGTGTAAACGAATATTTCTATTTTATAATATAGCAATATAACTTAAAATTAAGAATGTCACACTTGTTTTGTTATTATTGGAAAAGTGGAATTCTATATTGTTAATTGCATCTTTTTATTTATTAATTTGCATACTATTTTCCTTTCGTCATTATATGATTCAAAATTATATTTTAATTTTAATAAAATTTTTAAAAATTTTTTTATCATAAAGATTTAAATATAAAAAAAAAATACTTTAATTTTAATAGATTTGCATAATCTATTTTTCTTATTTATTACTTTTTTTTTCCCACAAACAAAATTTACTTTATATCATTTTGTCATATCAACAAAAAAAAAACTTTTATTTTAAAATATGTTTGGAAAAGTGAGTAAACTTTTAAAATACACTCTAAATAGGACGATATTGTGTTATAATATATATTTTCATATATTGTACATATTCTTTATATTTCCAGTAAGACTTATTTCAAGTTACAAAAATCAACCATTTATTGTACTAAAAATGGCTTTCATGGATACTTTTATACCATTAATTCAATTTATTAGTGGTTTATATTTTTTAACAATTAACTATATTTTTAAGTTGATAAATTATTTAATAAATTTTGAGTATGTCTCAAAACCAAATGATCAGTTACTTCTTATCAGTGCAACACAGGCTGCAGAATTGATAAGAAATAAAGAAATTACAGCAACAGAGTTACTTAATGCTTATCTTGATAGAATTGAAATTATTGATAGTGTTATAAAAGCTGTCGTTGTCAAACATTTTGACACAGCAAAAGTAAAAGCTGCACAAATTGATAATTATCTTTCAAATATTGATATAAATTCTGAGGAATATAAAAATTTGAAATATACCAAACCACTTTTGGGTGTACCGTTTACATTGAAGGATTCAATTTCTTTAAAAGGTTCAGTTTTGTCATGTGGTATGGTATGTAGAAAAGATAGTGTTGCAGAGAGTGATGCTATTGTTGTACAGAGAATGAAGGATGCTGGAGCTATTGCTCTTTGTATAACTAATGTTCCTGAAGTTTGTATGTGGTGGGAATCTGTCAATAAAATTTATGGTAGATCATCAAATCCATATGATAATCGTCGTATTACTGGTGGTTCCTCTGGTGGAGAAGCTGCTTTAATTGCAAGTGCTGGAAGTATAATTGGTCTTGGAAGTGATATTGGTGGAAGTATACGTATGCCAAGTTTCTTTAATGGTGTTTTTGGATTAAAACCAACTCCAGGAGTTGTACCAATTGATGGACATTATCCTATGCCAATAGGTTTTAGAACTGAAATGCTTACAATTGGACCTATATGTAGGTATGCAAAAGATTTAACATTAATGTTAAGTGTTCTTACTGGTGATCTCGGTGAAAGTCAATTAAAATTAAATGCCCCAATAAATATTAGAAAAACAAAAATTTTTTATATGGAAGGTTTAAATCATCCAACAATTGAAAATGTATCATCAGAAATGAAAGAAACATTAAGAAAAGCAGTTAAATATTTTGAAAAAAAATATGACATTCATACATATAAAATTGATTTTAATTTATCTAAATATGCTATGGAATATTTTTTTGCATCAATGGATGTTGAGGGAGCAGATAAATTTGGAAAGATTATTCTTGATGGTAAAGGTGAACTTGATGTTGGATCAGAATTTTTAAGTAGTTTAGTTGGCCAATCAAATCACACATTACCAGCACTTGTCACAGCTGCTCTCGATAATTTTGGTTTATTTTCTGAAAAAAGAAAGAAAAATTTATATGCTAAAAGGGATAAATTAAAAAAAGAAATTACAAATTTACTTAAAGATGATGGAATTTTATTGTTTCCTAGTTTTCCAACAACTGCCCCATATCATAATCAACCATTATTTACTCCATTCAATTTTAGTTATACAGCTCTTTGGAATGTCCTAGGTCTTCCTGTTGTTCAATGTCCTATGGGTTTAACTAGAAGTATTAATAATCCAGGAGGAGTACCTTTAGGTGTTCAAGTTATAGGATCTCCAAATTCTGATGCTTTATTAATAGCTATAGCTAAAGATCTTGAAGATGGTTTTGGAGGATGGGTTTTACCAAATTAATATATATGTAACATGATTCATAAAAGTTTTACCATTGAATCAAAGTCGTATATAATAATAAAAATAATGAAAAATATTATGATACTATTAAGTTTAGTAGAATTATTTTTACAATTTAAATGTCAATTTTATGATTATTTATACATATTTTGGCAAATTATATAAATAAATTTCTTATTATTTTTTGTTTTTGAAAAAAATGTAAAATTGTATAAAATATAAAGAATAATCATAAATAAATTTGTACAATAAAAATATATAAAATAACAATGAAAAAAATATTAAAATAATGATAGGTAGAATTACTTAAATATTATATGATATAAAAATGTATAAATAACCTATTCAAAAAAAATTAAATTTTCTTACAGCATAGAAGACAATACAGATAGTAACTATACTTTTAACCTATAGAAAAACTTTGTACAAAAATGTATAAAAGATTTTACAAACAAAAACTTTTATAGATTACCCCGTATAATTATCAAATAATTTATTTTGATAGTACTTCCTTAGTATAATTATTTATTATGTAAGATTTCAAAACAAAAGTACATTTAATTTGTATATACCATTAAAAATAAATCTTCAAACTTCAATTTTAAATATTTACCTTTCTGTTATTTTTAATTTTCATAAACACAAATTTTGAATAATATTTTTATTATACTTTATCTATGTAATTAATATTTAGCATACTATAAATATTCATATTTATAATAAAAATACATTTATTTAATTTATAATAATTAAACAAACAAAAATTTAATAATTATTTATTTTAAATAAAAGTCAACGTTTAATTTTTTTTTTATATTTTTTGTTTGGAAAAATAAACAAATGTCTTCAAATTATGTAAAAAATTATCACAATTCTGATGATAATTGGATTAAAAAGAATCAACATATTTTATATGAATCATTATTATTTTGTTCTGATATAAATAAAAAAAATTGTCATAAAGATATAAATGAATTTGAGATTGTTGAAGAGATAGGACATGGTGCATTTGGAAGAGTTTATCAAGTGAAACATATAAAAAGTAAAGAAATTTATGCAATGAAAGTTATACCAACTGATGAAATAGTTAAAAGTAACCTGGAGCATCAATTAAAAAGAGAAATAGGAATTCAAATGAGTACAAAGTAAGTAAAAGTATTATTAAAATTATGATAAAAAAAAATTTTTTTCTTTTTTTCCAGTCATCCAAATATTTTAAAATTATATTCTGTTTTAATTTATCCCAATTTATGTATTTTAATAACAGAATATTGTAAAAATGGCACATTATTTCAACTTATTAAAAAAAATGGAGCACTTGAGGAGAGAATAGCAGTAAAAATATTTTTTGAAGTTGTAAAGTCTGTTGATTACCTTCATACATTTGACATTATCCATCGTGACATAAAGTTAGAAAATATTTTATTAACAGAAAATTTTCATGTTAAATTAGGTGATTTTGGATGGTCTGTTTGGAATGATCATAAAAAAAAAATTGTGTAAGTTTTAGAAATATCTTCTGCTGTCAAATTATAAAGTTATTATTATTAGATGAAATCTTTTTTAAGTACACTCTTAAGTAGCAGGCGTATTCTTTTAAATTTAACCATACATCTATCAAAAATTATGACAATTTAAGTTGACATCATCTAAACTTGTTTTTTTTTTCAGACGACAGTCTACTATATGCGGTACTCTTGAATATCTCCCTCCAGAAATGTTAAAAAAAAGCCGGCATTATAATAAAAAAGTTGATAATTGGGCACTTGGAATTCTTTTCTTTGAGATGGTTGTCGGTTCTGCTCCATTTAATATTAATAATTTAAAATCAAAATTTTCTAAACTTGTCAAGGAATGTGAAATTCCTTTGCCAGATTACATAAGTGAAAATGCTAAAATTGTTATAAAAGGACTTTTGAAAAAAGAACCTGAAAAACGTTGGAGTTTGGAGGATATATTTAATAGTGAATTATTTAAAATATATGGAAAACATTAGTTTGAATATTAAATTTACTTAAAATATAGTTATCCTTCATTCATATTATTAATATTAATTAAATGATAATTCTATAAATTACTTTTTTTTATCAAAAAATTGTTTTAACTTAAAAAAAAATTTTTTTTTCAAATGCAAATTTAAATATTATAAATAAAAATTTTTTATTAATTTTCAAATATTTTATTTTACATATAAATATTGTTTAATAACTTTTTAATATAAATATCTATATTATCTTGTATATCTTGAAATGTTTTATTAATTTATAAACTTTTTAAATAACTTTAAAAAAAATTATCAATTAAATTATTGTGTCACCAATAAAGTACATATTAATATTTATAAATATATATTAAAATAAATTTTCTGTACCATATTATCAAAAAAAATTTTTTTTTGTTTTATTAATCTATTTGATAGTAAGAAGATAAATTCTATCATCTTAAATTATCAAATGTCACATTTTTTATCCCAAAAGATTATATATATATATATGATAAAATATACTTTTGTCGGAATCTTTATATACTATCATTTTTCTAGTAACACTTTAAACTATAAAAGATATCTGTTCTTTTTATATCAATCAAACCTCTTGAAGATGATCATCTCACAGGATGAGGTATAGAAAGTCTTTTAAAGTTAATTTATTATATTTCGTAACTAGATATCTGTATTTCTCTTATATATATATATACCGAAAATAATCTCTTAACACTAATTTCGTAATTATTACAAAATCAAAGTTAAATATTTTTATATTAAAAAAATATATATATATTAAGAAGATGATCTTTTAAATTGAACTTTAAAGGCATGTACTTGAAAAAAAAACTTTTACAACCAAACATTGTTACATTATAAAGATATCATATTTCTAAATTGTATCTTATTCAATTAAACAATAATAAACTTGATATCATTTTTAAACATTTCTTATATAAATATAATTTCGAACAATATAAATCGTAAACAACAATTGAAAATCCTTTTTTGGTAGTATTAATCCTATATAAACTTTGAAGTGCTTATATTAAGTATGAGCTAAAAGTATGGTAACATAAACAATACGCAATTTATTTTTAACAATTTAATATATACATTTAAAAATGATATAAAGTTTATTTTAATAAACTTTTAACTTCTCTTAATGCTTATTCATTTTAATAAATTTTTTTAAAGTACTGTAATTACTCTTTATTATCACCTCAAATCATACAATAATTTGTTATGCGGTATTTTATATAAAAGAATTATTGTTGTAATATAATAACATTTTTTATTAATTAACTTTAAATTTTAAATTATATTAAAGATAGGTTGTAAAATTATATGCGACTGTCAAATAAAACAATCTTTTATTCAAACCGATTAAAAATTTTTAGTAAAAATAATTCATAGCATGAAATTAACTTTTTTATTGACATCAATGTTTTTTTTTTTTTAACTTTCTTTTCATAATAAATTTATTAATGAATCATAAATTTAAAAATAAAGCTATGATGTTTGATTCATTGTATACTTCTGTTTTTAAAATTAATGCTATTAATTTCTCTTGGCTTTGTATACTTTTTTTCAATCACTTTAAATTACCTTCTAGCTTTATGATACCCTTCTCTGTCCACGGCATTTTTAATAAATATTGTAAGGTATACCTATATGAATGTTACTATATAAATAACCGCACCCAGTTATTTTTGTTATGCTTTTCCTTAAACTAACTTATTTTAACTCCACCTTATTAATAAAAATTTAAAGAATATAAATAAGAAAAAATTTTTAAATTACTTTTATACTTTTATTAAACTTTTATAATTAATTATTAGAATGTTTTCACAAAATATAAATGTTTCCCCTACTGAAATTTTTAATGGCCCTTTTTCTAATAATGGAATGATTGATATTCAGGCAAATGATGGACATTCTACAAGTAATGAGATATTTTCAAATTCTTCACTACTTCCAATTGAATCAAAAATTCTTATAGAAACACCTTTGTAAGTCTATTTTATAATAATATTCTAATAAATATTAATTATTTTATTTTTAGTGTTCCAAGAAAACGTGGAAGAAAAAGAAAATGTGACAATGGATCAGGAATTCATGATGAGGAGTCAGCAGTAAAACATGCTAAACAAATAGAAAAAGTTAGAAATACACAAATAAATATATATTTTGATCACCTTCAAAAATTGGTACCATTTGTCCCAGAAAAACAGAGGCTTCCCAAGATTAAACTTCTTAAATTAACAATGCGTTACATTGAACACCTCAAAAAATGTATAAATGGTGAATTGATTGTTGATAAAGAACATAGTTCAAATGGTTATGATTATAAAAGAGTTATTACAAGAGAAGATTTTAAACAAACAGCTATTGAAGAGTTACAACACAAAAATTCATACATTTCTAGAGCTAATGAAGAATTAAAAAGATGGGAAGAAATTAAATCTTTAAGGGAAAAAGATGGAAGAAGTAGTGCAGATTCTCAGACATCTGCCTCAACACACTCATTAGATGGAAATTCAAATTTAACAACAATTGGAAATATATGTTATGAAACTGTTAATACTAATAATTACAATTTTAATTCTATTATTGATAATAATTATCATTACCCATCACATTCAAAAAATATGATGGTTGGTTTTTAGTAATTTTTTTTATTAACAATAATTATTTGTAAATACTTAAGATTATTTTTTTTTTACTTAATATAAATTATTATTTTAACTTTATTTAATTTAATTAACCTAAAAAGTATCAGAAAAATAGATAGCTGTTATTAATTTTAATTAAGTGATCATTATATTATCCAATTAATATAACCATGTTATTTCTGTTGATGAAAAGTGTAATAAAATTTCTGTTGACAAGTCAGACAGAAGTGCGGATAAAAATTTTGTGTATTGTAAAAAGATTAAACTTTTTATTATCTTTGTTTTAAAAGAAGCTTTTTAAAAGTATTATCTCTATACAACAATAGAAAAATTGTAATTTAATTTTTATTACCAATCTATTATCTTTTATTTATTAGGTAATTTATGGTGAACTTATTAATTGTAAATAATTTTTTTTTATCAATATGAGAAACATTTTATTTCTATACAAACATTTTTATTTCATTATTTATAAAAAGAATTTAATGTTTTATTTGTAACAATAACATTTATTCTTCTATTATAGTTATAAAAAAATTCAATAATGTTAACATCTAGTAATAAATTGTGAATAAATAAATATTTCAATTATATAAGTGTATTTGATAATTTTTTTTATAACTTAAAGATAATTTTTTAAGGCTTGTTCAAAGAAATTACTAACTAATGTTCGTATACATTTTGGTTCTTCATTTTCTATTAATTTACATATAATTGGAGCAAGAGATTTAGAAAATTCTTTTCCTTCAATCGTATTATTTTTGGTTTGTTCGACACTATGATTTAATATAAGACATATGATTGGTTGCCATGTTGTTTTGTGTGATGCAGAGTCTAATAAAAGATAATATGTAATACAATCCATACATGTTTCTCTAAGTGTTTTGTAAATATTTTCAACAATAGTTTGTTCTTTCTCACTAAATCCAGGTTCAATAAGTTTAAAAAGAATACTTAAAACACAATTTACTGTTTTTGTTTCTGATTCAACAACATTTAACTTTTTTTTTCCTTTAAATAATGCTTTCCATAAAACTGTACGACTAACAGAATTAGTACTAAATTCTCTAGATACTTTGTGGCTTTTTATTAATGATGAGACAAGTTTTAATAATTGATCTGTATTAAGAAGACCAAACACGTCTGTTGAACCATATTCCTCAATATTTTCTAATGATGTTACTCCTGTTACCTTTTTAAAAAGTAATGAATTTATGGAATTAACAAGTTCTAATTGTGCTATATACTGATTTAATAAAATATTTAACTCTTGATCATCTGATTTATCTTTTGCCGTTAATTCATTACTTTTTTTAATATTTTCTTCATTATTAATTTCTTTTTTGGTATGTGTAGGAGAGATAGAATTTAATAAATTTGTTGTACAATGAGGCATAGTAATATCAAAAATTCTTTCATACAAATCTATTGTATGATCCCACATTTCTGTATTAAATTTTTCACCACATGATAAAATTAATATTTCCAAACAATTTATTGCTGATCTTGATAAATTATCATTTTCAAGTTGTTCTGTAAAAAAATATAATAATTCATAAAAAGCTAACATTTGTGTTGGAATAAGTGAATTGTAAAATTTTGTAAAAACATCAACAACAGCATATAAAGCATGATTACAAGTTGTAGTCATCCATTCATTTTTATGATTTGGATTGTCACGTAATTTTGAAAAGTCAAAAATTTTAAATAATACATTAAATAAATCTTTCCACCATTCATCTTCAAATTCTGAACCATATGTTTTAATTATATCAAACATGACTGTTAAACTTCTTGTTCTAACATCTAATTTACAATCATTTATAATATAATATAATTCTGAGAATATAGGAAACCATCCACGAACCCAAACTTTTTGCATAGAATTTTGACGAATTTTTAACGGTGAAGAAAGTTCCATAGATGGTGTTGATGTGTTAGATCCTAAATCATCAAAACAATGTTCCACAAAAATATGTGTATTTTTAGAAACATGATCAGCACAGTAACGTATTAATTTTATTGATTCCATTGAAATATCTGGAAAATTATAATTACATGAAAATTCTGAAAGGCATTTAACAGCATCTTGGAAAAAATCAACAATAGAAATAAAATTATTTTTACAAACTTCAGTAATAATATGAGTTACCGTTTGAAAAGCACACTCAACAATTGGAGATCTATTATCTCTTCCAGCTACCATAAAAAGTGAAAAAATATTTTTCCATCCTGATTTAATTCTGTTTGAGTGAGAGTGAACCATATTTGCAATACATGCCAAAATCATTTCTCTACATTCTAAAGTACTACTTTTTTGCATAATAACTTCAAAAGGTTTCATAAATTCTTTTTGGAATCTAAAATTAGGTAATTCACCTCTTTCCAAAAATTTCATCGAAAGTTGTTTTAAAGCATCTAATGCAAAATGAGAAACATTTTCTCTTGAACTACAACCAGCAACATTAAAATGTTCACCTAAAATAAGCCAAATCCTGGACCATTCAATACGAATCCTATCCATATTGTAGAAAGAAATTTCAACAATTTTTTGGAGCATATATAATCTTGGTCTACCAGGAACAGTCAACTCCTCTAGTGAGACTTTACATAATTGAGTGACAAAATGAACAATTGCATCACCATTTAATCTAGAAGAATTTTGGAATATTTTATCAACAGCAACAATAACATTTTGACTAGAAGCTTCACCTAAACATTCTTGTAATGAATGTATCAACTTTTCATCAACATGTCCATTATTTTTTAACAATAATTGTATAGATTGTCCATTTGGAGCCATATTATTTTTTCCATTTGATGTAACGAGACTTTGAGCTAATTCTAATTGTGAAATACATTTTAATACATCATACCAACATTCCTCAAGATAATCTCCATCTTCCTCACCAACAAGCATAAGTAATTTTATACTTTCAACATTCTTTGGTTTCATTTCTCTTATTGAATTTTTTGCTGTTAACAAGGTAAATCTAGCCAATGCTTGAACATAAGCATTTCTTTCTAGTGACATTTGGAAAAGACATGATATTCTAATACCTAACTTGAAACCATCTAGACAGATACTCCAAATATCAATGTCGTCAGAAGCTTGTAATCCAATAGAAAATGCAGCTAAACATGGTGTCCATGTAATTTCAAACATTGGCCTAACATGTTCAATATGTGAAGCGTTGGTAAATTCAATGTGATTCCGTGCTGCTTGTTCCATTAAAGCAAAAGCATTTTCACTAATACTTTGAAGTTCCATATTTTGAATAAGTTTTCTTTGCCGAGCTGTTTGTTGGACTAAATTATTATTTGTATTTCTTTTTCCACTTAAAGTTGGTTTCATTTTTATTTCATTACTTGCAATTTCATCATAAATTTCACTAAGATATTCTTGAGGTAAATCTGCTGAATCATTTATACCTCTATTCATAGCAATATATTGTTCTTTTGTCATCTTATTTTTAACTTGAGGTGAATGTAAATCAGTTGTAAGCATTATAATAGAATAAGACAAAACATAAGCCGTATCTGCAGAAGCAAATAATCTAAGATTAGAATTACATTCACAAAACCGTGAGGCAAACTTTTCCATAAGACGATCAATTTTTTGCGCTTCACCTGGAAGACGAAACTTTTCTAGTAATAAACGTAATGCTGCAACAATATTCATATTTGTAAAATCAAATAAATCTATATATGAATACATAACTTCCTTATTAAAGGAATTTCCATCACCTAAGTAATCTCCAACAACAGTTTTATCTAAACGATCTTCACCAAAAAAGAATTTAGCAATTTGGGCAGGTTCTGTTCCAACTATATTTTTTTCTTGTAAATATTTTATTCCATGTGTTGCCTTTTTAGCAAATAAATCTATACCATGTTCAATAATACTTTTTTGTTGTTTTAATTGTGTAAATTGTGATATAGAAGTTGTCTCTGGATCACTATCTTGCTCATTATCAGCAACTTTTGCATAACTACCAACTTCAGAATACCATTCTGTTAAACATTGTAATATTTCAACTAGTGAATTTAAACCCAATACCTTCATACATTTTTCTTTTTCTTTTATTTGAACAACAGTTAAATTGGTTGGATCAATAACAGTCCCTCCCATAGCAATTTTTGCCAAAATAGAAATTAAATTTTCAAATATATTATAACTAGTTAAATGACAATCGTAATTTACATAGATATCAACAATACTTTGAGGAACTTCACATATTTTAGCAACAGTATTAAGGACTATCCATTTATGTTCAAAAGATGATGATCCACTTTCAAGAATATTTAGTATTATTTCACGAAAAAATACTTCAATCTGAAGTTTTAGATGTGTTTTAAATTTGTTTACAAGTAAAACGAAAATAGCAAGTGATTTTTCAAAAACATTAATAAATGGTGACACAGAATTTTTTGACAATGCAACACAAAGATAGTGTCTTATAGCAAAAACAAGGCAATGCTTATCTGGTAAATTAATATGAAAATTTTGAATTATTAACAATAACATTTCAAGTGACAACAATTTCGACCGTAATTCATGACTCTTAAAATCTGGATTATCAGGTAAAGCCTTCATTGACAATCTACATAAGGCCCTAAATAATAAAAATGCATCCTTCTCTTCTGGACAAGAAAAAGATACTTGTTCATTTAAAAATTCATTTGATATTGAATCTGAGCATTCACTATTATCTTCAATAATAGAACTATTACTTGATGTTGGTTTCTTTATATTTGGATCAATTTCATGAGAAATTTTATTTATTATACTTTCTAATATATCTTTAATAATATTTTCATCATTATCATCAACTTTATATAAATGTTTCTCTTTTAATTTTTTTTGCAATGCTTCAAATACAGTGTTTATAATTTGTGTTAATATACCTCTAGCTGTTGCTTGATTAATATTACTCTTACTAGCTAAATATATATTAAAACATGTTTTTATTGCTAATAGTAACGATCCATTGTGGACGTGGCAACTCGGTGACAATACAACTGCAAGAATTGCTTTTATAATTTGTAGTTGTACTGCATCATCTGTATGAGGACCTTGAAATGGGTAACAAATAGTTTCAACAATACGATCAATTAACATTCGATCGTTATTTTCATAATCAAGAATATTTCCCTGTAAGTGACCATATGCAATTAATTTTTGTAGACAATCAAGTGATGTTATAACAATTCTAGATGACTTGGCCTGACATGCCAATTCAAATGGTAAAAAAAAATTATCTGCTAGTACAAAACCTCGTTGGGTTGGTAGTATACTTCCATTACATATATTATTATCACTTTCTTCATAAGATTTTAACGCTTCTACAAAAGTAAACAAGTAAATATATTGTAAAAATATAACATACCAAGAGCTGTTTCACAGGCTTTTTTTAAATTAATATGATCCTTTTTCTTAATATCTTTATCATTATATATTCTTTCAATACTCGTTTTTAAAAACATTTCAACATACCTTTTAAAATAAGAATAATTATAGATTTATTTGAAATGTTTTTCTAAAGAATTAGGAAGACCAAGACGTGTTACAAATTACCACATACACTGATACATATATAACCACTTTGTAGTCTCAAAGCGCTTTAATAATGATAAGGCGTGTCAATGTTTGGTATTTATTTATGTATAACCAAATATAAATATTTTACAAAATATTTTATTATATTTATAGTATAAAAAATATCTATCTTACTGATTTAGTAAGTAAATAAAAAAAAATTAATAAATTTGTAGATAATTTTAAATAAAAAAAAGCATTTCTACATATGACGAGTATTTCCCATGTTAATACCTGAAGCATTGGCTCCTTTATTTGATCCTGCCTGAAGACCAATGATACCTTCACCAGCTTTTAATTGTTCCTCAGTCCATTCCCTTTTTTCTCCTTCAGCTTCTTTTGGACCAAGACCTGGTACACCAAAATGTTTTTCTGATTTACGTGCAAGAGCCCCAAGACAAACAAGGACAGAATTTAAATCTTGAGATTCATATAAATCAACTGTTTGAAATAATTCACTCTTATTTACATATTCCTGAGCAAAAGACAAAAAAAATGAAATATTTTCCATTTGTTTAAAAGCCATAGCACTATTATTAACTTTTTTAATAGCTCCTGATTTGAGAGCATTAGCAAAACTAAAGTTAAATATTATAAACATTATTATTTCTATAAACATACTTGCATAAAACAACACCATTTTTTAAAACTTGACCAAAATTTTCCATATTTCCATTAGTATCAAAATCTTGATTGGAAACTGAACGTATCCATGACAAAATTTGCCCAGCCAACTCAGGATCAAATTTTGATTGTACCTTTTGATGAGCTTCATATGCAATACCAGATTTTTCAGCACGAGACATTATTATTCAATAGTATAAAATTCTTAGTAACTAAAATAATTATAAATGAAAAATAAATTATAATTTTTATTAAATAAAATTACTGATTAATAATATGTAACCGATATTTTAGTTTAACATTAATTCTTATAAAACAATGCAAACATTATAAGAAATAAACAAAAATGCTGAATCATTGGTTTAGATAAAATAATTCCTCAACAATAATATATTTATATATAACTTTATCTCTCTCTCTCTTTTTTACCAAGTAAAGAGAAAATTACATGTAATGATAGAATATAATCGGTTATTAAAAAATTATTACCCACAAACAATACAAGGTAATCAATGGCAAAAGAATAGAAAAAAACTTTTTAAATAATTTTCTATTTTAATAAAATATATATATTATAATCACACCTATGATATATTTCTATTCATTAAAGTACAATATAATTCCTTTAATATAGGTGAATATATATATATATAAGAAGGGGTAAAAAAAAAAAATTATTATCAAACAATTGTGAGGAGGTTGAGTCGTTCTTGTTATGGTGTTTTATAAAATAAAATTATATTGGTGAATATAATTTAAAATTAAAATAAGAATATAAATAAGAAATAATTTCTAATAATGAATATAATGATGAAATTAAAAAAAAAAAAACATTTTGTATGTTGAAATAGATATAACATTTTAAAGGACAATAAATTTATATATTTTTCTTTATATGGCAAAATAAAATTAAAAATAGTAGGAAAAAAAAAAGTAAAGATAAAAAAGATGTGATTAAATATGTTAGTTTCTAAAAATTGTTTTAAATGAATGATTTTTTTTTTCCTATAACAAAAATAATTTATTTTGAGAAAAAAGAAAATTAGGAAAATGCGCGAAGAAGCAATGTCAAATAACAAAAAGAGAAATAATAAATATAAATGTTTATAAGAAAAAATGAAAAATGACGAAAATGTTAAAATATAATTGTAAATTTATACTGTGACTTATGGTAGTGACGACTGTTTTATAAATTTAACTATTACTCAATATTATTTTTTTATCAAATAGTAAAAAAGAAATAAAAATTCATGATTTAAGAATGATTACCCAAAAAGAGTAGGATTGAAAAAAGATTATAAAATAAAAGTATATGATAATGGACGATGATTAATAATTTATATTAGAAAAAAAATTTTTATTCACTTTTTAAATAAAATTTATGAAATTTATATACAAGACACTATGTCAAATTTGGTATAATGTATTTGCAATTAAAATAACTATTTTTACCCAAAAAAATATTATACAAAAATATTTAAACTTTTATTAATAGCAATTAATAAATAAAAAAAAAGAAGCAAAAACAATTGAAAAAAATGATAATTAAAATAAAATATTATTTTGTACATTCTAATAAAAAAAAAGTAATTTGATAATTGAATATTTCTCCTTGTATTTTCTATCATTATAAATATACAATAAAAAAAAAGACAATATAAAAGTTTTAAGATAAGAAGATTTAAATATATTATATTAGAATAAATTTTTTAAAAAAAAGTATGCTTTTTCTGCAACATCAAATATAATTGTAGAAGTAAATTCTAAAACAAACTTTCGTTTTGTTGATTTTTTTGATGAAGAAGATATTGTTTGTTTGTTAAAAAAATATAGATATTTTTATATATAATTATATTACAATGAGAAATTACACACAATACTTTGATTGAAAAGTCGCAACATTACATTGAAACCCGATAAATTCACGGAAAAGTGTGATTTTGTTGTAATGGATAGGTTATATTTAAAGACCACTTATGCACAACTACTTATTTGGTGGTTAGAAGATGACAATGTACGATTATTATTTTCATCTATCTCATCATTATTACTAACATCTTTAGACATTTGAAGTTTTTTAACATTCTCTTCCTCTTCATCTTCTTCCATTAAAACATCTTCCTCCTTATGTTTAATGCTATCATCTTCAGACATATCTTTCATATGTATATCATTTTTTTTTTCTGTTTTAGAATGATGTTCATCATAGGAGATTGAAGAGGATGATGGACTATTAATATCAATATTAGTACATGAACCTTCAATACTTTTTGGTGAATGAATTTTACTATCATTAATGTAATTATTTGGACTACCATTACCATCATCACTATTATTTCCTGAACTAATTGAATCTGAAAAACTAGTATCATTTGGATCAAAAGCTTCTTTTGGTACATCAACAAATTGATATACCAATCTTTGTCCATCAACTTTTTGAAGGATTCCTCTTTGATAATAATATCTTAATGCTCTTCCCATTGTTTCATAATTCATTCCTGGTTTATTTTTATGCATACCCCATAAACGTGAGACAGCCTTCGAGTCAACTAATTTAAATATTCCTTTACGATGATCAAGCCATTTTATATATTTTGGACAATATTCTTTATCTTGAAGAAGTCTTAATAAAAATTCCCAAAGATAAGTTACTTGACCATCACGACTACGCCTTCTTGATACATGATTAGAAAGTGAATAAGTACTATTAGAATGTACATTACTATTAGTTACAGGTTCACTAAATCTTCTATTAGATAAAGTTGTATTACCGGTAATTGTTGATTCAAGACCAAATGAACTATTTGTTTGATGTTTAGAAACTTCATACAATGAATTGTTAATTTGATTCATTTGTAAATTAGAAATATAAGAATTACCATTACAAAATAATCCATTAATTCCAGTGGTATTTATAGAATTTTGTTGAAGTTGTTGATTTTTTTGATTAGCTAACATTTGATCAATCAAAAAAGCATTACTTATAGTTGTTGATGATGTAAAAGGATTTTGTGATCTTTGTGATATATTATTATTATTAGAATTTCCTTGAATTGATGATGTAGCATTAATTGCCCATCCAGGATATAATAATGCTGCAGCAGATAACCATGGATTCAAAAGATTATTTTGTTGTAAATCTATAATAATATTTATTTATTATTTTGATTATAACACATTTTATTTATTTTGTTAAATTGTAAGATTTTATTATATTTATTGAGTAACAAATTATTTAAATATTATAAGTTTATCTATTATATAAAATATAAATCTTTACTTAATATAATACTTATATCTATATAATAATATTAAAATGAAGCTTCCCCTTAAAAATTTTTTTTTTTCTTTAACTATAAAGTATTATTGTCATTTTAATTTTGCCTTTATCCTTCTTTATAAAAATATAAATATACAATTTAAAAGCCACAAATAATATCCCCCTCTGTTAAAGTCTAAAGTAAATAAATGTTGTCTCTTCAATAACCTTACAGTCACGATTCTCTATTATTAAAGGCGATCAGGTTTAATGAAAATTTGAAATAATAACGGTTACAAAATTTAAAAAGTAAACTGTAATATTTTAACATAGACTTTTCCTTATAACTAATAGAAAGTAAAAATAAAGAAAAATGTGATGTATTATTCTATCAAGATTTAATGCTACCTTATTGAAAACTAGTTTTTATATAATGTTCCATCTTATTTTTTTTTTAAGATAATTATTGTTAGTTTAAAGTAAGATTAATAATGATACAATTTGAATCAATGATGTATTTTTATTATAAGCTTCATAAATTAATGGGTAAAAAAAAAATGTTAACCTTTTATTATATGATATAAAAGAAAAATATTAATAATTATTACATATAATAATAATAATATTTATCAAGGAATAATCCATATTTATTTTGTTAGAAAAAAAAAACCTCCTTTTAAAGGAATAATATCTTTTCTTATATTATTAACTATACAAATTTTCTAAACCAGTCATTGATAAATAAAAAACTAGGAAACAAATAAAGGGTATAAATTTAATGCATTCGGGATAACGAGTACATGGTGAATGTATTCCTCAAAAATCAATTCAATTCCTTATTATTTTTTTTTTAAATCTATTCTAAAAGTTAACTATTCTGGATATTAAAAATATTTGCCTAATTGTCTTTTAATTTTTTTTATTTTATAAATATCCGGTTGTTGTAATATTAAAAAATGGAGACAATTTATATAGATGAGATCATTATATTATATGATAAATTATGATCCATTTCAAGGAACAAATTATTTTAATAATAATAATAATATATAGTAAATATGATTATATTATTTATATATATAACTTACCTTGATTAGAAATATTTCTTTGTGTTGATGCTAAAAGTGAATTTTGATTTTGTTGAAGTAACCAATTCCAATTTTTTAAATTATTATTATTAATAGTTGTAAATGCAGATTGTGGTGTTGTACCAAGAAGTATCTGATTTTGTAAATTATTTTGTTCCTGCTGAAATTTGATGGCTGATTCAAGAGAATTTAATGTCATTGTATTTGTGGTATGTGCTGATATTGTAGAGGTATCACCACCAAGTCCACTATCTGGTGAGGATGACACAGATGTAGCAACATTTTGTGATGATGAATTTATATTAGAAGATGTTGAAATAAGATGATCACCTAAAACAGCAGTTGGTGGCATTAGTAATGAAGTAAATGCAGAAGAAATAACTTTAGAGGAAGTTGATGATGTTGCGATTTCTGACGATAATTTGTATTGTTGATTTTGTTGTTGTGAAAGAAGTAATTTTTGAAGAATAGCCAAATTATTATTTAATGTATTTTGATCAGTCTAAAATATTAATAAATCTTAGTATTATATATTTATAAATTATATTAATAAATTTAATATTTAATATAATATGAAAACATATATTAAGGAAGTCTATCTTTAGGTCATATTTAAAATAAAATCTCAAGATTTAAGAAACAAGGAAATGGGTCATCGTATATCATTATTATTTTGATTGAATAAGAGTTATAATTACTACAACTCTTTCTCCCATAAAGATCTATCTTTACATGGGGGTAATGAACTTGAACATCTTTTTCTTTTAATTAATTTTATCTTCTTAATAATGATGGCATTTTATAAAGACAAAAGGTAAACATTTCCTTCTATTTTAAAATAAAACCCTGGTGTTATTATTATATAGGAATGTTCTCATTTCCGAATTAATAAAATATAATTAAAGATAGGAAAAATTTATAATAATAAAAATGATATTTTTATACTTACCTTATTATCAGTTATTGGTGTATTATTATTGATAAGAGATGATGTTGACCAAAGACAAGCTGGTGCTGAAACTCTTCTACCATCATTATTAGGAATAAATATATTTTCTTCCATTTTTGATTGATTAGAAGATGATTTACCATTAATTAAAAGTTTTGGAGTTACATCTTTTGTTACATCAATTGAATCTTTTTTGGATGGACAATCACAATTAGGAGCAATAGTTAATAAACCTTCATGTTTAGGTGTAATACCATTAGGAAAAAGATGACAATGTGAATAATGATTTTTACTAGTACTATTAATAGTATTTAATGGTAAATTATTTAAATTATCTATGCCATTATTGTTATTGAGATCCATAGAAGTATTTAATGTTAATCCTGATCTTGAATTTAATATTTCTAAACATTCTTGATACCGTTTAAGAACGGAAGCATTATCATGTTCTAGATCCATAGAATAAATTTTTTTTTTTACTATAATAAAATAATATTTGTCTTAATATAGTTAAGATAAAAACTTTTCTGAAAATAGTCTATCAAATAATAAATGCTTCATAAAATTATCCTCACAACTAAGTGTTACTCTTTTCAATCAACGTTTGAAAGTCGTGACCAATGGTTGATATCAATCAACTGAACAAAGCAGCAAAGTTCATATGATGATAGTAGGAGGAGGTAGGAAACCGGCTGTAGGAATGAAAAAGGTTTGAGGACTGATATGAGGAAAAGGAGGACGAGTGGACTGGGAATAATAAATAATTTGATCGTGACCACAAATATATAAAATCACTTTCTTTTTGCCCCTTCATAGAATAATGTACAGAATTACATATACAAATACATTTCAAATGACTGTCAACAAAAGAAGTTGCTTGCGAGAAAATTACGTCATGAATGGTCAGTTAACATTATATATTTGCTAAGCTGATCTAATACAGAAGAAAGGAATACCACTACCTCAATTGTCAATAAGTATCGTTTAAACTTCTTCAAATAGTGAAAGTGAAGAAACATGGGATAAAAAGAAAATAAATATAAAATAAAAATTTATTACCTTATTATTACTTTGATATTCGAGATTTCCTTTTAATGTGTCAAAAATTTATAATCTTTAAATATTTCTTTAATTCTTTTTGAAAAATGATAACTTTGAAATTATATAATGAAATGAAATTTAATGATACCATAGAGATATCTCTTCTAAGGAACAAAAGAATCAAATTTTTTTAAAATAAATATTAATATATATATATTTTTGTTATTAATATGATTTATTACTAATAAAAATTTATACTTCAGATGTCTTTTAAAATAAAAGATTTATTTCCTGTCTTCAATTTTTTTTAAATGTTAATAAAATAAATAGATTTATCATTTACTATGTGATTAGAAGATATATCAATACATGAAACATTTTATCAATAATACATTTAATCATAATTTTGTTGATTTGGAACTAATTAATTTTATACAATTTTAATGTATAAAATAATATTTGTCAATTGTATACTAATATATTTGAAATAGAATTATATTTTTAATCTTAGAATAAATGGTAAATAATGAAAGTAATTTTAAGTTAAAAATTTAATTAAAGAAATGTTAAAGATATAATTAACTTTTGTTTAAAGTTTTCTCAAATACCGTTTAAATAAATAAAAAAAAACTTAGTATGATGTTCTAAAAAATATAACATTATTTATTTATTGAAAAGTATTCTTATAATTGTCTCAAGTTTCATATTCACCAACAAAAAAATATATATAGATAATAAATTTAAATAATTAATTATTTCATTTTAACACTTATTTAATTTTTATAACCAAAATTTTTGAATGTATAACATCTGGAAATATTATTTTATTGTATAATGATTAACTTCAAGAAAATCACCAATACATTTGTAGTCAATTAAAAAAAAATGAACAAACACAATCTATATTTATCAATAACTTATGCTTTTATTTTTATACAAAATTAACAAGTATATAGTTTTGTGTTAAAAAAAATTGCTTATTATAACTACCATATTATTAAGAATTTAAAAAAAGTTTGAAAACAAGAAAAAAAAAGTTTACTATATTAAAGTGTAAATCGTGTATTCATTTAACAAGTGTTAAAAAAAATTAAAATCATGATTTCAATTGAGCATGAATATTTCAATTAAAATATATTTACCAACTTCAATGATCAAGAATATATATCATACAAAAAATATTAAACAATTTTTATACTTTAAATTAATAGTCAAAATTTTCACCTATAATTTTTTTGAATTAATTGTAACAATATAAATGTAAATAAATCAAATATAAAAGAATTTTTTTTCTACACAAAGATTTTTAACACCTTTTTATATATATAAAATTATTATCTATCCATTTTTTTATACACATGATAAGGAAAAAATCATAAAATTTTCCAAATTAATATATATATATAATTATTTACTTCCAGTTGTTGTTTAAAATATTTAATAGAAAAAAAATTGATTTTTATTCAAATTATTTTATTTTAAAAAGAAAATTAAAAATTTTATTTATATAGATATGGTTAAAATAAAATTTATCAATTCCATGTTATATTATTTTTTTTATATAATTGTTTTTAACTATTTAGAAAATCATTCAAACAAATAAATTTACAACTCCAATATAAAAACATTGACAATAAATTTATTTTCCCTTTATTATTATAAATTCAATCATATATTTTTTTTTATTGTAATAATATTTATAATATAAATTAAAAAAAAAATAAATTTTACTATAGATTTATTTTTTTACTTAATAATATTTTGTAACTAGTAAGAATGTTTCTAATAAAAATTTATTTTAATAATAATATAAAGGTAAATAAGCAATAATATATTTATAATAAATATTGTATAAATACATTTAATTAAATTAAATAAACAAATAGTTTAATATTTATATATACTATAAAGATATAAATATATACAATTGTTTGGTTTCCTAAAATGATAATATTAATCATTAAATATTTTTAAAGTATATATTAAAATGTTAAATTGGTAAGTTTTAAAACTTTTTTAAAGTTAAAAAAAAGAGTATTTTTTTTGGTTTATTTATAATACAAATATTATTTAATATTCATATAGTTTTTTACTAGATAGTTTTTAACAATATATCTAAATATAAAAAAGTACTATTATAATTGTGAGTATTTATTTTATAAAATGCTTTATTGTAATTAAAGAAAAATCAATGTATTTAAAAATAAAATTGTATTGTAAGTTAATCTATCATTATCTGATAGTTAAATAAGTATCAATTTACCTCAATAATGATTATTATTCATTGTTTGAACCTTATAAATTTATTTGATATGTCTATCTTTATTGTTATTTTCTTCTTGAAAATTCAATTTTAAAATAGAAACAGGTGTGTTACTAATATTGTGATAATTTTAAAAGTTACTTGACGACATCAATGAAATTGAATGACTTTTTTTTTATAAAAAATTTAAATTTTCTGTAGAAAATTCTTTTGAAAATTACTTTAAGTAAGTTTCTTTTTTTGAGTAACCTGTATCAAAATATTAAAAGAAACTTATATTTCTTAATAAAAATTGTAAAAACTTTATTTATAATCTTAAGGTACCCTTTATTTGGATCACTAAAACTATAATTATGTATAGAAGTTTTCTAACTAACACTTTTAATTAATTTTTTAAAACTTTACTAAGAAAAAAATTTACCAAAAAAAATGATATTTGAATTGGAGTATTTTGTTAATTAAATTTAATGTAATTATTTCTTTTTAAACTTTGCAATAAACTATTATTAATATAACTATTACAAAAAATAATTCTTTTTCAATGAATAATATAATAAAATTATTAAAAAAAAAGATAAAAGTTTACTAAAATTATCTTCCACATGATAACAATTAAAAAAAAAAGAAAATTGTACAATGTTTATATGTAGAATTTTAAAAAAATTTATTAAAAAAAAAAATCTTTATACCAAATATTCAAAAGTTTTTTCCTAAAAAATTAGAAATGTGCCATTAGTTTAAATTACGTTAAATGTAAATAAATGAATAGTTAATTTATTGCTTAATCAGGTATATATATACTAAAATTCAATTGAAATAAATCTAGATTTTTTAAGAGTAAATATAGGACAATTATAAATAATGTTTCTAACATTAATATTTAACTCTTTTCCCCATTCTTCTAATTTTAAAAATATCATTCTACTGGCCTCTGCATCTAATGCTGCATATCGTATTTGAGACATACGTAAAGGCCTCCTATCCCATACTGAACATTGTTCAATTTTTTCAAGCTCTTTACCCAAAATTAATTTACATAATCTTGATAATCCAGTACATGTAATTACTCTATCAAATTTTTGTACATCTGTCAACACTTCCTTTTCTTTTTTTAATTTTTTTTCTTTTATGGAATTGTTATCTTCTGATGAACCTTCAATTTTTAAAGTATCATTATCATCCATTTCATCATTAACTATAGAAAGTTCCATTAAACTTGGTCGATTTTCATTGTCAGGTATGATATCTATATCTTCTTCAATTCCAACATCAGATTTATTTTCATCATTTTTTTTATTCTCACTACTATTATTATTTTTTTTTCTTGAATTTTTTTTATCATTAAATTCACTAAAAAATTCTTTCCAATTGGGTACAATAAAATCAATGTTACCAGTAATTTGTTCAACATTATTATCACTTTTAAAATTTTTACTATCAGCAACATTAAAACGTTTAATTAAATCTGTTAGGCATAATGTATGTGTAGGATTATATAATGCATCAACATTACAAAAAGTTTTTAAAAGTTCAATAATATCTCCTTTTGGTTTTATTCCTAATTTTATTAAATTTTTGGAAGAAAATAGACTTTCTAGAAACATACCAATTAATTCACGATCTCCATAACAAGCATCAATAATAAAACATGTGTTATTTAGTGATACTTGTATAAGTGATACACTTTGATTTATGGTAAATGGTGACCATTCACAATCAAATCCAACTATAGTAAAACCTGTTTTATTTGCTATTTTAATAGCATCAATAGCTTCTATAATTTCTTTGTCTGATAAACATATTTTTACAGTTATATTACTTGGTAATGTTAAGTAGTTTTGTTTTTCAGCATACAAACTATCATTAATTTTATCTTCGAATGGAAAATATTGAGGAAAAGGATCATTTTTAATATATAACTTTTTCCACCTAGAAAGTTCTTCAAAATCTTTTTCTTTTTCTAATAAATTTTCAAAAGTACTTTTAAGGGAAGGATGTTGAGAAATAATTATATAAGCAACATCATTAAGATAATAACTGTCTATTAATTTTTGATGATAACGCATCTTAACATGCCTTTTTAATTGAACTATAGCTGTAGTCATTGAAATAGGTTCTTTTGAATTGTTTTGCCTCTTTAGTCTTGTAAATAAATTTCTTACATTTTCCCTAAAAATATTAAAATATTCAGGTTTTACTTTTCGGCGAATAGTTTTCATATAAAATTCCTCAAATAAATCAAAATTTTCCATATAACATCTTAATTTCTTTAATACTTTAATTGTATCTTGAAAAAATGTTTCATCTTTTGAATCAACTATTTCTTCTAAACTTTTAGCATGTATAGGTCCTAAAAAAGCTAAATTTTCAAAAAGTTTTGGTGAATCAATAAAAGGGAAATTTCCCTTGTCAGTTAACATAAAATTTAATATTTGAAAATAGTATTTCCCTGAATTTATTAAATTGTATATTTCATTACAAAGAATTTCTCTTGATTTAAGTAATTCAAAATTGTTCATATGTAATTTAATCAGACTATTTTTATCATCATGTGCTTTTAAACAAATTATTTCTAGTATTGCAATGTGATCAGAAGTTTCAAGTGAAAAATTAATTTTTTTTTTCTTTGCTGTTGATTTTTTTTTTAATTTGGATGGATTTTCGTCATTTTCATCTTTTTCTAAATGATTGGTATTGTAAAATAGGTAAAAACTCTAAAATCAGTGATATTTAAAAAAAAAGAAATTAAAAAAATTACTCACGTGAATAACTACTTTTCTTAATACTTTTTGATTAGAAATATTTTTAGATCCATTAAAACGTGATCTATTGAAAGTATCTAATAAGTTACTATCATTACTCAAATTTTTAATATAATCAAAATAAAGATTAACATGTTTCAAAAACTGGTTTTTTGTATTAACATTTTTGTATAATTGAAAAGAAAACTCTTTGGCATAGTCGCAATGGCATTTATTAAAAAATTTTTGAGTATTAATACTTTGTAATAGCTTTGCATTTGATAAATTAATTTCTCCCTGACCTTCCATTAAAAATTTTTTTTAAATATGTTTTAGAGGAATATCAGTAATTAAATGAAGATTTATCAAAAATTTGAAAGTACGCAGAAAGCTTATACAATGAAACACCCTACCAATAAACTTGCCAAAATAATAACCTACTTAATTGACCTACTAGAATTTATTTTTTTTTAACAAATCTAGTAGATAAACTTTTTTCGTATAAACGATAAGAAAAATTTATAGAATATTATATCTTTCTTAATGTGTAATAATTGTAATAATATTGTTAATGTCAAATAGAAATACACTGTTCCAAATTTTTTGATTGTCTTTAACAATAAGTTGAAATAGTTTTTTAGTTACCTTCTTGAGAAGTAACCTTAACAATATATATTTGTAAAAGTATTTGATAATATAAATTTTTTAAGATAATACTATGTTATTTTTATGAATAAGCTAATGTAAACATATAGATATCAAAAAATTTTTAATTTACAAGATTTTGTAATTATACTACATAAGCCAAAGAGTATAGATTATAACAATAATAATAACGCTGAGAATATAGTTAGTTTTGTTATCCGTACAATTAATAATACTTCGTAAATGTTCATCCCGTATATCATAGTCATCTTGTGTTTTATCTAATTGTTTCTCCATTATTCTAATTCTAACTTTGTTACATTGATTTAGTATAAATTCTCTGTTATCTTCCGGAATCATATTTAAATATGTTGTAACATCCTCTTCTGGATAAAGAGCAATTGACTCAAAACAAAATTGTAAAAATTCTTTTGGTGAATTACTATTTCTTAAAAATGAAGCTAAGACCAATAATTTAGAACATGAAAGTTTCATTCTACATGCTTCATGATTATTTTTTAAAAAATGAATTAATGAATCTTCAAATTCTCTTATAAGAAATCTATTAGAGAAATACATTAGTATATGAAAATTGTCAACTAAAATATGAATGTATGATCATAAAAATTAATTAAAAAAAAAACTACCTGTTATATTTTTTTTCTTACTTCTATTGTCAACGGGGCAGATGTAATCCAAAAAAATATGTAACTCCCAACTATCAATAGAATCAAAAAAGACTGTTTTTGTTCTAGCTTCGATAAAACAATTGTTAAAAAATAATGTTTCAAAGTATGGAGATAACTCGGCTAAATAATAACCATTTACATAGAATACCTCACCATCAGCAAAAATACGATATTGTCTTTTAATTGATGGTTCAGAAAAAGTATTTACAAAGATATTTTTTTCAAAATATGACATTTATTTTGTATGAAAAATAAAAATAACACTTTTTTTATAAAATAAAAGAAATCCAAGTAAGATCACACCTATTTTACCTAGTAATGTAATCAAAAAATTTAAATAAAATATGTGGGAAACAATCCTACAATCATAAAAAAAAATAAAAAAAAAGTACCTTTTAATTATATAAATTTTTATCAATTTAAAGACGTAATTTTCCAAAATGTCGAGGAATCTGGAATCAGCAAAACTTTTTAAATATTATATTTTGAAATTTCAAATCTACTTTTTTTGGAAGAAAGGTTTACAAAAACAAATTTAAGTAGTGTTGAATTATATTAACTTCCATATTCTTTATATTAAAAAAGACAAATGTAATTTTAAATGGATCTTATTTCACTCACTTTAATATTTTTTGTTGTACTGTTATCCTTTGATTTTATATAATAAAATGATAAAAAGGAATCAACGTGTATAAAAAATGAATGTAAATTATATATACCATCTTAGATTAATTAAAAGTCTAAAGTTTTTTATTTAGAGTAACATTTTTCTTTGTCTTTGTCATTTAATGATGATATACTTTGTATCATTTATAAAATTATTTTTTTTTGATACAAAATAAATATTATCCGTTCCACTTTTTTTATATACTACCTGTTATTTTTATGATATTGTATTTTTTAATTTATTTTTTAAAAATATATAACTATTCTTTACAAACTTTTTTAAATGTTTTATATTTCCAAAATTTTTATTTATTATTTTTTCTCATATTCAGAAAGTATTTATAAAAGCTTTCAACCTTTGATTATTTTATTTTTAAAATATCTTCTTACCATAATTCATGTAAAATAAAAATAGAAAATTTATAGTTATTATCAAGATAAAATAAGTATGTAAAAATACATTAATTTCTTGTAAATTACATTGGTACAAATTATTTTGAGTCTCTAATGTAAACTTAAATAAGCAAAAAAAATTAAATTTGTAGTATTTTTAGAAGAAAATTGATATAAAAATACGTAGCTGGTATAATAAATGGTAAATAAATAAAAATTTTTAAAAACAATAGATTTGTAAACTAATAAATAGCATCTAAAACAATAAACAAAATAAATATTTCATTGAAAAAAAAATTAATTTAAAATACCATCAAGTCTTTTCAAAAATAATTAATTTCACCTATACAAAAGATTTCATCTAATTTATGAACCTTGTAATTTAAAATAAAAAAAATCAAAGAATATTAACGATAATCTTATATCCCAAAATAGGTTTCATTTTTTTATCTTATCCCGCAAAAAAATTTCAAAGTAGTTTTCTTACCACATATAAAACATAATCTTTTTTTTAATAATTTAAAATTGCTTTTAAATTTCCGGATATCTAGTATTTTATTTTTTTAAATAATCTATACAGGAATTTGATGTTTGATAAATATACACATCATGCTATTTTCTAATTTATTCTTACTTTTATTCTATGAAGTTTATTTTTTTTATATAAAATAAATGTTAGTCACAAAAAAATATAGACATTTTTGTTTATAAAATAATTTTTTATCTACGGATGTTGATAATTTTCTTTACATTTTAAAAATGATGTAAAAATTATTTAAAGTTTAGGAAAAATTTTAAAAAAAAATAATTAATTGTTACAAAGGAAAAAATATATGGATAAAATTATAAAGATTTTATTTTTAAAGTGAATTATATAGTATATGATAAACAATTCAAGTAGTGATAATTTTATTAAAATTTATTATTATTAATAAAGAATTTGAAAGAAAAAAAAACAACAAATTTTATGTTTGTTTAAGAATTGTTATAAAGAAATATTTTCATTTTATCACATATAATTTTTTCTTTTATTTTATAAAATATCTTAATAATTATATAAAGTAAAAAAAAAAATTAAACAACTCATTAGTAAAAACAAGATATATAATGTATTAAATTAACCAAATTACATTGAATTTACTTTTTTAACTATATAAATTTTTATTTATATAATTTTATTTATATCTATCATATTTACATTATTTTACAATCATCTTATTTTTGACTTAACTTATCTCTCTCTGTCATGAAAAATTTGTGTGAAACTTAACAAAATTATGGAATAACGTCTCTCTAAACAAATTATATTATAATTAGATACTTATAACATATTTTTTTTTTCAATATTCTTGTTACAAATATTTACTTTATTTTTGTTGGAGAATATATATATATATAATACATTTAAAAAATTGTATTTAAATTATCATAAGTTTGTTAAAGATTTTTTGTTTTTTTCTTTAATTTTTTCTATTAAAGATAAGTAACTTGTTTGACTACTTTAAATTTAAACAATTTCATTATGTCTAATCCTTTTGAGGATGATATAGATAATAATGAATCATTGGTTAATGATCAAAATTCAAGTAATGAAGGTTATTATGAAAATAAAAATTTACATATAATACAATCATCTCCAATGGATTCATTTGAACAAATTTTGTTAGAAAAACTTCAAAATTGTAATAATGTTGATAAGAGACAAGAACTAATAGAATTCTTGGAAAATAAATTAGAAAGTATAAAAAATCAAAATGAAGATAATGAAAAAATTTTTGTCCAAAAAGCTGTACTTATATTATATTTAGTAAATTTAAAAACAAAACAAATTTTAGATGCTGCCTGTGAAAATGATGATAAAGTAAAAATTTGTCTAAATAATCTTGAAAATTTTATCAATAATTCTGAGGTTGTAAATGTAATTAGAGAAAATAAAAATGCTGTTATGAAGATGATGGAAGATAATGCATGTTTGGAGGGTAAATTAATGTTAGCTAAAATGTTGAAAGGTATAGTATGAAAATGTTATTCTTATAAAATATTATTATAGATAGAGAGACTATAATTGATACATATATAAGAATGGAATTATTTTCAGAGGCTTTTTCATATTTACTTTCTCATTATGAATTTATGTACTTTAGAAAATATATGAATTATTTTATTGATAAAATTCCTGAAAAATTAGTAGAATCATTATGTAATGAACCTGTATTTAAAAATTTACCTTCAGCTGTTTATCAAAAAATTGTTTTTGAGTTAGCTGGTAAACCTAAAAGTAGAAAATATGCTTTTACTTATCTAGAATTTGAATCTAAAAAGATTACATGCTCTAAAGAGATTAATAATCTATGGATTGCATTAACAGCACAAGATGATCCTTCTTTGTTATATCCCTTTTTGAAAAAAAAATTAGAATCTTTTTCTGGAAAAATTGACATTAACTTTGCATTAAGTGTTGTTAATAATAACAAAAATCTATATAAATGTCAGGCATTATTAAATTGTGCACTAGGTCTTTGGGATAAGGCTGTAAGTATTTCTTTAGAAGCTAATGATTTTTCTTATGCAAAAGAATGTGTTATGAAAATGGTGGAAGCTGGAAATGATGATCCATTAGATGAATTAAAGAAAGAACAATTTTTGTTTGGTGAAACACAAAAATTAGAACTTGGTAAACCAACAAAAGCTGATCAAAATAGGGTTTGGAGAATTTTGACAAATTATGTCTTAGAACATGATGATTCTCAGACAGCTCTTAAGAAATGTTTATCATTTATTAAAGATTCTAATGGATGTTTAAAATTTGAAGAAATTTTAGCTTTATTTCCATCTATATCCTGTATTTCTGATATCAAAGAACCTTTAAGAGATTGCCTAGATTCATATCGTCGAAAACAAAAAAAAATTAGTTGTGCTATGGTAAAAGCAGAAGAAGCTAATAGTAACATTTCTAAATACTTGAATAAGTTAAAAAAATGCCCAATAATTGTAAGACCACAGGATAAATGTTTAAAATGTAAAGAAAAAGCAATGAGTAAACCTTTTTATGTTTTTAATTGCAAACACATTTTTCATGATAATTGCTTTGAAGAAATGGTATCACATGAATGGAAAAATAATGAAATAAGAGATAATTATGATACAAAAGATAATTTAAAATTTTCTTCAATTTCTCAACATTGTCCATTATGTGGGTTGGATGTTATTGAAGGAATAACGAAACCATTATTTTCCCCAGTGGATTATTTAGAAGAACTTCGTTCATGGTAAAATTACTGTAGTTATTTATATTATAAATTGATATATATTAATTATTAATATAATTAGCTTTCTATTCTATTATTTTGTTTTTAATATATATCAATTTGATTGTAATATTAAAAAAAATATACTATATTTTTTGTTTAATAATAAATAAGGGAACATTTATCATTAATATTAAAAAAAATAAATTTATTTTATAATTACATCGATCATAGGATTGTATTTTTTTATTTATTTTACTTTAAATGAAAATAATATTTTAATTATAATTTAAAAAATAGATTATTTTAAGTTAATTATGTAGGTTTTCTTAAAAAAAAACTTTATATAATATGGTGAAATTTAATGTTATTTCAGATGGGAAAAGTTTGCGTATTATATGGTAAAATCTTTATCACGCAATTTATTTTTATATTAATCTTTACCCTTCGGCATGAAATTCATGTTACATACAAAGCATGTACATATTTAATTAAAATATGTATAAATAAAAATTAAATTTTGCATGGAGTAATTATGTTATATTCATTTTTATCAAAACACCCATACTTTTATTTCTTTTTATAGTTATCATCACTTGTATGATAGTTCTTCCTATAATATTTTTCCAATTTTATCCTTTAATTATAGGCGGTTCTGACATCAAAAGAAAAAAAAAATGTTATTATCATTTTCTGAATAAGCATTTGTATTATAGTGATATATCATTTGATAAAAATATTAGACACATTTAATAAAGAAAATTAATCTTTTTAATAATTAAAAATAGTTTAAATTATAATTAATAAAAATAAAAAATTATATTTTTATACATTAATTATAAAAAGATCACAAAAATATTTTAAAGATTTTATTATTGATATTTTTTTTATTCCCCTTAAAATATATATATTTTAAAAGGTAGCTTTATAGATTTTATATTTCTGTCATCTGTTTTTATTTTATTACGATCGATTCATTTTAATTATCAGGAAATTGAAGCTACTAAAGACATTTTAAATACTAAAAGAATACTTATTTAAGACAATCGAAATAAAATTTTTGTCTTTTTTTTAATTAAAATATTTATATATATATATAAATACTTTAAAGATGATGATTAATTATCAATTAATGTCAATAATTTTTAAAATATAATATATTTATTATATTTTTTACTATTTAATGTACTTTTTTTTAGGAAAATAGATACAGTTGGACTAATAACCATTTTATACATGATAAACATTATATTTTTGAAATATCGAATGTCGTTTAGTTAAATTTTTTTTTTTTTTTTGAAATATATATATATATATATTTTAATTCTAATTTATTATTTATATATATATTGTTATAAATTTATATTGTTTTTTTTTAGCAATGTTATGTATGAGAGATTTACAAAAAGCTGTTGAAGATGTTATGATAAAACCGGAACAAAATCGTTTAGAAGATATAAGACAAAGAAGCACATTAACTGCACTTGATTTGTGTGAACCAACATCCTCAAATAATAATAAAAATATAATTATTAATAATGTTGTATGTGATAATAATCACAAAACATTAAATAACTTACATTCATGGGAAAAAGGAAATTTAGTAATGGGATTAACTGATTTACCATTGTCTATAGGAAACACTTATCTTCCATATAATTCTATTGATTTTAATATGCCATCTAACAATACTGAAATATATAAAAATAATGAAAGTATATTAAACCAACCACATTCAAATAATATCTCTTGTCATACTCAAATGTATAATTCATTTGAACAATTGTTATTACGTAGTTCTTCCTCTATACAGTCATCTAATACTACTCCTTATCATATAAAAATAACAAATCCTAATATAAATGAATTAAGTATAGATGGATTAATTGAAAGTCGTAAGAAACGTTCTAATTCAGTTTCTTCTTGCTGTCCAATAAAAAAGTAAATTTTTACTATTATTTATAATTATATAATTAATTTTTAGTTTTAAATTTAATATAAATACATTTAATGATATTTCTGAAAGTAATTCAAACCAATTATATGATTCATTAGAAATACCAAATACTTCAATTGATGGTTTTAATTTAACTACTAATGAATATAATGAAAATAACGAAGATATGGATATTGAATAAATCTTTAATTTTTTTTTATATTATAAATAACAATGGGTCATTAATCAGTACGGATTGGCAACAAAGATTACTGAAAATTTCTTCTTCTTCTTCTTTTTTTTATACTAATTTTTCATACAATAAGTTAAGAATATACTTTTTTTTAAATATTTTTTATTATTATTTTTTGTTATTAATATAATATGGAGTATATTAAAGATTAATTTTATAGTATATATACTATAAAAGTTTTGTTAAACATTTACCTTACCATCAAATCCAGTTATTATAGATAAATATTTATACAACACTGACACAAAAGATATTTATGAAACGGGTGTCAAAAACATTTTTTACTTTTATAAAACATTTACTATATAAATTTATTTTTGTTCAACTCTTTAATTGTATATCATTAAATTTTAATAAATTATATTTAGTACTATTAAATGAATTGATACATATGAATATATTGCTCTTCAAAATCTGGTTAATTGTTAAAAAATTGTTTAAAATTAAACAAAAAAAAAACCCAATAAACAATTATATTTATTATAGTAAGTTATGTATATATAAAAAAAAATTATTAATGTAATTATTATTATTTCCTATGGTAATATAAGAAATATTAACTTATTAATAAAAAGTGTAATTATCTTTCTTTAATATAACATTATTATTTAATTTTTTTTTAGATAACATATATAAAAAAAAGAAATATAATATTAGTACATAATAAATATGATTGATAATATTTTACTTTAAAATGAAAAATATAATATCAATGATATTATATATATATATATGATTATAAAGTATCATTTTTCTATATCTTGAAATCATTCTTTTATTCTTTACTAAAATTATCATTGATATCAAAAGTTATTCATTTTATATACATAAAATCTGGTAAAAAAAAATTAACAAATTATTACAAATTCTGGGAATTTTCAACGGTTAAAATATTTATATGTTGTAGATTGAAGAAAGATTTTAAATTGGCAAATGTTTAGAAGATAAAAAGAAAATCATTGATATACAAATATATCTACTGAAACCAAATAAAATGTTCTTCATAGTTTATAAGGTCTTCATTCTAGTAACCTGCAAATTTTTCTATATATAAAAAAAAAGACACCGCATCCAATGTTTTAAAAAAAGTAACTTTCTTTTAATTTAATATTAAGAACAATATTATTTACTATATATAAATATATCCCATTTTAATGATAAAAGAGACATTTTAATATATAAACCCATTTCAACAGATAGAACACCTACAACAGTTTGATCCTCTTTTAGCTTTTTTGAGACTATCATTAGAATTAGGTTCTGGAAGATTTTCTCTCGTCACTAGATGCATTACTGTTGTTTTACCTAAAGGCAATGAAAGCGCTGATAATGTTACTGTACCATGTAAAAAACGACCATGATAAATTAACTTGAGTAAAGAAGATGATGTTACTTTTTCGTCATCCCATTCTAAATATTAAAAAAAAAAAATTATTATTATTATTAAAATATTTCAATTAATAACTATACCTGGAGGCCAATTATTAAATACATAATCACATACATCAGCTGCTGATGTTGAAGGTGGGAATTGTATTTCACGTACTCTACCAGAAACAAGTATAAGTTTTAAATTAATCTAAAAAGTAAATATAAATATATAAAATAATTATTATTCAAGATAAGTAATTACCTTATCATGATCTACTTGCGTTTCAACCTGTGCCATTTTCACTACCAATATACATATAAATAACTAGCTAACACTATCTGCTAATTTTAATAACTATAATATATATACGTTTAATATTATTATATTAAAAATAACTCAAACAACATTGTAATATATAAGTAAATAATGAGCAAAATAATAAATATATATTTTTTTTTTTTCTACAAAGATTGAATAAACATTTAACTATTCAATTTATCTTATAAAATAACAATAATAAATAACTTTAAATCATCATATATATACATACATATGTATATTAAAATTAATATTATTACTGTTATCATCAATACAATTTTAAAGATTTTTATATATTTAAAAACAGAATTTTAAATTTTTTTTTTTTTTTTGAAATTTTATCTCCTTAATAATACATAAACTATTTTTGATGAAGAGAAAGTCGACGCATATATATATATATATAATATAATATATATATATATCGCCAACAATAATAATATAAAATATACAACGAATAGTGATATATACAAGGAAAGTAAAGAGTTGTGTCGTCAAAACAGACATCTATATGTTGTCAGTTGCGAACATCGATTAAAATTTTATATGTGGAAAGCTGAAGGAGTGACACAGTGCATATATATATATATATATAAATATATATATATATAAATATATATATATATAAATATATATATATATAAATATATATATATATAAATATATATATATATAAATATATATATATATAAATACATAAGATAAACAACAACTAAGGAGTAAAATAAAATTTTAGATATATCCTAAAAATGGTACTTTATTTTATCATTAAAGTTAAAAATAAAAATTTTTACTAATAAAATATAGTACATTTATAAATATATAGATATATATAACTTTTAATATATTAATTTAATAATAAAATCTAGAAATAGTAAGTTATTTATCATAATAACTTCTACGTTGATGAATACACTAACTATTGAAATAAATTAAAAGTAGGTTAAGATTTATCTTTTCAATAGCTTTTAAATAAATTGGACATTTTTTTTTAACTCTTATGGATTGATACTATTTCAACAATAAGTGCAATCATGTGTTCTTAAATTATAATATATTTATGAAAAAAAGTTTTTAGGAAAAATATATTATCATATGATTAAAAACAAAATTAAATTGAGTTTTAATGATTATTATGTAGTTAATTTAAATATATATATGTTATAATAAAATCAAACAGAAGGGGAGTAATTATTATTAATAATCTAGTATCATATTATAATATAATCAAAAATAATAGATTTAAATTTATTGTTTTAGTGTTTTTAAAATAAAAAAATACAATCCTTTTTTTATTGATATAAAAAAAAAGATAGATATATACAGTTTAACATTTATAAGTAACATGGAAAACAACATATTATGTTTAGTGTATTGAAAACAAAATATTGTAGCAGTCAGTAACTTTAAATTGTGACAGATATTGAATACAAAAACAACATTACTAATGAAAAACTTTATATAAAGTGAAATTAAAAAAAATAGATTATTATCAAAAATTATAATAATGTGCTTTTGTTCAATTATATGAGTATTTTGTTTTTTTTTGATAAAAAAAAATTTTTTTTACTAATTTAAACAATTTGTTAAAACTCAAAAATAAATTTAATAAAACATAAATATTAAATATAAATAGTTATATATTATATATAAAACAGGTAAACTTTCAAGGATTAATCTATAATTTATCAAGAATCTATTTTCAATAGATTGATACAATCAAATGAAAAGGTGATAGAAAATTATAAATGAATTTCTGGTTAGCATTATAATAAATAAAAGTATATTTTATTTATCTCATGAAAAATATAATATGTTATATATTTTTAAATTAAAAATTATAAACTTTATCTTGTACATTTTTAAAAATTTTCTTATTAAAATAAATATATTTAAAGAATAGAATAATTAATAACTAATGACAATTGTGTTTTAAATAACTTTTTAATTAATTTTTAAATATTTTATATAACATTTTATAGACAATAGTCTTTTAGTATAATACTTATTGTTTTAAAAATGATTGTTATATGGCAGATTGTAAAATCTTTTTGTTAAATAATACAAAACTTATAAATATATGCTATAATTATAATATAATTGTTTAGTAGTAACTTTTATTAAATAATAATACTTTTAAGCAACTTATCTTTAATGGGTAATTTGATCTTCTATAGATTTGATATAATAATTTTATGGTTAATCAATTTATTAATCCAATATAAAAATATATATATTTAAATAAAGAAAACTTTAAATTATAAAAATAGAAATTTTTATCAGATATAAGTTAAAACATTCTAACTTATTGATATAAAAACATTTTATATGATCCTAACATCAATCATTTTCAATAATATAAATTTCTAAAACTTTATAAAAAAAAAGAGTTTACGTTTAAAATCATATATTCTCAAGAGTCCATTTTAAATAAAAATGATAAAAACAATTTTTTTTTAAAGTTTCTAGTTGTTATCTTCTATTGTATTTAAAAAAATGAGCATTTATCTTACTTATCACGCCTACTCCCATTATATAATCTTCATCAAATTAGTATGTTCATGTTCTACTACGATTTATTTGGTAAAACGTTTACAATATGTGTTTTTTAAAATATACCACTACATCGAGATTAATTTGTATTTTTAATTAGTTTTTTTTTATTTCTTATAATATTTAATTTATAAAATTATCAATAATACGTTTTACAACTCATATTACAATTTAAAATTAAATTATTTTGACATTATTAAGCATAATTTTTCATATTGCGAAATACCTTAGGATAATTACATTATTTTTGTTAAAATATTTGTCATAAGCAAAGAATATATAGTACCTTATGATAGTATAGTTTTATAATACTATTTTTGTTTAACAATATAACTAATCTCTATAGAGTTTTAAATTAAAAAAAAAAACCATCTTTTTTATATTTAATCTCTTCTTTTTGGTCCTAGTAATTGATGGGTAAGATTAAATGATATTTTGACTACGTCATTTTAAAAAATATTTAAAACCCTTAGAAATTATTCTTATTTAGACAGTCTTATTATTATAGATATTTATATTTTAAAATATTAAATTGATTACTGTATTTCTATATATAATTTATGTGACTCATAATCATATCAAGTGACTTTCAAATATACATCTTTTGCTAATTTGGTCTCAAAGAGTAAATGTACTGGAGGAATATATGTAGGTAACGCGCAATCTTCTTTCATTACATTGAGTTAGGAAATTTATTGGTAAATTGTTTACCTTTTTTATATTTCTATCAATTTTAATTATCTAATATTATTAATAAAAAGTAATAAATTATATATTATTAACAATTTTTATTTAGGTAATATTTTTTTAAGTGGCGTCCCAATATATATACATACCATATAAGTGACTCATAAAACGCCACAATGGACGATGATATCAATAGTCGTTTCTCAAGAGTCTTTAGAGAAGAAGGTTTTGGATTTAGAGGTCTCCTTGATGTGAGAAGACCTCTTCGAACGAATTTATCCTATCATGAAGAGAATCAAAATTTTAATCAAGAAGGTGATCTTAATAGTAGTTCTGAGTTACCTTGCCATGAACCATCATCTTCTTCTGAAGGAGGTCCGAGTACAGATTTGCCAACATATGAAGAAGTAATTAATGCTGGTCAACCACCTAATTATGAAGAGGCTACTCGTACTGCGGAATCTCCTGATTTTGAAATGGGTAAATATCAATCACCTAAAGTACCTGCTATTGAATATACATCTTTATGTTTTCCAGATGTGAGTGATGAAAATGGGCATGCATATGTTGGATTGGTTAACCAAGCTATGACATGTTATTTAAATTCACTAATTCA
Source organism: Strongyloides ratti (assembly GCF_001040885.1). NCBI lineage: Eukaryota > Metazoa > Nematoda > Chromadorea > Rhabditida > Strongyloididae > Strongyloides > Strongyloides ratti. Next base: position 9,881,385 of record NC_037308.1, read on the forward strand.
ATCCCTTTATATGACTCCTGAATTTCGGAATGCTGTATTTGCGTAAGTATATATTTTCTTATTGATCGTTATATAATTTTTTTTTCTTTGATATAGATGGAAAAGTAGTGATTTATCTTTAATAGATCAAGGTAAAAGTATTGCTTTTCAGTTACAAAAATTGTTTTTACTTTTGTTAACAAGTGATCAAAGGGCACTAGAAACAAAAGATTTAACAGCATCTTTTGGATGGAATAGTAATGAAGCATATGATCAGCATGATGTTCAAGAATTTTGTCATATTATGTTTGATGCTTTAGAACATACATGGAGAAAATCAAATCACAAAGATTTAATATCAAAATTTTATCGTGGTAAAATTGAAGATTATGTTAAATGTTTAAATTGTAAAAATGAACGTATAAAGGAAGACTTATTTCTAGATATTCCTTTAACAATTAAAAAATTTGGATCTAATGATTCTTTTACATCTGTTGAGCAATGTTTACGAGAATTTACTAGTCCAGAAATATTAAAGGGTAACAACAAATATCAATGTGAACAATGTAAAAGTAAACAAGATGCCATAAAAGGATTAAGATATAAAAAGTTTCCTTACATTTTATCCATGCAGTTGAAAAGATTTGACTTTAACTATGAAAATTGTAGTCGGATTAAATTAAATGACAAAGTTACTTTTCCAGATTATTTAGATTTAAATTTTCTCATTGGAGATGACAATGAAATAGATGACAAAGATATTATAAAGCTTAAATCCTCCACAGAGGATGATTCTAATGTATGTAGTAAAACGGGAAATAATAGTAATAAAAATAATTCTACAAGTAACGATTTTGCATATTGCGAACCAGATGAAAGAGATGAAAAAGTTAAAAAATTACTAGAAAATGGTCAATATGTTTATGAATTATTTTCTGTTATGGTACATCAAGGTAATGCTTCTGGTGGACATTATTTTGCATATATCAAAAATATGGAATTAAATCGTTGGTTTTGTTTTAACGACTCACTTGTTACTGTTGCTTCTTTTCAAAATATTTATGATACTTTTGGTACTACAACATTTCGATGGGGTGTTAATCATTCAAATGCATATATGCTTATGTATAGAAGAGTAGATCCAGAATTAAATGAAAAATTTACTAAACCATGTGAACTTCCATCACATCTTTTAGAATTACAAAAGAAATTACTTGAAGAAGATAGGTATTTAGCTGAACAACAAAGAATTCAGGATTCATTAGTAACATGTCAAGTTAAATTGAATTTAATAAGACCACCTTCATTTCAAAAAGATAATGATATCATTCCTTTTCAATTAACCTATCAACCAGATACTCCATTAAAATATATTCATGAAAATTTGGTTGAAAATTTTCCAAGATTTTTTGGTAAATCTATTGGACAATCATATCATTGTAATTTGAAAAATTCACGTTTATTATTATGTAAAAGTCATCAATTTGACATAATGCCATATCCAGATGGTGTTAATGTTAATGAAAATGTCTTGAGTGATGTAAATCCCGAAGTACTAAACACTGATGCTCATCATAGGCCAGAAGTTTTCTTCTTACTAGATATTATTTGGGAAGGTTACACCGACTTTTTATCATATGATTTTGAACTTCATCCTAATGAATTTGGTGTAACACTTTGTTTGTGCCTTGTCGATTTAGACAAAGATTGTAGACTTAGTAAATTATGTCAACTTGACTTTGCACAAAAATTTTATATTCTTGGATCTGTAACTGTTGGTGAATTAAAAAGAAGAATTTCAGCATTATTAAGATTATCATTTAATGATTTTGAGGAACAAAATGGTATGCGTCTTATTGCTGAATTTTGTAAAGATAAATTTTATGAATCTGTATATATGCAATTAAATGATACTATGACAATGAAAGATATTTATTCTCATTATAATTATGATCAACCTTGCCAACCAATAATTTATGCAGATTGTAAAAATTTTAGTCAAGATACTATTAATGATAGAATGAAACCAATTGAAGAGTCACGATATTCTAAAGTATTATCAAGAAAAAAGTTTGGTCACTATGTCACTGTTCATTTTCCTAATTCTAAAGAACGTAAACGTTTTGGATTATCAGATTTTCATGATTCTATTGCTTTTCGTGAAGACATAACTGATAGTAGTAGTTCTATTAACTATTTACCAATGGATTCAAAAGATTTGACGGAAGGACTTCTTTCTGATATTGATAATAGTTCTAATCCATCTCTAAGATCTGATGATATGTCATCGGCAGGTAACAATTCCGCCAACAGAAGTCCAGTTGTTTCTGATTGTGAAAGAGACAGTAGTAGTGAAGAATCTCCAAGGTATCAAGAATTTGAGGATGATTTTAATTTAATGACAGAAGATTTTCCATTAGAAATAAATAATGATAGAATATGGAATACTGAAGATATTCCAAGTTCAAATAATGTTCAATTATCGATAGATAATTTTTCTTACAGTCAAAAACCAATCAGTTGTAGTGACAGTTGTTTTGTGGAAGTAATCCATGAAAATTTAGCTGCAAGTAATGCTATATTTTTAATTGATAGAAGAGGAAAAATTCGTGATATTTGTGCGAGACTTGCAAGATATTTTGAAATTCCTCTTCAAAATTTTAAGCTTAACAGAGCTACAAGAGATCATGGTGGTCTTCATTATACAAATTATCCTATTTCTGTTGACAATGTTAATAATATAGGAAATATTCTAGATAATGGTGATGATCTTTCTATAACACTAAAACTTAATCTTAACACAGGAGAAGAATCTGTATCATTTTATTTTATTCATTTAAGTCGTGATACTATTCAAACATGCAATATATATTGTGATATAGCATTGTCAAAAAATGATACTTACAAAGGAGCAAAAGACAAATTGTTAAGAAATATATACCATATTGATGGGTTGGCTTTTGATGGAGATAAATTACGTTTATTGCAATTTAAAGATGAAAGATTTTCAAAAGTTACAAGTATTTCTGATTTTTTGGAATCTGCTTTTGCAAATAAAATACCGTTGTGTATATATGTTAACATATTTGAAGATTCTGATATTGATTCAATTGATGCAAATAAAAAAGATTGGCATTTCATTTATGCTCGCCGGTGGTTACCTTCTTCTAGTAGTTTTTCGGATTTAATTAATGTTCCTATCCCACCATATCAAAATGAAAATAGTCATAATGAATCAATACAATATGATAAATTTGGTTCCGGTTTTCACAGTTCCGGTGATGAGGGTTCATTTGATCCTTCTGCCAAAAGAAGAAAACCTTCACATTTTTATGAGGAATTGGATCCATCTTATGTTCAGTTCGTTGAATCTCAATTGAGTAATTTCTTATGTAACAGAGATGGTATAAAGCCATCTGATTTAGAATTTACAAAAATATTCCCATTTAATGCTACTGACAAATGGCCTTTTAATATTGGAAAACTCAGTTTTATAGATCAACAAGTAGAATTTTATAGTAAACTTGTATTTAAAAAAAACATAAAGAATTTTGATGGTTGTGTTGTATATTTTCGTGATGCTTCTGAACAACCTGCTGAAATTTGTCCTGATAGAAGGAAGGAACTTTATATTGAAGAAAAGCGACATGCAAATTCAAATATTAATGTATCAAGGCGAATTGAAAGACCTTTAAGAATTAAAATTTCTACAAGCATCTCTGAAAATTGACAACTTTCATTAATTCAATACTTTTTATTTATCGACTATCTATTAAATATAAATTTCTTTATATTTATTTATATGAACTTTATTTGTAAACATTTTGTTGACACTGATAAAGTTTAAAATAGTTTTTTTTTATTTATATGTTTGCATCAATTTATAGAATGTAAAATGATTAGAAATTTAAATAATCATTAATTTTATACTTTCAATAACTGTTTACATATTTTTGAACAATTTTATTTTAATCGCATATTTTTACAGTTGCAATTTTATTTTGTTTATCTTAAATTTTTTTTTTTCTTGTTTTATATAGAAATATTTGAAGTACAATGTTTTATAATAACTAACAATTTTATCCCATTTGTTTTTTTCTTCTAGATAAAATTTAATAACGTCATTTTTTGAATTAACTTGTCTCTTAAACCTAGTAGAGATAAATTTTAACTTTTTATATTATTAAATTATTTATCTAATAACTTTAAATTTGTTTATAACATAAAAATTAAATAGTTAAAAAAAATAAACATAATTTTTATAATAATTGTCAAACTAAATTTATAAAAAATATTAACATTGGTTTATTAATAGTTAATTATAAATTAAGGGAACGCCTACATATTTTTTTCAGATGCTTATTTGAATATTATAAAAAAAATGAAATCTTTAAATTTAAATTTAAATTTATTTACAATATTTTGGAATAAAAGAAAATAATTTTTAAAACTTTGGTTAAAATTTATAAACAATATCAAAATAATTATAACATTGTTAAAAGTTATATCTAAACTTTTTATCAAAAAGGAAATTAGAAAAATTAAACATTTTTAATAATCTAAATAAATGTTAATCAAAATTTAATTTTACAATAAAATCATATATTAATTATTTAAAATTTTTTTTGTAGAAAAAAATTATGATGCAAGAAAACTTTATTTGCAAAAAAAAATTATGGTTAATAATAATTTTAGTTTTAATTATGTATAGAAAATTTGTATATAATATTATTTTATAAGATTATTCTAATATAATTCAAATTTTATTTATTTTACAGATTCTATTTTTAGTATTTTAATTGCTGCGATAAGTTTTTATTTCTAAAATTATTATATCATTCTTTAGTATATGTATAAAACGGAAGATAATTTACATATTTAATAGTTAGTTTATTTTATTTGAAAAATAATTTTATAAACTACAATTATTTTAAATGTTACAAAAATTATACTTATACTTTTAATTTAATTGTTAATAAAATATTGAATGAAAAATAATTTTCGACATCCAACAAAAAAAAAATACATATATATTTAAAATAAATATATTTAATGAAATAGGGATTAAAAATATTTTGATTATCTATAAAGAAAAGCATGAATACTTAACTGATTTCGACATAAAGCATAACACCAATCATCTTTAGCTAAAACTGCACAAACTTCACTTCTTCCTATATCAGAAATAATTTTACAAATTTTATATGTATCTCCATTAAACCAAAACATTTTTCCAGCTGCATCAAATACTATTATATCTTGTTCAGTATCCCAAACTGCAAAACGTGGTCCTTGAATAATCCATTTTTGTGAATTTTTTCGTTTCATCTTAATTCTTCCTGTCTCCAATAATTCATCTTTATTAGATATTGTTAAAATAATTAATTGTGCTTTTGTTTGTTGACTTAATAATATTTGTCTTTCTTTATCATTTTTTACTCGTACATCAAAACCTTGATACTCACCACAGTCTTGTTCTTTTTGTACAAGTAATGTTTTCCATGATTCAGTTTTTAAATTTAATGACCATATAGCTGAGAGGTGATCTGTTGTTGCTAAAAGATATACAATATCATTTAAAACAACAATTCTATGAAGTGCCCATGATGGTATTAATGGTTTCGATGGACATTCATAAGTACCTATTTGAGAGGCATCTCCAATATTGTAAACTAAAATAAACCATTTCCCTTCTGAATAAGCAAGTAAAACAATCTAAAAAAATATTTATTTAAAAAAAAATGTATTTATAAAAAATAAATTTAATTTTTTTTTTAAATTATTTTTGAAATAGTTTTAAATTTTATAAAATATTACAATATTTATTAAAGGGAAAAAAAAATTTTTAAATTATGGGAAAAAAAACTTACATAATCATTATTTTCCCTAAAACCAACACCACAAATTCTATATGGTTTTGTTTCAAGATGCATAAGTACTCTTCCTTCTGTATCTATAAAAAGAACTCCATTATCATAATCAGCTATAGCTATACATTCAAAGCCAACAGCTAAATCTACTGGATTTTCCATAGGAGGAAATAATCTATATGATGTACATTGTTTATTTGTTGTAGGTACAGATGATGTTGTTGAATCAGAACAGGAGGCTGATGATGCAACTGATGATGGTTCAATTGAGATTGATGTTGGACTTTCTTGTGTAGATGTTAAAGAATTAACTCTTTCTTCCGAAATATTTATCATTATAATTTATTTCTAGAAAACTGAAAAGAATATAAAATGAGATTTAAAGAATGAGGAAACTAAAATAATATCAAAAAGTAGTATGATATAAATTAAATTTATACTTATCAAAAATTCATAAGTTTATATATATATAAATATTCTTGCTCATCTTATATTAGTATAAATTAAGCATAATAAATATGTATTAATAAATATAAAATTATAAGCAATAAATATTCCATTGAATCTTTATAAAAATTATGATAAATAAAAAGTGACATTATTTTCTGGTGGTATGTAAAAGACTACTCTACAAACACATCAAATGTATACTCATTTAAATTTTGTGATATTTTAATTTAACTTTCATAATATATTAAATTATAAAAACAAAAATTTTAACATAAATGTATTAAAAATGTATAAACATTTTAAAGAGTTTAAAAAAAGGAAGAAATATTTTTAATAAATTTTCAAAAAAAAAAAAAGAATTTAATAATAAAACTCATTCAAAAATATAAAAAAAAATTATTTAAACAGTTATCTTAACAAATTTATTTTAAAAAAACATTTTCCAAATTTTTTACTATAAAAAGAAATTTATTCAAAGTAAATCTAAAACTTTTGAATAAATACTTTAAAACATATATTTTTAGCTAAGTATATAAATAGTATGTTGGCACTCTTTTTATTATTTATTTCTTTATCAGGTTAAATCTTTTAAAGCACTTTTTTTTTATTTTGTTTTAAACATTATTTTTCTATACTTTTTATTAAAACTTATATTTTGCTTATTTAGTGTGGATAATTTTTCTATAAACCAATAATCGTAAAAAAGAATAGATAACTATTAACTATAACTTTACTTTTATATATGAAATTAACTTCCTTTTTATAGGGTAAGCGTGAAAGAATTGTGTACACAAAAAAGTTTATTTATTCTTTTATTTACTTGATACAACCGGCGTTCCCATAGGAAAATGTAAACGATACATTTGGATATTCATTCTGAACAATTATAAGATTTATTTACAAAAATTTTTATTTTTAAAAATAAAACATTTTGAATTTTTTTTTTATATAACCATAACAACATAAGTTAGAATAATAGACAATACAAGTGATCAGAAAAAAATAAAAAATTTTTTAAGAATTAAAATAAATAATTAAATAAAAATAATTTAATCTATAAGATGTAACGGTGCAATAAAAATTAACAAAGACAAATCTTTTTAATTAAAATTTTGTACTTTTGTAAATAAAAGAACTTTAAAAAAACAATATATCTAATTAAATGGGAATATGTTGTTGAAAAATATACACATATATATGTTTTATATAAAATTACTTACACTTATAGTTATGAAATAAACATTTTAATAATTAATTTTCCAAATATTTTAAAATTTTTGACATAAATAGTTATATAATTATCAATAACATAAAGTAAAAATAATGTGACTTAAATTAAATAACAAGAATAAGTTTAATTAACTACGAAGATATTAAATAAATGGCAATTTTAATTAAACTTCTATATACTTTCAATTATGTTGTTTCCAAAGTTGACAGCAAATAATTTTTAATTATGATTATATTAAGCAATCTTTTTATACAGACATAGAGAAATAATAAATTTAATCTAATAAAAAGTAACATATATTTTTATTTAGATAGATAATTATATTTATTGTTAATATTATAATATACCTTAAAAGTATAGTTAAAAACATATTTAGAGTATTATAAATTATCAAATCATATTTATAAAATATCAAACAGCAGTGCCTATTTAAGTGAAAAATTAAGGCAAAAGAAAATCAAAAAAGCATTAAAATTTCCATTAATGTTTTTATAGATTTTTTAAAATTGACATTAACTTTTAGATGAATAGACAAAAGTTAATAATGATAACAATAAATATAAAAAAGATGATAATATTTAAAGTTTCATTTCCTTACAATTATCAGAACTGCAATAAAATTAAAAAAAAAAACTTTAAATAAAATAAAAGAACGTAAATATATTTTTAAAAAAAATAAATAAAATTGTATATTGAAATTATTCTTAATAATACTAAAATTTAATATAGTTGATGTAAAGTTTAAAATTTGTCTATAAATAGAGAACTACTATTAATCATTTAAGCGATGACATTATTGTCAATTGCTTGAAAGCCAATTTACTTTCAATGCTCATATTATATGAACCAAATTAGAAATAAGCTCATTTTAATAATTAAGACTGTAGTTTGGAATAAAAAAGAAAAATATTTCCTTGTTAATAAGTTAAATATAATAACACTAAAAAGAAAAATGTCAAAATAATTATTTTATTTTAGATTAATCAAAATAATAGTAATAATTATTAAAATAAAAAACTAGGACATTATTATTTTATTCTTTTTTTTATCAAAAACATTAAATAAAAAATTTAAAAAAATAATTGATATTTTTCATCCCGTTAAAGAACAAATATAATTAATAATAATTATTTATATGAATAGATGGTTGTAAAGTAATTCTTTGTTCTTTTAACACAAGTTATTTAATTAGCATGCTTTTTTTTTAGATAAAAACAATAACATATTTTTAAAAAACTTTTTTAAATACTAGAAAAGTAGAGATTTTTTTTATTAATTTTTTTAAAAATTAGTTTAAATAATTTTTTTTCCTCTTTGTTCTGCTGTTATATGGATAATTAAATAATGTACAAGATAAACAAACTGTTTTTGATATTAAAAAGTTTTAACAGTAATTTATATATTCCAAAAAAATTATTATTTAATAATATTATTATTTTTAGCTGGCGTAAATAACTATTTTCCTTTTAAATTTTATAAATAAATAACCACCTCCTAAACAATAAATTATTTATTTACCACACTTTTTACTATTTTCTTGTCACGAACTTTTCTACTAGTAACTGGCATTACTCCAAATACTTAGAATTTTTAAAAACTTATGTTTTTAAAATCTTTAATTACCAAACTAATTTATTTTATATAAAATTATTTTTTATAATGGATGATCGAGATAAACATGAAAATCTTTTTGGAGATATTTCTAGTTCTTCCAGTGAAGATGAGTCAGATAATGAAAGTGAAACTTCTAGGCAAATACCTTTTGAAGATACTATTATGGTTTGTTTTACATAATATTTGATTATTAATTTTATAATAATATTATTCAAATTTTAGACGGAGGATGATTCAAATTATCCTATTGATAAAGAAACATTGGATGAAAAAAAAAAGATGAATTCTTTTCATGTAAGTATATCAGCACCAAATTTAGAAGATATGAATTCAAATTCTGGATTTACACCAATTAAAAGAGCACGACTACCCTCCACAAAGGGTGATGATATTTTTGAGGCTTTAGGAATGCTTGATGATGCCAATTCTTGTGAAACTTTTGAAAAACCTCCAGCATTTCTTAATCTTAATAAAGTAACAAAAACATCTATACTTCATAAAAGTGCAACAGTTGGAGGTAATTTAGCTGGACTTGACATTTTAGAGGAATTAGATGATGCTGGAGATTCTTTTAGAAGTACATTTTTACAGACAACATTTGAAGGTTTAATTGATGATCAAAAATTTACTGGTAACAATAAAGAAGAGAAACCATCAAATTTAAATGACTCAAATGAAGATTCTAAATTTGATACAACAGTTGCTTCAGAAATGGATTTAGATGAAAATATTAAAGATAATGATACTACAGATGATGAGGAGGCAGAAATAAAAAGAAATGATGAAGATGAAATTATTCATTTAAAAACACAACTGTTAGTTGGAAATTTGGACAAAGATCAATTAGATCGATATGAAGCATATAAACGTTCATGTTTTCCACGATCTGTCATAAAAAGGCTTATACAGGAGGCTACCAAATGTACAGTTAATGTAAATGTTGTTATTACAATTGCAGGAATGGCAAAGGTATTTGTCAGTGAATTAGTTGAAGAAGCTTTAGACATTCAGGAGGCACTAGGTGATACAGGTGAGCCATTATTACCTAAACATTTAGAATTAGCTTATCAAACATTACAAGAACAAGGGAAATTGTTTGGATGTAAAGGTTTTCGTAAAAATCCATTTTCTTAGATGTGAATATATGTAAATAATATAAAATAAAGATAGTATTGTGTATTTATTTTATTTTTTTACAATTTTTAAACATTAAAATGATAAAAGAATATTTATATTATATTAGCAAAAGGAAAATGGATCTTTTGGGATTACAAAAATTTAACAAAAAAAAAACAACCATATTTTCTAATGTTATAAAAATATATTTGAAAGAATAATGGAGAGTAAATTTAGAACAAATATTTAAAAAGAACAATTAATAACACCTACCATAGTATGGTACTTATATATTAATGATAATAATTTTTTAAAGATATTTATTTTGGCGAAGTATATTTAATAACAAAAGTTAAACAAAATTTCAAATTATAACTATTTGTAATTAAATAAAAAATGAATTAAAAACTTATTATAAAATTAAGAATTAATAACTAATATTTTTTAAAACTCAACTAATTATGTATGAAACTAAAGTATAAAATTATTAATTTGTTAAATTTTAACTAAATATAATAAATAAAAATAATATCTACTATTTGTTCTATACAAAAAAAAATTTTTTCAATTTATTTATATTTGATTAAAATTTGTTGGAAAATCTGTTGTTGTTATATGTTTTTCAGTAATAAAATTTTCCGACATTATAAAAGCCCTTATGTTCCTGTCGGCAATTGTTACATTTCGAATGACTAATGTTGCAATCCAACAATTTTCTTCATATTTTGTTGAGGTATTTGATACTATGTTTATATTTTCTATAATATTTGATAAAGGCATTGCTGAGTATCTATCACTTGATTGTCCAACTTGAACAATTTGATCTTCACCATACCATATAATATGTGGTTTTGGATTAGAACAAATTTTCATTATAATTTTACCTATTTTATTTAATATTAATGTCCTTGATATAACAGAAATTGATTCCACTCCAATAATTTGAATAAAAAATTCTTCACTAGAAATATTATTATTATTATTATTATCCTCCTCTATACATTTATAATAACCACTATTTTTAATTGTTCTTTGTTGTATATGACATTCTCCGTAACTTTTGTTATCATCAATTACTTCATTTTTGCACGTATGTTTAAAAATTTCCTCATCACAGACAAAAGTAGACCACTTTTCATTTCTCGATTTTCGATATTGCCACATAATTTCAGGTGCATGTGATTTTGATGAAAAACTACAACTCATTTTAATAATACCTAGCGGGGATAACTTTAAAAGAATTAATTTAAATAAAATTTAAATTTACACTATAATACCCACTAACGTAGGCTGAATTATCATCATTTATTCTTGATTTACAATAAATTGGTGAAGTTCCATTACAAATAGAATAACATCTTTTACTTTTAATAATAACAAAATAACATAATAAATATAGTAAGAAATGTATTAACATGTCTTAATAAAGTAAGCTAAATAATAATACCTATCTACATATTTTATTTAAAAACTTTTGATATTCTTTTATAAATAGAAATTGTTATCATTTTCATTTATATATATATTTTATTTTACTATTTAAGTATTGATAACAAAATTATATTTTCATATACTGTATTTTTATAAATTATACTACTAAAAATATAAACGCCTATTTTTTTTACTACTATTATTTATTAAAAAAAATACATCCTTGAATTATTTAAAATAAATTTGAACATAAATAGACTGTTTCTATTCTGTCTATGAGTATTATAAAAATATAATCATTTCATTGAGTAATTTTATTTTTTAAAAAAAATATTGCCACCCTTTGTTAGTTTAGAAATAGTATTGATTTCCTTTTTATTAACAATATTTTTTGGCTAAAAAAAAATTTGTTGTCAAAATATTTGTGAATAAAAATTGTTTACAAACATATTATGAGATCTGGTATATTTTTTTTAATATTAATATAGTCGTGTCAAGAACCAAAATTTTGATAAGAAGGGCAAAGTTTTTTCTATATATAGTGTACAATAAACTGACTAAATGATTATTTTTAATTTTTATATTTATTAGTTAAGATTTTTAATTATTTTTTGTTACTTTAGTAATGATTTTTTTAAAAAAAATTTTTTAATACGGAAAGGTTTTTTAAATTTAAATCAATTTTAGATTATATTATTTTTTAAGTTTAAAACTTTTTAAATTATTTATGAGAATGAGGTAATGGTTTTTTTTTTGTTACTTTTTTCTATCTTTTTATTTTATATATTTATTTAAAAAATAATTTTATCAGATGTTTGTAATCTTATGTTTATATCTTAAAAATTTTTAAAACTTATCATGATTTACATTTACTTATAATTTTTAATCGTCGAAAGTTTGTTAAAAGATGAATTTATTTTTTTTTTCACATTACAATGGCAAATTGCAATTAAAAAATTTACTAATATATTTTAACATTACAACTATTGCTATAAAATATTAAGAAGAAAAACATTTTTTCATGTTGTTTTGATAAATTATAATCATATAGTGAAATATTATGTGTGATTTGTGTATATTATATTGCATAGATGCTTTTGCATTTACATTTGACAACGAAAGTGATTTTTTTTTTTCAAAATTGTAAACATCTAATTTCATTTTATAACATTTTCATTCATTTTACAACTGAAAGTTTATATTATGTATTCTTTTTAAAATTTTTTATTATTCTATATACTATTTATGAATATTATATTGTTAAAATTTTCTAAAAAATATTACCGATTTTATTTCAAACAACTTTGAGCTTGTTTTTAATTAAACAAAATTTTGTTATGTTGAATTGTATTTGTGTGAAATTTAATTCAAGAATGTTAAATTTATTCAATTTACAATTTTTCATAGTATTTTATTTTATCTATCTTAAATCCAATATATATATGTTATAGAATGTATGGCAAAAAAAATAACATTTATATGTAAATATTAATTTTTATTATAAAAAATATGGAATTTTTATCATTTTTCTATGTTTTGTTATAGTTAAAATATATCTTATTGTCATTTTAATATTTTTTTTTTAAAAAACAACTTTTTTTAATGTATACATAATAAAATATTAAATTTTTTTTTATTCTATTTCAAAGATAACTCAAAGAAAATATTTGCGTAAGAATTATTTTACATTGTTAATTTTTGTAAATTAATTATTAAATATATTATATTATTTCTATATATAAATAAGACTATTTTAATTACAATTTAATCAGTAACAATATTTTGTGAATTATAAAATAATCAATGTTGCTTTATTAATATTTACAATCATTTTTATAATTATTTTTTTTCAACAATTTATTTATTTGTGTCATGTCAAATTATATGTTATAAATATTTTATAAAAAAAAAATTTTCCTTGATATATTAAATTATTAAATGATCATAAACGCTCATTTTCTAGAAAGTTAAACAAACGTTGAAAGCACATTTCACGTTAAAAAAAACGTTCTTTTATATCTAAATATTCGTTACTTCTTAAAGACCGTACCTGCCTCTTGACTTTAGAATTAAGAGACCTTGTGATTTTTCCTGCATCTGCTAATATATATTAATTTGTAAGTTGTATTTCAAAAAAATTTATTTAAAACTATTTATCTAATTTAATGATATAATATTTTAATCATTAAGACATATATTTTAAACTTTCCATGGGATATTAAATATAATTTTATTGCACCCCCCATTAAAATAGTCTATACTTTAAACGATTGACTTTTATCCTTTAAATATGAATTTTATTTTAATATATCTATATTATTATTAACATTTACATGTACATGTACCCCTTTTTATTTCTACCTAGATTATAGTTTATAAAAGTTGTTTCAAATACTCATTTATTTTTTGTTAATAAAAATTGGAAAAGTATTTATTAAAAGATATTTTATTTTTTTATAAGATTGTGAAGTGGTATATTTTATATCATCTTAAAAATATCTTCAATTTATGGTTACATTTTAAATAAGATTTTGCACTTATTATAAATCTTGACATTATTGACGTCACTTACACGTGAAAAAGTTAAGAATATACTAAATTTAATTTTAAATTTTAGTTAATAAATTTCCATTTAAAATTTTTATATTTATAGGATGCAAATAATTTCTGTCAAAAATTTCAATCACTTGCTTAAATCTATTCAATTTACAAGAATGTCTTCTCAAAAAGTTTTAAATCTAGATAATTTAAATCCAAATGTTAAGACTATGCAATATGCAGTACGTGGACCACTTCCTATTAGAGCTGTTCAAATTGAAAAAGAGTTAGCTTCTGGGGTAGTAAAGCCTTTTAAAAATGTCATTAAGGCAAATATTGGGGATGCCCATGCTATGGGACAAAAACCAATTACTTTTATTAGACAAGTTATTGCATGTATTTGTATGCCACAGTTAATGGAAAATAAAGATATGCCTAAAGATGTCATTGAACATGCCTCAGCCATTCTTAATGGTTGTGGTGGAAAAAGTGCTGGTTCTTATTCATTAAGTAATGGAATTGAAATTATTAGAAAAAATGTAGCTAAGTATATTGAAAAAAGAGATGGTTATAAATCTGATCCAGAACTTATCTGCCTTTCAGGTGGTGCTTCAGAATCTATTAGGGTATGAGGATTTTGTTTTTTACTTTTTATTTTACATTTTTAGAATGTTCTTAAACTTTTTATTAATAAATCCGGTGGTAAAAAAGTTGGCATTATGATTCCAATACCTCAATACCCTCTTTATTCAGCTACAATTGAAGAATTTAATTTAGGTCAAGTTGGTTATTATCTTAATGAATCAAACAATTGGAGTTTAGATGTTTCAGAATTAGAAAAAGCTTATGAAAAATCAAAATCTCAATTTGACACAAGAGTTATTTGCATTATCAATCCTGGAAATCCAACTGGTCAAGTATTAGTTAAAGAAAATATTGAAGCTATTTTGAAATTTGCATTTGAAAAAAAACTTTTTGTTCTTGCTGATGAAGTTTATCAAGATAATGTTTATTCAGAAGGTTCTAAATTCCACAGTTTTAAATCTGTTTTAATGGGATTAGGAGAACCTTATTCTAGTTCAATTGAATTAGCTTCATTCCACTCTGTTTCTAAAGGATATATGGGTGAATGTGGATTAAGAGGAGGTTATGTAGAATTTGCAAATATAGATGGAGATGTATTTGCTGAATTTAAAAAAATGACATCCGCAAAGTTATGTTCTACTGTTGTTGGACAAGCTGTTATAGATACCGTTGTTAATCCACCAAAGCCAGGAGAGGAATCATATGAACAATGGAATTCTGAAAAGAATGCTGTTTTAGCAAGTCTTAAAGAAAGAGCAACTTTAGTTAAAGAGGCATATGAAAAGTTAGAAGGAATTACATGTAATCCTGTACAAGGAGCTATGTATGCATTCCCAAGAGTACACCTTCCAACTAAAGCTATTGAAAAAGCTAAATCACTAGGCCAGGAACCAGACTTTTTCTATGCAATGTCTCTTCTTGAAGAAACCGGAATTTGTGTTGTACCAGGTAGTGGATTTGGACAAAGAGAAGGAACTTATCACTTCAGAACAACAATTCTTCCACAACCTGAACTTATGAAAGAAATGATGGAAAGATTTACCAAATTCCACAATGAATTTATGAAAAAGTATGAATAGATTTTTACTTTTTTTTTAATTAGTTTAACTATATTATGAATAAAAAAATACATATATAGAAAAATCATTTTTTAAAAATTAAAAAAAAAATTATTAAGTTTATAAAATCATAATATAAATTTTTTACAATATCATGTCAAATATAAATTAAAATCATAAAATTTCTCTCTAAATTAAAATAAACTGTACAGAAACAAAAATGCTAAAAAATTTTTAAAGATTACCAACAGTAATATAGATATTTATATATAGTTTAAATTTATAATTATGTAAAATCGAAAATAACATATATATACTCTTAATATGAACAACAACGATCTCCGTAAAGTTATACATAACAATTTTTACAAGCACCATAGGCGCAACGAATCAAGAAGAGTACAGGTATAAGCCAATAGTTATCTTATTTTAGTAAAAATATTTGTATTTGATACTGTAAAATAAGAAATATTCTTTGAAAAAGATACGCCAGCGTATCTGACAGCCCATTACTTTTTTTTGTCATTTGTAATTGTTTCAAGGTACAAATAACTTTTCATTCTAACATTGATAAATATACTGTTTATGTGCATTTTTAACATTAAAACTTAAGTATTTTATCATTAGCTTTTTTATACACTATTTACTTACAACACTTGTTTAACTTGATTAATTTATTTACACTATCCCTATTAAGTACTATAATTCTATATTGTTGATGAAGCTGGAATTTGATTGGCAACAGATTGTTGTTGTTGATTAATTATATATTGACTTGAACCAAATACATCTGAAATTTGTGTTGAAGTTTTTCTTGGTGTTACCATTTCTTTTTGTCCATCACTTTTTCGTTTTCTTCTTGGAGTAGATTGTGCCGATTGGGAAGAATATGGTTGCTGGTTTATCATTCCATGTACAACATCACCAGACATTGGAATTTTAGAATAATTACCATTATAGTATGGCATAGGCTGTGAAACTTGTCCTTGATCAAATTCAAATGACCCGTTCATATGAGATGCTGGTGTTACATGGTATTCAGTTGAACCATTAATCATTGGTGCTGGGGATGAATAGTTTATTGGACTTGTAAAATATGATTGCTGATGATGAGTTCCTTGTTTTCCACCATTTAAATTAGTACAATGCTGTGATGAAGATACAATTTGAGGTTGTGGAGTTGATGTTGATGGTGTAGAACAACTACTTGGTGTATCAATCATTGCTTTTTCAATAACAGAATTTATTGTACTTGCTATTTGTCTTTCTCTTTCTATCTCTTCTTTTGTTTGTAAAACATTATCATTGGATGTTATTGGTGGTCCTTTACCTGCTACAGGTGTAGATATTTGTGATCTTGGTGTAGCTGGTGTTCTTGCAGGTGAAGGAGAAGAAATTGTTCCACCACTAGGTCCTGATACAGAAGTAGATGTTTGAGGTGACTGTTGATGATAGAAAGAGTTTGGCATTGAATGACTAGAGGATGTACCTTTAGGATAACCTAACTGTTGTGGAGTAGGAACATTTGCCATTGGATTTTGATTGATATATTGATTGCTACCATAATAACCTCCTCCTGAAGATGGTGAAGTAGTATGTTGAGAAAGAGGTCCTTGTAAATAATTATTTTGTTGTGGATGCGTTTGTTGCGCCATAAAATGACTATTTTGAAGGCTACTATTGGAAGAGGTACTTGATGTTGCACCAAGATTACGCATTGGTTCTATTGAATCCAAATCAACTTCTTCTAACAAATCATCACCAATTGTACTACAAAAATTATCATCATGTAATATTTGTGATTGTACAAGTTGAAGATTTGAATTTTGTGAAGGTTGTGAAATTTGTTGAGGATGTTGAGGACGCATCACATGTTGCTGTTGTGGATGACCTGGGGTCATTGAGGGTCCACGTTGTTGAGCCATTTGTTGTTGATGAGCAATCTGTTGCTGCTCAGACCCGCTTTGATGAGGATTCATATAGTAATGAGGCTGTCCTTGAGGATGCTGCTGTTGTTGTTGTTGCCCTGATAACATTGATGGATTAGGATATTGTGGAGACGTATGAGTCTGAGCATTTGTTGGAGGAGCATTCATCTGTTGCATATATGGTTGTTGATGAACAAATTGGCGCTGCGAATCTTGTACATTTGCATTTTGCTGTATATGTTGGGAAGTTATTTGAGGACGTTGAACGTTCTGCCACATATGAGGATGATTACCTGGTGGTGGTGGATGCATTTGTCGTTGCCCAGCATATCCATCTATACTACCATATTGTGGTGGTCCTATTCCAGGTCGATATTGTTGATTATAAGGAGATCTCATTTGATGTTGAATTCTTTGTGTATGCTGATTTTGTTGAATAGCATAAAATTCAGGATGATGTTGTTGCATCATAGGCTGTTGTATTCCTCCAGGATGTTGTTGTTGTTGTTGTGAATGATATTGTGAAGGATGAGGCTGTGGATTTCCATAAGGATCTATATGCATTCCAGCACCTGGATGATATTGTGGTGGAGGTCTATGTCCAACAGAAATATTTTGTAAATGAGTAGCAGAAATTTGTTGTTGTTGTTGTGGTTGTTGTTGAGGTGGAATTTCTTTTATTACATGTTGTTGTTTCTTTGTCACTTGTTTTTTCTTTTTACCTTTAACCGGAGATGTTTGTTGTGGTACCTCCTTAACCATTTGTCCTGGTGCTTGGGATTGCACTGTCATTTGGGAAATTTGTCTTATCTGTTGGTTATGTTCTGTTGGTGATTGCATAATGTTCTGATGTTGATACATAGGATTTTGTTGATGATATTGAGGAGTGTGTTGAATTGGTTGCTGATTAACGTGTTCCATACGTTGTTGCACCTGGTAAGAAGGAAAATTTTCTGAAGGAATATTTGATGCCTGTGGATATGATGTAGGAGGTTGTTGAGGCATAGGATAACCATGTTGGTATTGTTGAGTCGGTGGTGGTGGTGGAGGCACATTACTGTATGGGCTCTGCTTTATTGGTGTTTGTGATTGCTGATGCTGTTGTTGTTGTTGTTGTTGCTGAATAGGCACTGAAGAAGAATGTGGCATACTCGGCTGCCTAAGCAGATTAACAAGTAATGAAGATTCTTTTGGTGTTGATGTACTAGGATCCGACGTACAATGCGACAATGGCCTTTTAAATTGACTGTCTGAATTTACTTGACTTTCGTAATGAGGTAGATTTGACTGCAAGTCTGTATCAAAATTTAATGTAGCAATACCAAGATTTGAAATAGCTTTAGGATGTTCAACATAAACACGTCTTAACTCCTCAGCAATAGCTGCAGATGTAGATAAAGTAATACAAAAGGCTTTCTTACTACCGTTTGAATGATCATTCAAAGGTCTTAGAGAATCATAAACTTCGCTATTAACAACAGATTCTATAATAATCAATTTAAATATAATTAAATATAAATATAAAAAAATCTTACGTTTATAGTCTTCATTAATTTGAGGTGGATCAAGATTACTGGGATAATAATAAGAATTTTCAGATTTATTTATTAGTGTGGTATTTTTGTTAGTGCGATTTTCGTCAAGACAATCAGACTTCGTCGTAAAGCAGTTCTGACTGATAGTACGGCCAGACGGCGAGACGTTAACAAAATGGTTCATACGGCATTCAGAACACTAGAATCTGTAGCACATCAATCTAAAATGATATGGGAAATATATTGAAATATAGAAGAAAAATGCTGTTTTAATATATTCCTAAGGATATTAATGATAATCGATTTTGCTTTCAATTGGACCAATACCAAAGAAAATTTGCATACTTTTGAAAATACTATGCGCAATAGAGGTCAAAAGCGCGCAAAACTAGCCCGTAGTAGCCAATCTCCGCCCCATATATAACGCCGACGTGCGTATGCAAATCAATAGAAATGCTCAATTGATTCTCGACACGAACGGCGCAGGTGGTACAAAACTTCATATCGTGGAAACTAATGGTTAGAGTGAGAGACATCGTCATTGCAACGACGTCGCAAAACTACACCATATATTATGCTTATCACAGAAGGGGGGATTTATTTTTAGAAAACCCCTGAGAAATAAATAATTAGAATTTATCAATTAAACATGTAGATGTGCAAAATTTTTTTTTTTTTTTTTAATAAATTAATGTTAATTTTCAAAAGATATAGTTGCTAGAAAAGTACATTTATTTATATACATTTATATATATATATATATAATTAAAAATAATTATAAATAAAATTTTATCAGGATATGTTTTATGCACATTTTCCATATTTTTAATAATTATTTAAAAGTAAGGAAAAACATCATGGTAATGCTATAGTAATCAAAGTTACCACAAGTAACAATATATGGATGACGCTTTACAGCCCCTTTGGTGTCACCATCATTAGAGTATGTATTATGCTTATACATCTACAGTTCCTCTTTATCACTACCAACTTTTGGCATTATCCCTATGTGTATTTGCCGGGTTAAGATATGTTAATTTATCAATGAAAATACATATCAATCAAAAATGACAATTTTGAATGATTGAATCAAAAAGGAGATAATATATATAACAAAATATAATAAATGCCAATGGTGTATCTTGCAGAACACTTATTTATGGATACAACAAAGATTATTTTTTAATTATGAAAAAATTGCTTTAGAAGACTAAGCAAAAAAAAACAAAAGAATAAAATTTTTTTGAATTTGAAACATACATAAAAAAATCTCCATACATTAAAAAAAATAAAGTATAGAGTATATGACACCGTCAGTGGTTATTTCAATTTTTCAGATAGTTAGCTGAATATTCAATAGATTTTATTTTTCTACAAAAAAAAAAATAGTGTTGAATAAAAAATAATAACAAATGTGTATAAAAAAATTGCACGAAAATTATGTTCATAAGGTGTGAGTGATCAAATAACAAATAGTAAATGAGAAAACAAATGTTGCATTTATGTACTACTTCTGAAATGACGCCAGATCCAATAGATCAAAAATAATTCAATAAGCTTTGTTCCACGAAACATAAATTCTCATAACGATAGCGCCACTTAAATTGAAAGCAATGCCTTCCTACATTTTATAATAATTTCCAAAAATAAATTATATTGATCATGAATATAAATTAAACAAAATAAAATAAATGTGACTTTGGAAAATAAACTATCATAGAATACTTTCCAGTTCTCATAAACTGCACTTGCTTTGTTAATAACTTTTACAAGATATTAGCATCATCATTATAAATTTTAACATTGGCCTGATTGTTCAGGTTATTTAAATAACACAAGATTCAAGACTATAGAATGAACATTTATTATTTTTCAAACATAGATAATTTTAAGAGATGAAAGATCTCACATTATGAAAATCAAATACCGTATCAATTTTTTTGTACTTTTATATTGATATATTTGGATGGTACTTATTGTTTTAAGTGATATAAAGCTTCATATGGTTCAAAATATGTGGAAAAAGTTTTACAACTTGATACGGTAAAACATATTATATAAAAATTCATTGGTAATAATATATTTATTTAATACTAATTTAACAGCTACTATCTTGTAATTTTAATATAATAAATTTATACTTCTTTTATAGCCTATCTTAAACATTTGTTCTTTGTTTTAAAAAAAAAAATTATAAAAATTAATTATTGATTTGATTGAAAATAAAAATTACAAATATATATTAAAAATGAAGCCATACATATATTTTAAATAAAAAAATTACATGTTACTTATTGTTACTACAAACAAAATAATAAAAAAAAAATGCAGTTGAAAATAATTTTTCTCAATTTATATATATATATATATATAAATAAGATTGTTAATTTTGAAGGATTAAACATTAACAAATGAAACTAAATAATGATAAAAATTTTTATACAAGCAAATGGAGATATCAAAAGGTATTCCATTTAAAAAGAATAGACAGTATTGTATATAAAACAAAAAAAAAATATTAGGTAAAGAAGTTATAGGAACACTTTTTACAATAGTAGTTAGCAAATAAAATGGAAATGTTTTATAGAGAAACGAGAGTGAAACATAAGAGTTTTGTGTCATTTTACGAGGTGGCATTTTAAAGAAATAAAAATATTTTGTACGAAATGACTTTATAGAAGAAACTATACGGCTGTTGAAAAAGACTGGTACGTGCAGACTATTCAATATAATGAGTGTTGGTATAATGTGTACATGAAAAAAGATTATCTCGATATCAATTGTGGTGGAAATTTTTCCAGTAGAATTATTATAAGATAATGAACAAAAAAAAAATGATATAATTTCAATAAGCAGAGAAAAAATTATGGCATAGAGTAATAAATTAGTTAATTAACAATTTTTTAATTTTTGTTTCATTATTATTGTTAAAAAAAATGAATAGATCAAAAATGATACTACAATATATATTACTTATGTAAAAGAATAAATATATTTTGTTTTAAAGAATTAAAACATTTGTTGATAATTATTTAACTTAACTTTTAGAATTAATAATTATATATACTTGTTAGGTTTTAAAATAGTATCTTAAATTAGTATTTGTTTGTTTTTTCATTTAGAATAATATTTTAGTATTTCTATAAATATTATAATAATTTTATACATCTAATTGTGTTTTTTTTAAAAAAAAAAAGTTAAATAAAAAAAAGGTGTAAAATATTAAAATTATATCTTTTAAAATATTAATTTAATGCTTTAAAATTGACCAAAGATGAAGTTAATATTTCTTTTAATCTGTAAATGTGTTGTAATTTTATATGATTTATTTTTAATAAATGTCCATAGAAATAAATTCATACGTTTTAATTTAAATTCAATAAGTAATTATTTGGTGTTATTATATATATATTTGTTAAAAACAATTTTCTTTCTTTTGTCAAGTAATAAAACATAAAACATATAATATGTAAATATATAATAATAATGAATATTAAGTAAAACATTTATGATTATATTATAATAAAAATTAATAATTCAAAAATTTTATCATAAAATTGTTTTAATTTTTACAGTTAATTCACATTAATTTAAAGAAATCAACTAGTAAAAATAAAGAATAAAAAAGCAATATAATTTTGTTAATACAAAAATGGCATTAGTAGAAAAAAAATTTTTTTAAATAAAATATGATAAGTCATTTTATTTATGATAATTTAAAATTTACATATATCCAATTTTTTTTGCAATTTTATATCTCTTTAAATAGCACCGTCAATATTAAATTGTCTATCAATTTAACTTTCTATTTATAACTTTAGATTAAATATAATTCATCTTTTTTATTGATAAGGCAAAGATAAGTATATCATTGATCAAACTATTTGATTGTATTATTAAATATATTACATATTTAATTATTTTTTGTTGAATGTTTTTAATTGAAAGATATATTTCTTATTGTTAAAGTTTAACTTTAACTTCTTAATACTTCCTTCAACTGGTTCACTTTCTAAAGAGTATAATATTTATTTTAAAAACAATAATTTATGATATTGTAAGAAATACTTTTAAATTCCAAACAAAGTATTTGATTAAAATAAAGTATTACACTAAGTTGTATAGATATATTTCATTAATCAAATAGTTACAAAGTAATATATTATATACCTTAAACAATATTATTATCTTAGTTTTATAAGATTGTCTTGAGTAATCTATCTTTTCTTTTTTTTATGTCTTAATCTTTGGCATTATTCATATAACATCTTATCTATTTTTGATATCATTTTAGTAATTAAAATTGTTTCTTCAATTATGGATTTCCAATTTTATTAAAAATTTAAGATAAGTTAATTAATGGAAGAAGTATTTATGCTTTTGCATTTAATAAATTATATCTTTTATAAAAAAAAGGGATTAGAAAATATTTTTTTTTTTATATATAAGTTTTGAATTGTTTTTACAATTTTAATTAGTTATTATAATGAATTAAAAGAATATATTTGATTAATATTTATATAACATGTAAAATCATTTGCTAGTCTTATGTAATTATTTGTTAATAATGCTATTTACTAGAAAAAATATTTCTAAGCCCAACAATCTAAATTTAGTATATTCTTGCAAAAATTTAAAGTGTTGTAAAATTAAATTATATAAAGTACCGGTTGTTATATTGCATTAAATGTTTACTTTATTATACGTCATACATAAATTATTTATTTTTTAATAAGTTTTCAATATATCAAAATACAATTTCTTTTAATTTTAAATTTGGACTATTTTTGAAAAATAAATGAAGTCATTATATGCACAATGAAAATTTTAAATATCAATTGTCTTTGTTAACTATTGAAATTATAATTAATATGTAATTTAATTTAAAATTGAAAAATTTTTTAAAATAATTATTTAAAAAACATAAACTTTTGTTTCTTTAAACATCAAAGTAATTAATTTAAAATAGTTTAAAATTTGAATATATAAAAGTCTAATTTAATATTATCCTGCACAGAAATATATAAAATGAGTGAATGAAAATGCATCCCAATATAGTTCTGTTGTCTTAGAACGATGGCCTGTCAACTATTCCACAAATTATTGGGCAAATTATTTTTACCTCTATTTTTTAGAATTGTGTAGTAAATTAGATTTTTTAGTTTTTATCAATACTCTTGACCTTATAGTACATCACATCTATATTTTTATTTTTTTAAGAATTTTTTTATTTTCATTATTTTTGACATTTTTTTGACTTTAAAAGTTACGAAATAATTTGTAATATATTTTTAAAATATTTTAGTGGTTTTAACATAGATAAAATATGAAATATCTCGCTGCTTACCTTTTGGCCCAACTTGGAGGAGTTGCTGCTCCATCAAGCAAGAATGTTGAAGATATTCTTGGATCAGTTGGAATTGATGTTGATGGTGATGCTCTTAAAGCCGTTCTTAAATCCCTTGAAGGAAAGAATGTTGAAGAAGTAATCTCTGAAGGATCTAAAAAACTTGCTTCCGTTCCATCTGGAGGTGCTGCCCCAGCTGCTGCTGCTGCTTCATCTGGATCTGCTGCCGCCCCAGCCCCAGCTGGTAAGTTAATTAAACATATCTTAAGTAATACAAATAAATTATTTTTTTTAGCTTCCAAGAAAGAAGAAAAGAAAGAAGAATCAGAAGACGAAGATATGGGATTCGGACTCTTCGACTAAGCAATTTACAATTAAATATTTTTGTTTCTTCTATTTGTTATAATTATAAATTGTTATTCTCACAGTTTTTGTCATTCTTCTTTTCTATTAATTGGGTTATGATAAAAGAGTGTTAAATAAGATTTTGTATAATTTATTTATCCTTGGCCTTGAAATAGACAGTTAATTTATCTTTAATAAATGTTAAATATTGGATAATATAGTTATAATAATTTTATTATGATTACTTTACGTCGTAATAAAAATAATTCTAATCAAAAAAATAGACATTCATGCTATTATCAAGGTAAGAATTGAGTAAATTTTTAAAAATTATATTATTTTTAGTTTCAAGTGGTTCCTTAATACAAATCTGTTTTTATCATGAACGTGAAGTTACATTTCAAAAAGATATGGGAACATTTCATTTTGATTTGTTAACTTCAGTTTTCTCACATGTTTTAAAATCATTCGATGATCCTCTAATAAATAATATTACTGTTTTAATTGATGCCAGAAAGTTAAATCAAAAATTTGTCCGTTTACTATTAAAGACAATTAAAATAACATTTTCTAATAGAATATCGCAAGTATATTTAATTGAACCAGAAGGATTTATTATTCAACAAAAGATAAATTTTGACATTTTAATGGATGCCTATGACTATAAGACAACTATTATTTCTCTTACAAAAATTCCTAAATATATAAATAATCGAGATTTGGCAGATCCATTTGGTCCTTATGGATTGTCAACATGGACAGATATATCAGAAAGTTTTATTGAACATCTTGATCAGAAAAAATGTTCAAAATTTGTTGACAAACACTATATTATAGGAGGTGTTACAAAAATGTATAAAAAAGATAAATCTGTTTTGGTAGAATTAATTTTAAATGAAATGGAATTAAGAAGACGTGGTGATCAAAGAAAAATTGCCAGTATTATGGAAATAAACTATCAAAGAAAAAAGACATTAGAGAAAATTGAAGATAATGATTTAATGTCAGGTAAAAAGTTTGATGATTTTGATGATGACGATGAAAAAGAAGAAAGTCCAAAACTTATACCAGCTTTATTACGAGAACATTGTGAAGGGATGTCTGAATTAATTTCTTGGGTACGTGGTGCTGGAGCTAAATGGTTTGATAGTTTAAATGATGTTGGAAATTCAATTGATGAAGTCAAACAATTAGATAAAGATCTAAGACAATTAGTAAAAAAAGCTGAAGAAGCAGTAGAACAAAGTAGAGAATTAAGTGATGGTGTAGATTTTTTTGTAACTACTAAACCTGAATTTACTAATGAATTGACTATTCTTAGAGATCAAATGGAAATTTACGTATTAGATTATGTTAGAAAAATAAAAAAACATTTAGCTTTTGTTCAACAAAGCTTAAATTTTCATAACAGTTTGAATAATTTTTATAAAGAAAGTGATATATTGTTAAAAATATTATGTTGTGAAAACGATGAAATGAATAAAAATTTAAATTGTCTTAAATTAGAAATTGAAGAACTTGAGAATGCTTTTAAAAAAATGAATGAATCATATCAAGAGATGGAGAGGATAGGATCTATTTTTTGTGATAATTTAAGTAATTTTACAACATTAGATGAGAAAGACAAACAGAAACGTGCTCGTGAATTTTATAATATTAGTGAACAAATAAAAAATGCCAAAGAAAGTAGATCAAAACGAAAAGGACTAGTTGAAATAAGAGTTCTCAAGCTTCAACAAATGCTTCAATTAAAAACCACAGAAAATGATATATTACAAGTAATTGAATGGTTAAATGAAATTTTAACATTCGAATCATCTACACCAAAATTGATATATACTGTAAATGAATTATATGATTATGGTAAACAACTTTTACAAGTTTCTTCACTTCTACGTCGAAGTCTTCGCTTACAAGGATCTGTTAATTCTAATTTATCTTCAAGTTTAAATAAAGTTTTTAATGCACTTGAAAGTAAAAATGAAATGCAGAGTCGGTGTTCCCTATTAAAAAATTAATAATTAAAATTTTATTACAAAGATCAATTTTTAATCGTCATTGTATTTCTACATCATTTCAAAGTTAAATAAATCTTTTAAAGTTTAAATATTAAAATTTATTTGTAATTTTTTAAAGCTTTAATGCCTAATTTTATAAAATTGAAAAAAAAAACATTTTCTAAAGTTTTCCTTTTGTTCTTTAAATGTCAAAATAACATTAATACTTATAAATAGTCTGATTTATTTTTTCAATATGCATGAAAAAAAAAAAGAAATAACGACTTTATACTAGATCAAAAATTAATTTTAGCAAAACACATTTCAACTGTAATAAGATAAAAAAAATATTTTTAAAAATTTATTAACAACTAACAAATTTAATAAAAGTAAATGGTTAATATCTACACAAATAAATAACATATTCTTTCTATTTTTGTGGCATTTGCCCAAGCATTGCCATTTGAATAGCTATTTGCTCTGGCATTTGCCCTCCTTGCATTCCCATATTTGGCATCTATAATTATTATTAAATAAAAAATAAAATTATTTAATAAACTTACCATAAACATTTGATTTCTCATTTGAGCTGCAGCTGCTGCCTGCATTACCATAGGATTAAACATGTTCATCATTTGATTAGCGTTACCTCCTTGATTATGGAGTCCTAATTGAGGTGTCATGCCGGCAAAAGGATTAGCACCAGGAGGAAATGCAAATGGATTTAACCCCAATGTCATACCCGTTTGATTGGCTAAAGAAGTGGAAACTGAAGAAGGGCGTAAAGGATCCATTTGATAATTATTTATTCCATTTGATGTTGAATTAGCCCTACTATTTTTTGATGTACTAGGAGAAACATTAGATGGATTTGGTTTTAATTCATGAATCTTATGCTTAGTACCACCATCAGATTGTTTTATTGGTGTTGAAGCAGTTGAAGAATTAGCCGATTGCCCCAAATTATTCTTTACCAATGATGGCATACCAGGAGGTTGAAAATTAAAAGAAGCCATTGATGCTGCCATAATATTTTTTGGATCTACAATACTTCCCTGCATAAGTGACGGCGTTCCATCCATTTTTGAATTTTCAATTCTATTATTTATCTTAATACTGGACTGATTATGTATTATTGGAGATATCTTTTCAGCTTTAGGTTTATGTAAAACATCATTATTATTTGGAGAAAGATTTTTGCTAATTATCATATCAGTCATAGTTCCTATTGTTGAATATTTAATAGGTTCTATGTTATTTTGACTTTCTCCTTTAATAGTTGACTTATTTTGTCCATGTTTATTTTTTAAATGTTCACAAACATCTATTAAATTAAGAAATTGATACGTACAATTATCAAGTGGACATATCATAACAGATTCCTTTTCTTTTGTATTATCCGTTATATTTGTTGAAGAGGTAAAAAAACTACCTTCAGTATTTGAAGTAGATGGCATCAAATCGTCTAACGTCCGATAACCTTTATTATTAAAAATATTTTCTTTTTTTATTGTTTTTTCATTAAGAATATAATTTTTTGAAGTAGATGGATCAAAGTTTTCTATTCCTTTCTCGGTTTTATCATTTGGTAAAGAAATGTTTGTAGTTCCACCGGGCATTAAAATACCATGCATTTCTTGGTTATTTATTTCAGTTGAAATAAAGATAGAGGAATTAAATTTATAGTGAATTTTTACATTCAAAGAATGAGTAGATTCATTTTTTGTTTCTGATGTATCAGATTGACAATTATCTGAATTATTATGTCTATTTTGAATAGAATTAGATTTATTATCAACCTCCAAACAATGCTTTCTCTTTCTGTTTGTAGGACCTATTTCCATATTACTAAAATAAAATAAAGATATAAAAAAAAGTGTTTAAAAAAAGCTACCTATTAAAATTATTATCTTCGATGTCACACGTAATATTACTATAATCTTTTGTACCTATCGTTAAACTAGGGTTATCTGAACAAAAAACTTTGTCTTTATGACTTCCAATAATCTTTGTATCATCAGATAGAGAAGTCTTTATTGATGGTAGATTGTCAATTTTCTGTTGTGATGTAGATGAAATAATATTATTAGAAGTAGATGATCTATCTAAAAGAAGGACAATTTGAAAAAAGATATTATTTGGCGCTATTTTCATTGTTGTTAAGGGGAGTAATGGAGAGAGTATAACATTAAAATATTTTACAAGGAAAAGAAAAGTATTACTTACTTGATATTTCATTTTTAAATGTATTATGTAATGAATTTGAGGCAAAGTCTTCATTTCCTGAAACTGAAGAAGGGCTTTGTGTCGAAATATTATTAGGTGATACACAATTAATAGTTCGAATAGAAGTATGTGAAGAAAAAAAACCTGGAGTATTAATGTCATTTTCATCAAATGATTCATCTATCTTTAAATCGCAATCCGAGTCATCACCAATAATTTCAACAGCCATAGTAAAAAAATATATATATATACGTTATGAAATTCTATATCAATATAAATTTATAAATGTAGATGAATAAAAAGATTTAGATAAATAACACGACAATATTTATAAAAAAAAAAAAAAAATCAATTGTTTATGTTTCTAAATATTGAATAAAAAAATTACAATCTCTACAAAGTAAATAGCATATTGTAAAAAGTTCATAAAACTAATTAATGTTGTAAAAATTTCTATTAAATGTATTCTATTTATAGTTAGAAGACTTGTGTATGTAAGAATATTTATCCTTCAAAATTATTTTAAGGAAAAATTATAAAAAACATACTTTTAAAAGCTAGCCTTTGTCCAGAAAAAAAAAAAAAAGCATTTAAATGAACACACAGCAAATATATTTAAGTTGATTCAGTTAAATAAACTAATGCAATTGTCATAAAGCCTAATAGTCGCGCCTTTCTTTTATAAATTAATACCATCGTCCTACTTATTTGCGGTAGTAAGCCTTACTGGCGGGTAATAAAATTTGTCTTGGAGCAATAACTAAATTATCGCATATTATATAGCTTGTGAAAAGTGTAGTCTTCCGATATTTTTAAACAAGTTATTGCCTCGAATGATTAATGATGTTAATTTGTTTCAGGTTGTTGTAAAGTGTTATAAAGTGATTGATATATATTAGAAAAAGTTTATTGTGATTATCAAGAGATTGACAAACTGATTAAAAATATTAAATTAGATAAGGCTAATTATGTTGTTTTTTTTTTGTCAAATAAAGTTTAGCGATAATAATATTATTTGTAATACGATTGGTGGAAGTTAATGAAAGTAGGAAGTTATGTTGCATGACATTGCAAATGTAAATATAAAAAGTAAAATTGCGGTGATATTGGAAAGTAAGCCTATTTTATGTGATAAAGTATAGATTATATACATATTTAAAAAGTATAAGACGATCATAGGATATTATAGTTAGATTATCATGTTAATAAGTTAAAAAAATACAAGATATTTTAAAGAAATAATACTTTATTTTATAGCTGTATATTTTAAATTATGGTTATAGCATTATAGATAAGTACTAATAAAACTTAATATGTTATTCAATGTTTATTTTTAAGAAGTAATTTGAGTGATTGTTAATTAGGCCATTTATTTCTTTTCTTTTTTTTACATTAAAAGATATTTTTCTTGGAATTTATATTATACAATTAAGAGTTAAAATATATATAAGTACTATTTTAATGACAACAAAAAAATATTATAACTTTTTTTTTATAAAATATATGTTTAAAATTATTACAACATAAAAATACAATTTAACTTTATGTATTGAAAATATTAATGTATGAAGGCAATAAAATTAATTATTAGAAACAGTAAGATTAATAGTTGGTCGTAGGATAAAATTAATATATAATAATAAAATATAGACAATCATAAAATATATATATTTCAATAAACATAATGTTAGAACAATTTTTGGTACTAAAAAAAGTAATATATATAAATAATGATATTTGGAGAAAATTACATTTTCTTAAAAACATGGATCATTACTGTAACAATATTAAGGCGATTAACATATCAGTTACAATATAGTAAAAAAGATTAAAAGATACCGATTATATTATCAACAAGTAACGAAATAAACATTAATAGCTGATATAAAAATTTCGATGATAATTTAACGATTGACCTTCATACAATTGTTATTCTAACACATCTTCGAAAACAAATTAAATTTTAATTTTATTGTTATTATTTGGATAATTTTATTTTCTTCGATTAAAAACACATAAAATCTAAAATTATATTAATTACATTATAAATATTTATTGTTATTCTAAATACATATAGATGAAAAAAAGAGGTGTGAAAAATCATTTTTGAATTTTATAAACTTTTCTAAGATTAAAAAATATGCTGATAACAAAAAGTGCGATCATTTTTTTTTAAAATTTATACTTCCACATGGATACTAAAGCAAAAAGTTTAAAGATAGGATTTACTGAAAAATAATAATTTTAAAATGGAATTAAATTTAGGGGTAGAAGAGACTGCAGTATGCATTTACATTGTTAATTTTTTTTTTTTTTGTAAAAATTTAATCTGTAACTAGACTTAAATTTTTAAAATATGTTAATATATTCATAATTATTTTATAAACGTAATTATGAATAAAATTAAAAAAAAACTTTAAGTGATATTATTATTTTCTTTATTTTGAATATTATATTATATTTGTACCTTTTTATTCTCTATATAATTTTATTGGCAATAGAAAATTTGTTACAATAATTTAACAAATTTTGTATCTTTAATCGATCATAATTTTTTTTCAAAGTAATTGTTTCAATATAGTGACGAAAGATAAATTACACATATTTCTTTTTGTCTTCTTTCATGAATGAAATAAGTACTACCAAAAAAGGGCATTTTGGTCTTGAGACAAAAACTAGGAAATATTTATAGTCATTTTAATGTTTTAAAACTTTTAGAAAATTAAAAAAAGAAAAACAACATAAAATTGTTTATATATATATATTTTATTATTTGAAAATATAGTAATTTTGATATATACCAATGATATCGACAACGGACAAAGCCCAAAATCGTACCTGGTAGAGTAAAATATAAATTAGTAAATTATGCCTGTTCTACACTTCTGATTTTGTTATATTACACTACTCAACGGTTACTGATTTAGCTAAATTTCTTGGTCTATCAACATTATGACCATTAAGCTCAGCAATGTGATATGAAAGTAATTGGAGTGGGATAACGGTAAGAATACTTTGAAGACAATCAACAGTTTTTGGTACGCGAAGAACCTTGTCACAATTGGAGATAAATTCTTCCGGAACAGAATCATCAACAATCAATATTGGTCTGCCATTTCTTGCCTTAACCTGTTGAAGGGCATTTATAGAACGCTTGAAGACATGATCGTTACAAATAATCATAACAATAGGAATGTTTTCATCAACCATTGCCAATGGACCATGTTTTAATTCTCCGGACATAATGCCTTCACAATGCATATATGAAAGTTCTTTTATCTTTAAAGCTCCTTCAAGGCAGGTGGCAAAGTTATAACCACGTCCCATAATTAATAAAGACTGTTCTTTGTAAATACTTTTGGCTATTTCAAGTATTTTTGAATCAAGTTCTAAGACTGATTTGATAAGTTCTGGAAGATTTCTAAGGCCATCAATTATCTCCTGTCTTCTTTTTACCAATGAAATGCGATCGTCAGATAATGATAAGGCAAACATTATAATAGAAATAATTTGTGATGTATAGGCTTTTGTTGAGGCAACACCAATTTCTGGACCAGCATTAATATGAACACCACAATGGGATTCTCTACAAATTGAACTTCCAACAGTATTTGTAATACCAATTAACAAGGCACCTTTAGGTTTACAGTATCTTAGAGCATTCAAAGTATCAGCAGTTTCTCCTGATTGAGAGATAAAGAAACATACATCATCCCTGAAGATAGGTGTTTCTCTATCAAGAAAATCACTAGCCAATTCTAGAATGACAGGAAGTTCGGTTAACTCTTCTATAATTTGACGACAAGCAATAGCAGAATTATATGAAGTACCACAAGCAATCATAATCAATCTGCGACATCTTTTTATGTCTTGAATATAATCTTTTATACCTCCAAGAACAATATTTCCATCAACAAGAACTCTTCCTCTCATAGTGTTGACAGCTGACTCAGGTTGTTCAAATATCTCCTTTTGCATAAATGTTTTGTATGATCCTCTCATGATTTGTTGGAGTTCCATATTAAGAGAATGTACGGCACGAGTCTCAGGTGTTTCACGTTCACTGTTAGAGCGTTTAATTCTATGAATTGACAATGAACCATCTGCAATCATAGCAACATCATCGTCTTCAAGATAGATAACCTGTTTTGTATGTTCAATTATTGCACTGGCATCAGATGCAATAAAGTATTCAACTTCAAAGTTTGGATTTTCAGATGCCTTAAAAGTGCTGAAAGAATCACGGCGCTGTTTAAGATCTAAAGAAATATTTATAACACAATTATTTATATATAAAAAACATACCAAAAGGAGTACTAGATTCAAGTGGAGTTTCAAATCCAGAACCATCATGTAAGTTTGAGTAATCTAAAACTCCATTCAATGAAGAATTCAAATTACGAGCTGAAAAATAAAAGTTACATATTATGGAAAAAAAAACTAGATAATCATATTATCCAAAATATTACTATACCATCTAATATATTCCTTCTTTCTCTATCAATTTCTATGCAAAAACTTTTCCTACGACTTTCATCAGTTAAATCAACAACAAAATCTGTAACATCAACAAAGTGTTGTGTAGAACTTTTGAACTAGATATTATTATGTTAGGTAAGTATGTTATAAAGTTAAGTCATATCAAAGGTTAGTTTGTAATATGTTTAGATGGAAAAGTATTATTTTTGGATTGATCATCGATGTTATTTATGTTAAAAAAAATTACCTTTACTGAAAATTACTGGGAAATGATTTGAAGTTAACTTTGATGCACTTTTAATGCCAACCAATAAAGGACTTCCACGCCTTGTTGCGGCGAGCTGTCCAGGGAACCTCGTTGATTTGAAAGCTAAAGCGAAAGCTCCTTCAAGCTGTTGAATTGTTGTTTCAACAAGTTGTCTAAAACTAAAACTCGGATATCTATCAGAAAGATGTTGAATGAGTTTAGCAATAATCTCAGTATCAGTTTCGCTCTCAAATTCAAACCCTTTTCTGATGAGGTACTCTTTAATTTCACGGTAATTTGTTAGTATTCCATTGTGAACAACAAGAAATTCATTTTTTGAGTTTGAACGTTGTGGATGGGAATTTGCTTCACAAGGGATACCATGAGTAGCCCAACGAGTATGAGCAATTCCACAATGGACATCATAATTCATTGTAAAATCTAAGTTATCTTTTGCATAGATATGCTGACGAAGAATATCTACCTTCCCTACAGAACGAAGTGTAACAACATTACCATGTGGATTTGTTACATCATTGCTTCCATCGATAGCAATACCTTAAATAGATTTGTTTAATATTTACAGATATTCCCCCTTAAACAAACCTGCAGAATCATAACCACGATATTCCATCCGTGCAAGTCCCTGTAGAAGAATATCTACAATTTCTTGCCTGGTTTTTGGAGTTAAAAAGTTAAGATAAGCAAAGATTCCACACATTGTCTGTTAAAGTAAGAATTAGAGTCCTCTAAAAGTAAAAAATATTTGAACTGATGATAGTGTATATATAAGGGAAGAAATCTATTGGTGAAGTCACGTTAAACAAACTTTGGCTTTGGTCAACAATAAAAATATTACAAATGTTATATATTGTGTTACTGTGCAGTATTTATGAAGAAGAAAGAATTCATCAAAATGTCATTGATCAAAAATTGTTTTAATATCAGATAGCGTATCTACGTGTCCAGGTAATTAAATACATAAACAATGATTTTATAAGGTCTTAAAGCGAAAAAATAAATTTAAACAATTTAGGATAATTCTAAAAAAGTATTTTTTTTAATTTATGGGGTTTTCATCATATATATTTTAGTTATGTAACCTCAGCTTTTGTGTTAAGTTTTATTTTTTCTCAAAAAAAAGTATTGTTATAATCTAGAATCTTGTTTCATATGTATCAACAGTACAAAATTTTTTAATTTTGACAAGAACTTGTTTTTACTAATTATTAATTTAATCAGGGAAGAAAAAAATTACGAATACTACTAGTATAATGAGTGGTTTTTGAATACTTACTTCTTATTCTCCTTTGACTGTGGTATTTTGAAAGTTATTCAAATGTTAATTTTAAAAGTTAATTGAAATTAAATTTAAAAATAATATTTTATAAAAAAAGCAACAAAATTTATGTAGCAAAGAAGTATTTTAACTATGAAACTGGATTGTTTTCTTTTTTTTTGATTAAATAAGCTTGGTATAAAGATTTTTCATAAACATAAAATGGTTTTAAATACCTTGTTTTTTTGTCATGATATTTACTACTAAGTTTTTCGTATGATTTTTAATAAATTTTCTTTAAAATGTCATACTCAAATCATCAACACATCATTATATATATATACATCATTTCTGTTATTCTTATTTTATCACCAATTATAGATTATTTAAATGTTAAGTATCATGTATCAAATCTACAGTATATAATTTCTGAATATAAGATTACTATGAAATTTTTTATATATATAAATAAATTATAACATTTGATACTAACTTTTTAATCTTGTTCAATTTTTTTTTTATTATTATATTGAAAAGATTATATATTTATTCTCTAATTTTAGTCTTACTTATGTCATAAGATTATTATAGTAGTTATTTATTTTATAAGATGATTATAGTTACGTAAATGTCATTTAAAACTACTCAGACATTTTTGTAATATTTTAATATTAATAAAATATATTTTTAATTATTTAAATAAGTAAAATTTCTCGTTATTACAATAAAACAATCATTACAAATTAAAAGAACTGTCAGTAAAGTTGAATCTTAGTAGTCATGCAACTTTAATAATAATTAAAATAAAATTAATTCTTAAAATAGATTAATTTTTAAATATACGAATTTTTTTTAAAATCAAAAGTATAATTAAAATATAAATTTCAATCAATTCATCGTATAAAAAAACTATAAAATACTACCTTAAATATTGAAGGAGTTACTGTATAAAGTTATTTATAATTTAAAATTGAAACTGAAAAATTTTTTTGAAAACCCTTATAGAAAAAAATCATGAATATGGATAAATTTATAACTAATAAAAATAGAAATACATTATGTAAAATAAATGTCAAATATACTATCTATCAACTATTTTAAAATATTCTATTTTTTTAGAATAAATTCTATATTGTATTTTCATCAAAAATACATACTTTTTGAATGACATGAATACATGTTCAAATATTTATTATTTATTTTTATATTCATATCATAAATAATTTATATTAAAATACAAATTAAATTTATCATTACAAAGTTGAGCGTTAGCAGAAATATGAACGTTGCATTTAATTTAATGTGAATTTGAAATGATAAAATGTAATATATATATATATGAAAAATACGGATGATAATGTTACATTTTGTCATATGACGATCGTTTCCTTTGTGTTACACAAGTAACATTAGGTCCCATAAGTGATTTGACTGCACTGCTACTGCTGTTTTCGGCAACTATAAAATAAAAAGTTATTCTGTTACATTAATATAGAAACAAAAAAGTGATAGTTAAATTGGTTTTTAATAAATTAATATCTATTATATATATATATTAGAAATAGAAAAAAAAAATCTGTATAAATATTTTTAAAATAAAATTTTAGGATAGAAGAAAAACAGCAACTTTTTTGGTATATTATGAAATTATCACACTGAATCTAGTAATAGGTAAATCAAGCAATATTCAGTGAAAGGGTAAAATTGAAGCAGAAAATGAATAAAGATTGTTATTAATACCCGAAGCAATAGATAATATAGTTATTTTTGGGTAACATAATTTCCAGATAATAATGTACCTTGAATCCATGATAAATGTCTTGCCTCTTCCTTATTTAATACAGCTTCCATCTGCTCAGGGCTAAATTTCGCTACTGTGCCAATAACTTTTGCCAATGTCACATTACCTTTTCCTAATGTTTCTCTTTCGTACATATAACGATAAAGAATATTTCGTAAATATTCAGCTTCTGTTGGCTCAGCAAATGTATAGTTTTCTGCAGATGTAAATTGATTAGACAATTTATTAATAGAATGATTCTGAAATTAAAAAAAAATTATGATGGATAAAATAGATATTTAACTTACAATACTTTTAATTTCTAAAGCATTTGCCAAAGTATTATTTTCAACAGATCTTGTCAAATTATTTTTCTTAATTTCTTCTTTCAAAGCTGTTGTTTCTTTAAGATACTTTTCTTCAAGTTCAAAAAGTTTAGCTTGATAATTTAATACTTTTTCTCTTAAAACATTTAATTCCTCATAATCAATGACATCAAAACTTCTCTTTGTAGTTTTGTTATCATCTTTACCTCCAATTTCAGAATTAAGATTAGAGGTAGTAACATTTTTTACACAATCTTCGCTTAGATTTTCAATTTGTTTTAGTTTTTTTATTTCTTCATTAAGGGCATCATTAGTTGATGATGTCTTACTTAATTCATGGTATAATTGTTTAACTTCTTTTTGAAGTTCTTTAATCATTCTTTTTTGATCACCATCAACTTTAGCCATAGCTTTTTTAACATCACTAGCTTTAGATTGCTCCATTTCAGTTATTTTTGTTTCAAGAGTTGATATTGTTATGGCACTTTTCTCTTTAAACTCAACATAATCTTGTTCAAGTTTAGTACATTGGTCACGAAGTTCAAGAATAACATCTTCTTTTTCAAGTAGTTTTAATGTTAAATCTTTATTATCTTTTAATTTCTCCTCTAAATCAACAACTTTTGCAGAATAGTTATTAACTTTTTCATTTGCTTCTTTAAGTAAATCTTCAACTTCCATTTTTTTTGCTTTCAAATTATCTATATCCTCCAACTTGTTTTCTAATGTTGCTTTTAATTTTTCTAACTCAACTTGATATTTTGAGCATCTGTCACTTTCGACTTGAGAAACTTTCTGCCTCATTTCTTCAACTTTCATTTCAGCTTCTTTTTTAAACTTATCCATTTCTTTTTTATATTTTTCTGTTACAGATAAAGCAATTTCATTTTCTTTAACTTGACGTTTTAAACTTTCTATTTCACTGGTTAATGAATCTTTCTCATTAACAATTTTTTCTTGTTCCTCATTTTTACGAGAGATTTCCTCCTGAAGAATATTAATATGTTCTTTATGACCAATTTCCATGTCTTTCAACTTTTCTATTTCTTCCATAAGCTCTGCAACTTTACTTTTAGAAGATTCAATGTCAACAAGATGTTCTTGTTTACATTTCAAAAGAGCTTGAATTTCTTTATCTAAATTCTCCCTATCATTTTTAACAATATTTAATTCCTCACGCAATTCAGATACTAAATTTTCTTTTTGCATGTACTCCTCTCGTAAATTGTCATTTGAAAGCTTTAATTCTTCCATTTCTTTGGTTAACGTATTGTAATCATTCTTTGATAAGTCATAAGTTTCTAATTTTTGAGACAATTCCTTTATTTCATTGTCTTTTTGTTCAAATTTAGCATTGAACTCTTCAGAAATAGAAATTTTTTCAGAAAGATTTAATTCAAGCTTACTTTGTAAATCATTTAACTGTAATTTTAGGTCTGAATTTTCCTGTTTGATATTATTTAAACTTGCTTCTATATTTTTTAAACTTTTTATGTTATCATTTAACATATCAATTTCATTTTTAGCACTTTCTAATTCATTTTCTAAATTTGATTTTTCATCTTCTAAACTATTGACTTTTGTTGCCATTTCATTTTCTGTATCTTTTTCCAACAACTTTTGAAATTCGTCTTGAAGAGCAATTAATTGCTGACTAAGGTCATTTTTTTCATTTAAAGATTGTTGTAAATTTTCTTTAATTTCATTTAACTCTTGCTTAAGTTGTTTTTTCTCACTATCTTCCTCTAATTTATTAATCTCATCTCTAAGATTATTAATTTCTCTATCAGCTAAAATAATTTTTTCGTTTAATTCTTTTATATTATTTTCATTGTCTGAAATAGTAACAATAAATTAATGGAAAAGTGATTTAATAAACTTACCAACATCATAATTTTCATTTTTCATCCATAAATCTTTTTCTGTTTTTAATATATTATTTTCTTCTAAAATTACATTTTATTAAGCAAATATATATATTGATATATACATACCTTTTAATTTATTTAACATTTCATTGTATCTTAATTCAGATTGGGTTAAATTTTCTGATGTTTCTTTTAATTCATTTCTCATATCCTCTAAATCACTTTCCAACTGAGACTTTAATTTCTTTACTAGTCTGGCATCAGTCAACTCAGCCTCAAATGTTTCCTTTTCATTAAGCAAATTTACTATTTCTTGTTTTTTTGATTCAATTAACATTTTAAGCTCTTCAATCTCATTCTTTGTTACTTCTTTGAAAGTACTTTGTCTAGAAAGAAAATAATAAAAACATAAATCTTTTTTCATAATTAGTAGTTTGTTTATACAATGAAAATGTGGTCAATAATATATTTAACAATTTTACGTTAGAAAAGAAAAAATTTTAAAATAATTGTTAATATTTATCTTCAATAAAGTATTGCTAATAAATATATATATTTATCCTAAAATAATATCATAATGACCTTAAATAATTTCAAAATAATACTAATGATAAATACATTTTTAAAGATATTATTAATAAAAATAATAATGGACAGAGAAAAATTACCATATATGATAGTACTAACACAACTATTGGTAATGTTTACCCAAATAGCAGAAGTTGTGAAACTAAATAAAAAAAAATTTTTTTGGCATGTTTTGAATAGAAACGATAACTTATTTTAGTATGTAGCTACTGATAAAAACGTATTTATCAGAGACAGAGAATTATTGTGGAAAATAAACTTACTCAATTATAATTTCCTCTAATTTACTATTAAGGGATTGGTTTTCATCCACTTCAGATTGATATTTTTCTTTTAAATCTTTTAAATTTTTATCATAATCCTTTATTCTTGTCAATAGATTGTTACGTTCCTCAGTAATAGTTTTCAATTGCACTTTTAATTTATTTAATTCAGTTGAAAGATCACTCTAAAAATATATTTTTTATATTTTAAAGTAAAAGGTCATTAAAATTAAAATTGTAAAAGATTCAAACATTTAAAATGTAAATAATAAATTTGAATGTTTGTTAAAAATGAAAATAATAAAATTTCCAATGTGTTAGTTTGTTAACTTATCATTGGCAAACAAAAGAATACACATTTAGTGGTATGATAAAAAAAAAAAAACTTAAAAATTCAACGGTGCAAGATAATAGAAACCTACTTTTTGAGTATCAGAAAGTTTTCTTAATTCTGTTATAGTATCATTATTATTAATCGATTCTAATTCTAAAAGCCTAATTTTTTCACATAACTTATTTCTTTCTTCTTCAACATTTTTTGTTAAGTCGTTATACTTACATTTCATATTTTCCAGCTCTCTTTTAAGGTCATTATTTCCCTCTTCAGCCTCCTTTATTATACCATCTATTTCACTATTATGTCTTTCAGATGAAAATTTTATAGATTTTTTTAAATCACTGATTTCTTTTTCAGATAACATTTTTAAGTCTAATATTTCATTTTTTAAACTACTATTTTCTGCTTTTAATTCATCTAATACTCTTTGGTACTCTTTATCAAAACAATTTTTATCAACAAAATTTGTTGAACAATTATCAATTCCTTCTTGTAAGTTGTTAATTTTTTGTTCATATTCCTCTTTTAATAGTACAAATTTCTCTTCCCATTTAGAATCATTATTTTTAAGAGATGAAGCTAATCTTTCATTAAACTCTATTTCACATTGTTCACGTTTATACCTTTCATCTTTTTCAACGGATTCTAAAACTTGTTTTTTAGTTTCAACTATCTGTTCAAGCATCTCTTTCTTCTCCTGTTCTAAACTTTCTGAAAGTTTTACTAAATTTTCATTTTCTTTTTTAATATTTTCATTGTCAAAAATTTGCTGCGAATATTTATTACGCCAACTATTTATTTCATTGTCTTTTTCTTCTAATTGGCTATGAAATTGTGCTTTAACTGTTGCCAGTGTAATAGCATTCTCTTCTTCTAATTTTTTGATAGTTTCATTATAATCCTTACAATTTAATTGATTTGACGTACCATCCTAAAATGAAAAAATAGTTACTATTTGATAAAATTATGATTTGTGGTAAAAGTCAATTATATATCATTAAGTAATAAAAGAAAAAAAAATTATTACATCCTAATTATCTAAAAAATTAAAAAAAATTACATTTACTATAGAAAATTAAGTAATGTCGTTGTGATATCATTTTTGTCATTATATACTATTCATTCCTTATTAATATTAATCTTATAAAATATAATAATATAAACCATACCTTGTTATTATCTATATTTTCTCGTCCTTCATTTAATTTTTTTTTTAATTCATCATTTTCTTTACTTAAATTTGCTATTTTTGTTTTATTCATAAAAATGTTATCTTTGCATTTTTCTAATAATTCTTCTAATTTTTTTATTTTTTCAGCATCAGAAGGTATAGCACCACTTTGTATATTTCTAAGTTTCTCTTCAAGTTCAAGTTTTTCATTTTTTAACTTTTTAATTTTTTTTACAGTTGCATCTTGTGTTTGTTCCAAAACAGATTGACATTTGGCATTCTCCGTAACTAACTCATTATAAGTAGCAATAAGATTTTTGTATTTCATTTTATATTTAGCACTTCTACTATTTAATTTATTTAATATCGAACTAATTTGTTCTTTACTGGCACTGGCAAATGTACTAGAACCTA
This sequence comes from Strongyloides ratti, assembly GCF_001040885.1. Classification (NCBI taxonomy): domain Eukaryota; kingdom Metazoa; phylum Nematoda; class Chromadorea; order Rhabditida; family Strongyloididae; genus Strongyloides; species Strongyloides ratti. The sequence goes on from NC_037308.1 coordinate 9,923,387, forward strand.
TGACACTTTCATCTGCATTTGATTCTAACTCCGTTAGTATTGCAGATTTTTGAGGTATCAAGTTTTCAAAAGAAAATATATCAGTATTAGAGTTTGTACTAGTATTTGAACAATTACTCAAACGCCTTGTCCTAAGAGTATCATCTATTGGTGATAGTGAAAATAAGGATGTTTCATCAAATTCTTGTGCTATTGTTGTATTATCTCCATTTTTTTTATTATTCCCCTTAGTATTAGTTGATTTGCTGTTGTCAGATTCATTATTTACTTTGTTAAAATTTAATAAACCACCAGTCCCTTCTCCCGTTCTTAATTGATGTGCCATATTTTCACCATACTGTGAAACAGCAGTTGATAATTTCTTGGCCTCATCTTCTAATTTTGATTTGAGACCTTTGAACATAATTGTTTTAAACTAAAATATAAATAATTTATAGATAAAAAAAAATATTTAAATAATAACTAGTCTAGGTAAATATAGGAAAGTACCTATATTTTAAAAAAGAAAATAATATATTTATCAAATTAAACAATTATTCTTTAACAGAAAATTATGTAAACAAAAATTTAACAAATATATACATATAAAATATGCATAAGGAGAATTATTTAATCCATAATTTTCGCTTTCTTTGTCGTAACTATTTCGTCATTCGTATTGTCTTGATATTTATACTTTCCAACAATATTTATTGTTGACTTTGCTAATAAGTACATTTCCATAAAATGTTGAATTGATTTTTGAAGACTTTTCTCATCAACACTACTAAATTTTCCTACAATATATTTTCCTTCTAGTTTAAGATGGCGAATTGTTTTACTTCTACTAGGTTCTTTATCAACATTTAATGTAGTAAAAAGTATTTTTGCATCATTCTCATTCTCAATGTTGAGTCTGCATTCTCTAAAAAACATGAATATATAAATAAAAGTAGATGTAAAATTTGTATATATTTATAACATAATATATATATATAATATCTATAAATTATAAAATATTTTAACTTACAAAGTATGTAATTTATCATAATTAACATTATTATTTTCATTTATTTTATCATTCTCATAATTTTTATTATCATACTCCTTAATCATTTCTACATCAGAAGGCATGGTAATTTTTTGATCTCCCATTCAATAATTAGAAGTTCTACCATTATACTACTAACGCTTTGACGTGTATTCCTCCTGTAATATGGCGTTTTTCCACTTGACAAATACTTTTTATCGTTTCAAGAGTATCTTCAAATTATTTTTAAAATTTATATTATTCGATATAAAAAATTATATTACCAAATTTTATTGTCTTAATTTTTATAAAATCAATTTTTTTAAAATTGTTATTAATTGAAAAAAATTATAATAGTTATTATTATATAATTATTAATACAAATAATAGATAATTTTTAATATTTTAAGATATTAATGTAAAAAAATAATTTTTAATATTTATTGTAGTGATATTTATAAACATAACATATTTTTTTTTATATAATTATTATATTATCATTTATAAAATGTTCACAGATAGGATAATTTTTAAAAAATATTGTTATATCAAAATCTAATTTAAAATATACAACTAAATGAACTTAATTTTTGCTTCGTATAACTTACATGATTAAATATTATATTAAAAAAAGTGGTTTTTGAATCTTACTAACAAGACCATCAGACATTACACTTTCTTTGAAAATTTAAAAGACCATATATTTTAAGATATTATCAACTTTTATAAGATGTATTCATTTTTGTTCTATAACAATGATAAATATATTTTGTATCCCATTGATGTGTTGTGAATTATTTTTATCAAGAATATTTTATACATCTTTTTTGATAAGAAACAACCAATCTAGTTTAGAAATTTTTTTTTTTATAAATTAAAAAGATAACTCGTATAAATTTAACATTAATTACTTTCTATAAAGAATTGTAAAGTTCACATATATGTATATATGTGTATATATTTGATTTATTTACAATTATGTAATAGTAATACTAAAATTGCTGTTCTCATAAAATTTCTATCACTTTTAAATGAGGTTGGTTTTTTTTTTGCCTATCAACCTATATGGACAAATTGTTTTTTATTTTTGGTCATAATATTGTAAATTTACAGATATATATATGTATCAATATTTTTTTTTAAATATTAGAATAATAACTTCATTTGATTAAGCTATTTTTAGAAATCTCTTAACATTTTTTTTTATTACAAATATATATATATATATACTTTTTTTTTTATTACAAATTACTGGAAACAACAACTTTTATTACAAAATTTATACGTTTTTAAAAATGTTGTTGAAAAAATAAATTTATTTTTATACATATCAGATATCTTAAAGGCCATATTTTAGTTAAAACTAGACGTGAAATACATCATTGTGGATGGGTCGGTCTTCTTATACTCTTTATGTTTATAAAATTAAATAAGCCTCATAAGAAAGGGTGTTATAAATTTTTTATACAATCTTATAGACTTGAGGGAACAATTTTTGTTATATGATAATTATAAATAAACAATAAATGTAATGTGAAAAGATCAGTTATTATCATATATAATCATTTTAATTGTTCCATTAAATACATTTTTAAGCCTGATAGAGGCCATTCATTTCTTCTATCATAAATAAAAAGCTTTTGCTTTTTGATTATAATCTTCTACCATTGTAATTTATCAATGACATTAGTTAAAATTCTGCTAATACCTTTGTCAACCCAAAGACTTCTTTTATAGTTTGACATAATATATTAAGGAAGTTATAATTTTATTATTAATAAAAGTGTAAAATTAGTTCATCTCATTACTTAGTGTCATTCACATCTATTTTTTTATAATCTTTTTTTTAATATACTTTATAAATATTATAATTACATTTAATTTAAATAAATTAATTTTTTTTTCTTTCATTTAAATCGGAAAGGAAAAAAAAATTTTTTTTCTTTTAATATATATAACACTCTTGCGTGATATAACATATCTTTGATGTTTAAATAAATAGGTGGCATAATTTTATCTTAAGATGATTCTTTAAGCTTGAGTGTTTGATTGTATAGTACTGTTTTATTTTAAAGATAAATGTTAACATTTAGATATAAAGATTTTAATCGTTGTGAAAAAAAAAATGTAACATGCAAAATAACTATGTAGTGTAATGACACGCGATAATTACTGTTTATATCAATTGATCTATAAACTTAACTTTTATTAAATTAAAATGGTGATTGAGTATGATAATTTTGTTTGTAAAACGAAGTTTATTGACGATTAAATTTGTCCTTTTATTTTTTAATTTTCCATAAGTATTGTTGCATGTATAATTACAAAAAAATTAGCTTTTGTATAGTTTAAAAGACAAGTTTATGTAAGTAGAATAAATTTGAGAGATTTATCAAGCGGAAACGTATGTTTATATAGAAATGATTTGTCTGGATTGAAAATTCTTTAATTTTATTATATATATTTCTATACACAAGTAATTATAGATATAGCGTAATAAATAATTTTAAAAGAGACACCGAATTCACGTTTATAGGATAATTATTTTAATGTTTTCCTCTTTGTAACTCATTCATCAAATACTAACATAACAAAGAAATAATGTATAAACAAATTTTCAATAAGACACTATTCATAGTTTAAAAAATGCCATCAACGGTCGTTAATCACTCTACCATTGACAATCATTCTAATATATTTCTTCATTTTTTTTATACTAATAAATTTTACTCCCTCATTTGAAAGTGTTTCTTCAACTATAATATTGTCACAAAAATATAAGACATAGTACATAATATGGGTAAAAGTTTCTGTAATAATCCAATGATGAGGTATACATCTAACCTAAGTATATAACATTTTTACTAATATATTTTATATTTATTATTAAATATTGATTATGATAATTCTAAATTACTAATAAATATTTTTCTTTGTGATAAATACACAACGCATGTTTCTATTGTTATTAACTAATGAAAAATTTTAAATAGACAGATTTCTCAATGACATTCATATATGTACTTCTTCTTATTCTTTTCTTTATTATATCCTATCATTTACATTTAAACTAAAATAGCTTTTTAAATAAAAATATTTCTTTTCTGACACTAACAATATTAACGTACTTTTGGTATTAAAAAACATTACAAATTAATCTTATCACAACTATCTGATAAGATTGTCTCTCATAAATATTATTATATATTATATATATATATATATACATATATACTAAGATATGTTTCCCCCTTATAACAATTTTTGTATCACAATTTTTAGAGAAAACAAAATTTAAATTTACTGTGTTGGGAACTCGTTTTTTTCTGATAACGAAAATAAGTAACCAAAAATCATGTTTCTTCTAATTCAGCGTCAAATAACTGACGCATTATATATATGTATATGTATATATATATATATTTGTCTAATTTTAACTTGAGGCGATCTTTGACTATCTCTTATCTATTAAATATTTTTTTTTTACAATTATTATTATATTTTGCCATTTTAGTAGTCTTTCGACGGATACAACCATGGTGGAAGAAATGTTCGAGCTGGATATGGATACGGAGCCGGTGGCAAAATATGGAAAAGATCTTAAAACGGGTGTTAAAGATGGCCTAGGTAATATTATATATATATTTATAAATGTTTTGATTTAATTTTTTTAATTTAATTTTTAGATCTCTCATACAGGGAACGCGACGATATATTGTATCCTTTGCCTTCTGATAAAGTTCATCCAGAACATATAGAGGTTAAGTTAGGTAGCTCACCAGATGACGTTGGTAGTGTTACCCCTGGAGATAACAATCATTTCTTCGATGATTCTTTGAATGATTTTGAGGATTTAAATTTTGAAAAAAATAAAAATTCAGATACCGATGTTTATGAAAATTCTACCCCAACCAATTTTCGTCCTCGAGCAGAGACAACGCCGACGTCGTGTGATCCAATAGCAATTGGAAGTAGGAGAAAGACTTCAAGGGCTGAACATATAAAGCCAGTAATTGGTGAAAATAATCAAATTGATATCTTTGCATCAATGAAATCGGAATCTCTTTCACTTTATGCATCGGATCATCCAATTGCTATTTTTGGTGAACGACCTACAGATACAAATGATTCCTTCTCCAGACACTCTCTTACATCTGGCGCTAGAAAAGTTTTCACGTCAACAAGCTATTGTCCCAGTTCATTTATTCATCGTTAAATCTATCTTTATCATCCTGGAATTCACTTCGGAGCGGAACTGTTAAACAATACAAAGTTGAGTCTTCATTCTTTTTATTTGTTACCAAGAAAGCATTTTTTTGCCACAATTGTTTAAGTATTTTTTTTGCTAGGTTCTTGTTTCACATAATAGCTATCTTGAATGATTGGCTTTTTAGTCATTTTATTACTTATATACATTTCTAATTCTATCATTTATAATATAACTTTAACCATAGAAAAAACAAAAAATTTTGTCTACTTTATTTTAAATTCAATAAATTTGTTGTCCACTTCATTATAAAATTTATTTTTTCTAATGATTGTGGATTGTTCACCTGCCTCAGATTATCGCTAGATTTGTATATGTCACTAATTCATTATCTGTTACATATTATTAATATTAATTTTACCACAATTTTTGTGCATTTATTCAGCACACTATAACTTTTTTATTTTTTTTATATTAACTTGATTTTGGACTATGGTTATAAATTCATAAATTCTCCTATCAGTAATGATATTTTTAATTTCAAGTTTTGTGTATTTATGGTATAAATGCTTCTTTAATTCTATTTTTTTATATAATAAAGCTAACGTACTTATATTAAATTTTACAAAAAAAAAAAAATAAAAAGAAAATGTTCATATGCAAAGAAAAATGAAAAAAATTTTACCATATGATTAGTATAAATTTAGTATTGTAAAACATTTTACTACTACAAAATAATTAAATAAAATCAATCATTAAACTTGAGTACATTTAAATGTTGCATTTTTATTTTATTTGAATAATGTTAACAAACTGATTAAGTTACATGATAAGAATGTTTTTTAACTATCTTAATATACACGAATGATATAAATAGGTGTGTTTTATAGATTGAAATACTATTATTTTTAAATATTTTACAATTAAACTTCAATAAATTAATAAAAATGAGTAATTTGAAGTTTGATCAGTTATCTGATAATATAGTTTTATACTGATCAAATCATTTTTATGGCCATCCAAAAGTAAGAAAAAAAAAACTTGAACATATTTAGATAGCATTATAAAAATTCTATAAATTTATATAAATATCATTATACATATATATTGTACCTTATGTAAATAAATCTTTAAAAATTAATTTTATTTTTTTCACGTGTAAATAAAACATTCATTTATTATAAGACATTTGACATTATTGATGTTTTTATATATCAAAATATATAAGTGAATATAAAATCAAAGGGAAAGGAAAAAAAAAAAATAATAATTGATGAATCAAAAATTATTATAAATAGTTTAATTTTGTCACTATTTGTTATAATAATGTAGAAAAAAAAATTCCATTTATAAAGAATAAAAGAGAAAATAAAAAAAAATCTTTTATCCTTTTAATAATTAAATTTTATTTTGTATTAATTCTTTTCAAACAATTTAATTGGTTAATTTTCAAATACAAAAGAAATAAAAATAATTTAAATGTCTATTTTTATTAAATGTTTTCAATGTAATAAAATTTGTTTTTCCAATGACTATGTGTTATTTTAAAAAGAATGTTTTTCAAATTTTCTTTTGTTATACATCAAAGTTTTTGAAAACAAACTAACGTTTAAAAATTAAAAATTTAATTTCAAATATTAGGGAAATGATATGAATAAAAATTTTTTTTTAAATGTGATTAAATTATATTTTTTGTAATGTTATTTGAGGTGAATTTAGTTATTAGAATATTTAATTTAAATAATGTTTATTGGAAAACAATGAATAATAACAAAAAGTAATGTTATTGAATATGTAATTTTGGTTATAAAATAATAACTTATAATAACCATTGTTCAGCTATTTTAAATTGAATCATCTCTTAGAATAATTTATTCATTTTTATAAGTAAAAAGAGTAGAATGTCGGCATTTATTTATCTTTAATTAAAAAAAAATAATGATATTTGTTCTTAAATAATGGCAAAACTTTTTTTTTTTTGTTCTTTATATTTTGGTAATAATAAAACACATTTTAATTTAAAAGTAAAGAATCTATGAATAAAATGTTTTACAATATAATAATAATATTATATATTGTTTTAAAATCAAATAAAAGTTTGAATCATAAACTATAAATAATGTTCTAAAAATAAAACCATTAATCTTATTTTTTAAACAAATAAAAAAAAATGTATCATTATAATAAGAAATTATATTTTCTGATATTTTAAAGTTTATTTAATATTATAAGTATATATTTTATTAAGAATGATAATTTATTTTTAAAAATACATTAAATTAAATAATTCACGTACACAATAATGATGTTACGTTTATGTATTGCCTTAAAATTTTATATTTTTTTAAATTTCATGTCTACTTAACAATCATAAAGAAATCATTTAAATGTTATTAATTTAAGTTTTTTTTTTTCTATTTAAATTTAAAATTTATTATTGAGGAGAAAAATGTTATAGCGTGTTTACTATAAGAAATAATTGGTAGTAATGTATTAAAAAATATTTATGATAATTAAATAAAATTCAAAATAAAAAAATTTTTAAATTTAGGGAGAAAAAAAATTTATTTTTTCATGTGTAAGAATAAATCAATTTTTAATAAATTGATATTTATAAATAACATATTATATCTTTTTGTTAATATTTCATATAAAACAAATATATTATTACCTTGTTATACAAATGATTTTTGATGTTTGGTAGAATTCTTTGATCGAAAATTAGTTTATGATTTGATAATAATTATAAATAATATATATATTTATATGATAATATACACAAGAAAAGTCAGGCAATATTCAAACTTTCAATTTTATCACATTTAACAAAAATATTTTTTTATAATTAAAATTTTTAAAATCAACAAAGTAAATATTCCATTTTCATATACAAATATATTTTCCTTATTTTTTTATTTTAATTGAAAAGAAAATGATGCATTAATATATAAACAACAATATATTATTGAATAAATTTTAGCATTTTCAAGTCTACATTTTAATAGCTCTTATATTCCAATGATTTTGTATTTATTATATTATGTTTCATTATAGATAATTTTTTAGTTTAACAGATTAAAAAAATAAACCTCTTATCAGTTGAAATAATTATAATTTTTAATCATTCACCTGATAAGTTTACTAAAGCTTCTTATTTTTTTAAGATAAAAATATAACAGATACTTAATTAAAAATTTATTTTGTAAGTAAAAAAAAAAATTTGAAAATGGCAGGTATAATTTTAAAAAATATTAATATATTTTTATAAAATATACAATTTTAAATATTAAAAAGCAATTTAAAATGTAATATAAAATTTTAAAACATTTTAAAAATGCAACAAATAAGTAGAAAACTTATACAATTGAATTTGACTTTATACAATTTACCATAAATGAATGTTTGTATGATAAAAAACATTAAGTTATTGATAAAATTTATATGATTTAAATTGTAAATTTAAAAAAAAAATAAATAGAAATATTTGCTCATAAATATTTAATATAACATAAAAGTAAACATTGTTTTCTATAATTCTCAATTTTCAAAATTTAAACATTTAATTCCAAATTCTGCATTTTTTTAATGAATTCATTGGTGTATCAAGTTTACAACCAAATGCTTCCATAAAATCATTGTTATTAGATACAGCACCAATAACTCGATAACGTTCACTGGAATATTCACCATATTTTATTAATTGAACTTCATTTTTTATTGAACGATTTGTACAAAAAGACATACCATATGCTATAAAAAACAATTGCTCATTTGTATAATTTTTCAATACACGAATGTTAAGTTTATTTCTCATTTTGACATTTGTTTTATATGCCATAAAAGAAATTTTTAATCCCTCATTATCAGCAATATTTTCATTTAATGTTGCCTTACCATTAATGTGCATTTTAGATTGCTTTCCTATATATTTATCATATTGTTTAACAAAACATTTTGATTTTTTTTTAAACTTCTCCTCAGTCTCTTCACTAAACCACTTTGTCATTTTACTATTTTTATCAAATTTTAAACCATTCATATCAAAAGCGTGCATAATTTCATGACCAATTAAAGAACCAAAAGCTCCATAAATCATTGATTTTGGAAGTTTAATATGATAAAATGGTAAATTGATATACCCAGCTCCAATAAATACTTTATTATCCTCATCAAAATAAGTTGCCGTAGCTTTGGAAGTCAAACTATTATAATCATTATTTTCATATTTTTTTTGAAATAAATCACTTACAACAAAAGATTTTAACTTATTTTTTATCTCATTAAAGTTGTCATCTTCTTTAATAAACAAATTTTGATAATACTCATCCAAAATTGTGTAATTTGTAATTATACTATCATATGAAAAATGAAAATGCATATTTTTTACCTTCATAATAATTTCATTTTTTTCTTCATTTTTTAACCAATTTTGTCTTTTAAATGTTGTGATAAAAATATTTTTTAAATTTTTTAATACTTTACTTACTTCATTCATATCATTTTTTGTAATTTTTTCATTAACATAAAGAGAATCTACAGCATAACTCATTTGATTATTTATAAATTTCAGGCAAATACTTAATGAATTCATGGGAAAGTTACTAATACACTTATCAAAAACTATTTTAAGCATTTTAATAGTCCTTGATTTGTTTGATATATTTTTTTTAAGCAAACCTCAAAAACAATTAAAAATTGTATATAATAACATACTCATTACTTGATTATTAACAAATTCATTAAGATTATCTTCATTATTATGTAAAGACTTTTCATTTAACATATTCCTTGACAACCATTTTCCACAAGTAAATTGATAAAAATCACTACAAGGATCAATGCCTTCATCAATATATTCTTGTAGAAAATTTAATATCACATTATTTTTAGAACTCTGATTATTTTGTGATAAATTATTTAGTTTTATTTTTGATGAATTAATGTGAATTGAAGTTAAAATAATAATAATAAGAAAAAATAAAAATTTCATTGTAAAATATTAAACGAATTGAAAATTTGAAATATAATATACTATTTGTTTCTTTTTTTTCATAAAAATAACGGGAAACATATTTGAAAAAAAAAGTCAAATAAATTAAATATTTTTACTGTGTGAATACAAATAAATTGAATCCAAAAATTCATGAAAGTAATTGTATAATCAAACAAAAAATATTAAAATTATTTTATTTTTAATTATTTTTGGTGAAGTACTGTAATTTGAATTTTACAGAAATAACAATAAATGTTTTGCAATAAAAAAAATTTAACGGTTAGAAAAATGATTGTTTTTTTTAAAAAAGTATCTTTTGTATAAATGCGAATTTTATCATAAGTATGACAATTTCTATTGTGTTAGAAATATTGGTACAAATTACATTAGCAATATAAATGTCTGTCATTACAAATAGTTAATATCTTTTAATTTTTAAACGTGAATAATAAGTGTAACCATTTTTTTATTACGCTTTAAGTAATTTGAAATATAACTGTAGAAATTGTAAACTTTAGCTTATTTAACACAAACTTTTCAGTATGTTTTTGATAAACCAGTTGATTAAAGTTAATAAAATAAATACAATATTCATAAAAATAGACTATTGTTAACACAAAATTCAAATTTTTTGTTTTTACACTATTCTTTGTTCCAACTATTAAAGATATTTTTTTTAAAAATAAATACGGTAGGTAGAACTTTGAAGAATAGTGTGAAATTTCTTGAAAATTTTGATGAATTAAACTTTATTGAAAAATAGAAATTAGCTAGGTTTTCAAATGAATAGTAGTAAAAAAAATTTAATTAAATTTTAAATTCCAAGTATATTGTCTAAAATTGCGGTATAACGTCATTAAGTATACTATCATTTTAAAAGAAAAGCGCCCTTTTTTCAGAAGTACAATGAACATTCAAAGACATTTCAAAAGTCCAATTCTCTCGACTGTCCATTAAATTAACAATTTGTTAGTTGTCAATAGATTTTAAAATATAATCTTTTTCTTAGTTATTACAATAGATTTCACGTCATCCTTTTGTTTCATTTTTTACTTTATACAAGTATAATGTCGAATGTATTTGGGGATATTATTTTATTTCTATCTTCTATACCAAAATTTGAGGACACCAAATTAATATTAAAAAATAGTAAAGTGGTTTCAATTAATAAAATTGTCTTTTCTGCATATAGTAAAAAAATTTTAGAATTGGTTTTTTTATCAGAAAATGAAGGTAACTTTGAATATTTATAATAATATATTATCTTTCTCCTTAGGATATCTTTGTCTTGATGGTATAGATGAAAAGTATTTTAACATATTAAAAAAATTCATTTATGAAAGAAATGAACTTGAATGGACTGAAGAAGTAGTTGCTTACATGATTTTTACTTTATTTATTTTTGATGTTCCACGAATGCAGGTATGTTTGATCAACATAGAAATAATTTCTCTAGTTATTAATTTGATAGTTTAATATATATTAATTAGTTTATTTTATGTTCTCCAATATAAAAAACACTTTTTTCGATAGAATTTTTAAATGAGCGTAAATCAATAGGAAATTGATTTTTTTTAAAAATAATAGTAATTAGATTCACTACGTCCCTGTCAATGTGGGACGAGTTTTTTTCCACATTACAAATTAAAACATAAATCACTTGAAGCGTTAAGGGTTTTCAAGGACAGATTTTATATATAAAATGATCTAAATTTCTAGGAAAATACAGGGTAGATATAGAAGAGAGGTTCTTATTCCTCCGAATTTTGTTTTGGAATGTGATTTTTGAAAAATGTTAGTGGTGTTTTTTTTTTAAATTAATTAGTTGTTACTTTTGCTAATTTTTTTAAATTGTACACAATGAAATTCAGTATTTATTATTTCACCAGCTCATATAAATTCTTAGTACATAGTTTTTTTTGGAAAAACAGTTGTCTTACTTTTTTGTTGTATTTTATTTATACGAGATAATCATTCAAAATAAGTTTTAATGTTATATAGAATTCCCTTTTTATTATAGCTTATATTTCATTTTGAAAATCGGTTACTTTTACCCTCAAAGGTTGAGAAAAACAAACTTTAAAAAGATAAAGGTTTATTTTTGTTTAACTTTAGAGGTAACCTTTGGGCTTCTTTTTGGCATTTATTTTATTTCAAGTAGTTAGAAACATTATATCTTAAATTTATTAAAATTTCAAATGTATTATAACTATTTGTCAAATATTGGTTTCAAAATCGTACTTTTAAATGTCGTTACCAATCATTAAAGTTGACTCCTACGCCACATATCTTCAAGAACCTTTTTTTCTCAGCCTAAATATTTTTAATTTTTTTTTGACATTGAAAAAAGAAAATTTGTATCTAGAGGGGGATTTTAGAAAGTTAAAATTAAAAACAATTAACTCTTTATTTTTACATGATTTTTTAGTTTATTTTGTGATGGAGTTTATAAAAATCTAAAAAAATTCTTTAATTAATTAAAAAAGTTGTTACTAACTATCAAGCATTAGAAGAATAATTTATTTTTTTCTTGAATAATCTAATCTAAAGTACTTTTCAATAGTTAGACGTCAAAAACTTTTTATTCAAATATTTTTTTAATATTTTATTAATTTTAGAAATTTGTATTATCTATTTTCAAGAAAGTTGATCCAATTCAATTATTTTATATGATCAAAGCGTTTGCCGCTAACGATAAATTAAATTCTGATGTAGCTAACAAATCTTTTATATTTTTTGCTGAAAATATTGATATTGATGTGATAAATGAAGAAAATATATTAATGTTAGGTAAAGAGTCTATTGAACTAATATCACGTTATTTACCATTAGAAAAAAAAAGAATCAGGGGGTTATTTCAAAAATATCAGTCGGAAATAAATACCATGCTTAGACAATTATCTATTTTTGGAAGTAAAGAAGCTATTGATGAAAGTACATGCTCAAAATTAAGTTTATTAAGGACTTATGCTGATAAAGACTGTATTGAAATATGTGGACTTAAGAAATGGTTTACTTATATTGTAAATTGGTTTTTTTATAGCTATGATAGGAATGTATATGATTTTTCTGTCTTCATGGATTTTGTGGTAGATTGTGATGAAATCTGCACTGGATTGATTAAAAAAATTTTAGTTGAGTTTGAACAACGATTAGGAAATGTTTTAAGCGCTGATGAATGTAAATATTTTGTCAGATGTTTCAACAAAATAAAGAAATCTACTGATCCTAGTAAATGTTGTTGTAAATATTGCAAACAATACTTTTTTTATACTATTTCAAATGATACAAAAAGTCGAAGAATTACAGAAAACTCTACAGATTTTTTTAATAATGTTTATGATAATTCAGAAATTACTTTAAGAGATAAATGTCATGAAGGAAGTATTTCTAGTACTAACTATACTATTAGCCACAAAACTTTTTCCACATATGGACCAGGTTCTTTAATTTACAGTTCAGCACCATCCATGATTACTACAAACGTACATACAGATGATACTTCAACTTTATTTGAGGAAAGAAGTAATTACATTGAAAAATTGAAAATATTTGATAATTCTATTATTATTGCTGGAGGAAATTTCGCCAATAATAAATTGTATGACTATGATATATATTCATATGATATACTAAGAAATAAATGTGGTATTGTTGATAGCATTTGTACTGGAAGGGAAGAATGTAAGATTGAATACAAGGATGGAAATATTTTTGTTTTTGGTGGAAAAAATAGATCTGGTGAAAAAATCCATAGTATCAAGGCATTAAATATTAAAAATGGAGAAATTAAAAATATGAATGATTCTTTTTCATGTGGACGGACAAATCATGCCACAATTCTCCAAGATGATTACGTTTATATTATTGGTGGGAAATTAGATGACAAGAATGAAACTATTGTTCAATATAATTTGAAATATGAAAAAAAAAGTTTAATTTTTCCTGATAAACCATTTGAAATTATTGACCATTCACTATGTAAATATGAAAATACGATTTATATTTTTGGTGGAATTAAGGAAAATAAACTAAAAAATATGTTAATTTTTGATCCTCGATCAAAAGATAGGCTGATTAAATGCAAGTCACCTCCAATACCAATTTTCAGAACATCAATTGTACAAAATGCTAATGTTATTACTTCATTTGGTGGAGCAGAATTTTCAAATAACAGATCAGAATTAATTGCTCATGATAAAATTTTTGAATTTGATCCAAGGGCAGATAAGTGGATACAATGTGATTTACATTGTGGACGTCCATTTTACAGTGGGGGGTCTTGTTATATTAATGAGTCATTCTATACTTTTGGTGGATATGATTTCAATAGTAATCCACAAAATGAAATCTACATTTTTAAAGATAAGTCATGGAATAATATAGCAAATTTTCCAGTTTCTTTAGCAGGTTTTGATTTTTTTTTGTTACCTTAGTATTTTATTTTTATTCTTTATTTATATTTTTATATAAAAGATTTATTATAAATTATTTCTTTTAATAAATTAAAGGAAATTTAGAAAAAAAGTGATAAACTTGAAAAATATTTTTTTGAAGTTTTTACTTTATCTGTTTTTATATTACTTCAAATCTGAATGCTTTAAAGTTTGGTCTTAAAAAACAATCGTTTATGTTTTTTTAGAAAATATATAAAAATAATATTTTTATATTACAAAGTTAAAAAATCTTTATCCATAAAAAACACGGAGAGAAAAAACGCTCTTTTTTGATCCTCTGAGATCAATCCGGTACATGCAATATTTGACCAAAAAAGTTATTTAAATTTCTTACTAATTAGAAAAAGTAAAAAAATGAAATTCGCACATTTTATTTTCTTTAAAATATATATATATCAAAACAAATTTATTTATTTTAAAATATTTTCTGTGTATTAAAAATAATTTTAAAAAAGAATAATTTGTATAATCATTTTTAAAAAATTCTTTTCTTTAAAACTGTTATATTTTTTAATACACTTTACTTCATCACTTCAAAATCGTAAATGAAACCACAAGTTAAATCAAAAAAGGCGCATTCTTTTTAATAAATAAAATTTTTACCTCTATTTAAAAAAAAAAAATAATAAGCTTAAATGGTAACATTGCTTTATATATCCTTTAAAAAAATTGTTTAAAAAAATTTAAATGATTTTTGAATTTTTTTACAAAAGTTTAATTTATTTCATTGATATAAATAAAAAAAAATAAAGCTTACTATGTCAAGCCCTGCGGGCAAGCGTGTTCGAAGTAGGCGCTTGTTTTAAAATAATCAAAAATTAATGATAAATTTAAAAAAACGAAAAAGCAAGAAATATTTTTTGAAATGAACAAATTACATGATAGGAACAATATTTTTGAAATGCATTAAATTATTTTACATTAGTTTTTTTTACGAGAAATCTATTAAGTTTAGTTTTTTTTTTTAAGAAATCTTAAACTTGAAATATGATAAAAAAAATTCTAAATATGTACTCATAATTTGAGATGGAAACTCTATGGATAAATAAAATTTGATATGGTAAATTTTTTAAATATTATTTGCGTCTAAAAGAATTCTTAATTTGTAAATTTTCTTGAAAGACAACATTTAGTAATTTAATTGTACCCAATCATTTATCCATGTAACAATAATAAGTAAAGATCAGAAAATTATTTGAAAATAAAACGTATACAAAAATGAAATAAAAATTAAACACAAGAATTTGTTTGCTTAAAATTTTAATGCGAAACAAGTTACAATACAAATATAAATACAAAAACAAAAAAAATTTTTTTTAATTTTACTTTCACTAAACTTCTGATATTCCAACAAAAATATACCATACGAAAGTAAAGATAAAGTCAATCAACTTCATCTAAAATGTTTAACTTTAATGAAATGATTCTTTAGAATAAGCTTACCTTTTAAAAGAATTTTATAATACAGTTATCTACAGTTTTGCTTTTATTTACAAAAATTATACAATATGTATAAATTTGGATAAATGTTATTGTGTGTTAAGAAATGCAGCATCCAAATATAAAGTTATGTAACATTACAGGTTAGCACACAGGAAAGAAGCCATTCCAGGAGGTGCACATGATGAGGTTAAGGAAACTTAAAGTTACTTCTTAAAAAAAAAGTTGACGTAAATAGTGAAATTTTATGACCGTTTTGAGCGAAATACTAAAAATAGATTCAGTAAGAGAAGAAACTAGCGGTCAAAGTTATAGTTTTAACTCTTTAATACCTACTAATGTCTTGAATGCTTAAATACTTGGATATCAAAAAGTCACAGCTACACAACATAAAATAGTGTGGTATAATTGGATGGCATCAGAATGTGTTTTTTTTTCTCAATGTAAAATAGGCGCCTCAAGTTAAAAATATTTTTAAAAAAATTAGACAACTAATAAGAATACTTTCATTCATGTAGTACTTCTGGAATTGAAACAACTCTCATAGTTAAAGATTCTAAAGGTCATAGAGTCACAGGTTTCTAAAGATTAAGTCATTTATTATAATATTAAAACTAAAGGAGATTTTTGTAAAACTTACTTGATATCCTGTGTTGATCCTCCACTGCTTTGCCCTCCTGTGATTTGTCTTTCTGAAATAAGTTTTCTATAATAATAATAATATACTTACATTTTTTTGCTGATGTTTCTGTACAGATCCTTCACTGCCTTGCTCTCCACTGCCTTGTCCTCCACTGCCTTGTCCTCCACTGTCTTGTCCTCCACTGCCTTGTTCTCCACTGCCCTGTCCTCCACTGCCCTGTCCTCCACTGCCCTGTCCTCCACTGCCCTGTCCTCCACTGCCCTGTCCTCCACTGCCCTGTCCTCCACTGCCTTGTTCTCCACTGCCTTGTTCTCCACTGCCTTGTTCTCCACTGCCTTGTTCTCCACTGCCTTGTTCTCCACTGCCTTGTTCTCCACTGCCTTGTTCTCCACTGCCTTGTTCTCCACTGCCCTGTCCTCCACTGCCCTGTCCTCCTCTGCCCTGTCCTCCACTGTCTTGTCCTCCACTGTCTTGTCCTCCACTGTCTTGTCCTCCTCTGCCTTGTCCTCCACTGCCTTGTCCTCCACTGCCCTGTCCTCCTCTGCCCTGTCCTCCTCTGCCCTGTCCTCCTCTGCCCTGTCCTCCTCTGCCCTGTCCTCCACTGCCTTGTTCTCCACTGCCTTGTTCTCCACTGGCTTGTCCTCCAGTGCTGTTCCTCCATTGATTTGTCCACCTATGGTTTGTTCTCCTGTGCATTGTAATCCAAAATGACTTTGAATTGTCCAGCAGTAGAAAAGCTAGACTGATTTTTTTAAAAAAAAAAGGTTATATTTATAATATAATTAATATTCAAATTTACTAAAATTAGAATATTATGATTTAATTAGTAATATTTCCGTAATACAGATTATGGTAATTTTGATTTTTCTAATTGTTAGAATTTTGTATCAAGATGATTAAGGAAATAGAATGTGTGATAAACTTTGAAAATTTCACGGTATTGTTAAAAATATACTATTGTCTAATTTGTAATGATTAACCAATATACAGTTTACACCAGTTTGAAGAACTTTTTACAATGCTTTTCAAAATCTCTTTTTTTAAGATCTAAGTTCATTTTCACTTGAGATCTACGTAAAGAATTAGATAAAAAAATCACTTAAACTACAAATTTTATTAATTAAATAATATATAATCTTCTATTAGCTGTGCTTGCTTTATAATATTAAAAATTAAGCATATATATATAAATATTAAATTCTTTGTCCAATTTAGTTTTGGTATGAATAATATAAATTAATAATTAATATTCATGAAAAATTTTTTTAATTTTTAAAAATACTACGTAAGAAATATTTTTTAATAAAAAAAGGGGATCTCTTTTAGTGTCACTGACGTAGTGAATTAAAAAAAATTTTTTATTATATTCAAATTTAAATAAAAAAAATAATTTTACATAAACAACCAAGATTATCATTTAAAAATTTAAAACAAATTTTAAAATAAAATTAAAAAAGTTGATAGTAGAATTTTTAATAAAATTTTTATTAAAAAATTATTTACTTTTTATTTATTTATTATATTAAATCATTATTGTATTTTTAAAAAAAATTTATACATATATTTAATATTCAATTTTTCAAAAAAAATTTCTAATTCAAACGTGACACTAGAATGAGAAAGTTGAGAGCTGTTTTTTAACTTTTATTGATAAAAAATTTTATTAAATCATTTTTGTAACTTTAAAAAAAATTTTACACATGTATAATATTCAAATTTTTAAAAAAAAATTTTAGATCATCAGTGACTCTAAAATTAAGGCAATTATTCCTATTAATTTTTGAAAATTTTTAAAAGTTTTGTTATGTTGTTTCAATCATCAACGTTATTATAAAGGCAAAAAAAAATTTGTTTACTTTTATTTTACATAAATTTAGTATAACTTTGATTATAAATTGATCTAAAAAATTTACATAATCCTATATATATAGAGGAGAAATAAATTTCAAAAAATTATTTTTGAAAATTAAATTTTTAATAAAAGTTTCTAATGTATAAAAGCACGCTGATAACGATAAGCACATTTATTTTTTTAAAAAATAAATTTTTCATTGAGATATTGTAGCATAAATATAAAAAAGTATTATCTATAATATTTGCTGCAAAATTGTTGTTTCAAATGTTTTTGAGAAAAAAATAAAGGTAATGGTAGAGAAAGGTCAGAGAAACCGATTTCATATTAACATGTTAAAAAAAATAATTTTGAAGCAGGATATGACCAAGGTCGGAAATTTTTCTAAAATATTCATTGTTCTCGACTTTTCAGTATCTCAGAAAATACTTGTACTATGAATATGGAACTAATTTTCTTCGATTTCTTTTCAAAAATTGGTCTAGATTAATAATTTTTATAGCTATAACGTTATTATTTTCAGAAATTGGCAGAAAATTTTTTAGATTTCTGATTCTACCTCTAAAATTATGATAAAATAAAAAAAAATTTTATTAAAAAATCTACTACCAATTTTCTTAATTTTATTTTTATTTATTTATATGACAATTTTGGTTATTTATGCAAAAAAAATTTTTCTTAAACTTTTTTTTTACTGTATATCAACTATCAAATATTCAAATCACTTTATATTTATTCAAATTTTTTAAAACTTTCAAATACTTTTTTATGTTATTTTTTATTAATTCAGTACTTCAGTGACTCTAAAAGAGATCCAAAAATAAACAAGATATTTCTAATTTAATAATGATATTTGATAAGAAATGTTTAATGCGATAAAAAAAGTTATTAACAAAAAAAAATTATTTTTTTAATTGTTGTGGATAAACTTCCATAATTTCAACCTTACATTTTTTTAATTATGACTTCAATAACTTTTTCTAGATATGTTTTCTTCTTAATTAAAGTACAATAAAGCTTTTAAAAGTCAATAGAATCTTTTTGCGTAAAAAGAAAATTAGAAAATTTTTAATTTAAAAAAAAACAATATATTATATTTAAAAAAATTTCTTTTTATCATAAAATTGATCGCAGAACACAATTAGGTTGTTATAAATTATTTAATTAACTACAATTATTTGTGAAATTACATAAAATTTAGTATAAATAATATTTTTATTTTTAAATTTTATAAAATATAATTAAATTTTTTTTACAATTTTTATATATCTATATTAAAATTAAGTTTTGTATTTTATTTGGTTGCATAATTTTTCTAAATACTTTAAAAAATTTTATTTTATGTAAGAGAAAAATAAGAAAATTTTTTTAAAAAAAATTATTTGGACAAGTTTTATGTAAATCTATTATTTCAACTTAATAATTTGTACTTTTAAAATTATTTTATAAATTTATTATATGAAAAGTAAGCTGTTCGTTTTTTTTATCATAAATATAAATATTTTTAATTTTTGAAATTGAAATATCTAAAAAAGGTATACAAACATGATTCGTTTTTTTATTTATTTGATTATCAATGCTAAGAAGCAAAATCGTTAAGTAATTATATTATAAATGATAAGATTATGAAATGGTTTCATCATTTTTTTGTTTTTAAGGAAAAAAGAAAATTAAAAAGTTTTTATTTAGGATAAATAATTAAATTATTAATTATAATAATTTTAGACAAATTTTAAATAGAATTATTTAACTATTTTATTAAAATTGCTGAAAAATAATAAAAACTTTTTTTATTATGATAAAAAATATAATACCCCTTTTATATATACATATAGAAAAAGCGTCACATCATTTAAAACAAAAAAGACTTTTTAATAGACGAATTTTTGAATTCAAAATATGAATATTCATGCAATATTGAGAACTAAAAATGATTTTTTGTATGTACTAAATTGATCTAAGAGAATCAAAAATGAGCGTTTTTTTTTTTATGTGAATATAAGATTAAATAAATAAGAGAAAATTTTTTTATTAAATATAATAGTAGAATTTTACAGGTATTGTATTTTATGTTTTAATTTATCTTCTTTTACTTGGTTTTCGTTTAAAAAATTCTTTCAAATTATATACAAAATTTTTATCTTTAATAGGAGGTTTTATAATATTAACATTACTACCTTCAGTTTTAATTGATATTAATTCATTGCTAACACTATTTGATATACTACGTGATCCTGAACATTCTCTATTTATTTTATCATCATTAGTTGTTGGTAATAAAATTTCTTTACGTTTTAAAAGTACACTATTATAAAGTAATTTTTCATCATCTGACATTATACTTATATCATTTTTATCTATTTGAAGCATATTTCTTTTTAAAATTTTATATGTTTCAATATAATTAAAATTATTACCATTATTTTGTGTTATTAATTTCATAATTGTAGTAAATAAAATAGGTGTATGAATAAAAAAATTATTAAATATATCATTTAATTCTTTTTTTTTATTAATTATTAATTGTTCATCATTATTCTTTATTGATGACCATGGTAATGTTCCTTCAAATACTTTTATTCCAGTATAATACCAGCTTTCAATGTCATTTATAATTTTTGGTAATGGACTTGTATGTTCTTTAATAGAACAATATTTTGCACAATTTATTAGTTTTTCTTTTCTATTTTCATATATATTTTTCATTTTGTTAATGTATTTTTGATCGTTTAATGATGAATAATCAATCCTATAACAACATTCAAGTTCCCATAAATATAATCTTTTACCAAATATAGTTCCATCTTTATTTTCTATACATAAACTTGAAGGTTTTACATTCCTATATACAAATCCTCGATTATGTAAATATTCTAAAGCACTAAGATATTCTGTTAAAGTATATAAACCTTCTAATGCTCCTAATCGATATGATTGTTTTTTATTTATATAATCAGTTAAATTTCGATGAAATATTTCATATACAAAAAAAGTTTGATCCAAAGTATTAGAAAAACCAACATCAAACATTTGAACAATTTTTCTTCCATATGCACATTTATAATCAACATTGTTTATTACATCTAATTCAACATCACAACTTTCTTCAAAAGATACCTTAAGACTATAGGTATCAAAATTTTTTTCACATTGGTAGATAGCACTAAATTTTCCCTGTTTTAATAATTTTTTTACTGTAACAGTAGTAGAATCAACTCCTTCTACAATTTTTCCTATAACAAATGGTATATTTACCATTGATTTTCAATTTGGACATATAATTAATTTATTAATAAAAAAAAATATATATATATAAATATTTTATTACAAATTTTCATTATTATATGAGATCAAAAGTATTTGAAATGTGAATATTAGTTCTTGTTTTTTAAATTCAAAAAAATAAAATATATGAATATTATGCCAAATTATAAAAAATAAAAAAAAAATGATTTATCATAATAAGTTTTTTTTTATTATTATCTTTTACAAATTAAGACAAAAATTATTATTTACATTTTGTTAAAGTATTTTATAATATTTATAGATAAATGTTACTTTTTAAAAATGTTTATTATTTTAAAAATTTCTTAGTTTGAGTAATACTTGTTTCTTACAGTATCGCATAGATTTTTTCTATCTTCTATTTGTGATTTTAATTTTTGATATTGCACTAAAGGGAGATTTTCATAAAATTTTGCATTTATTGGAATGTACTTCTGAAAATATGTTCTATTATACAAATACTCAGCCCAGCATGTTAAACCCCCAAAATCTGTCTCTGCCTTAAATTTATTTACAAAAAAATGGGGAAGTTTTTTTATAGTTGATAAAGTTTTTATGGTTTGGAGGCAAATCCAGTGTCGTGTTTCATTTTTATCACAATTTGTCTCATTATACCATTTAGTATACCTAGTCATGTAAGTATCATGATAAATATTATCTTTCTCAAAACATTCTGAATCAATACCACCAGGAATATCTAAAAATTTGTTAGATAATAAACTTTGAAAACTCATTTCATCATTGGCATAAAGTTTCATATTATTTAATTGATTTAAAAATGTTGTTATATTTAAAACATTTACTAAATAATCAACAGTTTTTTTTGGGTAAGCTATTTCAACAAATCCTTTTTGAAATTTTATCTCAGATGCTAATATTTCTTTATCTAAATTTCTTTTATCATCTATAAAATATTAAATAATTATTTTATTAATAAATATTATTACCTTTTTTAAAAATATTTAAATGATCTAGTGTCCAATTTAAACTTAAATCTATTCTTCCATTAAGATATGGTTTTGGATCATCATAATCTATATCAATAGTTCCATTGTATATTTTTAAAATTTCTATCATTTCTCTATTAGTTTTTAGGGGCATATCATCATTCTAAAAATATTTATATTAATTATAATTATATTAAAAAATTTACATTTAATACTATTAGATATTTGTAACTTTTAGAATTTAAGTATTTCATACATCTAAAATTTGCATGATTTATATCATTTCCATTTGAATCCATATTATATTGATTACTAATTATATAAACATTTTTGAAACAATTTGACAAAGCAAATATTTTACTATGAAAATCACCACTTTGTTTTTTGTCAATAATAAAACAATAATGATTTTGAGGAGCATATGATAATAGAAATTGATATTCTAATGTTAGATAATCCTAAAAATATTTTTAATTTGTTAATTTATTTTTATATATAATCATACCGTATAAATAGTTCTCACGTATGCCAAAGGAAAATCAGCTTCTTCTTGAGATAATGGTTTATCAGGATAATATCCTCTTCTTTTAATATCATGACATGATGTTGGGAATGTATTTTGTAAGTTTTTAAGTTTTCTTAAATTTTTTGCTTCATTTTTAATATATATATCATCTTCATTTAATATGGCATAACAATTAATATTTGAAACAATTGGATGTTTCCATAATAAAGGAATTTCTTTATTAACTACAGGAGAGTAATATAATATATCTTGAATTGATACATCATATATCTTATTTTTTAATTCTTCATTTATTTGTGTTAATTGATATTGATAATCATAGTAAATAAATTGTCCAATGAGAAAGGCAAACAATATTAGATTTAAGGCTATGCTTAAATGAATAGGAAATAATTTAAAACGTTTAATTATTGTAAAATTTTTTCCTTTTAATATATTACCTTTATTAAATGAATTTTTATAATTACTATTAGAATCATAAATTGATGTATCTTTTTTAATGTACATTAAATAAATTATTTTTTTAAACCAAATATTTCTAAAAAATAATACTACTAAAAAAATTAAATAAATATTTCAATATATTTTAAAATTACAGTTTTTATATGAATATAAATGTTACAATTTTACAAAAAAAAATTCAACAAAAAGATAACAAACTTTAAAAAAAAAATAGGTAAATGAAATACATATATATTTTTAATTTTTAAAAAAAAAATAGTATTTTATTATATAAAATAAAATTTTAATATTAATTTTAGATGTTTTAAAGAAAAATAAAATAGTTAAAATATTACAAATATTGAAAGAATTATGACCATTCATACTTATTCTTAAATAATAAAGATTGAAAAAACTAGAATTATGATTAATTTAATTCTTAACATAATATGCATTCATGTAAATAATTTAATAATCAGTATAATTTTTTATCCAAGTACTATATAATCGCTTTCTTAAATTTCTCATATTTATTATATATAATAAACATTCTATTGTAAAAAGTATAAATGGATTTTAATATATTATAACAACAAATACAACAATAATAATAAAAAGCTAATGTAAATACAAAAATATATCTACAAGAATATTTTAAATAATAAGACATTAACATTTTTGATTTAAATGTTAAAAAGTTAACAAAAATTTTTAATGACATAAGTATCTTTTATATTACTTTTAAATAAAAACCTAAATAACCATTTTAATCATTCAGCTTTATTTTGTTATAATCCTAACTTATATAATCTTTTTTTAGGTAAAACAAAAAAGAAATATATATATATATATAGAAAGTAGTAGTAGAATATTTTCTAGAAATTTTTAGTATC
Organism: Strongyloides ratti; assembly: GCF_001040885.1. Taxonomy (NCBI): domain Eukaryota; kingdom Metazoa; phylum Nematoda; class Chromadorea; order Rhabditida; family Strongyloididae; genus Strongyloides; species Strongyloides ratti. The sequence continues at coordinate 9,948,080 of NC_037308.1, forward strand.
ATTTAAAAAAAAAAAAAAAGAGATAGTTTAATCATATATTAAATTTACAATTTTATTTTATTATATATATTATTTACTATAATTATAATTAAGGATTTGAATAAATATTTTTAAAATCTTTATTTTTTTATTTCTTTAAAAAAAAATATTATGCCAGAATAAATATAAAAATATTTTATTAATAAAATTGTAAATAAAGATTTAACTTAATATCTCTTTGAATATGTAAATTCATCATTGAGATTTTTTGTGGTAAATTTTTTAATATTATTTGAAGATACAGTCATTTGAGATCTTTTAGCTAAAGTAGGTGGAATATTATAGTCACTTGTTTCAACAGCTCTACAATTATAAAATCCTTTTGTAAGATTATAACCATGTCGTAAACGATAAAATAAATTTAGAAGGCTTAAAGTTACGATTATTAAAAGTATTACTAATAACAACATTATTAATATCAGAAACGTTAGTAATGTTTTATGTAAGCACCATGAGGAAGACTCCGACGATTCTGAATTAAATTTTACAAATGTCGGTGGGTATATGGTTGTTGTTTGTTTCAGATATTTTGTAAAAAATTCATTATTATCAAAAAATGGTTTATTTTCTTTTGTTATAATTTCTGGATCTGAAATTATTACTGGATCTGTTGTTACATCAATAAGCTTTTTCTCTATCACAGTAGCATTTTCAAATGTTTTATTATAATTATTTTTATTATTCTTAAAAATACTTAGATTTCTTTTCACTCTATTTAATGTCTCGAAAATGTGCTCCGACTTTGGTCGTATTCTTGTTATTTTAGGTTTATCTATCAAATCCATATCATTATCCTCAGCTGTAGTATTATTTTCTTTTATCTCTTCATTATTATTTAAAGCTATCATATTTATTTTCTGCCTTTTAAATGGATTTGTTAAAAAGTGTTTGAATGTTTTTACATCATGAACAGATCTTACAATTTTATTTACTGCATCTTTCATTAATGGTGGAATAACTGTATTATTGATAATATTTTTTATTATCCCTTTATTTACATTTTCAATGATTTCACTTTTAGAAGATGAAGGTATTTCATCTGCAGTAAATGTTCCTATAACTTTATCTGGATCAATACTTGGATTAATAAAAGCATTTGGTACAAAATCATGTCTTGATATAATTGGACAATTTGGTGGCTATAAAAAATCATTTTTATATTATATTTCTTTTTCTTAAATTTACCGTTATACCTAAACATTCATTTTCTCGAATATTACAAACTTGTATTTGACATTTAAAATATATTTGAGAACGATCAGGAAATTTATATGCCCAAACAGGAACAAAAGCTAATTTTAAATTATCAGAATATGTTATTTGTCCCTGAATGACTGGAGAAAATATTGGACATCCTCGACTATCAACAACCTGTACAGCTGCAGAACCACCATCACCAACAAAACAATTTTTTACAAGAATTCCATATTCAGCTATAAAATAATTATTAAAAATAAATAAATAATATTATATTTACTAACGATTATCACATTCCCATCGATGAACTAATTGATCTCCAATTCTGGCAAATTTTACCGGTTGCCCATCAACAGTACTCATTCTTACAGAATATGCACAATTAGGTATATGTGTAGATGCTTGTTCTAAATTTTCTATTTGAATAGTTCCAATATCTATAACTGAACGAACTTCAGTATCAGCCTGAGCATAAAAACATCTAACATTATATGCTTTATCTACAACAGTTACAAATTGTGGATGAAATGTAGTAACAAATACTAATATATAATTAATTCCATGTGGTTGTAATTGTTTAACACGTTTCATTCCACAATCACCAATACGAACAACGAATGTGGCTGAATTTTCAGAATTTTGAAAATATTCATGTCTACAAGTTTCTAAACCATATTGTCCTTTAATATATATATTTCCTCTAAATATATTTTTTGTCTTTATACTAAATATAATTGAGTTATCTGTACATTGTATTAATGGAACACCAATAATTTGATTATCAATACTAATATTTTCAATAAATACAATAAAAATAGAAAAAATAAATAAATAATAAATATTTACTACTATATTCATTTCACATTAAAACTTTCTCTAATAATAACAACAAATAAATTTTGATAAATAATTTTAGTATATTTTTTAACACAACCTAATTATGACCTAATAAATCTTTAAATTACCTCATTTATTAATGATAAATGTTTAAATAAATTAAAATGAAAGAGAGTTAAACAATGATTAACCGAATTATATATATTACTGACCCAAACATAAAATAATAATAGTAATGGATGAAATGAAAATCCCTATTAAAAGATTAGCTTTAATTTTAAGTTTTTTAATGGATTGTAATATATTTATTAGATGAAAATATATCATATTACATTGCTTTACTCTCCATAACAATGTATTTATTTCATCTATTTATTATCTTTTAATTATCCATTAATATTTGTTATTTTAATAAAAATTAATAACCGAAAATAAGTTGTTATATAATTTTATTTGTAAATAATATATCTTTCCTAAAATAAAAAATATACTTATATAAAAAAAAAAACAGAATATCAATGTTCAATCTTTTTCTCTAATAATGGGAATTTATAACATGACTTTGCAAAATTACTAACAGTTGCTGGAAAATAATTAATTGCTGTAAATATCCCATCAACAGTTTTATTATATTCATCCCGTGCCCCATCTTTCATGGTTACTAGCTAAAAAAATATTTGTCAAGATAAATAAAAAAAATAAATAAACACACCTGTTTTTGTATTCCAAGTGTTCCTGGGACAATTTCAGTTACTAATTGTTGGAACTTTTCTTCAGTTTCTTTTGAATTTGTAGAGAAGGCATTTGTATCACATATAACTTTTATAGTAAAACCCACTAATGCGATTCTTGCTGTACTTCTAAAATATTAAAAATATTACTTATATTAAAATATATATCTTAAGAATAATTTTAACTTACTTTACTAAAAATTTTGTCAGAGTCATATCAACAATTAGATTAAATGAAAATCAAATGTTTTTTATATAACCACTGGTATTTGGTAATCTATTTCTTCTTTTGATACAAAATATTCGTTATAAGACATCTATAGGAATTTGAGGATAAGTTGTAACGGCATTTCAAACTTTTAGATTAATGCGACTTTCCAAATCACAACATATTTTAAACTTTGATTTAAGATTTGTATTCATTTTTTTTTTCTTTTTGGATATTGAAAATTTTATTGGTTTATATATAATAAATAATATTACAATGCATTACAGTAAAGCAACTATTACTTGAAAAAAATGTTTTTAATATTTTTGATTTCTTTTTTAATTTTCACTAATTTTGATCATTTAAATTACTTGTTATTAATAAAAAAAAAGAGTAAATGGTTGATTTTATTTTTCAATCATAACCTTGAAATATCATTTAATTAACTTTATTATGTTTTATTTAACAATTTATATCAATGTAAATGGTACTAAAATAAAAATTTTTTAACATTTTTATTAGTTATTTTTATTTTATATACATATATATAAAAATTAGTATTTTTATTTTTATAAATTTATCCATTTCTTATAGTTTATCCGTACCAACTGTTTTATCATTTAATTTAATCAACATCAAAGAATCAATTATAATATTTTATTAAAATAAATAAAAGCAAAGTTTTGCATTTATTAGAAATAAAGTAAAGTGATATGTAAATTTTTCTAATTTCTTTTAGTTTGGTAAATTTACTTTTAAAAGTTGCACTTTTAAAACAATTCTAGACATATAGTAATGTATGTTTATATAAAAGATATTAAAATCTTTTTTTTTTATTAATGTTTATATAATTTTGTTGTAACTGTAGGCAATCTTTAATTGTTTATTTTATTTTTTTTCTTTTTGTTTAACATTATAGTAGTTGTTTTTTTTATGATATATCTTTTTTTATATATTTATTTAACTGATTTTTAAATTTAGGATTTTTAAAAATGGCTGATAAGCCATTGTCTAAAACTTCAAATAATGCAATTAAGATGAAACCACGTGTTGGTTTATCAAGTGGTGTTGCTATTATTATTGGAATAATAGTTGGATCAGGGATTTTTGTATCTCCTAAAGGAGTCTTAGTAGATTCTGGTTCTGTTGGGCTTTCTCTTTTAATTTGGTTATTATGTGGTGGTTATGCAACATTAGGTGCATTATGTTATGTAGAGTTAGGTACAACAATACCAAAATCTGGTGGTGATTATATATATATTTATGAATCATTTGGTGAAACGTTAGCATTTCTTTTTTTATGGATTAATTTAATTATTGTTATACCAACTTCAAATGCCGTTATGGCTTTAACATTTTCTAATTATATTCTTAAACCACTTTTTCCATATTGTGATGTACCAGAAAATGCAATAAAATTACTTGCAGTTGTGGCAACATTACTACTTACATTTATAAATTGTTATAATGTTAAATATGCTACAAAAACTCAAAATGTTTTTACAGTTGGTAAAGTTTTAGCACTCCTAATGATTATTTGTTCTGGAGTTGTTTATTTGTTACTTGGAAATTATGAAAATTTTGAATTTCCATCAATATTTGAGGGATCAAAGACAGATGCTCCACATATTGCTTTGGCATTTTATTCAGGAGTTTTTTCATTTAGTGGATTTAATTATTTAAATTTTATGACAGAAGAATTAAAAGAACCAATAAAAAATTTACCAAGGGCAATTTTTTTATCAATGCCTCTTGTAACAATTATATATTTCCTTGTAAACATTAGCTATTTTGCTGTTTTAACACCAGATGAACTTTTAGATTCTAATGCTGTTGCTGTTACTTTTGCTTCTAGAATAATGGGACCAGTACAACATATAATTCCACTATTTGTTGCTATTTCATGTATTGGTGGTTTAAATGGTATTATTTTAACATCATCAAGAATGTTTTTTGTTGGAGCAAGAAATGGACAATTACCAGAGTTACTTTCAATGGTTAATATCAAATATTTAACTCCAATGCCAGCATTAATTATACTAGGATTATTTTCTGCTGGAATGTGTATGACTTCTGATATATATGCATTAATAAATTATGTCTCATTTGCTGAAACATCAGTTGTATATATTGCAATAGCAGGATTAGTTAAATTAAGAATTTGTAAACCAGATTTAGAAAGACCTATAAAAGTAAGTAATAAAATAAATTATTTTTTTTCTACTAAATATTTATTTAAAAAATTATATTCTTTTTTTTTAGTATAATATTTTAATTCCTATAATCTTTTTAATTATTTGTACATTAATACTTGTCTTACCATTCTTCCTTCAACCTAAAGAACTTTTGATTGGATTAGCAATTATTCTTTCTGGCTTACCTGTCTACTACATTTTTGTTGCATGGAAAAAAAAACCAAATTTTATAATAAAACCTTGGAGTAAGTTTATTTTATATAAATCTTTTTTTTTTTATAATTATTTACATTTAAAGTTTATTGTACTCAATTAATTCAAAAGGTATTATATTGTATTCCTGAGGAAGAAGATCACATAGAGTAAAAATGAAATATATAATATTATTGATAGAGATGATTATATAATAATGGTACTTAAAAAATATTTACCAAAATCAATTGTTATACTTCCTCTTTTCTTGTAAATAATATTATAAGACTTTTTAAAAAGTGATTATCTCATTTTTTAAAAGAACTGTTATTATTTTGTTACAATTTAATTTGTTGTTAATTATCCAATTTATTACTATTTCTTTTTTGATATAATATAATTTATTAATTCAAAATGTGTGGAAATAAAATGTTAGATATTTTTGAGTCAGAAGAAGTAGATGATGAAGAAATATTAAAAGGAAAAGAATTAGTTATGGTATTTTTTGTGGCATTTATTTTGTTTTTATTATTGACAATATCATATGAAATGGTAATGCCTGTAATCAACAATCCAAATTATCCATTTTATAACTATGTTCCAGATTATACATTTACCGTATCAACTACATCCTCAAAAACATTTACATCATTTAATTAATAAGTAAATAATATCTTTAATTTTTTTTTTTTCATCTATTTATAGTTTTTAAAATTTTCTTAACTAATACATTTTCAGTTATATAAATAAAAAATTAGTATAATATTCATTGTTAATGGCAAATGAAATAGATAAAAAAAAAAATTAATGAGTATTAAAAACATAATTTTTCATCAAACCATTAGCCAAAGATCCATGCATGAATTAAACCTTATTAATTATATAATATATAAATAAACAAAATATGAAAAATAGTTTTTATGTTATTATGGTGCATATAATATATAACTTTAATATTATTTATATATATATGATAAAAGTTATTAATGACAAGTTATCATATTTTAGTTTAAAAAGATAAAATTATAATATTTTTATTTTCATTGTTTTTTTTTTCTTTTTATAATTAAATACTTTAAAAAATATTTATATAATATGGATGTAATTGTTTTATTAAATAAAAGTGATAATTGTATTGGATACAGTGAAATGTATCCAGATCCATCAAATCATTTATTAGCAATAATTATAATTGCTATATACTATACAATAATATTTATTTTGGGATTGATAGGAAATTTATATATAATTATATTAACATTAAAACATAAATCTCTTCAATCTGTTCAAAATATTTTTATTTTAAATCTAGCTATATCTGATATTTTTCTTTGTCTTATGTCAATTCCAATAACACCATTTGTAAATATTTATAAAGAATGGATATTTGGTTCACCAGCATGCCGTATATCAGGATCTATTCAAGGTATTGGTATTTTTATTTCAACATATAGCTTATGTGCTATTGCTATTGATAGATATTATCGTCTTGTTGAATCACCTAAAACATCATTAACAAAAATACAAGCAATTTTTGCAACATTAACAATATGGATTATTAGTTTTATTATAACTTTTCCATATATATATAATATGAAATTAGTTACATATAATAATATATGTGGATATTTTTGTACTGAAGATTGGGATAATGATAAACATCGTCAAATTTATACAATAATACTTTTTTTTGTTCAAGGTATAATTCCATTTTGTATAATAACTTTATGTTATCAACAAATATTTGCTAAATTACACAAAAGAGCAAATTTTAAAATTTTATCAATTTCTCAACAAGTAAATTTGTTGTCAGTTTTAACTAATACTGTCTGTAATGATGTTTCATTAGATAAAATAAAGGTAAGAAAATTTATTTATAAAAAATGATATATAATTATTTTTTTTATCTTAAATTAATATTAATAAATTTAAAAAAAAATATAATATTATAGATTAATAAATTAATAGAAAAAAAGAAGAGAATTGAAATACAAAAAAAGAAGATAACAATTATTCTTATATTAATGGTTATGATATTTGCTTGTGCCTCATTACCATTGAATATTGTAAGTATCATAACAGAATTAGATTCTTCAGGTTTATTTATTTTAAATAATGGAACAGATATAACATATATAACAAATATTTGTGCTCATGGAATAGCAATGATTATATGTATAACTAATCCTATTTTATATGCTTTATTAAATCCAGAATTTCGTATTTTAGTTATGAAAAGTTTAAATTGTTATATATCATTATTTAATATTGGTGGAAATTCTATGTATTTTACAACTGAACAACAAGAATATGTCTAATATATATTTTATTTTTAATATTTTACTTTTTTTTTAAAAAATTGTTCTTTATTAAAAAATAGAAAAATAAAATTTTTCATTTACCTATCATTATATTTTTATTTTAATATTTTTATCGTTAATGTCATGAAATAAAAGTATATATCATTAAATAAAATATAATAAAATATCTATAAATATATATAATTATTTTTTTTTTTAAATTTTAAAAATGTTATCTCAATTGTTTATTTATAACATTATGTTCATTCATTAAATGAATCTCTTGACTATTATTAATAGGATCAGATAAATTTAATGTTGATTCAGGACCTAATGCCCATTTTTGAATTCTTGCAGATCCAAATATATGGAAAAATATACCCGTAGTTATTGAAATACCAGCTAAAAGTGCAAAGACAAACATCCATTCCTCATTTGTACCATTTTTTGTCATGAAACCAATTAATGTTGGTGCTAGACTAGATGCTAATTGTGCATAAATTTGTGCATATGCTGAGACAGTTGCTGTATAAGATGGTGCTATAGATACGAGACTTGTATTATAACCAGATACATAAGCTGATTGAAATCCTAATGTTAATATTATTAAAAATAATACAATTATATTACGTTCTTTTGAAAAATATATAACTAAAATAAAAAAGATTGCTGATCCAAATGAAGCAATACTATTAGAAAGTTTTGTTATTAATGAAGCAGAAATTTTTCGTTTTTTAAATCCATCAGCTATATATGCACATAAAAATTTTGTTGACATTTGCACTATAAATGGTATAGAAGACCAAAAACCATTCTAAAATTATTAAATTTTATACAGTAATTAAATATTATAAAAATTATTTTGATAATATTATATAATATAATGACATTATAAATTATATATATTATTTTAAACATACCGATTTTATATCCATTTTAAAAATTGATTGATAATATTGTGGAAGATATGATGTAAATGTAACCATAATAAAACTTTGACAAAATGAGCATAAACATATTGCTAAGACTGCTGGTGATAGGTATAATTTAATCCATGGAATATTTATTGGTTCTGATGTTGATGTAAAACGACTTTTACTATTTTCTCCTTTAATATATGCTAACTCAACAGCTGTTATTGTTTTTGATTTTTTTGGTGTCTCTGAAGCTAATGGTATCCATATAAAAAGAAAAACAATACCAACAATTGCATACATAATAAAACTTAATGGCCAACCACCAAGAAATGAAAATGTACAGAAACGTGCTGTTGCAAACATAGCAATTGATACACCTATCTGATTTCCTGATGTAAAAAGTGCCATTGCTGTAGATTTTTCCTGTATAGGAAACCATTTAGCAACTAATTGAGCAGCAGCTGGTATAACAAAACCTTGTGAAAAACCCATTAAAAAACGTATAGGTATTGATAAATAAAAATGTGGATATAAATATATTTGTATTGGAATAATAATTGTTCCAGTAATACCAATAATAACACCAAGTGTTATTGATAATTTTGCCCCAACATAAGGAATAATTCCTTGAACAATAAATGCTGATAATAATGATCCATAATAAAAACCTGAATGTATCCATGATTGTTCCTCATAACTCCAATTTGTTGTTATTTTAGTAAACCAAAATGATGTATTAATATTTTCTTGAATATTTATTTTTTTATCTATTAATAAATTTATTGTATCATTATTATTTTTTATTGGTATAACAAAACATGCAAATGCCATTGACATAAAATTTCTCATAATACCTTGAACAAGTAATGCCATACATAACATCATAGCTAATTGAAGTCTCACTGAATGAAAACTCCATAGTGCTAAATATAAATTTAAAAAAAAAAATTAAATTATATATATTAATATAAACTTACGAACTTTTACTTTTTCTTTCATTATTATTAAAATAATAATATTATTATTAATATAAAATATTAATAACAAAATAAGTACTTATATTTTACTTTTTATTATAAAATTTATTTCTATAAAAATTTATGACCACCTTATTTCTGTATAAAAATTATCTTGACATCATTTTATAATGATTCTATTATTACTTTGATGAATGAATTTTTTAACACCAAACACTTGATTATCCGACTCGAGAAGAGATTAGAGTAGATAAGAATTTTAAAGAAATGATAAGAAGTGTTTTACAAAAATTATTTTATATACTAAAATATTAAAATTTAAAAAAATTATTTTACTTAATAACTATAATATTATTAAAAAAAAATTAATTAATTAATTAATTTTATCTTTTATGGATTAATTTTAAAATTAAAATAAAGAAAAAAAAAGTATAAAAATTTTTTTCATTAATTTTTATTATTTTATACAATTTAATTTATATGATGATAATAGATTGTTATAATTTTAATTAATATATATGATAAAAAAAAAGTTTCTTAATTTAATTAAATTGTAATTTTTAAAAAAATTATGCATCAAATATTTAAAACTATTTTATATTAAAAAAATCTATTCAAAATACTAATCAGTTAACAAATTTATATTTAAATAAAAAATTTATTTGTAAAAAGAGAAAGATTGAAAAACATTTTATGGTCGTTGATATAAAATGGAGAGATTGATTGAATTTGTAGAAAAATGATATCAAAAAGGATATATGAGTTTTTTTTTTTTTTAAATATTAAATAACATAATTTAATGATTAAAATAAAATTTATATTTTTAACATATATTTTTATATTATTAAAAGATTATTATTATGTTAGTTAGTTATTTAAATAATTTCTAAGTTATTGTCACTTATTACATATTAATTATTTGTATTTTATATATATTACTTAATATTATACTCATAATTTTAGATAATAAATGTAAATAGAAATATAAACTTTATATTAAAATGATAACAAAAGGAATATTTTATTAGAATAAAATAATGATAATTAAATTGTTGATAGTTTTTCATATAATATTTTTATAAATATTATTTTCTATATATATAAAGTGACATTATGTCATAAAAGTATTTTATAAATTTCTTATCATACAGAAAATTTTTCATCTGCAGAAATTTTTTTTTTTTTTTTTATTTTATATGTAAAGTCAACTATACTTTTATAAAATAATTTTTAGTTCTTATCTGTTATAATAGCTTTTTAAATTTATTATATATTTATAATAAATAATCATGTTTCTTAATAATATAATTATTTTTAATACGGTTATAATGGTATAAAGATTATACTTTAAAGTAATGTTTACTATTCAAAAATTTTTATTGTATTTGAATTACTACTTAAAAGTGAAATGAAATATACGTTCATTATTATGATAAGAATAAAATAATTTTAAGGTAAAATAATTTTAAATAACGATTAAATAAAATATGATGAAAAAAAATGTAATATAGTATATTTTAAAAAATTATTTATTATTTTTCTAACAAAAATATAATATTAGAAGATGTTTTATTAAAATAACAAATTTATTATGCACTTTTATTTAAATATATCTAATAATCTTTTTATAGTAAAGTAAAACATAAATATTTTTCTCTTATAGTATGATTTTATTAGTGAAACTACAAATTATCATTTATAAAAATCTTAAATTAAATTCGTTAATGCTATCCTTTAATGATAATAGTATATACTAAGTTTAAAATTTTAATACTTTATTTATGCTTTAAAATAATAATAGTTTCTTATACAATTCATTTATTATATCTTTATATATTTAAAATATAATAATTATATTAATATTTTTATATAATATATCTACAAGTAACTGTATAATATATATAAAAGTTTTATTTTAATACAAAAATTATAATTATTAAAATTTTATAATATTATTTTGTTAAATAATATGTCCAATAACAAATGTTAAATATTAAAAAAACTAATGGAAATATGATGAATGACATTTTATCAAGAAATGTTCCTTTTTTGTAAAAAGGACTTTGCTCTGAACGTGCTGACATACTCTGTCTTCGGGATTTCATTGAATAATTATTTCTACTAAAAATAGAACTAATTCTTCTTCTTGATTGTCCTTTTTTATCAGGATATGAATTAGTATCTGCAAAAAATGAGAGTTCCTCCTCAAGATTTTTCTTTAAAAAAAATTAATAGAAAAAAAAAAGAAGATGAAAAGTGTACTTACGTCATTTATTTCCTGCCTTTCAAGTAAACTGTTTGTTGGTGAATCCTCCATTAAACATGCCATTTCTATTAAAGATGAAATAGGTTTTTTGGTTCGATAAAATTTTAAAAGTGCTTTTTTATCCTAAATTATATATAATAATAAAAAATAATTCTTTTTTTTTTGTTAATTAAATATACCTGATAAGCAACATATGCTAATTCTAGAAGAGATGCAAATATAAATGCAACACATGTAAACATCCAAATATCAATTGCCTATTAAATAATTTTTTTAAATGTTAAAAAAAAAAAAAATTTACTTTGATATATGATACAGGAGGTAGAGATGATATTATATTGCCAAATTGAAATGTTAAAGCCATTAACGAATTTACACCAAGAACTATTCGAGCGGGTAATGCTTTTAAGTCAATTAAAAATGCAATCCATGAAATAAATACACTAATATATGTTGGAAGATACATCTGAAGAATATAAAAACCATATTTTCTTTTAAAAGTTACTTCAGCTGTTAATCTATACCATTCACCGGCTTTGTAATACTCAACATGACGGATAGTTGTGTAATTTGTTATTTCAAAATCATTAGCTGATATTGAAGAACTATCTGGAAGTGTTATTGGATTATTTAACCAATCAACTTTAACTGTTGCTGTATTGTAAGAGTAACTTTCAAAAACAAAATAACATTTTTGATGATCCATCTAAATATTTTATTATACTCAATTTATTACTTTTTTTTTAAATATTTTAAAAACTTACAGGAAAATCTGATAAATCCATATCACATGGTCCTTCTACACGTACTCTATAATTTAACCAAACAGTTCCATTTGACATTAACATCAGAAGAACATTTGCCTTTGGACTTGAATGAATAGAAACAGACTTTGTATTAACTAGGCATACATTTGGTAACCATAACCTCTAATTGAAAATCATATAAAATTTTTTATTTATTTAAAAAAAATTACCTTTTCAAAAGTATCATCAAATGATAAGTTACTTCTACATTTATCAAATTTATCAAAAGCCAATCTATGGTCATACCAAATAGCACTGAAATAAATATCTGCCGAAAAACTATTACTCAAAACTGATAAACTCATGACATCTTGTATTGTCATTTCAACTTTGACATCTACAGGTTTATCTACATTAGGCATTCTACTTCTTGAATAATTTGTCATTATCAAATTAATAATATTTTCTGGTGTTAAATTTGGTTTGGTACAATTAGAATATATTGTTGAGGGAAAGTAAATAATAATAAATATAAACAAAATTAATTTTTGCCATATTATAAAATAGTTTAACAACATTGTATTTAATATTTAATATCATTTAACATTTTTTTTTTATTAAATTTAAAAAACCTAAAATAAACTTTAAATAATATAATTATAAATATAAATATATATTTTAACTTTTTTTTATATATATATAAAATATATAATTTAAAAGAACTAATCTTAAAATTTTCATAAGAATGTTTTTATATAAAACATTTTTAACCCTCAAAACTTTTTATTATAAAGTATATGTTAAAAGGAAATTAAGTTTAAATCGTAAATATTTATTTATAAATTGAGCATATTTTTAAATATAATTGTAACTATTTTATTTTTTCTATCGACTATCTAAATTATATATATATATAAAAGAAATAAAAATAGAAGTTAAATTTTTAAACTTTTAAAATTTAAATAATATTATGTATCTAATGATAAATTATTAATAAAAAAAAATAGTTTAATGTTTAAAATAATTTTGATCTAATTTAAAATTAATTTATTACACAGAAAAAAACTATTATTTTTTTTTAATAATTTTATTTTTAAAAATTTTTTTTGTTGTAATAAGTTGTATTAGTAGAAATATTTTATTAAAACTAAATTTAACCATTTCTAATTATAGATACTTTTGTAATATGAATATAAAAAATTATTCTTGTTATATATGATTATTTTGACATAAAAAAAAATATGATAAATATTAAAATTGAGATGTTTTTTTTTTGCTTTATCATAAATTAAAAAATATATTAATAATTAATTAAAAATTTTTATAAAATATAATTATATTTTACTAAATTACTCTTTAAAATTAGTAATAATAAATATGATAAATATCCTTGTTTAGTATTCTTGACTTACTAATATAATAAAATTCTTATTGATTTTTCAAATTAGTTTTTTAAAAAAATAATATTAGAAAATATTTAGGAAAAAAAAAAAATTTTTTTTGTCAACTATTATGAATATGCATAAAAAAAATGGTGTGTAAGTAATGAAAATAAATTATAGTTTTTATTGAAAAGATATTCTCTTTAATTGCTTTCTATGCTTATAAATTGCTTTTTAATTATGTTTTTTTTTACTTTTTACTTATTGATTAAAAATTTTTTAAATTTTAAACGAGGGTAGCAAATGTCAAAATCAAATTAAAGTAAAAACTTTTAATTTTATCTAGTAATTTTTATAAATACTTTTGTATGTTAAACTTTGATGTTATATTTGTGTAAAAAAAAAATATTTTTTTCTACTAAATTCATTATTTTTAATGAACAAACTTTAAAATGTGGTGAAAGAAGTTAGGCAATAATTAAAGTAAATTTATTTTTATTTTCGAATAATATTTATGATATAAATTTACTTAATTTTTTTAATTACTATTTTTATAACATTTCTGATGGTAGTCAAAAGATTTTATTATGATATGTTATCCAAATTTTTAAAGAAAAAATAGTATAAAATAACACAATAAATGACAGTAGTTTTAAAAAAAAAGTTTAAAATTTCATTTTATTTTATTTTAAAAACAACATTATTTGGTAATACACAGTATTAAATTTTATATAACAATCATATGTGCTAAAAAAAATATAAAATTTAGCATAAAAATAAAAATAAATGTATGATTTATGAAATTTATCTATGTTATACTATTGGTTTCTTTGTTCTAATTCTGTACTCTAAAATAGTCTTTGTTTAAAAGCTTACTAAAATAAAATATATATTATAGTATAATCTATAAAGTTACAAGTTATATGATAATCATTAAAGAAACAATTTTTTCTAACAAAACCAAAATTTGTTCCTTCAATGAATAGTAATAAATTATCTACTGGTGTGTATAGATCCAGTTGTTATATTCAATTTTCATTTCTAAGTTTTCTTGTAAAAAAAATATAATATTGTTTGTAAATTTTAAATTATTTACAAAATTTTCCATTGTATAAATGTTTAATGATCACTTACAAATATTTTTTCAATAAACAAATTAAAAGAAATTTACTTTTAATAAAAAAAAAATAAATTATAAAATATATTATAAAATTAAACTTTCCAATGAATGACTCTTTTGTCAACAATGGAACATTCCTTTTTAAATTTAATTGGAACATTCTCTGACCGTATAACAGCAATATCATAATTTTTTAAAGCTACCAAATACAATTTTTCATTATCTTTATTTACAAATAAAGCTATAATAAAGAATATTTCATCTGTTTCATATTTCTTTCCATTTTCTGCCTCTTTTATAAGTTCACAAAGAAGTCCATGGTCATTTTCATTGGATGAAACACTGTTAGCAATCTTTTTTTCATACAAATCAACAACACGTGAATCCTAAAAACAATTTAATAATATACTAAAAATAAATCTTAAGCTTACAATAAAAGTATCTGAAGTTTGCCAAGTATCTTCTTCCTCAGGAAAACCTTTCCAACGAATTCTATATTCTTTGATACCATCGTCTCTAATACGGTGATCGACAATTCCTTCAATGTCAAAAACCACTTCTACTAACTTTTTAACTTTACCTTTACTACCATCAATTTCTTCTGATAACTCTTCAGTACTAGTATCTTGTTGACTATATGACTCCTTTAATAATGGAGTATTATTAATTTTAGTTATATTATTCTTTGGTGTTTCTATCTCAGGAACAATCTCATTTCCTATATATAACATTTATAATGGAAAAAAAAACATACCTTCGATAGACTTAGATAATCGGGAACTAGTGCGTCTTTTAACAGACATACCACTGAGTCTACATTGTCTTAAACTTCTTCTTCTAACTTCGGAAGAATTATTTATTAAATCAGATTTTTTTTCACCAGACTCAATAGGTTCAAAATCTAAATTAGAACTTTTTCTGTCTGTTTTAACAGCAAAATTAATTTTTCTTTTCTTTTTAGAAGGTGACATCTTCACTTCATTATCATTGTTATCTTTCCTTTTAGAATCCAAACTCTTTCTAACAAAATTCTTTTCAAATTTTTTGATCAATGAAGGACCCTAAAATGTGTTAATTTAAAAATTCTCCAGTCAACAAACTTACAATATTACAACTAGGTTCCCATGTTGTTTCAACATACCCCAACCATTTTACCTCGTAAAATGTAGTACCATTCATTTTTTTCTTATCAAGAATTTTTTCAACATCATACTCAACACTAGAATCATCTGAGTTATCTTTTGATTTTTTCATCATTATACCTGAAAATTGACAAAATCTTACTTTAACATTAAAATTAATGAACAATGAAAAAAATATATTAACGAGTTCTGGTAAAATTTTATAAAAAAAATACTAACGTCAATGAGGATAAAAAAAATTAGTATAATAATAATAAAACAATAATAAGAAAAATATTTTTCATAAAATTTATCCTTTGTTTTTTTTTTTATTATATTCAATTTTAATAAAATTAATTTTATTTAAGGCAACTAAAAATAGCATATATTTAAATTCATCTCATTTAAAATTTATGAAAATGATACCTTCAATATAAAGTGGTAAAAAAATTACAAAGAAAATTATACTAATAATAAATGACAAAAATCATAAATAACCACTATAAATATGTACAGGTTAAAAAGTTTAATCATAGATATAAAAAAAAAACGATCAAATGTTATATTTTCTAAAGTGTGTGTGTAGAAGAAAAATTTTACAAAAAAAACCGCCAATAAAAAGTAATATTGGTTATACTACAAGATAATGTCAAAAGTAACAATGTAACATTTGAACTATACTACAATAAATTACTTATTCCCAATATTTAGAGAAATTTTTTAAAAAAAAACCAAATACTACATAAATAAGATATTAAAATTATAGTAAATCAAAAAAAAATTTGAATAGGGTTTATCAAGAAAGTATACCTTTATATCTAAGCAGTTAGGGATCAAAAAACGCGTGAAAAACTTTTGTAGTAACTTGCTAATAGTTGTTTCTCAGCAATTTTGGTTCAACCAAAACAATGATTTTAACGAAAAAATGTGTATTGACGATATTTATTATTACATTTTTAAAATTTTATTTTTTTTACATTATACTGTATATTATAAATTTTTTAGTAAGACTCTTATCTTTGTTTATATTGTTGTATTTATGTTTTACATCAAGATTGATATAAATAAATATTGTAGTTGCAACTTTAAAATTGCAAAAATATTTTTTTATAACATTAAAAATATATAAAAATTATTTTATTTTAAAGCAAAATCTGCTAAGTAACATATTAAAGTCTACCATATAGTATATTATTATTCTAAAAAGGCAAAAAAAAATATCAATAAATATCAAGATTTATCTAAAAATTTGTAATTATTTTTTTAGAGAATGATAATATGTATTCTAAATTAAAAATGCATTTTATAACAACATTACACAAACAAAGATTTATAATAGTTTAAATCTTTTCCAATCAAAGAAAAAACTTGAATTTATGCAAAACAAGTAGTACTTTTCCAAATATTGTTTCTTATTTTTCATTTGTTTATTAATTCTCACAATTTTTTCTATCACAATGTTTGTTTATTAAATAATCAATTTGTAATTGATTTTAAAACGTCAAGAAATGTTTATTAAAATAATTGATAAATATTATCAAACTATTGTATTGTATTTTTTTTAAAAATAAATGTAACTACAAACTTGAATTGCATATAAATAGTTTAATTACTTATATATTTACACATAAAATTTTATTATTTAAGTCATACGCCCGTCAATATATTATCAATACTAAATTATTTCATTCAACCATGTTGTAACGTATACACCAAAATTTCTTAAACACATATTGCTCTGATTTTTTATTTTTCACCTAGTCATCATTAAATAAAAAATAATATTCTCGCAACGACTTGTTAAATAACAATTTTCCAAGGAATATATTTCATGTAAAAGAAAATAGTGTTTACGTGTTATTAACTAGTATAAAATTAAAGGTTAACATTTATTTGTTGTTTAATTTACTATTTTTCTTTCAAATTTATAATAATCAACTAATTATACTTATTTATTTTTAGTAAAAATGTCAATTCAGTGGACTATTGTTGCCGGTATCCTTTATACAGAAATTGCTTTTGTCATACTTCTTGTTTTACCGTGGATACGACCAACAATGTATGTTATAACAAAGTTATTATCCTATTAAATATTTAAAATTAATCATTTAGATGGAAAAAATTTTTTAACTCACGTTTTGTTACGGCCATTTCACATAAATCGACAATAGCATCTTATTCAACAATTTTCGTCCTAACTCTCCTCTTCTTGGATGCTGCACGTGAATGCGCCAAATATTCAAATACAGCTATTGTCGAGAATACTCTTATAAAGGGTGCTGCAGATGTTGACACAGCTCTTCATATGCGACTTTTTAGATCACAAAGAAATCTTTATATCTCCGGTTTTGCTTTACTTTTATTCTTAGTTATTAATAGAATTATTGGATTATTAGTTAGATCAGCTCAACTTCAAGCTAGTGCTGAAGCAGCTATGAAACAAGCTGAAAGTGCTACAAAAACAGCCAAAACATTAATGGAAAGTGGAGATAGTAATGAAAGTGCTACTAAGATTTTGGAATTAGAAGAACAATTGGAAAAAGTTAAAAAAGATAGAGATGCTATGAAGGAACAGGCTGAAAATCTTTCAAAAGAATATGAAAGAGTTTCTGATCTCCTTTCAAAAGCTGAAAATAAAGAAGTTGATAAGAAAAATGATTAAATTTCTTTATTTACTATCTATTCAAAATACTAAATGTATAGATTACCTTATTTTTTTATCACTAATTGTTGAATGAATTAATATCGAGATATGATTACTTTGTAATTATGCTGGTATTTTTTTTTAAATTAATATAATTTAACTATACAGGAGAGTTGTTTATTTTACCAGATAAAACAATGTGACATTATCTAAAAAAATATCCAAGAACCCTATGGAAGTCGGATGTTTTTGATAACTTGGTTTTTTTTAACAATTGTTATTTTTTCCGTTATATTTTGATTAATTAAAATAGTAAGTACCATAAAATGTTTGTTTTTACTAAATACTTCATCTTTAATTTTTTCGTTTACAAATATATTATACTTCAAATTAAAAATAAAAAAAAAAAATACAGATATAGTATTGCCAAAACTTTATTTTTTTTTTGTTTTTTTTTTGACAATAAACACGTAATTAAAATACACAAATTAATAATAAGAAAATCCAAAGACTTGGAGTTGGGAGTTAAAGTATAAAAAAAAATTTACATATAATACAAATCTAATACAGTTTTATTATAAGTTTTTTTTTTCAGTTTTGGCAGTCTATTTTTATGTTTGTCATTGAAAAATTAATTGATTCACTACATACATACTAATATAAGATAAAAAAAATCTTGCATTCATAAAGCAACATATTAATATTGGAAAAGTAATTGAATTAAATCAAAAGAAAAATTAAAAAATATTTTTTTTGTGCTTTTTAAAGGCTTTTTCTTTTTTTTTAAGGTTACTCCACGTCTTGTTTAAAAATTTTCATTTTTTTAAAAAAAATATATATATACATGGTACGTTTGAATGAAGAAATAGTCAAGATATTTGTAAGTACCTGCTTAGCAAGTTACTTTTTGAAAGACTATTTTTTTCCTTAAAGTTTACTCTCTCTTATCTTCTTCCATTTTTTTTTCCTTTTGTTTTAATTGAAGATATTTTATTACCATTATCACCAAAAGCAATATCTATTACATTGTTAGCATCAATGAGACTCTTTAATTTTTCTACACCCGTAACATTTTCAGAGAATAATGCATGCATAAGAAGATTTTTTTGAGCCTGCTTAGCCCGAACAGCCTTTTTATGTTCCTCTTTTTTTGCTTTTTCTAACATTCTTTGTTTTGTAGCAAGTTGTCTCATTGACATTTTTGTTTGATTTTTAACATCATTATCTTTTGTTTCATTTCCTGAACCAGAAGTTTTTGGTGTTGATATTCCAGAGACTGTTGAAAGGCAATCATCCATATCATTTAACTCATATTCTGGAATTAATTCAGGTGTTGAACGTCCTGATTTTCCTTGATTAATCAAAACCCAGTCAACGTCTTCTCCAAAATTAGAAGATGATGAGGAACGTGAGATGGATATTGGATTTTGTTGTGATGTTATAATACCATCCATTGATTCATCTGAATAGTTACTATCCTAAAATATATTATATATTATTTATATTATTATATTATTTTATAACATACCATATCATTATTGCTATTATCACCAAAAAGATATCCATAAATATTATTCATCATTTCTTTTATTTTATCAAAAAAAAAATATAGTTAAAATTAGAAGTATTATTTATAAAATAATTAATAATCTAATAATTGAAACTGTCTAATTTATTTTATGTATAATAAAATAATATGTAATTTGCCTTTTAACAGTTAAAAGTAGAACCTATAAAAAGAATAAAAATTAATAACTGTGAACAATAACAACTAATTGAAGTTGTATGGACGGAAATAAAATTTAAAAAGAAAAGGAAAAATGAGTGAACGTTAAATAGGTGGAGATAATAAGAAAGTTGGTTTCATTTGTTTGCTCTCCTGTAAAAATGTGGCGTCTTACTGCCTAGACAACATTTGATATATGGTCATATATACAAACTCTTCAACTCACATTTTTATAATATAATAGTGTAATAAATATTATTGAGGATGTTTTAAAAATTATGTTTATATATAATGTAAAAAAACATTAAAATATTTTCATAAGTTAACTTAAAAATATTTATAAAATTTAATTGACACATTTTTATAAATTAAAAATAATTTGGAAATAATAATATATTATTATTAAGTTATCTTAAAAAAAAAATAAAATTGGCAATTAGTCAAATTAAAAACCCGTCTTTACTCTATAATATTTTGCCAATGTACAAAGGGCAAAAAAAGATTAAGTTTAATGAACACATCAAATTTAAAGATCAAAGTGAAATGTTTTAAAAAATAACAACGTATTTTAAAATAATATTTAAAGACACTTGTTCTATGAAATTCACCTAACTAGCCTGTAATGTAGATATCTCGTTAAATTGACGCAACGAAAAAATCATATGATCTGAAGATATAAAATAAATTATATATAAAATTTTCTTAAAAAAAAATCTTAATTTTATTGAATCTATGTGAATTTTATAATAAGTATTCTCATAGAAAAAAAAAACCTACGTTCATTTTTTATCTGTATTATATGCGCTCAACTACAAATAATATTTTTTTTCTTTTATCATAATATAAAAAACCTTAAATAGATAATAAAAGATAACTTATGATTTCATTATTATAATAATAATAATAATGAAAAAAAAAATATATATATATAATGAAATAGTTAAGTTACAACATTTAAAATATTCTTAAATTAATCTTAAAAAATAAAATTAAATTTTGTTTAAGATATTAAAACAAAAAAAAACAAAATTTACTTTAAATAAACAAAAATTTAATTTTATGCTTAACTTTTAAAAAAAAAAATATATAGTTAATAAAAATAAATTTCATGTTAGACATTATAATCTTTTTGGTTATATATTTTATTTATAAACAAAAGGTAAATTTTATTTCATCATAATGACCAATAGATTATATAAATGAAAGTATTACTATTATTTTTTTTATTATATATGTTTACATTTTTCAATAAAATATGTATCAAATGTATGTTATAAAAGATAAAAAAAATTTTTTTTTTTACAAGTGTGAAGAATACACACAAACAATTTAAATGTTTTTTACAAAAAAAAACTTTTGCACAATGATAATATAAATATGCATTGTGTAAACTTCCATAACAGAAAACAAAAAGAAATTATTTCATTTTTTTTTTATATGATGTTTGTTAAATTATCAATTTATAACATATAGTAAAAATGAAAAACTCTTCATATATTTTAAATTATATGTTAACAATAATATTTATATTATTATTTTATAAGTAAATAAAATATATTTTTCTATATAATAAATCAAATGTGGAATTAAATTTAAATGAATATAAATGAGTATTACCTCAACTTATTGACAACAACAAATTGGGTCAAATAGTCTATATGAAATATTTCATTTTAAAATATATAGTGGCTTTTAAACATTCACATAAAAACTTCTCTATAAAATGGGGGTATTGGATTACTGGTACAATAATAAAAGAATACCCCATATATGAAAAATTAGTAATGTTTTGAAGATATAAGTATAGTTTTAACATTATACTTTGTTCTTCTAAGACATTCAAAATCACATTTTATATATAATGGTTGTTTTTGTTAAAATATACAATGTTATGTTTATAACATCATTTATAATTTAAAATATCAATATAGTAAATAAATTAAATAAAACTTAAATTATTGTTTATAAAAAGTTGTGATAAAATCTGTATATAATATTTATTTAAACTCTAACTATTAAAAGAGTTTAAAAAAGACAAACTAAATACTGTTCAAAATTAGATTATATTATTGTAGTATAAATATACATATTTATTATTATTATTTTGATAAAAGATAAACAAGTCTAACAAGAAATAATTGCTAATATCAGAAAACGATTGTCAATATATTAATTTACGATTGTGAAAATTTCAGATAGTTAATGTCATATGATTTTATCATATTTTTATATTGAATCATTCTTTGGACAGTAAATGGACAATTAATTGCTCTGTAATAACAATTAATGGTTTAAACAAGAATCTTTTATTTATGTAGTAGATTCAATTTTTATTAAGAGTCATTGTTATATTTTCATAAAATTGAATACCTCATGTTTTATATTTTAAAATTTAATTTAATTATAATTCTATTATCAAAACAAATATTTATAATATATCAACAAGATTTTTACATTACTTTATTATAAAAATTAAAATATCATAAAGAAATTTTTATTTTTATTACTTAAAGGTGTAAATATATTTAAAGATATCCATATGAAAAATATTTATACTATTTTAAGAGTAAAAAATTATAGCTTACAGATAAATTATTTAGTTGTAAAAATTTTCACGTGATAATTTTAAGTATATAAAAATTGTTATTATCAGTGATAAAATTACAAATTTAAAGGTTAAATAAAAAAATGATGAATATTATAAGTATCATTAAGATGTATTAAGATATTAATGATCAAAAATATATGTATATATTGATGTTTAAAGTAATCTTTGAATTTTCAATATTCAAATAGTATCATTATATTTTAAATAAAAAAAAAGAAATAGTTTTCGTTTAATCTTTTAATATTATCATTATTTAACTAATATATTATAGTTAAAAATATTTTAATTTAAAAGTAAACCAAGTTAAAGATAAAAAAAAATATTATATATATTTTTTGTCTTAAATATTATAAATTAAAATTTATATTTGAAACAAGTATTAAAGTAAAATAAATATTATAGACGTAAATAAAAATGATTTATTCTAATATTAAACTACATTTATAGAATTTCATGAACAAAGAATAAATATGAACATTTATTTAATAAAATATAATGTTAGAAATTTAGTATTATCTTAAGTAAAGTATAATTCTATTGTTTATTTAATATGCCATATTCAGGAAAGACAAATTGAGTAAATATAGACAATATCATGCATATTGTGAACTCAAAAAGTATGATAAAGACAAGTCTAGTTATAGAAATTGAATTATCAATATAAATGAAGGAGGTATTATTATCTTTCAATGTTTTTCAGAATAAAAAGTGGGTCCACCTTTGTAGGTGTGACTAATTATTTTCTATTTGAATCACCAACTACAATAGATTATTATAGAACTTAATTAAATCATGTGATTGAGTATTTGGATATAACATCTGGAACACTAACTTATTTTAAAAGGATCTTTATGTTTTATTATGGATGGCGGGATCTAATTATCTTACATTGGTCATAAGTTCCAAAATCTTTTCATTTATCTTACTTTTACTAACAAAAAGAATATGGGTCACCAAATTACTTATACATGATCAAATTTTTTGTCAAAAAGATATTCATACAAAAAGATAGAAACATTATAATATAATTAAAATAAAATGTTAAAAAAATAAAATTTTTTAACTATAAAATAAAATAAAAAAAATATGAAAAAAAAGAAAAATATATAAACATACATCTGCAACAAACTAGTCAAATTCATTTTGGGGCCAGAAATTTTACTCCCACAATAACAAATACTTAGTATAAATTCGATATTTTTTAAAACATAATCGTTGTTTAAAAAAAATAAATATTCAAAATTTAGAAGATTACTCAATATTTAAAACTTTTGATAAATATTAATATCCAGAACATACTAAAAAGACATATGTTATTATATAATAATGTAAATTTATAAAAATTGAAATAAATATTTATCACTTGAAACAAAAAACATTTCATAATATTTGTAAAATAATATAATATTACTAATAATATTTATCAATAAATTGAGAATCAATTTATATATATCTATAATTTTCAGTATAGTATTGTGTTTTCACTTTTTTTAAAATATTCCCTATTTATAGATAAAAAGTCACATGTCCTTATTTTGTGAAGAATTTTTTTAAGTTAAACAAATTGTTTTATATTGAGGAATGAAATATTATTAGATTTAATAAATAATAATAGTTGTTGTGGATTTAAAAAAAAAATGTCATAAATGACAGTAATTTTGTTGAAGTTAATTAATATCCATTTTAGTTATTAATTACATTTTAAAATAATGTTCATAGACTGCTGAGTTAATTATAGTAAAAGAAAAAAAAATTACAAAGAAAAAAGATAAAACGAAATTTGAACCTAAATCATGCATTAAAATATAATAATTTTTTTTTAATTATTACAAGGACTTTTATATATAATAATTTACCTGACATAAATTATCCAATAATTATTAATGAATGCCATATAATTTCTAAACATAGAAAGTGAATCTAATAAAATTTGAAATAATAGAAAACAAAAATAGATATATATATAAATTAAAATTGTTATTAATTTATAATTAAAGGTGCTTATCATAAAAGTTACTACAATTTAAGGAACAAAGATAAATAAAAAAAAAATATGTATACATTTCTTTCACATGACATTTTCTTTGATTTTCATTTTCACCATTTAACATTCTCTTTAACAATTACAAGTTTTTTTTTATTGAAAGATTTACTAAATACAGGTTAATTGTTTAGAAGAAAAAATAATCACTTAAATGTAAAAGTGGATTTTATTTAAAATTATTGTTATTGAAACGTGATTGGATGCTATTAAAAAAGATAAAATATCAAATATTTTGTTTAAAGTTTTTATATAAACATTTTTAATAAGATACATGTCAACAAGTTTTCTATACATTCTTTTTTACTATTTAATATGAAACTTTACTAGGTCTCAATTATTTAATCATTCTAAGTATACACCGAAAGATAAATTAATCATATTTTTTTTAATTCAACCAGGTGTTGACGTGTCAAATTGCGCAATTAAGTGCTAACAAAGTAAAATAATAATACATATTTACTGTACTACATTTCAATAAAAGAATTTTACTAACAATCTTATGTCATTTTTATATTCTTTTTCATTAACTCATCTTTTTAATTGTCTTGTTGAAAAAAAAATAAACATTTCTTAATATATTCTTTTAAGTGTTAGTATAAAAGTACGCCGAAAATGTTATGATTACTATTGGTTACATAAAATAATTGGTAGTGAAAAAAAAGTTATTTTTTTAATAAAAATGCCATTATAAAATGTCTTGTTATAAAATAGTATTTTCAAAATAAGGCAAAAAAAAAAAAAATAAAAACAATTAATCTTAAAAATATTTTGATAACATTTGAAACTGAGTAATGTTAATGTTAAGAATAAACTCATTTTAATATAATGTTATTTTTTACAATATATAAAATAAATTAAACCACATTTATAATAAGTATTTCTTAAAATTCTTACTAATAATTACTAGTAATAAATTTCAATTCAGATAATTAGTCAACAAGTTAATGTATTTTTTTCTAGTAAAAATACTATATATGTATTTTTATTAATTATATTTTATAAAATTTATCTTTTCAAAGTATTAATGTTAAATTCCAAAAACAATACTATCAAAACTTTAAAATATTTAATAACGGAAGAAATTCAACTTATTATTATCATTAATTAATCATTATAGAAATTATAATTTTTTATCAAGAGCAAAAAAAAGTTTATAAAAGCTTATTATTTTATGAAAAATTGCTAATAAATAATTTAAAATTAGTTTAATTTACCATTATCTAGAATTAATTATATATATATAAATATATAAGTAGCTATTCAATAGTTATTAATTCAAATTATTTAAAAACATTTACAATGATATTTAACTTAACCTTAAAAGTGGTTGTTATAATAATATATTTCCTTAAATTGACAAAAAAAAGAACCAACAAACAATTAATAACACTTAAAATTTTTGAGATGCATATAAAATTATAAAGATAAACTTGATTTTTATTTATCGTAACACATATTCGAAAAAATAAAAACTCATTTTAAATATTATAAATTTTTTTTGAAAATATTTAAAAAATGAAAAAAAAAAAACAAATGACTAAAATAAATTTTATCCTTGTTAAATACTACTAATAGCAAGAATTATTTTTAAAATATAAATGTAAAATAACAGAACTAATAAATAAAAATGTAGAATACATTAAAAAGAATGGAAGAAAAAATTTATGAGTATAAAATAAATGTCCCAAAATATAAAAATTATATATAATATTATAATTAATTTTCTCTTATTTATTGTTAATTTACTTCTTCACATTTTTTTTTTTTGAAATGACTTTGTAATTAAAAATATATTACCAAACACTTTAATTTTAAATTTAATCAAAAATTTTGTGTTAAGTAGAATATAATAGTATTATTGTAAATATAAATCTTAATATTCTATTATTTTTTTTTGTGTATTAAAGCGTAAGTTATATATCAAATAATACTTTTTATACTAGGAAATACTTATATTATCCATTATCGGTGAGTTTTTGCATCATGTTCCGCAACTGTTTGTGATGCCGTAATAAGATGTACAATTGAAATTCCACTTTTAATTGCAGCTATTGGAAAAAGGAGGACGGCAAAAATTTTTAAAATTGATATAGATAAAAATGTTGGACCGCTCCAGAAATTTAAAAGATATAACAGACCAAAGAATGCTTCATTTCCAAGGCACATAAAAAAAAGTGTTGGCTTTGATGTATAATAAAGATTAAGAATTGGATTATCAGATGATTTATGAGAAGTTTTTCCTGTTAAATCTGTGGCATGAAGGTGAAGCCAATGAGAAGCAATATCAATAATAGCTACCATCTGGAAAAAGAATGTCCAAGATGGATAAAAAACAGAAAGACACATTAAAAGAGCCATAAAAGTACATCTGTCCGTCAATTGATCCAACATAGCACCAAATCTTGAAGCTAAAGTTAATAAATTTAT
Organism: Strongyloides ratti; assembly: GCF_001040885.1. NCBI lineage: Eukaryota > Metazoa > Nematoda > Chromadorea > Rhabditida > Strongyloididae > Strongyloides > Strongyloides ratti. The sequence goes on from NC_037308.1 coordinate 9,975,757, forward strand.
AAGTAATAAATTATTATATACTTACATTGATTATAAGTTCTGGCAAGATGACCATCTAAAGCATCTAGAAAACCACTTGTGCCATATAAAAATGCTGTTAAAAATGGATAGGATCTCATTGTCATAAAAGATAAAACTGCCAAAATAATTCTTCCATATCCTAATAAATTTGGATAAAAAAGAAAAACATCCTGTGAAGTTACCATATTTAATCTGGAAAAAATATAATAAATCTTTTTTAATCTAATGTTCAAAAATCTTTAAAAAAAAATTAATTTCTTAGAAAATAAAAATTTTTAATAAAAGTTTTATAAAATATAAAAATGTATTATCACAAGTAAGAAAAAAGACTTATATTATAAGAGAACAAACATCATTTTATTTATTGCATGAAATATTACTATGTATCATTTTGGAAAAATGGTGTCGCGAAGACTTACACAAATTAACTCACTTATGCTAATGGAAAAATTAATTTTTTTTTTCTTTCTAAAAAGAAGTAATATACCTCATTATAAAATTTTCTATGGTTTTTAATATATTTATTTAAGTAAAAGACATCATTTATGAGGGAATTTTTTTATTTTATTTTATAATATATTTTAAATTATAACTAACGTAGATAAACATAATATTATGTTCTTTAAATATTCATTATTGATTTAAATTCATTTGAAACAACCGCAAAAGTTTTTCTTTACTGTATGTTTGTTACTTTAATCCTGATAACACATGATAATACTACAAAATATCTTATAATATACTTTTTTATATTTACATTTCGATAATACCATAGTAATAAAATGCAATCTGATAGTGGTTATACTACTATATATGTCATAATATATTTCAAAAAATTATTGGCATACTTTATATAATAATATTTTATGTTTGATAAATTATATTTTAACAATTGACTTTAAAAATTATTTTCATGTTTTTCTTAGTAATATTTAAATTTTTAAAATTTATTTTTCTTTTTTTTTTATTATATGTTAAATATTGATAAAATGTCTTATTTCAAAGGCATACTAAAGTTAGATAGATATAAAAAATTTCTTTTTCAAAAATTTTAAAATAAACTTTAATAATATTTTTGTTTAACGATTTCTACACTTTTCCAATTGACGTCAGCATACTACATATAAATAATATGTATATATATATATATATTTATTGCCTGATTTTATTCATTGGTATATTTTTATAATATTATAAACAATTTTCTTATTATTTATAAATTATATATTGTCTTTTTTTAGAAAATATGAATACTTCACAACGAACTCCTAATGTATTTGAAACAATTTCAAATGCTTTTAATACTTTAGATAGAAAACTTGAAAAAGAGGTTAAAGATCATCTTAAGAAAGTATATGGAACATTAGCAATTTCTATGTTTACAGCAGCAGCTGGAGCAGCTTTTAATATATACTTTGAATTATACAATTTACAATTTATATTTGCACTTATATCTTTTGGAACTCTTATTGCTATCCCATCAATTCCAGCTACATTAGAAAATGAAAATAAAAGATTTGGATATTTTATGGCTTTTACTTTTTCTTCAGGATTCTCACTTGGTCCAATAATTGCTTATTATGCTTCTATCAATGCTAGTATTATAGTTAATGCTTACCTGGTTACATTGATTGTCTTTTCTAGTTTTACATTAGCAGCTTTATATGCTGAAAATACCAAATATCTTCATCTTGGAGGAACTTTAGTTTCAGCATCATTTGCTTTACTAATTACCACACTCTTTTTTAGATCTACATTTTTAAGTGGTGCTATTATTTGGGGAGGATTATTGATTAACTGTGGATTTATTTTATATGATACTCAATTAATTTGTGAAAAAAGACGTATGGGAAATAATGATTACATCTGGCATTCGGTAGAACTTTTTATTGACTTTGTAAATGTATTTAGATACATAGTAAGAATACTTGGAGAAAAAGAAAAAAGAAATGATAGAAGACGTGGAGATTAATAAAGAAAAAAAAAAGAAAAATGATATTATTTTTAAAGTACATTATGTAAAAATTTTATTTTATGTTTCTTTGAATGATATATAAATTTTTTTTTTACATATTTAATTATAGTTTCTTATTAAACGATATGATAATAAATTTTTAAAATTTTGACTACAAAGGTTGCTGTATTCCAATTAAAATTTTTATATATTATATTTTTTTAACATTATTTAAGATGTTACTTACAATTATTGTAATTATATATAATTTACGTCCAATTGTACCTGCTTCTTTTTTGTCACTTTCAATAATTCCATATGTAACATGTTCATTATTATTACATGCTTCTGGTATAATTTTACCAAAAAGACAGATTGAAAATATAGATAATAAGATGTTTTCAACATATATGAAAATTTGTCTTTTTGTATTTGAAAATTGTTCAAATGTCAAGGTAACAAAGAATTTCTTATTGTTAATTTTTAAGAAAAAAAAAAATAACATTTTTATTTTTATAGATATATGTATATGGTGATTATGATGAAATAATAAAAAAAGAAGAAAAAGCAATTGTTCTTTCTAATCATCAATCCTCTGCAGACTGGGTTGTTTTTAGCATTCTTTCTAATCGTCAAAATACAGATTATGGTCTTCGATTTATTGTAAAAGCATCACTTCAATATGTTCCACTTTTTGCTTGGTATGTTTATCAAAGAGGTTTTGTTTTTGTAAGAAGATTTGGTTCATTTGTTTTGGATCCTGTTGAGAGGCAACTTAATTATCTTTCAACTTTAGGATCACCTTATTGGCTTTGTATATTTCCAGAAGGAACAAGATTTAATGCTAAAAGTTTTACCTCTATAGATAAAACACATGACTGGTGTATTCAACAAGGTATTCGTGCATTTATGAATGTTGGAAGACCATACTCAAAAGCATTTACACTTTCTTTTAATAATCTTAATCAACATATAGATGCAGTTTATGATATTACAATTGGTTATAATAGTACTGATAAAATGCCTATAAGAGGTGAACCATTAAATATGTTTGATTTATGCCTTAAAGCAGCAGAAAATAAGTCAATACATATTTATATCAAAAAACATCATCCTGATAGTATACCAAGAAGTATGTCTGGTCATAAAGTATTTATGATAAAAAGTTTTGAAGAAAAAGAATTGTTGATGGAAAAATTTTATGAAACGGGAAATTTCTCTGATCAATCTGGGAAATTATTAGAAACAATATCTCTTTTGGAAACACTACCATGTGTAGTATTATATACACTACCAATAATTGCATCTTTTTATTCTTCTAATGTTAGAAAATGTTATTTAACATCATTAGCTTTATCCCCATTTTTAATTTTATGGACACGTTTATATAGAAAATTATAAAGCAGGTCAATAAAAATATTTATTTTTAGATTTTGTTGTTTACATATAAAATTATAAATAAAAAAAACCAATGGTAAATTTATTTTCTTGCTGTTATTTGTTTTAATAATTTAATAATATGCTTACAATTTTCAGCATCATCAGGTACTATTGAAAATAAGAAATCATACTTTTCTCTATCTGTAAGATGTAAAAACCATTCTACATAATCTTTGTACCCCATTTTTTTTATTAAATGTGGTAATTTAATATTTTCAGCTTTGTTAATCAAAAAATGTATGTGAATCCATAATGGTAAAGATAATGGTATATTAACAGTTGAATTTTCTTTTTCATTTGCAAAACTTTTAAGATATTCAGTAATTTGTTGGTAATCACTTAATAATACAGAAGCTTTACAATTTAATGGATTTAATCCTTTATCACAAAGTGATACTAAATCAGCAGCAAATCTTTGATAGGTTGAATTTTTAATCGGTTTAATAAGAGTAAAATTTAAAAGCATATTTTCAATAACATAATCTATAAATTTTGAAAGAATTGTATTATTTTCTACTAATTCTTTTAATTCAGAAACATGTGTTTTAAAAACTTTTAGATGATCTCTCATTTCTCTTATATATCCACTACATGATGAATTTTTTAATAATTTATTCATGTCTTCCTCATGCATTGAAGCAATGACTAAAGACAATAATTCTTTTATATTTAATGAAATTGATGCAAGTGATTGATCAACTAATTGTGTTAATGGTTGTGCAATTGATCTCCATTCTTCTGCTATCAAATGTGCTACATGAATCATCTCATAATTTTTTTGTTGAATTTTGTTTACTCTTCCTGTTAAATGTAAATAATCAGATTCCATATTAAGATTATTTTCAATTTTAATAGCAATATATTTAACAGCTTTTGATATATTAGATTCAACATCTTTTTGTAATGTATGATCCCAATCAACTGAAGAAAATTCTAATTTAATTTCAAATGTTAATTTTTCAGCAATTGATTCGTATTGTAAATCTTCTTCATTAAATATTTCATCGATTTTTTCATATAATATTGCTAATGATTGACTTAATATAGAAGCTTTAATTGGAATTAATGCATCTTTAATAGCTTTAACATGATTTTCATTATGTGTTGAAATAGTTTTTGATAATGTTTGAACAACTCTCATTGAATTTTTAGTATTAATCGTAATACGATTTTTAATAATCGTAGCTATTTTTTTTGACATTATTATTATATATTCACTTCCAAGTAAATCAAATTGTTCTAGTACTGTATTTAATTTTGTACTAAGTGTTGGTAATAATTTACTTAATTTTTCATTATTTCCTGAATTTATTGAAACATTTAAAAATAAAGAATCTAATTGTTTTGATGTTTCATCATAAATTTTTGCCAATTCTTCTTTACTACAATGAAGATAGTCTAGAGCTTTTAAACATGATGTAACTTTTGATGCATTAATAGTATCAAGACCTTCCATTAACTCATTAACAACTTTACTTCTAACATTTCTTGTTATTTCAGGCATTTTATAAAGAAATCCCTCATTCATCCATTTAACTTTAGACATTTCTGGATTTTCTGAACTAATAGCATTTAATTTACATACAATTTCAGCTTTTATTAAAATATCATTTTCCTTAATGACATCATCAATAAGTTTTTTACACAATAAACCATTATTTAAAATTCTTCTTAATTTCATAGCATTCTCATAAATAATAACATCTTCTTGAATTTTTTTTCTACGATTTTCAATTTTACTATATAAATTTAATGTTTCATTATAAATTCTTGACATTGATTGATGATATTCTTCCTGAACTTCATCTAACACTTCAATAGCACTAGCCTGTTCCAATAACATTGGATAATTTTCATCAACCCTTTTTCTTAATTGTTTATTTAAATTTCCTTGCATTAAATCTACTTTTTGTAATAATTTCTCATCTGTCAACTCTGTACATGCACCAACATTTTGCAAGTATTTATTTTCATCAACTCTACCCCATACAAAATCTTCTAATTTACCTGAAAGTTCTTTAGTTGTTGACATTAAACTATAAAATAAAATTAGTATTATAATTAAATTCAAGGCTATTATATTAAGATATCTTAAAAAAAAGGATAAAACCTTTAAAGTAATTTTAATTGTTGCAAAATATTTTAATAATAATAAAACAAGTTATTATGTATAACAGAAATAAAAACAAATTTCTACCTATTAAATTAACTAAACATTTAAAGATACATTATAATGATGTAGCATTTTTAACTATCTCATTCATATCAATTTTATGAAATGAATCAATGTCAACTGGCTTTAATATATCAGTTATAATACCGCGAGCAATTGTCAAATTTCTCATTCCTTCTCTTAAAGTAAATGAAATATTTTTTTCTACTGGTACATGTTTTAGAAATAGTATATGAGCTGTTGTATGTTCTCCAGGCATTACCATATCTTTTGAAATATGAAAACGTCCCACTTGATCCCATGTAGAACAAAATACTGTGTCAGAATAATTTGTTCTTATACCAACTTTTCTACCACCTTCGCTTTCATCTAATAAATAAAGTTCAGCTTTAAGTAAATTTGTTGTTTTTATAGAACCAGGAGTACCAAGCCACATTCCCCTTCGAACGTCATCTGCTTTGACTCCTCTACATAATATGGCACAATGTTCTCCAGCTGAAACTGAAGGAACAGATTTATTAAATACATGAATATCTGAAGCAACAGCTTTAACATCTCTATCTAACCCTATAAGTTGAATTGGATCACCTTTTTTAATTGTTCCTTTTTCTAATGTACCAATTACAACAGTACCTCTTCCTTGAATTTTAACTTTTTGCATTATTGGTAAAAGAAAATTTGAATCTTGTTCTCTTTCAGGATCTGGAATATCATCTAAAGCATTTATGAGATCTTCAACACTTGTTTTATCAGTACCACTCAAAGCAGATAATGCTGATCCTCTAATAACTTTAGCATTATCACCATCAAAACCATTATGTGACAATAGTTCACGTGCCTCCAATTCACATAACTCCAGAATATCATCATCAACCAAATCTGCTTTATTAATAAATACAATAATATTTTTTAAACCAATTTGTTTTGCTAAAATTAGATGTTCCTTTGTCTGAGGCATAATTCCATCTGTTGCAGCAATAACTAAAATAGCAACATCCATCTGAGATGTACCACATATCATATTTTTAATGAAATCTTTATGACCTGGGCAATCAGTATGAGCATATCGACGTTTCTGTGACTCATATCCAACATTAGCAGCATTTATTGTAATTCCTCTTTTTTTTTCTTCTTTACTTTTATCAATTTCTTCAAATTTTAAAAATTTAGCCCCTCCTAAAATATTTATATTTATTTTATTATTATTTTTTTTAAAAAAAATCTACCTTTTTCTGATAAAACTCTTGTAATAGCTGATGTTAATGTTGTTTTTCCATGATCAATATGACCTATTGTGCCAACATTTAAATTACTTTTTTTAAATATATCAGATTTATTTTTTTGAGTAACTGCCAATGATATTAATGAAGTATAAATAGTATTTTTAAATACAATATTTGATATTATTCCATTATTAATTTGAAATGGATTTAAAGATTTTGTAATAAATGTTGACAACATTTTTGATATTTTATAGTGATAAGAAATTGACAAATAAAAAAATCTTCAAATGACGTTTTTGATAGAAAAATATTAAAACTATTTTCGTTATAAGACTCCATAACGTGATCCCAATACTTACATATTGTGCATATTTGTAGTCAAGGTGATACAATACACTAATTTTTTACTTGTCATTGTATATAAAAAGTATTATAGAATTTACATAATTTTTATCTAAATATATTATAATACTTTTATTATAAATATACTGTTTATTTATTATAAATAATATTATTTATAAATTTATTGTTATTTAAAAAAATATATATATATATATAAATTAATATTTATTAAATTTTGTATTTATATCTAGATTTTATATTGAATAAAAAAATATTTTTTTATTATTTGTTTATTAAATTTATATTAAAAGAAACTGATTAGTCACAATTAGTCATTTTCATAGTTATTTTATATTTTTTTTATTTAAAATAGAGTAACATTTTAAATAGTTTTAGTGATGCAAAAATTGGTCCAGAAAGAATAATACACAATTTTGATTATTTAATAATATAGAAAATCTTTATTTTTATAATATTTCTTTTTTTATATTACTTATTTTAATCATCAAAATTTTTCTTATCAAATACTTTGCTTTTTTTTATTTTTAATAAAGATTAAATATGTATATCTTTTACTGTAAAAATTTTATTTTGAAAATTATATAGTTCTTAGTCATTATTGATAGTTATAATAATAATTTAGTAGTTATTTAGAATATCATCATTATTTATAAAATTTATAAATAAAAAAAAAATTTTTTTTTTTTAATTTTTTTATATATGGCATTTCAATATCAGGCAACTGTACAGTACAGATGTGTAGTAAGTTACAAATTTATTTTTAATCCTTTTTTTTTAATATTATTTTTTTTAAAGCTAGTAGGAATAATAGAAGTTGATCATCCTATAGGAGGTTTAACAGAATCTGTTCAGAGAGATGTTGTTAGTAAGTGTATTGAATTAGTTGCTTATGAGGCAAATTTACTTCAAACAAACAATAATTTTTCTAATGATATTAGAGAAAAATATATTGGTATACATAATAATCCACTATTAATGAAAATAGATGTTGATATGAATATTACAAATAATTCATTTACTATTACTCGTGTAAATCCTGGACCAAATGAAAAACCAGGAGTTTCATATAATAATTGGATAGATATTAGTATAGCTTTTAATGGTGATGATGTATGTTAAAAAAATAAAAAAAATAGTTAAATAGAAAAAAAAATAACTTTTATAGGTTTTAAGTGATTTCTTTGCTTATATTGCAAAAAAAAAAGGCCATCGACGATGTTTTGTGTTTCATTGTGAGCATGGGCAACCTCCACAAATGATGAAGGCAATCAGAGATATTTATCACAATTTCCGAGAAAATAAAAAACATGTCGTTAATAACATGTTTAAACAACCAATTGCTCCTCCTGTTCCACCAAGTAGGTAAAAAAAAAAAATTTATTTTATAATTTCAACTAATTTTTTTTTCCTAAAAAAAAATATACAAATAATTTAACAATTTGTAAATATAATTATAATTTAAATTTAAGGAAAAAGAAATTTTCCTAAAGAAACAAATCCATTATTATCAAATTTAGAGACATATCCATGGTATCATGGTCATAAAACAAGAGAAGAAGCCACAGCATTACTAAAAATTCCTGGAGATTTTTTATTAAGAACTAGCCGTGGAGGTTATGTATTATCTGTTGTCTGTTCAGATGAGACTGTTGGAAATTTTATCTTTGAAAAAGATGTTAAAATATATAAAGTTAATGGTATTGAGTATGACTCTTTGATACATCTTATTGAATATTTTATGAGAACAAAAGAAAATATTCATCTTGGAAAGCATGCTGAAGTAAGATTAGTGAATCCTATTAAAAGAGATTCCAGTAGTCCAATTGTTTAATTAAGTCTACTCATTTTTTTTTAATATAAATATATACTTATATATTAATATCACAATTATTATTATTATTATTTTTATTAAAATTTATAAATTCTATTTATAATAGGGTAAAATTTTTATCAAGTAAACTAATTTATTATTTCTTCTTTTTTTTTAAATATTTTATAATTAATCATTTTTATTGTTAAAAATCTAAAATTTTTGTTAAATTTTCTTTTATTATACATGGGTTGTCCTAACAATCATTTCCTCATAACAAAAATCTTCTTTTGGTGAAGGTAGTTTATAATTACAGCCTATAAAAATAGTATATATATATAGACATATAAAAGGCTCACTCATTTCATATTGAGGTATAATATTATTATTACTAGTTTATTATTAAATTCACTACATTTCTTATTATATTTCAGAGATACCGTAACTTTTTTTAAGGCATCTTTTAATACATAAAATTAATTATGTTTCTTAAAATATTTTTAATATTATTATTTTTAATATTAACTTGTAATGCTAATAGATTAGTAGATACTTCAGTCTCCTGTGATCAGGTATATAATCATTATTTTAAAATCTTTTAATTAATAATTTTTTTTTGTAAAGGATAACTTTATTTTTAATGTTCATTTTCAAAAAGTTTTTTATGGTTTAATTTACTCTGAAAATGGCTATCCAAATTGTGTTTATGTTAATGGAACAATTCAATCCAAAGATATTTATACAATAAAAATTCCCTTAAAAGGTTGTTCATCAGTTAAAAATAATGAAGGTAACCTGGAAAATTCTATTATAATTCAGGAGAATGCCAAATTTCTTCAAAAAAGTGATAAAAAATATTTATTAACATGTATACCAACACAACCAATTAAAGAGACAGAAAATTTTATAACTGTTAATTTTGGTGGTGTAACAGTTGACTCCTCAAATACTGCTCAAGAAGTTATTAAAGCAAATGTATTAAATATCAAAGATAATATTCCATTAAAACCTCCAAATGTTAAATATTCTGTACAAATTTTAAATGGACATGACCTTAACGCAACGGCATTGAGAGGTCCTTTAAATATTGGTGATGATATAGTAAGTTTAAATTACAATATAATAATTATTAGTCAATGACAAAAGAATAAACTTAAATACTCTAGTATATAAAAAAAAAGAGTAATTAAAATGTGAGTTAGTTTATATACTATGCTATTAATATATTTATGGTTTAGATTATATTCTTTAGTATAATTTAAAGGTAGTCTTTTATAAATTAATTGCTTCATGTCACGAATTAAAAAAAAAAATTACTTTTTTTTTTTCATTTCCTACTTTACATAATCCATAAGTATATTTTTTCAATCAGATCAATTATATACATTATGTAAATAATTGATATTATATTAGACAACAAAAAAGTGATAATTATTTATATTATATAAATAATAATTAAGAAAATCCAGATTGTTTATTATAAAGAAAAATAAATAATTAATTTGAATAGTAAAAGTTATTTAATTTTTTAAATATATATAATAAAAATAAGAAATAAAAAAAGTAACACTATATAAAACTTGCTCAATTAATAATACTTGAGTTGTTGATAAAAAAAAAAAGTGAAAATAATTTATAATTATTATATTTATAGACATATCTTGTAAAACTGGATGAGCCATTAGTTGATACACAAATAGGAAGATGTTGGGCTTCAGATTCTAAAAGTGAATTAGAATTATCTGATAAAAATGGTTGTACATTACAAAAAGTTGGTAATATTTGGGGAGATTTTGAAAGACTTCGCCAAGGAAATGATATTATATTTGTCAATAAAATTAGAGCATGGGCTTTTCCAACAAGTAATGAAGTAAATATATTTTGTAATTTAAGAATTTGTATGAATGGTCAATGTAAAGATAAAGAGTGTGATAAAAATAAAAAACAAAAAAATGATTTAAGAAGAAAAAGAAGGCATCCGGAGAAAAGTTTTTCAGAGATTGAGGAAATTGAAACAGTAAGTGCTCATATTCGTATAAAAAGACATGATTCAAAAATGAAGACATCTCAATTAGTCTTGGCAACCACAAATGGTAATGATATAAATAATCCAATTTTTTGTATTTATCCAGAACATATTATAATAATTATTGTTACATTTATTGTATTTATTTTAGCTTTAATTGTAATAGGATATATACTTTATAGATCAAGATCAATATTACAAGAAAAAAATTTTTTTACGTAATGTAATAAAAAAAAAAAAAATTTATCCAAATAATGTATAGCCATTGTTTAATTATTTCTGATACTATTATATTTAATATACAATAAAAATTGTTTGCCTAATCTTTAAAAGATAACAAAATAGTTTATTGTTATTTGATTAATAATATATTTAAAATTATTAAATAAAAAAAAAAGTAAACAATCTATAAATCCAAATTCTTTACAAATCAGACATAGGAAAGTAATCTTAAAATACCTTAAGAAAAATAACTATATTTTTAAGATTATTGTTTAATTTACCATTAGTAATAAAATTTTTAAACATTTTCAAAATATAAAACGCGTCTTTTGCATAATTATAATATATATATATATATATATAATTATATCGTTATTTAAAAAGAGTTTAAGTATCTCGTACTTTTCTTAAAATGTTCAAATCTTACCTATTATAAACTACTTATAAAAGTGTGCTTATTTATTAAATTTTAGTTTATCTAAATGACACGAAAAATAAGATTTTTAATTACTAAAAAGTTAAAGGTAAGGCTAGTTTTTAAAAATTATAAATTATTTCTAAAAATAATTATAAAAATTTTGATTGATTTATATATTTTTTTTTGACATTTTTATAATTATTTTATCAATATAACAATAATAAAATTATTTTTTTTTAACATTTAACAGAAAAAGTCCTTGAGTTACAATAATGATGTAGTATAAATTTTTTTATTTTTAACTTTTTTTTTTTTAAAAATAATAATATTTTATTTTTATTAGAAATAAATAGTAATATGTAATGAAAATAGTTTATATAAAATGTTTTATATTTATATAAATTATCATATTTTGTTATTAAATAATAATTTGTAAATTTAATATTAATTATATATAGCTATTTTTATATAAAAATGTATATATATTATATTTGTCTCATCAAACTTGATCTTACTAATAATTCCTGTACATGTTAACGAAGAAATATATCCTATCATCTCCTATAAATACTCTTATTCCTATACAACCCAAAAATGACTGATCCTATAAAATATATTAAACTATATATTTTCTTTTTATTCACTATTATCCATATACTATTTAATATTTTATAATTTGTATAGATGACGTTGTATTAATTGGCAGATATCTATATTATCATAATAACCTGTTACTTTTAATTTATACATTTATATATCTCTTCCGTCATAATTATAACTATAATATAAATATATAAACATATATATATATATAAAGTATATTTCTTGATATAATTATTATTATACCTTGTGGTATTTAGAGGCAGAAAAGAATTCTAATAATTTTTGTTTATATGAACATGATGACTAAAAATTAGTTTTCACTTTTCTAACATTTTTGATGCGTCTTAGTAAAATATATAATTATTACAATGATGTAATGATAAAATTATGTAATGCCTACAATCACGTCTTCTTATTATATAATTATTAATATTTAAATTAAAAATTTATTTTATAATATATTTTTTTTTTATTTAAGAAATCATATCTGGTATCATTAACTGTGGATATTTTATTTTAAAAGGAAAATTTAATGAAATTTAAAATTATCAGTATATTATTTTTGATATTACAATAAAAATGTACCATTATTTGTTATTCTTTCTATCATTTCTCATAGTAGAAATTATATCATCTCAACAGTAAGTTATTATCCAATTATTATTTATTTTTATTGAATTACTTTAATATAATAATAAAGGTAATCATATATATATATATTTATTATACTTGTTTGTATAATTAAATTATAATTGAAGATACAAGTTTCACTTCAAAATCTTTTAATTATTAGCATTATATAAATAGATAATATTATTAATGTATATTGTTTTATTGAACAAATAAAAATCTCTTATCCTTTTTATAATATATAAAACTCTATTATTATATTTGTAAAATTATTTTCATTATTATAGAAAGTATTCCTTACATACTTTAAAACCAGAAACTCAAAAACAAGTAGACTTTTTAAAACATTTAGAAGTCAATGGAACTAATGGACTTTTAGATACAAAACTTGACTTTTGGCAAGAACCAACATCACCAGGAAGGATTGTTCAAGTTATGATTAAAGAAATGGATATAGAAAAATTTACAAAAATGATGGATATTTGGAAAATTTCACATAATGTTACAATTTCAGATGTTGAAAAGTAAGTATATATATAAATATTCTGAAATTTTAAAAAAAAAAAACAAAATATTAATGGATAATTTTTTTTTAGAATTATCAAAAAACGTGCTACTGAGGCAAAAGAACGTGCTTTATTTGAAAAATCTTTTAAAGATACATCACTTAGAAGGCAATCATCATCTAGGCGTCGTGTTAATCTCAGTCATACACAATACCATTCATTTGGTTCTATAATAAATTACTTAAATACATTAGCTATAACATTTCCAGATAGAGTACAAGTTCAACCAATTGGAACAACACATGAAGGTAGACAAATACCATTAATAAAAGTAAGTTTTTTTTTATATATAAATTAAGAAAAAAAAAAAAATATAATTATTTGTAGATAGGAACAGAACAAAAAGGAAATAAACCAGCTATTTGGATTGATGGTGGAATTCATGCTAGAGAATGGGTATCACCATCTGTTGTTTTATATTTTATTGATCAATTAGTTAATGAATATGAAAGAAAATCATATATAAGAAATTTAGTTGACTCAATTGACTGGTATATTGTTCCTCTTCTTAATCCTGATGGATATGAACATTCAAGAAGTAGTACTGATCCCGAAACTCGATTATGGAGAAAAAATAAAAGTCCACAATCTTGTATTACTGTTAATTCAGGATTTTTTGCACCACCAAAAACACAATGTTGCCAGGGTGTTGATCTCAATAGAAATTATGATTGGTTCTTTGGTCAATATGGTTCATCAACAGATCCATGTTCAGAAATATTTCAAGGTAAACATGCATTTTCTGAACCTGAAACAAGAGCTGTTAGAGATTTTGTATATAAATTAAATGGACAAATTAAAACATTTTTAACATTTCATAGTTATTCACAAATATTAATGTTTCCATTTGGTCATCAACAACGAACTTATCCAAGTGATGTTGATGATTTACGTAGTACTGCTAATAGAGCAGCTGATGCTTTAAGAAGAGTTTATGGTACAAAATATGTTGTTGGTACTGGTGCTGATACATTATATCCTGCATCAGGTGGATCAGAAGATTGGGCTAAAGGTAAAATGGGTATTAAATATGCTTATTTATTTGAACTTAGACCAGAAGAGAGTGTTTATGATGGATTTTTATTAAGAGAAGATCAGGTAATAAAATTATATTTTTATCATTGATATTTTTAAGATTCTTCCAACGGCACGTGAAACATGGGAAGCTGTCAAAGTAATAGCAACCCAAACATTAGTGTCTTTTCCAGCTGGTGATTATTCCTCACAAATTATACAATCAAATAAAAATAATATTGCATCTTTTACCAGGAATGATGATATTACTTCTCAATCAACGTGTCGTGATTTAGATGCCCTATGTAAATATTGGGCAAATAATGGTGCTTGCCCAAATTGGCCAAGTATGAGAGAAAGATGTCCATTATCCTGCGGGTTTTGTAGATGATCAATTTTTTGATCAATAAAAGTAATTATTATCTAATAATTATAACCTATATTTTTAAAAAGCATTATAATAAAACTATTTATTTTTAAATAATATTACTAAATATGGATTTTATATACAAAATATAAGTATATAAACATTTTATTTAATTTTATCCTACTTTTAATATTTTTCTATAATATAAATATGATGATTAATAATATGATCCACCAGTCCATGTGTCACATAAATGTTTCAAAGACAACTCATTATCATTTTGATTAAACATTGAAAAATGTATAATTAAAAACTTAGAGGTCATTCTAATAATAAATCACCATTAGCAATATTTAATGTTAAATGTTATTTTTTAAAATAAAATTAATCTTATGTCAAAGTTTAAATTTTAATCAAACAAATATGATATCTAAATAAATACATTTACCAAAAAGTTTTTTTCAATATAAAACATGTTATTATATTTAAAGTAATTTTTAAAAATATATTTGAAAAATTTATAACATTAAAAAATTATTGTGCAATTAAATATTTTACAAATTTTATTAATTAAAAAAAAACTTGATTTCTCTATCGTAAAATGTTTCAATGACTAATTTCTTTGTAAAATTATTTAATTGATGTAAATAAGATAATTCTTAGTAATAAATTTTATATCTTCTTTGTAATTATTTAAAATTTTGTTTTTATGTTTTTTAGTTTATAAAATTAATTTAAAAATTATGTTTAAGTTTACATAGTAACCAGTTATAAATGTTAAAATTATAAATACACTAATATTAAATTATAAACAAAATAATTAAATAGTAAATAAAAGGATAATTTAAGATATTAGTTTTTAAGTTATCATAGATGTATTTCAAAAGCTCGAATTAATATAATCTTTGTTATATTTTTTTAATTCTTTAAATTATACATTATCATGTTAAGTGATTGTAAGTATTTCTGTTTAACATGGGTCCAAAGTTAAGACTACATGTCAAATATATCTATATTAAAATTTATTCAACACAGATACAATTCTTGTAGTTAGGAATATCAAAAAATACTTTGTAATTGGTATGTATAAAAAGATAAAAAAAAATAAAACTTTGTAACTTATAACAATACAATTTTTAAGCAAAATTGACACTCTTTTAATTAACTTCATTTAAAAAAAACAGCAGACATTAAGTGGATACCTGTAATTCTTTCATTATTTAGTTGCTTCCATTTTAAAGGATCGTTGTGAGACTCTTAATTTTTAAAGAAAAAGTCATTGACAGTTAATACAATTAAGATCAAAAAGAATTACTTTTTTTTTCTTATCTATAAAAAAATTTTATTATATAATTTATTAATTTACAAAAGAAAATTTATTCAAAAGTTTGTTAATTAATTTTTTAAAATTTTGGAAATAAAGTTATCTTTGTACCAAAGAATCATTTTGGTGAAATACTACTTAGCTTCTATTTGATAACTTTCAAACAAAAGGTAAGTAAGAAATATTTTTTATATAAATTTATCTTAATAAAATTTGAATAATAATGATTAAACAAAAACATTGAAAATATAGAAACCTTTAAATTAAACCTAAACATAAACAAATAATTTCAAATATAAATAATATATGTAACAAATATATAGTAATATATATAACTTTCAGGTTGTAATAAAAGAAATTTTGTTTTAGTAAAATTTGTTAAAATTTTCAAATCATAGTGGAAAAAATTCCAAAAGGCACTTTACTTAAGAACATTATACCAAATACAACACAAGTGATAACATCCAATTTTCAATGGGTTTACATACAAATATTGAGTCTGGTGTTGTATCAAAAGATAATTTTCCTAGTTTGGTTCAAACAATAAGGCGGCAAGTTTTAAAACGTGGAAGAGGTAGACCAAGAAAATCAAAAAGTGAAAAAACTGTTTTAGAGGAAGAAATTGTTAGTAAGACTGATGAGGAGATGGCAGATATTGATGGAATAAATGAGGATTCTCTTTTAACTATTAAAGATTTGTTAATAGAAAGAGATAGTAGTGAATCTGGTAGTGATCATTCATTTTTTAAAGAAAACAACAGTGATAAATCAGATTTTGTATTTTGTCCAATTACCAACAATTTATCCATTAATAGGGGAAATTCAGATAAATTAAAAAATGCAATTGGAAAGTCACTTGACTGTACTTTAAATTCTCCAATAAAATTAGAGGTTAACTCATCCATTTATCAACCATTACCTTCCACAAATAATGGTTCTAAGGAAAAACGACAAAAAAATGATATCATTACCAATAGAAATGAATGTTATGTAGATGGTTCTAGAAAAAAATATCTTGTTCACAATAGTCATTTTGTCCCAATGCAATTAGTAGATAATGTTTTTTACAAAAATAATTCTGATATTGGTCTCGGTGTTAAGTATCATGCGTTAAAAGAAATGGAAACAAATGAATATGATAAGGTTCCTAAAATAGAAGAAGCAATCTATGGATCTCGACCAAATGTGTATACTAAATTTATCGAAGAAAACAGAGATATGTTTATGAATGATTGCAGCCTCAGATGTGTTTTTGATGAGGTGGGACAAATTAGAAAATTTCCCCTGCAAGGTGAATATAATAATAATTTAAAATAGCTTTTAATTATTTGTATAAATAAAGAAAAAATATATTTATGGTTATTGAATGCTGCTGGGGCTATTTTTTTTTTGCAATGAAATTTTT
Source organism: Strongyloides ratti (assembly GCF_001040885.1). Lineage (NCBI taxonomy): Eukaryota > Metazoa > Nematoda > Chromadorea > Rhabditida > Strongyloididae > Strongyloides > Strongyloides ratti. The sequence goes on from NC_037308.1 coordinate 9,993,316, forward strand.
TGCATTTAACATTTAGAATCTCTATTAATTTATTAAAGACAAATAGTTTGATGGAAAATTTTTAAATGATTAAAGTGTGGTATTTTTATTTATTTTATTTTAAAAATTTATCTTATATTTATTATCACATAAATATTTACAAAATATAGGTTATCAACGAACATTTACTACAAATCTACTTTAGTGAATTTATTTATGTAATATAAAATACATTATAAACTTTTAATTCATCTTTTGAGATTGCCTATGGTAAAATTCATTTTTTTTATTTTTTAAATAAATCTATTTCGGATTCTTTTTTCAGTTAATTTGATTTTTTTTATAAAAAAAAAAATAATATTTTTATGAGGTATGAGTAAAATTTTGATTTGAATATTGTCAGTAACACAAGTTTTCATTGGTTACTTTCAGAAAATTTTCTTGATAAATATTTAAAGTTTAAAAATATGTTATGGATAATTGAAATCTTCTTTAGATTTACAGTAAATATAAAAAGCATTTTTTATGCTCAAGTTTAAATTATTTCCAAAATTTATATTATAAAAAAATAAACTCAATCTAATTATTGTTTATAACAATAAAATAAATATTACAATCCTAAAATTTTTTCCATTTCTTTTTTTACATAATCAACATTTTCAGCAGCTGTAGAGTTTTTTTGAAATTCAGACTCATAAAGTCTTATTATTTTGAATCCCATTTTTTCTAGTACTCTGATCTTAAAACTTACTGCCCCAGCTTCTCTGATACCAACACCAGTTTCAATATCACTAATAACATGTCTGTTTGAAATAAAAACAAATCCAATTTTTGGATCATTGCTATTGATAAGTTTGTCCCAATCATTAACAATTCCAATTTCACTATCTCCAATATAAGTAAAAATATTATTTACTAAAAATGCATCTTGTATAAGTCTAGGACCACTACATTTTTTTTGACTTCCTAAAATACGTTGAATAGCTGAATTTGCCAATTCAATATAATTTATAGCTTTTTTATCATAAATAATACTAGTTATTTCATTAATTAAGCCAGTGTCCGTTTTGATGTATTTTTTTAGTGAAAACTTAGATCTATCAAAATCATTTAATTCATTTCTAGCAGCACAATCAATCTGAGCAATTAAATTCAATAAATACATTTTCATATTTTCTGGTTTTTGATAAAGTAGATCATTAACAAATTCTTTTTTCAAAATACTTTCTGCCATTCTTGGAGTCATTTTACCAAAAATTGCCATTCCATAAACATATCGTAACAATATATTACTGTTGTCAAAATTTTTAATTGTAACAGTATTATTAAAATAATTTAAAGGTACTTTTATGGTTTCAGCAGGTAAATTAAGTTTACTAAAAGAAATTACCACTTGAATAATACCTTTAATATTGAGTTCTTTATAGTTTTTATTTAACCAGTTTTCCATTAATTCCCATAAGTCTTTATTTCCACAATTCACAGAACTTAATGATGAAAAGACAGTAGATAATTTACTTGCATTGCTAGTAGATTTAATATTTTCTGGTAAATTTTTACAAATTAATTTTAATATTTGACTGTTACTAAATGACAATTTATTAAGAGCACTTGCCAAATCTACTAATTGATTGCTTGACAAAGGTTCATCTTGTTTTAATTCCATGTGTTGGGCAATCTCTTGAAGAAATATTATTGGTCGTTCTTTTGTAGCAGCTATATAATGTATAAGAGAAACCGATTGACTAAGAGATAAATTTGGTAATAATTCTCTTGCTTTATTAAAAATTATTTTGCTTTGATCAGGTGTCAATTTAACTTTTCCAAGAAGACCAAGGATAAAATCTATTGATGTGGTGTTACTAAAAAGATAATAATTAAGATTTAGTATAAAAACACTTACTTTACATGTAGAATAACGCGTTCTTTAATAGCATCCATTAATTTTGGATTTATGAATTCTCCTCCATATTTGTGTAGTACAAAATATAATGGAACTAACTTTTCCATAGGAAGTTGAGAAAAAGAAACTTGTTGAATATCTAAATAACATTTATTTAAAATGTTTTGGAGTAAAATAAAACTTTTATTGGTTTTATTTAAATTTTCAAAATTGCCATAGTATGAACCAAACAAATTAGCAACTGTAGTTGATGTAACAATAATTGATTCTATACTTGATGTTTCACCTAATATATGAGCATTTATTGCAGTGTCAAGTTTATTATTTTCAAAGAACTCCTTCAAAGCTAAGGGAGTTTCAGAGGATAAGAACTTGCCAAGTTGTTCAAAAATTATGGATACTTCTAATTCATTATTTGGTCTTTTAAATTGAATTTTCTCTTCTAACTCACATAATGTATTACTATTAAAATTTTTATGTGTAAGTTTCCCTTTAAACTTATTATCAGAAGTAAGTACAGCATCAAGCAACTGGTCATCAAAATTCCAATTATCTGTAGAGAATGAGCATAATTGTACAGTATTATTTGGCTTGATTAATCTATTAAACCTATTTAATCTTAATATATAATGTTGAAGACGCATCATTTTTTCTAAAAACATTAAATTTAAATTAAATATATTATTATTCAAATAAACATATGTTTAAAAACACTTTTAAAAAATAATTACTTTAAAAAAAAACTATTCTACTAAAGTAAATAACAAACAATTCTATATATATTTATATTTACAACATTATTTGTTAATTTTTATTTGTGTCAGTAATAATTTTCTCCTGAGATTCAAGTTGTTGAGTCATTTTTTTTGAAAAAGATTCTTGAAATGCAATTAACAATTCCTGATTAAGTCCCATTTGTTTTTTAAAACCTAATAAATATAATTTTTGTAATGATAAAAATATTTAAGTAACTTACATGCAGATGTACACTCTGATTCTGGAGGTATAAGTGATATACTATTTAAATCATAAATACATGCATTAAAACACCTATTTGTAATAATATTATATACTGTAAGAAATTCTTTAAGCTATTAAAAATATTTATAAAAACTTTAATATGTTAATTACCTGTTCTGGAGAATTAATAGACATGATAAATAAAATTTTTTATAAAAAAAAATTTACCTTTATAATTCACGTTAAGAGACAATATTTTGGAATTGTGTTTGTATTCTGCATTTGACCAACACAATAATATTTATCATTTGTTTTGAAATACAATAAATTAATTTTGTAAATACTTCATTCTAAAGAAATTTTCTTTCGATTTCTTATAAGTATGAAAGAAATTTTAGAAGAAGTAAACTGTTATTTTCCAGATCCTAATTATGATTATTCTTCAAAAGAATTTTTACAAAATGGCCATTCCAAAAAAATTTCAGATTACAAGTCAATGAATATAAAAGAAACTATATCAAATCCTAATCAAAAATTATGTGCCCCTTTTTTACCATGTACATCAGATAGATGTGAATGCCAAGGATTTTCATATAATGGACTTGAAACTTTTGATTTACCTGATCAATTAATACTTGAAGAATGTTATGGATATACATTATGTTATAAATGTCAACATCCATTAGGTATTACATAAATATATATATTTTTTATACTTAAATTTATGATATCATTTCAGAGTATCATGTTGCTCAGTTAAATGAAATGACAGATCAACAATTGGAGATTATGTGTCGTATAGTTATGGATTGTCGTGATGTACATGATATAGTATTAAATGATGAAGATATATATTGCAAAGGTCTTGCAGTAATCATACGTGATGGAATGATTGAATGTTTAAGAAAACAAGACTTTAATTTAAATGAGAATCTTAAACCTGGTTTTGATTTTATTGTTACAGATACAGTTAATCTTGTTGATCTTGTTTCAATGGTTAAATATAATATGAATGAACAAAATCATCATAAAAAGATAGTTATGAAATTATTGGATGCATTAAATGATTATGAATTACCATGTCCTGATGATTATATTAATTGTGATGAAGATCCACAACAATTTATTGAGTATGTTGATTTTTATAAACAATGGCTTTTTAATGTTATTATACCTCAAAAATGTAATTATATTAAATTACTTATGAATGTTCAATTTTTTGGAGCTACATTTTTGATAAAGATGCGTAAAAGTTTATTGAATGATAATATTTTAGAACTTGATTGTGATTGTCTTGAATTACTTAATAAAGTTTATGATGTTGTGGATAAAGTAATTATTCTTGGTAAGGGTAAAAGACAAATTAACTTAAATATTAAAAATAGATTGGTTAAGTATGAAAAAAATTTACGAGAATTAGAAATGCAAGAAATAAAAAATGCAACATTATGTATTGATGATGGAGAAAATTCAAATGTTAAACAAGATTCTTTACAAGTACCAAATGTAAAAATTAATGGTAATAAAAATGTATATTTGGAAAAATTTAATGAAATTGTTGAAGAAAATGTTGTTACACCTAATGTACCTTTAGATATTCGTAATGATTATATTGCAAGAGTTATTACAACAGCTGAATTAGCTAAAAATGGAAAAAAGTATGGAGCTTATCTTTCACAATTTGAGAAAGTTGTTAATACTGCTTTACCAAATATGGGAAAAGATTATGTTAATAAGGTAGTATTTGATTTTAGACATAAATCAATTATTGTTTGCTCAAAACAAACAGCAATTAAAAAAGAGCAAGTTATTGCAGGTATATGTTTTCGTGAATTCAAATTACGTGGCTTTATTGAAATTGTATTTTGTGTCGTTCAACTCAAACATCAATCGCATGGTTTTGGTTCATTTATTATGGATTTAATGAAAACTTATAGTAATCATTTAAATATTCCATATTTATTAACGTATGCTGATAACAAAGCAGCAGGTTATTTTTCTAAGCATGGTTTTGTTGAAGATATTGAATTAAATGAAGAATACTATAAAAATTATATAAAGCATTATGATGGAGCTAAGCTCATGGGTGTTAGTGTTATAGAAAAAGTAGATTATACACTTTTAAAAGATCAAATTGAATACGTCAGTCGAATGGCTGATAAATTGGTAATAGATATTCAACCAGTACGTTCATATGTCTCAAAAACATATGCTGGAATTGAACATTTATTTAAAGAAAGTGGTAAAGGTAATTTAAAAAAATCAACTATTGTTGCTCTTTCCAAAATCTCTGGTTTTGAAAGATATAATATTAGAAAATTAGCAAGAATAGATCCTCCTGAAATAGATTTTGAAAAGAAATGTCAAACTATTTTAAAAGAGCTTAAAAGTCATAAAAATATTGTATGGCCTTTTGAAAATCCAGTTTCTGAGGAAGAGGTACCAGGTTATCATAGTTTTATTGAGAATCCTATTGATCTATCAACTATTAAAAGCAAGCTTGATAAAAATGGATATTCACATGAGCATCAATTTGTAGCTGATATAAAAAGAATGTTTGATAATTGTTATCGTTACAATGGTTCCACTTCTCCCTATTATGCAATGGCATATATTTTAAATAAAAAATTTAATGTATTACAAGAAAAATATTTCCCTGATTTATTTTTACAGGCTAAACTTCCAGAGGCACCTACAAAAGAAGCATTAGAATATTGTCGATAATCTTCAATCATTTTTTTTTATAACGATCTCATTAATTTATTAAGTATAACATTTTTATATTTATTGTAATTTTTTTTCTTTAAATAAATTTCATTTAAAATTTTTTATAATTATATACTTAATTATACTTTCTATTGGTAATGTCAAATTAAATATGAAATTAAAAATTGAAGATGTTAGTTTAATATTCAATAAGAAAAGTTTTGTTTTATTAATTATGCCTTACTTATTTTATCAACTATTTTTTATACCACTATTCAGCCTTTTAAAAGAACAATTACTGTTTTATAAAATGAACTATAAGAGTTTTTAGAGATATCTTCTTGTTATCTTTTAAATACACAAAGTAGGCATTCCTCAAGTGAGTTGTATAAAAAGGGCTTATTTTAGTTAAACATTTTTATCATATAAATAGTAAAAACGATTTCTTTATTTTGTATTATATAAAAATAAGATAGCTTAAAAGATAAAACATTTTTCTTTATACAATTTTCTATATTACATAAAATTAATCATACATTTTTATTATTTTATCTAAATAAATCATATAAATATATATTTTTAAATTAAACATATATCTTTTTTTTTACTCATATTATTGTTACAATTTAATATAAACAAATAAAAAAAAAATTAATGCTCCAATTTATGGAAAAAAAATTGGCATATTTGTTTTGTCATTAATATTATTTAATATTATTCATCATTTTTCTATAGATAATAAAAGTAATTGTTGTCATTGATATTTTAAAATTAAATAATTTTTCTTATTTTTTTTTTCCTTTTTTTTTATTTCTTTATTTCATCAATAATATTATAACTAATTATATACCATACCAAAATATAATTTTAAATTATAATATGAAAAAAACTTTTAATACAAATATATTATTAAAAATTTTATAATATATTTATAACATAAACCATTTCCTTTTCATAACTTGGTATGATCAAATATTCATTCAATTTTTTTTTCTACTATTATTAAACTATTTTATGATTAAAAAAAGTATAAATATATATGTATAATATATTTTCCCTAAATATTTTATTTTTTAGTTAAATAGAAAAGTAATATTTTAAAAATTTATTTATTGGTTCGGACAATTCATATGACTTAAATATTTCTTTTATACCTATATAATTAGTCATTAATTATTATTACATATTAAATTTATTTTTAAAACAATTGTTCATTAGTATAAATGTTGTTAAGTTAAATGCATTTGTTAGATATTTTGATTGATATTTTAATTTGTATTCGTTAAAATAACACAATTTTATTGGTATACTAATATATCAATTGTGAATATATTTAAATAGATCGAACAAAATAACAACACGTATATGTTCATATATTTATTTTTTTTTTTATATCATGTTTCGAAAATACATAAGTAATGATTTTTGTACATGTCTTCTATTTTTCACTGTTATTTTACTTAACATCTTAACAGCTTATTCTTTTATATTTATTTATTATTAAAATAAATCAATTTTTTTTTTAAGTTGATTTATTTTTGATAAAAATTTACTTTATACTTTATATTATTTTAAAAAAAAAAGTTTTTATTAAAAAAAAATGTTTATTAAAAATTTTAAATTCTTTGTTTTGTATAAAAAAAAAGGAAGACATTTTTAATTTACTCATTATAAGTATAGATGTTAATAATAAAAATAATTCTACTGTACAAGGTTAAATAAAAATATTTTACTTAAAGACATGATATCAAATATCAATATTGTCAATTTTTAATGATTAATGAATAATTTTTGTAACATTAAAATATTGTATAAAAAAAGAGAGAAACATTAACATAAATTAAACCAATTATAGGTAATATAAAATTGAGTTGTAATATATTAATATATATATTTCTTCTTATCTTAATACCATATTTATTGTTTCTATTATTCAATATAATCATAAATATAAAGTTTAAATATAATATTTTATATTTTATACTATTAATCCACATTTAATATATAGATACATTAATCTATTGTATAAATTTTCATTTTCTTCCTACATATTAGCATCTCATTTCAATAGTATGTATAATACTTTCATAATAAATAAATTAATTTTTTATCACATTTACTTCTACTCTATTAATTTTTGTAGTAAAAAAAAAAAGTTTTTTATTTCAAAAGAGTGATAAATTTTTGAACTACACAAAAATGTTTTATTTATTTGTAAGTTAGTGTTGTATATATTTTAACTACTTTTCTTAAACAAGAAATTTATATTAAAAAAAAAAAATTTATATATATTTTTTATGAATCATATTATATAAAAATATTTTTAATTATTAGGTAACATTTTATTATTAAATTATTTAATAGTTTTTTTTTTTTTCGTTATAAAAAATATTTTTTTAATGTAATATAAATATCATCATTACTTATCAATTGTTTTATGTTTAATTTTTAGTTAAGATTTGTAAAAAGATAGTTATTATTTGTAATGATAAATAAAGAATTACAGTGAGGTAAAATAAATGATAAGTAAAATAAATAAAATTTGACAATGATTATATAAAATATTTTATGATAAAAATAAATGTTAAGATATTATACTTATTTTATTATAAAATTTTGATATTTATATATATATACATATTTTAATTATATTATTCAATAAATTTTTACGGGTATATTTTAATGTTAATAACATTTACAATGAAAAATTAAATAATTTACATCCTTCATTAATCCCATATATTTTGTGTATATATGTTCAATGAACAAGTTATTTCATATCTTGTTCCTTTTATATATTTTTCAATTGATACAATTACTTTTTTACAAAAGTCACATTAATTCAACTAAATATCAGTGGTTAAAACTTTCAATTTTATTATCTTCAATCATTCTCCTTTCTACTCATCAAAATTTTATTCTATAAAATATTATGATAGTGTAAATAAATAAAAATTTATTAAGTAATTTCTTATCAAAATGTCATTCTTCAAAATGTTATATCAAATTTTTTGCACTTTCTAAAATTATCTTTTATAATTAAAGAAGAAAATTTTTTGTTGAATGGCATTGTTATGTGTTAAAAAAAAGATGTTGTAAAACTAATTTAATGCAGCATTCATTGAAGTGTTTTTTTTTATTTTGGGAGTAGATTTATTTTAAGACATTAACGCTTCTCCTATATTTTTATGTATAGTATTTAATGGAGCCGATATATAATTTAAGAAAAACCATTTTTATTTTAAACAATTCTTTTATATAATCAAAATATATATATATATATATATATATAAATATATATATATATACATATGAATATATATTGATTATATTATTTTTATTATTGTTATTAAAAAAAATATTATTAATTGTATTTCTTAATCTTTTAATATTGATAAATCAAAAATACACATTCTTAAAATAGTTTACCCAATAGATAAAGGTTAATTTATTTTTTTTTTTTTGTTTAATAATATAAATATTATGTTACTTTTGTTATCTTTTATTATTTATTATATATATTAAGAAGATTATTGAACTATTAAAATATATATTTTAGACATTGAATGCCTTTCTCTAGATCATATATAGATACTAGAATTGATTCAACAAATAGAATACCCCAACAAAATAATCATAATATTAATGTTAGACCTACATATACTAAAAATGGAAAAATAATAAGAAAATGGAGATATCATGAAGGTAGAAATCGTTTTTTTTGTGATGGAAGAATATTTATGTCAAAAGAGGTTTCACTTCTATTTTTAACATTATTTCTTATAATTACTGTCACCGGATTATTTCTTGGTTTTGATGGGCCTTATTTATTTAAAAATGTCTCACCAGCCATACCAATTATTGTTTGTATATTATTTATTTTTGTAATTACATGTTTATTAAAAACTTCTTTAACTGAACCTGGTATTATTCCTAGGGCAAGTTCTAGAGAAGTTATTGAAATAGACCGCCAATCTGAGGAAGCCGGATTAGGGAGAAATGTTAGGCAACCAAAGACTGTTGTTATTAATGGAATACATTTTAAGTTGAAATATTGTAATACTTGTAGAATATATCGTCCCCCCAGATCTAGTCATTGTTCAATATGTGATAATTGTATTTTAAATTTTGATCACCATTGTCCATGGGTTGGAAATTGTGTTGGATTACGAAATTATAGATATTTCTATTTTTTTATTGTATCATTAGCAATATTAGATTTATTAATTTTAGGTAGTTCTATAACACATATTGCCTTAGGTTTGTTTTTAATAATTTTATTATTATTATTATTAAATTATATATATTTTTTTATAGTTTCAAGTGCTAAAAAAGCTTTTATTGAAAGTGTAAAAGAAACTCCTGTATCAATATTTATTTCTGGAACATGTTTCCTATCTATGTGGTCTATATTAGGATTATCTGGTTTTCATACATATCTTTTAGCAACAGCACAAACAACCAATGAAGACATCAAAGGAACTTTTGATAAAAAATTAAGGCCTGGAACTAAAAATCCTTTTTCACAAGGAAATATATTTGTTAACTATTTTAGTGCATTATGTAGTCCGGAACCTGTCTCAATGTTAGATGCTCGAGGAATCTATGATCCATACTCAACAATAACTTCAATCTCAAATTTACCTGTTTTTATGCCAACACTAACAATCAGTAATGAGAGTGAAGAGATATCAGGAATTCAAACTATCTCTTCTAATCCTTTAAATTCAGTCTATTTAACTCCAGAATCATCAATAAATAATACTGAAAGCTCAAGACATAACAATGGATTACAAAAACATTATAGTAATGGAACGAAAAAAAGTGGTATTAAAAAAAATTCATTTAATCAAAAAATTACAAAAGTTAATTATAATTGTAATGAGGAGTATCCTCCACCAATAGAAATAAGAGTTTAGCATTATTCTTCAATTTTATGACAAATATGAAAAAAAAAGAGATATATATATTTATATATATATATATAAATGAATAATTAATAAGAATATTAATAAATTAAAAAGAAGTATTTTCAATGAAGAAAATAAATTTTATCAAAATTATGAGTAAGGGAAAAAAAAGGCAAGAAGAATTACTTTAAAAGATATACTATGAACATCTAATGATCTCATTTTTGGATAATTATATGAATTAACGGGTTTAATTATTTCATCTTCCTAAACGGTACATTAAAACTTCTACTCATACCAGAAGATGAGTATTTATTAAATAATATTATATAAAATTGTTAAATTAATGTTGATTTTGTTATTTAAATTCATGTTACATATAATATATTACTCAACATCAAATATAACATTTACCAATAGATAATTGTCATAAAAAATATTTATATTCTAAATATTTAAAATCTAAATATGTTGAATAAAAAATTTTAACAATTTTTGTTAATCTAAACAATAAATAATTTTATTTTATTCCTAATTACGTATGTTATATCTTTTTTTTTTTCAAACAAAAAATTGTTTAATAAATTATTAGTAAAAAATAATGAACATTTGTTAAAACAATTGCTTTAATAAAGTACTAACAATTTATCATTATTTAAAAATATAATCTAAAATTAAAGTTAATACACTTGTTACTGATTAAAATTTTAATATATTATTACAAAGTTTACTTTAAAATAAATTAAACTTAAAGATTATACTTCTTCTCTTAAAATAATTTATTTTTTGTACTATTTTTTTTTCAAATGCTGACGTTTGTTCGTATTTTTTATTATAATTAAAAAAAATACTTTTATTGGTAATTAATTTAAAGTATGATGATATATTTTTAAAATAATAATTTAGTGTAAAATACGTAAAGATTTTAAAAAATTAACCATTTTAAAATCATTCTATAAACAAATTTGGTTAAATTTTTTTTTTTTTGCCTTAAAACAATCTATTAATATAACAATTTGATGTATACTGAAACATCTTTTACATATTTTTTTACAAATATATAATTAATACTAAAGAAATTGTAAGAAAAAAAAAAACTATTTAGAAATTAATTTCTATTATTTATTTTAACTGAAATCAAACTAAATTTTTTTTTAATTTCATTTTATGTAAAATATATCTTATATATTTAAATATTTATCTTTCCTTAAAATCTAACGGATACTAATATTTTGTCAAGATTTTTTAAAAATAGAACCCTTGAGATGTTATAAAAACAATTTTGTATTTCTCATTATTTCAAGTAATAATATTTTCTTTTATGATTGTCACAAAATTTAACATTTAATCATTTGATGTGTATGTTCATTGTTACATAATACTTTCGTATTCTTTTTAACAAAATTTTCTACAATAATTAGTTTACATTATCCCAGTCTACCATAGTATATTTTATATAATAGTACTTAAGTATTGTTAAAAATAATATATTTGAAAAAAAAAAAATTTTTTTTACTACTTCTTATCTTTTATTCATAAATATATATATAAATTTTTTTTCTTTTAACTTTATTTTTTTTCTTTTATATTAATAAATGGAAAGTTTTTAATTATCCTAATAACAGAAAAATTATTTAAAGGAAAAATTTTATGTCTATAAAATAAAGTTTAAAAAATAAATTATTTATTCAATCAAATTTTAAATTAATTTTTATTGGTAAATAGAAGTAATTGGTTAACAAATAATATATCTTTAGTTTACTAAATATTCACTTAAAATAACAACTTTAAAATTTCTTTATATGTCATATAATTAGATTAGCTCAAATTTTTATCCAATCAATAACAAATGTACCTTTATGATGAAGTATATAGGAAAAATAAAATATAAAATAATAATTTTTTGGATATTTTATTTCTAACCATATCAATTTTTTTTGCCTATCAATATATCAATTAATGTAAAGAATATATGCTAAATTTAGCAATTTATCATTTATCCATATAATATATTATTTACATCAATTTGTTATTAATTTAAATAAATAATTTCAATCTTTTTATTAAAATCTTTTAATTAATTAATTTTTATGATAAATATATTGATGTCATTATATGTATTTTAATTATCAAATCATGTTTAAGATATCTTTCTACCATACTCAATTAAAATTTTGTTTTTATATATTGATACACAAAACAAGTGGTGGTGACAAAATTTTGAAGGTTATATGACACAAATTATGAGTTATTTAACTAATAAAACATGTATTCTTTTAAAGTTAATTGAAATTTAAATATATTTATATTTTAAATATTATATAAAAGATTTTTTTTATTTTTTTGCAAAAAATTTTGTTTTTATTGTCATGTTAATATTAATAGACAAATTATTATAGTAAGTATCTAATTAATTATCTATTATATAATAAATAAATTTTTTTTTACCCTGTCTTTTAAAATTAAAAAAAAGGCACATTTAAAATTATAATTTAAATGGTAAAAAGAAAATTTTATTAAAAATTTAAATTGCCAAAATTGTCAAATAATTTAAAAATATATGTATTTTTTTTAAAATTATAAAATTTATTAAAATATTTTTCTTATATAAAATACCTCATTTTATCTTTTTTTTTTCAACCACTTGACGGTTCCGCTTCTTTTTAAAATATACTATTGTGAGTACTTAAATATTCAAATAAATATTGTCAGGATATATATAATAAAATTATGTTTATCTTTAATTTTGATCAACATTATTTGTTAAAAAAGTTAGTAGGCAAAGAATTTACCCTTTTTTTATATATTATTATAATGACTGGTAATTGTGGGGTGATGTGTTTATTAAGATCAATGAAATTCTTGTAACAACATCCAGTTAAGGATAAATATTGATAATATTTTTTAAATTATATTTTTTTTAAAAATGTTTTAAAAAAAATTTAATAAGTCTGTAAATGAAATGTGTCATATTACAATGCTACTCATTTTTTTTTATATATCAACTAAAATAGAATAAAAAGTGTAAAACACTAGTATTTATAAATAAAGTTAAAATTTATTAATGTACATGTTGTTGTCAGAAGAATTTAATTTTAAATTTTTTTATTTGATATGATGTAATTTATTTGAATGTTAAGAGGTTTCAAAAAACAATATACTATAATTATATAACTAGTATAGAGTGAGTTTTTTATGTCGCAAATACATAATCAAAATATTATTTGATTAAGCAATATGATTTAATTATTTACTTTTTGAAAATATTGTTGTAATATAATTTTATAATTTTAAAATAAATAGCCTTTAACAAATAACTATTTTAGTACGTTTATTATAGATTTTTTTAAGAAATAAATTATTATATTCATTAAATATTTTCGTTGTAAAAATTAATTTCTTCTATAATTTTCATCAATCTTATTTTGTTTTTTTTATAATTTTATGTAACAGTAAAATATATTATGTATATTTTTAACAAAAATTATACCTATAAATATATTCGTATTTGAAATATAATTTAGATTTCAATTTTTCTCCATCTCTTGAATTAGTTAGATAAGATATTCAAAATAAATATCTTATTTGAATGATGTGAATCAACTAAAAATATAGAATAACATTTTGATAAAAAAAATTTTTTTTATTGAAATTCTATATAGAGAAATTTATACTATTCATAAATTTTTCTGTAACTTTATACGCCTCATTTAAGTTTATATACTTTATTTCTTGTAACAAGTAAATTACAAATACTTTGCATTCTGTAATCTTGTACTTGAATTATTTGTATAAATGTTATGTAAATTCACAATTATAAATAACTGTACTTTCAATTGTTATTGATCTTGAGAATATTTTAAGATTTAATATAAGATATTATTTCATTTAACATTGATTTCATTCATTCATTCATTCCTTTTATAATTTAATACTTTTATTTTTTCTTTTAATAAATGTTTAATATCAAATTCTAATTACTTTCACTAATGTGTTAAGTATTTCTTCTTTTTTTTTGAAAATTTAAAAAAAAAAACAATTTTTTTTATCCCTTACATTTTCTCAATAAAAAGATACGGTCTATAGGTACTAAATACTTTAAAATCTTAAACTTGATTTTTTTTTGTAGATTAAGTTAAATAAATTATCTTTACTTAAGTAACTGAAAATATCATTTGTAGGCTCATCCAAATAACATTATGTATATTTCATTGAAACTTAAAAAAAAAAAATTTTTAATTGATAAAACATTACCATTACTAAAAAGAATTCAATAATTAAAATTTTTACCCATAAAAAACAAAAGATTTTCCCTATCTATGTCAATATAAAAAGCACACATCAAATAATATTTTTTTTTAATTATCAAAAAAGATTTTTTAAATTATTCATTCCTATCTATTTATGTAGTCTTATTTATAGACATAATAAGATTAAATTTTTATCCATTTTTTAAATATTATTTGTACTTTATTAAATTTTTTTTTTTTTAATTTTAATATTTTAATCTTTTTTTTTGTAAACATTACTAAGAGATGTTGTTTTTTAATGATTTAAAATGATATCATTTATCATTTTGTGAGGAAATTTAAAAATCTTTTTTAAACATTATTTTTAAAGTAGGTGTAAATTTCAAATTAAGTAAAAATTTATTTTATTATTTTAATACAATTACATGCTAAAATCTTATTATCCTTTTTTTATTTAGTTTTAAAAATCCTTCTACTATATTTAATAAAATAATATATTTAAATAATAAACATTTTTAGTTTTTCTATTAAAATATTACTGGATCCTTAATATTTTTTTTTAAAGATATTTCCTGTTATTTTCAAATGGATGATAATATTCTACTATGTTATTATATACATTACTTACATTTATCTAATAATTTTAATCTTTTTATTATAAGCTTAATTTTCTTTTTTTAGTATATATATATATATGTGTGAATCGCATATAAAATAAGCTTTAAGCGTTGTTTTTAAAGTGATAAATTATTTTATTTAATAAAAAACAAATCAAGTGATATATTAACCTCTTTGTCCCTTTTTTTTGTCATCATCTGATCACAAAAAGGTTTTAAAAATTATTTTGAATTATTAATCTAAAAATTTTTTTTTTTTAGATAAAAACTACATTTTTACAATAATGAGATATCTCAAAAACTTTATTTCACTTAAGTTTTTAAGCGTTATTTGTTAAAATTACATTTGAAGAGTTCTAGGTAAGTGTAATTACTTTTAGTTTGTTAAATAATATTATGAAGAGGTATCACATCTCTATTAAAATATATTTCATCAGTTAAATATTAATTAACTACGTGTTATAGAAAATGATGACGTTATATATAATTTAAAAAATATATAGTGAGAAGAATAAAAGCCAGTTTGAAATAAGTGAATTGAAAACAATTTCATAGAGATTCATTAATTTCAATGGATATTTTTATCATTAAAATAATCATAAGGTTTACTTATCCCTTTTTTTTTGATAAATATTTAAAAATATAACAATTTAAAAAAAAAAAATTTTTATTTTCTGATTTTATTAACCATACTAACTAGAAGAAAATATATTTACTACTATATTATATATCTTCATTAGGTCCCCTTACTACTTTTAAATTTAATGGGATCATTAAGCTTGTTCCGTTGTTACAATGTAACTTTTTAACATTAAATTTGATCCAATCACTATGTTAATTTATTACAATGCTTTTTAACTTTCTTTTATATCAATCATTTTAATCAAACTTCTTCCACACAAAGATTGTGTCTTAACAAAATCTTTTAAATTTACTTTATTTAACGCAATCCTTTAACCTACAATAAAAGTGATTATCATTTATATAAAATTTGATCTATTTTCAATTATTTTAAAGAAAAGTACTACATATATATCCTAACCTTTAATCCAATTTAAAAGCTATAAAATTTACACTTTTTAAATTTAATTTAAACCACCAATTAATTACTAATTGTTAATTAAAACAATAAATTATTATAAAAATTTAAAAAAAAAATCTTTTATATTAACTTTTTTTTTTTATCATCTTCTAATAGTACCTTTTTTTTATATTATAAATCTGTGTATATCAATATCATTTGATATCAATATATATCCCAAACATAATTATAATAGATATCATCAATTAAAAATTTATACAGACAAATAATGTTTTTTTTTTTCATATACTATAAAAACCAAAATTTACACTTACTCATTTATTAATATTATTATAACTACTTTAATAAATATTTATCTTTTTAAATATAAGTATATTCTTATCATCATTTTTTTTTACTCATTTACATAACATGAAAATTTGAAAAGATTTAAAGAATAAACATTGTGTAAAAAGATATCTTATTTTTCTAATTATTCTCAAATTAAAAATATACAGTTACTAAGATACACCTGATATATATTATATATATATATATATATATAATATTCTTTTTTAACTCATTTGATCATTATATTTTGATATAATATATTATATTAATAATTTGTTATATATTAAATTATTTTGCTATTTTATTATTTTTCTAATTTATTATATTGGTTTATTTATTTATTTATTTTCTTTTTATAAATAATTTTTCTAATTAATTATGAAACCTTTAATATTTCAGAATATAAATATATCTCTCATATATTATAAACATTTTTTTTTAAAAATATAAAACAAGTAATTATTTAATCTATATTTTGAAAAATACATTATTTGTTATAATATTAATGGAGTGAAAATTATATTTTATAAAATACACCTACATATTAGAAATTTGTCTTAATTTTTAAAAATTTCAATAATCTATATATATTGTAGTTCTTCAATCATTCAACATACTTTAAATACTTTGACATTGATATTATATCAAAAATTTTTCCTCAACTTGTCAAAATCACCTTATCATATTTCATCGTAAATTTCTATTATATACAAATAAATCTATAAATATCATAAAATATACATAAAATGGGTAATCATCACTCAACATCTCAATATTCTGATCAATCAACAAAAAGGATCATGTCTTTAAGTAATTCAATAAATTCAACCAGGAACCAAAAGAAAACAAATATTTTTAAACTTTGTAATATTTTTGCCAAACAAAAATTTGATAATGCTGCTTTTGCACAAACCTGTCCACCACCATTAGGAGGAGAAATGCCATTAGGAGAGTCGTGTGTTGTGATGCCTGATAGGCCAGCAATGAAATTAGATCAAAGATTAGTTTGTAAGTATGAAGTTTTAACTGTTATTGGAAAAGGATCTTTTTCACAAGTTTTAAGAGTTCAACATCGAATTACTGGTACTTTTTATGCTGTTAAAGTAGTTACTCCTGATAGAGGTATATATTATAAATATAATAATATTAATGATAATGATATAAATATTATTTTTTTTTATAGATATGGGACAATCTGTAAATAATGAATTATCAATTTTAAGTCGAGTCTCTCATCCATTTGTAATTCGCTTAGAAGAAGTATTTAGAGGAGCTTCAAAATTATTTATTGTTATGGAAATGGCATCTGGTGGTGAAATGTATGATCGTGTTGTATCTAAAGGTAGATATACAGAAAATGAAGCAAAACAAGCATTAAGAATGCTTCTATCTGGTTTAGCATACCTTCATAGTTTAAATATTACACATAGAGATTTAAAACCTGAAAATCTTTTATATAGTGATAATCGACCAGATGCTAGACTTTTAATTTCTGATTTTGGTTTAGCACATCAAGCAACTAAACCCGGTGAAACAATGAATGAAACTTGTGGTACATGTGAATATATTGCACCTGAAGTTTTATTACGTATGCCATATACAAATAAAGTTGATATTTGGGCAGTAGGAGTTATAGCATATATTTTAATGTCTGGAATTATGCCATTTGATGATGATTGTCGATCTCGTTTATATACTCTTATTATAACAGCAAATTATGTATACTATCCTCAATATTGGTCTGGTTCTGATATGGCAAAGAAATTTGTAGATTTACTTCTTAATACAGATCCAAATGAAAGATTGAGTGCTGTTCAAACATTACGTCATGACTGGCTTACGGGTGAAAATAGATCAAATCATCTGACATATTCAATTAAATCAAGACCATCAATTGAATACAATAATATCCAAAGAACAAAATCAACAAGATCTATTAGAAGTGTAACAAGAAGTGATCATGGGCATAAAGTTGATCCAAGAGAAGTAGATAAATTAGCTAATGATTTACAACGTTTAGCTAAAAATCAAAAGTATAATTCTCAAAGGGATAATAATTTTGCGACTACTAAACATTACGGAGTCTTTTAAATATTATATATATATATACACCATTTTATGTGCATTTTATAAAAACAAAATTACAATAAAATTATAATGTTCTGCCACTTGATAAAAATCTAGCAAAATCATGACTCCCCACTGTGCCATTACTATTTTTTTCCACTTCTACTGGTTCTTTATACTCAATTTCATCAAAATCATGAATAAAATATTCTGAATAAACTTTATTTTCTTCATATGCTTTTTCTTTAACTTCTTCTCTTAACCTATATTTTAATTTCATTAATTTATTAAATGTTTCATATCCATTTGTATCTATAGGTTGAAGATTATCATTATTTCCATCTAAAAATATTTTATAACCTTCAAAAAGATTTTTAATATTGTCAGAAACTTCACTAGCACATTCAATATAATCATATTCAGAAGGGTCTATAGGTTGAAATTGTACATTATTTTCATTAACCATAAAAAGTGAAGAATAAGAAGGACAGAACTGTTTTTCAAACCAGTTTCTGTTATCTTTTTTTTTGTTTTCTTCATATGTATCTTTATTTTCATGTGAAATATTTATAGGTTGATTAACTAAATTTTGAATATTACGCTGATTGTCATTGCATCCATTATTTAACCAATTTTTTATCATATTATTCATATTTTCACATTTAATTGTAAACAATTCAAATTTATCCACAGTATCTTGGTTTAAAAGTTTTGCAATCTCTACGTTATTAATATTTATATTACTAGATATAATATTACTAAAACTATTATCCATACAATTTTTTCCAAATAATTTATCGTAAATTATTCTCATTTGGTCTTCATTTTTACTAAGTAATACTTTAAAAGCTTTATCCAATTTATATAAACCTTTTTGAATAGATTTATCCCATCGCATTAATAAATCTCCATTAAAATCATATGGCTTTATTAAACAGTAAAAAATTCCAAAATCATTTACCATTTTTAGAAGAGCATCTTTATACTCATTATTTCGACATCCTAAATATTCAATTAAACGAGTAACAATATTTGTTAGTCTGCGAACCAAATTAACATCAACATTTTTTCGTGTTAATATCATTATAAAAAATGCCATAGCTCCTTGTAAAATAAATTCAAAATTTTCTTTACTTTCACGACGATATTTTTGTATCCAATTTATAGCATTTACAACATTTTCTTCAGACTTTTTAAGTCCTTTACATATATCTATAAATTCTTTAAATGATATTTTTGAAAGACTAAGAGTTTTTGAAATATCCATTATCATGTTATTTGAACGAGAAACAACATTTCTAATGATAAAAGAATTTTCACACTTTGTAAGTACATTTTTATATTCTTCATTAGCATCTAACAAAACCTCTGAATGTTCTAAATATTTTCTATAAATTTTAATCCCATTTTTTTCTTTATTTATATTATTTTCAAAATTACTTTGCATTCCCAGTAAATCTATAATACTTGGATCGGGAAATTGTTGGCGAAATGGGCCAACATTATTATAATATGGTGGAGGATTGCTAAAATTATTAGGTACAAATGGTGGATACTGATTATTAACTGATAGATTACGACTTGTTGCTTCTTCTTGCATATAATTATTATAATTTTGATATTGATTAGGAGGATGATATCCCCTATAATTATTTTGTTCTTGATCATAAGAAGGTGTAAACTGACATTGGCGATCTGAAATAAAAAAAAAATAGATTAACAAAATAATATTGACATACAATTATTCTGCCTACTTCCATTAAATCTACCGTAGTGATTGTTTCTAAAACTGTTATTACGCATGGGATAATAATTAAATATAAGAAAATAAAAAGTTGTATATATTTATTAAGTTATTGTTAAATATTTTGGTAATATGTAACAATACATTCGTTAAAGGACATCTATAAAACTGGCGGTGGTATTTAGATTAGAAAAAAAAATTTTGAAATAAAATTTTATTAAAATCACCATTAAATTAAATAATATTATTTTAATCTAATGTTTCAATTTTTTTATTACAACTTAAAAAATAATTATTTATACATTTAATTAGTATTAATTATATAATAATATATTTATTTTAATTGCATAATATTTAAATTACTATACTTTTTTTTTAATTTCATCAATTAAATTTTTATAGGTAGTTGATAATTGAAAAAATGGACTTAGTTAACATTTGTGGATACACTATTTAAAATACATAAAATAGCATTTTTAAGTTTGATTTAAAATGATAAAAAAAAAAAGTATTTAAAATACATATATATATTAAAAATTCATCCTTAAATTATCAACTATTATTTCTAATAAAATACTATTCCCCTTATTTTAATAAAAATAAATCTTTATTTGCATTATTTATCTTACCTAGTAAAAAATTTATACTTTATATACAAATATATGTATAATATTAAAAGTTCTGCATAATTTAAAATTGACTAGAATTATAATTAATAATAAAAAAAAATAGTTTCACTTTCAATAAAATATACCATATTTATTTAATATGCATCATCTTCAACTAAATGTGTGCATTATAAATAATATAAGTGGTTTGTAATGTTTTAAATTATTTTTGCTAGTGAAAAATTTTTAAATAAGTGTTGTTTAATTTTATTTACTTATTTTGTTTCAAGTTTTATTATTTATTAAAATGAAATATGATTTATAATTTATTAATATTTTTTTATATGAAAATTTCTATTTTTTATGTGAGAAAACAATACCACCTTAATTACTTAATATGTTTTTTAAAAGTATATTTTTTTGTTTTACAAAAATTTGTTATTTTAATAAAATGTTCCTCTTAAGTTATAATTTTTTTTTATATAAAAGTCTATAAATAACCACTTTTACTTGTTAAATGCCCACATGAATTTTTTTTTTTACATTCTAAGAAATACTTTATCATTAAGTAAAAGTTTTTAAAAAGAAAACGCGATTTTTGCAATTAATCATATAAAATTAAGTTTATTTTTTTTATAATTCTAAAAAAGTTATAATATATCCAGATACATAATAATATATAACATTTATTCTCTTATTCAAAAAAATTATACATAAAGTTAAATCCTGAAAATGTGGTTGTTTTATTTTGCAAAAAAAAAAAAAGCTTTACATTTAAATAAATTTTACTTTCTCTCATGCTAAAATAAATTACCAAAAAGATGTGAATTTAGTAAAACAAAAAAAATTTTAGTTATTTATTTCAATGGTTGAAATATGATACCAATAATATTAACACAAACATTACTTTGCAAAAAAATCAATTTTTATTACTTTTAAAATTGGTGTATCAACCAATTAAAAAAAAAATTATATATCTTTTTTTTTTACCCTTCAATAGTTAATTTAAAATAAAAAAGTATTAGAAAATTTATTAGAAAATAAAAGCAACATGATTTTAAATGGCATGATTAAGTTTTATTTAAATTAAGAAAAAAAATTTATTATTAAAAGAAAAAAAAAAGTTTTATAATATATGTTATTAGCATTATATAGTAAAAGAAATTGTATTTTTTTTAACCTTTATTTAATTAAACTAAGAGTATATATATATGTATATATCACTTCTGTTTAAATTACCATTATTGGGAAATTTTATTGAAATTATTATTTTAATTATGTAAAGTACATATAAAAACGGCATCGTAAATTCTTAAAAAGTTTCTATCCTTTTTTTTATGTTATAAAATGTCTCTATATATAATAAGAGTAAAAAATGAGAATAACTTTTACATTATATATATTACTTCTTTGTTTTGCTTTTTTTTTATTTTTTTGCTTTTGATGTAACAAAGATGAAAAAAAAATAATTTTTTTTTTCATCAAAAATGTTATATCAATAAAATAAAAATATCTTATATTAATAAAATATTTTAGAATAAAGATATAAAAGAAGTCGTATTTTAGTAAATTATATATATATACATAAATATTATAATAAAATTATTGTTTTGAAAACAGAGATTCTTTTTTTTTTATCTAGTAATAAAGCTGCTTTAGTTTATATAAGATGCTAAAATATGAGGGTGGGTGTATTGAATAAATATTGTGTCGTTATCAATAATTAATGGTTTAAAGAAAAAAAAAATTTATTCTGATGATTATTTTGTAGCAAAATTGTTATCGTATTTCAATGATTCTTAGTTAATATCATTCTATTAAATTCTCTAAGTACATTCCATATATAAACTCCTCCTTTGAATCTTTAAGTTGTCATATTATATTCTATATTTATTATATGTATTTATATATATATATAATTTTTTTTCTTTTTCCATTAAAGAATTATGTTGTGTAATTCAGTAAAAAAATAATTTTACACAAAAGGAATTGATATATCTTTTATATGATGTTTTTACTATTGTTTAATATATAAATATGTTTTTTTTTTTCTTAAAAAAAAACTTCTTCTTTTTTTTTAACTGATCCACCTTTTTTTTTCTATAATTTATTATTCTTAAACTTAGAAAGTTATATATTCATGAAGAAGAATTTCTAAATAAATATTAAATGTTACCATGTTACATGGAAATACATTATAATTTTAAATTATTGTTTGTAATGTTTTAAAATACAATAAATATTACTTTAGAAAACTTATTCTATATTTTGAGGGTGGTGTTTTAATATTCAAAGTTGTTTTGAGAATATATAATAAAATACAGATGTGTTTTTATTAACATATTTAAATCGTTTAGTAAATAATTTTAAAAAAAATATATATATGTTTATTCTAGATAATCTATATATCGCAAGCTACTCGTGATTAAAGATTTTTAATTTTATGTAATAAATTTTATATAGAAAAGAAATTTTTTATATGTAAATACTTAAAATATTAAAAAATTTATTATTACTTTTTTTTTCCATTATAATAAATTTTTGATTTTATAATTTCTATATTTATAAGATATTTATAATTTTAGTTATTCAAAATAAAAATAAAAAAACATTATTTAATAATGCATTTTGTTTATAGAAGTATGTATATATATATAATATATCCTGTATTTATTCTTCTTCACTCTTTATTCTTCTTTACTTGAGGGTGGATATTTTTAGCATCAATTTTATGCTTATGTTATCTTTGTATGCGACTTATTTTTACGAATAATAATTTTTTTTTAAAGAAAAATTTTTCTCTTTATATTTGATTTTTTTTTTTATTATTTATTTATAATTAACATTTAATCAGTTTATTTATAATAAAAATAAATTTCAAATTACTTAAAATTATACTAAAAAATATAATAAAATAAGTAATATTTTTTAATTAATGTTGATATGTCTTATTAATTTATTTATATAATCTTTTCATTTCAATACTTCTAGTAAAATGGCATTTTTATAAAGTATAAGAAAATATATAATATGTAAAGAATAATCGTAAGATTATAATATGAAAAATGTAATTTTCTGCGAAGGAGGAAACATTATTGAGGAAATAACAATTTATATCTTTGATCGTTGTATATTATTATATCACATTCATTATATTATTTTATTAGTCTTGTGTCAAATTTTTTAGTATTTTTTATTTATTCACAAACTTTATATTTTTAAGAATAAGTATAGTAAATTTTATTTATAAAAAAATATAAAATTTTTTAAATGATTTTTTTTATATACATATTTTATTGATATAATTGTGTTTCATTAAAAATATATTATTATTATTATTATAATTTTAAAATAGCGATTTTTAATGTTGATTATTATTTATTAATTTTTTATTAAGCGTTAAGATATGTTAAAATGAATATATAAAAAAAAGTGACATTTTTATAGGTGAATATTATAAAAAGGATAAGCAAAAATATAAAATGTCAAATTTGAAAAGAGCAAACATTTTCATTAATAAAAAATATTTAATTTTACTACCATAAATATATATATATATTTTTTTTTTCAATTTATGATATTATTAAATTTTAGTCTTTTATATATATATATATTTATTTTTTTTTTGTTTCAATTATACTGCCCTTTCCTTAGTTAATTTTATTCTTAAGGATTGACTTTATTTTTAGAGATATATTTAAAATAAAGACAGCCAAAATAAGTTTGGTTCTGGTTGCTTTACTACTTATCATTTTTCCATCGACCATGGGGTACCCTTAAAGCTACTTTTTAGATGACAGCATTTTAACACCCACACAAAGAGTTGTGTAGAAATATATAGAAATATATATGTATAAATATATATGGTGCCATTGCTCTCAATGATAATGTAATTACTTTTTTGCGCATTATAATTTTATATTTAAGAAGAATTAAAGTTATTATTTTATATGGTTGACTTGAAATGTCTACTTAATTAAATTGTCATTAACAAAAAAAAATTTTTTTTTATAAAAAAACACTATTTCATTTATTTTAAGAATAAATATTTAAAGTATGTTAACCAAATTTTGAAAAAATAAATATATATACATTATAAAATATTCTAATATAGATTAAGTTAAGTTAATGAATTTTTGATATAAAATGATTATCTTTTAAAGTTTTTTCCTTTTATTTTAAAATTATTCTGATTATTCATTAAGAATATCGTCTTTTTTTTAACTTTGAAAGATACAAATATATAAATATAATATTTATGACAAAAGCTGCTTTCATTAAGTTATAATCTATCATTTTCTATATTACATTATTATTATTTTATGCTCATAAATTATTTTCAGAAATTAACAATTAAAATTTATATATTTTTATTTATAAATATACCATAATTTTGTAATTTTTTTAACTAAAAAAAAAAAATTAATTCCTATGAAATAATTTTGTATTCTGAAAGTCATGCCATTAACAAGCACAAACGACTTTTCCACTTCTACATCTAATACCAACACTCTAGTTAAAAGTGCCTTTCAAAATATACCAAAAATTGAGGAAAAAATGTTAAGGGAGGAGATGTCTCTTACTATGAAAATTGGAAGTAACAAAAGTGCATTTACAACAATTTGTAATCCACATATTGAAAATAATAAAAATATACTATCTATGGAAATAGATAATAATATTAAAGATATTGTTGATAATAAAAAACAAATTAATAAACCTAATAGTATAGATTTAACAAAAAATGCACCACCTAGAATATATGAACAAGGACCATCAGATCCCTCAAGTCCTGTTGATATGTATAATGATGGTTGTAAAAATGAATCACCATTTTTAACTGTAGATGCTATGCAAAGAATTAATCTTCTCTCACCAAGTTATGCAATTGATATAAATAAATTATGCCCAAATTATCAAAGTAACTATGCAACATCTGACTTGGGCTCCTCAACACGTAGTTCATTTTCTATTTCACCTACAACTGTTCAATTAAATTCATTATTTACTAATTTTAGAGATTCTAAAAGATCAACGTAAGTTATAATAATAATAATAATAAAAATTTTTGTTTTTAAATTATATTAATAATTTTAGTGATTATGATACTGATAGTGATTATTGTAGTAAAGATCTCTTATCACCATATAGTGCTTTTTCACCATCACCCTTTAATTCATCTGATAATTATCCAGAGTTACCAGAAACACCATACTCAGGTTTTGTATCAAATGATGGTCGATCACCTATACTTTCACCTCTTCCTTTTAATTCAAGTACACTTTCACTCCACTTTAATTTTGATGGTCAACAACAACAACAACAACATCAACATCAACAACGTAGTACTTCCTCATTGTCCACATCTCGGTGTCACGATGAAATATCAAATAGTCAACAATTTTTTTATAATTTTCTATCACCAAATAATTTATCAGCTATATCAAGAGAACGAAGTAAATCTGAAAGTGAAATGTTAGCTGAATCATTGAATGTATTTAGTGAATCAAATACGATGTCAACATTAAATATGCCAGTTACTCAACATAAACATCGATCAAAAATTGTTGCTTCTAATAATATAAAGAAAGAACATAGAATACGCAATTGCTATTCACCGCAAACACATTATTTAGAAAAAAAATTTTTAAAACCAAAATATGATGATATTATAATGAAGTCGACAAATATTTGGGATGCAATTAGTAATGATAATTTATTTGGTAATAGATCATCATCAACACCTCCTCCAACAACAAAAGAATCTGTAACACTTGAGGCAGCCATTTTAGCTAAAGAGGCAGCTTCTTTAAACAATGCATCTAATATTCTTTTATCTTCAAAGAGTGCATTAAATCTTAATACTTTTGATAAAAATTTATCACAACTTAACTTTGATAATATAAATTCTACAAACAATTGGATAGAAACACAGTTACAAGCAATAAATCGTGCTATATCTGTTAATAGTATATCACAACCACCACCACTACATGTTCCATTAATATCACAATCAATTGTACCAACATCACAATTGTTATCTCCCTCAATGGGAAGTTATACATCACAATTGTTAGCATTATCATTACTTCAAAATAATCCTTTATCAATATCAAAAAGTCATTCTGAAAATGATTTATCCAACTCAAAAACAACATCTCAATCTATATCCCAAAAGAATGTAGTGATTGATAATAAACAAACAAATACTTTATCAAAACCATTTCCTGATGTATCAATTACAACGCCTTTAACGACTCGTCTTACTCCAACAAAAACATCCTTAATACCACCAATTGGAGCAATTCCTATTAGTTGTGGAAATGAGGCATATGTCTGTTCTATTTGTGGTCAAGCATTTGCTTTAGCAGATCGATTAGCTAAACATATTGCTTCAAGACATAAAGATCCTAATATAGATCCAATAACTATTGAAGCAAATAAAATACATAAATGTAATCAATGTGGGAAAAAATTTGGAAGAAGTGATATGTTAACACGCCATTTACGCCTTCATACAGGAGTAAAACCATATAGTTGTAATATTTGTGGTCAAGTTTTTTCAAGAAGTGATCATTTGAGGTAAAAAAAATATTTATAATATAAATAAATAATAATAATTTTTTTTTAGCACTCATCAAAGAACACATACAGGTGAGAAACCTTATCAATGTCCACAATGCAACTATGCAGCTGTAAGTTTATGATTTTAATTAAAAAAATTTTTTTTCCCATTCTAAAAATAACTTATTTATTACAACAAATAAATTTTATTTTTAGTCAAGACGTGACATGATAACTAGACATCTAAGAATACACTCAAAAACTGAAGAAAATATGTCAGCTGAAATGATATCGAGAATAAATATTTCCCAATCTACATCTAACTTTGAAAAGGAGCAATTAAATATAAAAACAACACTTGATGTGCCAACGATCTCTCTAAGTAGTCCGATGGACACAAATAGTATTAATAATGAAGAAGAAATTAAAAATAGAGCTAAAATAATATTTAAAAGTAATGGTGACACTTAATAAATTTTATGTATATATTTTTTAATATATACATAAAATATATTAATCAAATTTATTGTTTTATTTGTATTATTCATAGTATTATAATATTACGGTAAATATTCTAATAAATTAAAATAAAAAATGATTTTTTAATTTTTTTTTAATTCATATCCATAATCTAGATCTGACATTGTTTCAGGTATATTATATAATGTTTCATCTTCTGGGAAAATAATAGTTGAATCACTACTAGTTTCATTTAATTTACCTGTTTCTAAGATTTCACTAATTTCTTTTTTTTTAACACATCTCTCAATTATATTTTTATCATCTATAATAAAAAAAAAAAATTTCATTTTATACATTAAATAAAAATATAATTATATCTTACCCTCTATTTGTTTGGATGCCTTCATTAATAATACTCTTTCTTTTAATATCTTATCATTATCTATAGTAAATTTTTCACTATATCTTAATGTTTTAACTTTTTTATACCCTTCATTATTTTTTTTATTAATACTACTTATATTACAACCCATTTTAAAAATTATAAAAAAAAAATTTTTTTTTTTTCATAATATCTATCAATTAATAAAAATAAATAGTGTAACAAATTATTTTACGCAAATTTTAAAATAAAATTAATACTTAAAAAAAAACCAATATATCTTTAACTAACAAATGGTGGTAAAATTATTTGAGTTATTATATTGTGATATCAAATATCATCAAATAAACATTTTTGCCATTAAATATCTATTTGATATTAAATAAATAAAAAAAAAAATAAATATCAAATTTAGAGATGTATTTATAAAACATTTTAACACCTAAAATGTAAAAAGATAAGTAGAAAATAAATTATTAATTGATAGTATATATGTGGGATGGAAGTGTTAAGGTAAAGTTTTGACAAATTAAAACACAATACATATATCCATATCAATACTTAATCAAATAAAAAAAGTCAAGTGTTTTAAAGGAAAATGTAAAAAGAGATGTTAAAATAAATTTTAGTACATTTTCATTAGTAAATTATTGTATATTACAATTCTCTTGTTGTATTTATTAAAAATGTTACCATATTTTTTTATTTTATCTATTTATTTTTTGTACTATGTTTTTGGTGATAATGATAAATGTGTTGATCAGAATCCATACTGTACAAAGAATGATTGTACAGTAAGGCCTGGTTATGCTATGGAGTATTGTAAAAAAACTTGTGGAGATTGTGATTATTTTTGTCAAGATTCTACCTATATTTCATGTGTTGAGGCTCGTAAAGAAGATTGTAATGATGTTCTTAAAGAATATTGTCCAATTCTTTGTGGTGTTTGTGAAAAAAAAAATAATACTAATATGTCAACAACAATAATATATACCTCTACATCAACATCTCTTCCAGAGGTAAAAATTTTAAAAGTTGAAAAAAATGAAACATTAAAACATGAAAAAACACTTAAAGATGATGCTATTACAAATTCTGATGAAACTTTTTCTCAAAGAAAAACTTTAAGAAATGATAATTGGTATGATAATCAACATAATCGAAAATTACAGGGACAACAAAATAGATATTATGGATCACAGACACGGCATTTACCTTCAAATATGAATTCACCTCATTCTTCAACTCAAATGATAGATCCATTAATACAAGATATGAGTGATTCATATGTAGAAAGAGAATCTTTTCCTAATCCAAATATTCCAATTATTGGAAATGATAATACAAATATTCAATTTAATAGTTTATCACAAAGAGAAATAAAAAGAAAAGAAATTGACAAAGAGCCACATTTTATAAATGATTATAAATTAAGAAGACGTCCACAAAATATTGAAAATATGGTAGAAAAAGAAACTGATATTGAGTATGAGGATTATGAAGATCAACCAAAAACAATACCAATTAAAAAGAAAAATCGTGGTAATAAACATGAAAGAATAGATGAAAATACCTTTCTTCAAAATACTATTCTTCCATTAAATCAAAAAAATTCTATGAATCAAGGTAGAGCTAATATAGAAAATGAATATATTCCTAGAACAAGTATAAAAAGTAACGAAGAAATAGAAGATAAAGTTAATAATTTACCACCTTTAGCTATAGCTGATTTGATTACTTTACTTGGATGCCGTGATCGTGATCAACAAATTTGTAATAAAATTACAGAAGAAGCTTGTAGAGCAAGACCAGGTTTTTATCTTAAAATATGTCCTGTACGTTGTAAAAATTGTAATGGTCTTTTATGTATGGATTCAAATAAAGTTGATTGTCTTGAAGTTAAAAGACTTGGAGGATGCCGTTTACAAATGAGTGAAGAATATTGTCCAAGGACTTGTAATGCCTGTCCAACTCCTACAATACTAGCTGAAACAACATCTGTATGTAAAGATGAAATGGATACATGTGAACAGTTAGCTGAAAGTGGTGTATGTAACAATCCGATAAGGTAAATAATATATATTTAATAAGTAATAATAATCTTAATAATATTTTAGCACGGCTGTTATGCGTGTATATTGTGCAAAAAGTTGCAATTTTTGTAAAAATACTCATCTTTATTTAAGTAACTCCGAGGAAGATGATCATCCTGTAGAATTAAATGCTTTATGGATGCTGAAAAAACAAGAAAAAAATATTTATAGATATCCTCAACGAAATCCATCAACAAATCCAAGACATTAATAAACTTGTAATAATATTATATATCTAATTTATTAAAAATAAAATGAAAATACAACTGGTATTTATTAGTTTTATATTTATTTTATCGTAATAATGTTTGAAACATTTCAACAAATGGTTGTTAATAAATATTTGCAATGATTTTGTATATTACATTGTTTTAACTACTAAAAAAAATACTTTTTTTATTTAAATTTTATACTATTTTTATTTAAATTTTTTAGTTAAAATTATTTCTAAAAAGTATTATAAAAAACTTTGTGAATTATAAAATTTTAAAGTTTAAACAAACGCATAAATATATTATTAGAAAAAAATTCGCTTATGATTACATTTCAAAACTTATTCAGCTTAATTATTATCACTTTTCTTATTAAATAACAATTTTTAAAATTGTTTTTATCTAGATATTTTTTACTGATATTTGATATCATTATTTAATGTTATTTATTTTTAATCGAAATTTGAATAATCGGTAAAATTTGAAAACTAATTTTTTTTTATAATTCATTACTATAAAATGATCCAAACTCTCTTTTACTGTTTGATTAAAACTGCCTATAAATTACATGACTTTTGAAAAAGTTGTTGATTATAATCTTTTATCAGCTATCTTATGGAAATTTTTTGTTTGAACAAAATATCGAGAACAAAATTTTTTTTTAGAATAGTCTTATACAGTTTCAATTTTTGATTACAATAAAATTTCTTATCTTGTGATGTAAAATTTAATTTTTCTTTTTTTCTGATGAGTTATACCATTCTACATCAGATACCATTTTTTAAAAAATAATTATAGTTAACAAAATTTATACTAATTACCGTTATATTCTAATATGTAAAAAGAAAAATTTTTAAACAATAATATTTATTTCTTTAAATTAAAAAAAAATGCTTTAATAATTATGTTAAAAATCAATAAAACGTAATTTTATAAAATTATTGTTGTATGATAGATAACATTTAACCCTTAAAAGTGGTTATCATTTTTTGGTCAAATACGTCTCCCAAAAAAGATTATAGTCATATAAAATTGTTTTCGGTCGAAATTTGATCCAAAAAGTTGATGTTTCTAACTTTTTTTTGAATAAATTTTTTGATTACATTCTACTTAAGCATAAAATTCCACTAAAAAAATCATTTTTTCTGAAGAATGATGTATTATTCCTCGCAGAGAAGTTTTTTAAAAGTTGAAAAAGAAAAAAAAAATTTATTAACTCGAATTTAGCATACATTATGTATAAGAATCAATTATGCTTTAATCTGCTTTTAAAATTTCAGTAGCATAAATTGATTCAGGAAATAGTTCATGGTAAGCCTCTAGTAAAGTATACGATGCTTGTACTGTTCTACCTTCAAAAAGCCTACCGTGCAAAGCGTTTACAGCTTTGGTTGCTACCTCTGGATTAATTGCCTTAACATATACCTCTCCATTCTGAGAATTTTTTTCAACGTGAACATGGACAGCGCCTCCATATCCATACATTGCATCAATAACATCAAGACGAATCTCTTTATCCCAATCATCACCTTCCTCTTTGGAAGCATCAAACATATTAACTAAAAGAAAACATTGATAAGGTTCATGTCTTACAGATGATACTGCCTGATTTACAGATGTCTGTCCGGTAGACTGCCCTTCAACTAAATAATTAGGAGTACTACTAGTAGATCCTGCATTTGCAACAGGTCTTTCCATTGTTTTTGGATCAAAAACAACGACCTTTATTTGTCTCTCTACAATAAGAAAATTGTGTAAATCAGCTAAAGCTTTACGTGCATGTTCAGCTTCAGCAAAAGTTACCAAACCAACTTGACCTATATTTGGATCAGGATTTGAAAATAACTCAACCTTTTGAATTTTTCCATAACTCCCAAACACTTGCTGCAACTGACTGTTTTTCAAAGCTGAATGAAGATTACTAACGTGCAGTGTAACTGGACCCTTTCCACTTTCAGTAGTTCCAAATCCAATACTGCTAGCAACAGTTCCACTGTTGACACGATTCTTCTCCGCTAATGAACGTTGAATTACCAATGGGCATCCATGAAGACGCTCTTGATTAAGACCTAAAGCTAATGCTACAGTTTCTCTTTTCCAAAACTCAACATACGCAATTCCCTTCGACCTCATTGTTTTTGCATCCTGGATAATACGAACATCTCTTACTGGACCAACAGCGGAAAAAAATTCCTCCAAATCACGTGGTCTAGTACTTTTAGATAATTGTAAAATAAAAATTGTTCTTTCTTCTCTTTCTTCTGGAGTTAAATTTGGATTTACATCTGGTGGTGCAGGTCTTGGCTTATATGGCATTACATCTCTCCTCTCTCTCACAGGAGGACTTCTTTTATTTCTTTTCACCTGGTCGCGTCTTCTGTCTTTCACATAATCATCCTTGTCACGTCTACGATAATTACGGTCGTAGTCTTTTGATGTAGATCGTGTACGACTATGTCTTCTATGTTCGCGTGATCTAAAATTAAATGTTTATTAGTTTAAAAACAAACAAAAAAAAATGTACTGCGTGCCAATTTATAAAATTAATGTGAAGGAGTCAATCTGTAACAAACTTTTAAACTTTCTGACCCTATAAACATACCACAGACAGCACATAATGGCATCCTCCAAATCTAATAAATCCTTGAGATCAACGTATATATTTATTATCTTTTTAATGTCTAAGATTTGTTGTCAGTACAATGATAAAATTTTTAAATCACCAAATATCGGTGATAGTTAAACTTACCGTGAACGATTACGTGATGACTTATGTTTTCTATCTTTCGATCTAGACCTACTCCTGTAACGCTTAGATTTTTCTTTATCACGTTTATGTCTTCTATCTTTATCATCATCTGCAGATCCACTCCTTGAACCAGAACCTGTTCGAATACGAGAACGTGATCGATCACGTTTCCTATGTGAATCTCTAGACTTTCTATCAGATTCAGCTAGCTTTTCTTTGTGCTTCTAAAATTGTGATAAATATTAAGAAATAAACAACTTACAGGTTTGTCCTCAAAAGCTTCTTCGAGAATATTATGAGCCAACTCTGTTGTCATATTCAAATTTTATTTATTTTAATATGCAAAAAGAGCTTTGATTAACAAAAAAAAAAACTTATTAGGAGGATAAATAATATAAAAATGACAATACTATATACACTATATTCCAAGCACTTTGTTTGAGTCTTAAAACGAACGAAACGCAGATAACGTTCTATTTGTCATTCAAATTGTTTGTATAAAGCCTCTTAGTCAGAAATAACTGCTATATATTACAAGTCTAACATGGCTCCAGACACTGTTTCATCTGTCGTTGCTTTATCTAACATTTCTTCTTCAATGACGGCATCTTCTGAACAAACTTTAAGAAATTATTATCGCACAAAAGTTGCTGATTTACAACAAGTTCACGCTGAAAAAATTCAAAATGTACGTAGACTTCAGGCTCAAAGAAATGAACTTAATCGTAAAGTGAGGATGCTTAAAGAAGAATTACAACAGCTTCATGAACAAGGTAGTTATGTTGGTGAAGTAGTCAAAGTTATGGATAAACAAAAGGTTCTTGTCAAAGTTCATCCAGAAGGAAAGTATGTTGTTGATATAGATCCTTCAATTGAGATTACTAAATTAAGTACCGGAGCCAGAGTTGCTTTGAGAGCTGATAGTTATACATTACACAAACTTTTACCAAAAAAAGTATGTTTTATTTTATTTAAATTTACATTATGGATGTATCGTTGAAACTTATTTAAATTTATAAGTAACTGAATTTGTAGCAGTTCATCCTATATAAATTTGATAAAAAAGGTACTAGGATCATAAATGTTTAGGTCCTTAGTGTTTACTTTATCAAACATTAAAATTCAAATAATAATATTCAAAATATGAAATATTGTTTTTTTTAGATTGATCCACTTGTAAGTTTGATGATGGTAGAAAAAGTTCCTGACTCTACTTATGAAATGGTTGGTGGTCTTGATAAACAAATCAAAGAAATTAAAGAAGTAATTGAATTACCAATTAAGCATCCTGAACTTTTTGAAGCTCTTGGAATTGCTCAACCAAAAGGAGTACTTTTATATGGACCACCAGGTACTGGTAAGACTTTACTAGCTAGGGCTGTAGCTCATCATACAGAATGTACATTCATTCGTGTATCTGGTTCTGAATTAGTTCAAAAGTTTATTGGAGAAGGAGCTCGTATGGTTCGTGAACTTTTCGTTATGGCAAGAGAACATGCTCCATCAATCATTTTTATGGATGAAATTGATTCAATTGGTTCATCTAGAATGGAAGGTGGTAGTAGTGGTGGTGATTCTGAAGTACAAAGAACTATGCTTGAATTACTTAATCAACTTGATGGATTTGAAGCAACTAAAAATATTAAAATTATAATGGCTACAAATAGGATAGATATTCTTGATCCAGCTCTTCTTCGTCCTGGTCGCATTGATAGAAAAATTGAATTCCCTGCACCTGATGAGAAAGCTCGTATTGACATTTTAAAGATTCATTCACGTAAGATGAATTTAATGCGTGGTATTGATATGAGAAAAATTGCTGAATCAATTCCAGGAGCTTCTGGTGCTGAAGTTAAAGCTGTTTGTACTGAAGCTGGTATGTTTGCTCTTCGTGAAAGACGTGTTCATGTTACACAAGAAGATTTCGAAATGGCTGTTGGAAAAGTTATGCAGAAAGATAATGAAAAGAATATGTCTATTAAGAAATTATGGAAATGAGAAAACTATATTTATTTTCCGGTACTATTTAACTTCATTAAATTTTATTTGAATATAACCTATATAAAAAATAAAACATTAATTTTTAAACTTTATTATATAATAACGTAAATAAAAACAATGTTAGGAGGGCACAACAATTTTAATTTGTTACAATTTCTTGAAAAACATTTTATTAAAAAAAACAACTTTTTTGAGTATCGTCTAGAGAGAGTAAATTACTATTGTTATAAATGAAACAATAGTAAAGTCAACAAGATAAGGTAACAATTTAATTTAATTACTAGAGTTTTTAAGCTGTAACATTCCTAAAATAGCTTCATATTCATGTTGCGTTACTTGAGTTGTACTTTCCATTAAAACTTCATTAACAGCTTCTTCATATAAACTCATTTCACTGGAGGTGTCACTTGTAATTGATGGTTCAATTTCAATTGAAGGTGAATTACATTGTGATTGTTCAAAAATTGTTTGACCAGATATAGGTGTTGAAAATCCAGAAGAATAATTACTTAAACTACGTTCATTATTTAATTGCATTAATTTAAGACGTTCCATGGCAACCTCAGTATTTTTAATAAGAATACGGGATAAATTTTCCGTTAAAATTGGAGATTGCATAAATAAACGTAAAAAATTATCTGCCAATACTTTATCACCTTGAATTATAAGACTATGTAATTCTTCTGCAGTTATAGATGTTGAAATATCATAATCTATAGTAGATTGTTCTTTAGAAAATATAGTAGGAGATACAGATAAAATAGGACTATTTAATGATAAAATATTGTTTTCACTATAATTTAAATTTTTAAATATACTAGAATATGTCGATATCTCTGATGTTTGTAAGTTTTTATTATCTACGTTCGTAGAATTATTTTCAACTTCGTATGTAGAATTTTCTTGTGCTAATTTTACAAGAATATCTGAACTTGTTGTCATAGTAAAAAAAAAACAACAAACTTTTATAAATATCTGAAATAATATTTAATATAGTTAATGTGAATATTTATAATAAAAAATAATAATAATATATCACAATAAACAAAAAGGTGAATACGAAATAAAATAAAAAAGATGTATAAAGTAATTAAAAGAATAATTTAACTATTCATACTTTGTTAATGATAAGATAACCATTTTACAATGTACTTTTGATCATATAAAACTACATTTAAACGTTTTATTATAAATGAATAAATTATGATAATGCTTGAGAAAAAAAAATTATAATTGTAATGGCATTTTATCAGAAAATAAATTATTTTCTTTATGTATTACCATTAATATATGAAACAAAGTATTGAGCACATTATTCTTATTTAATTTAATGCTTTCAGTTGTTGTAATATCAAATTGTTACTAATAAATATTTCAAAAATGATTTGCGCAGGTAGGCTTTTATTTATTAGTAATTCAATTGTAATAGATAACTCAATATTTATATATTTAACAGGTTTGCATAGTTCAAAGCTGTCTATACTTCACGGTCAATTGATAGTAATAATATATAAGTTGGGATATATCATATTTTAAAATAATTTCCACCTAATTAATGGCATTATTTAATCATTTGCTATTACTTTTAAAAATAAAGAAAAACTTTATACTATGAATATGAAAAAAAAAAAAAATTATTTGTAAGAATTATATATACATACTTGAAGGTTAAATCAACAAAATAATAGTTATTTTAGGTAGCATTTATTATATTGTATAAAATAAAATAACCACCAATGTAGACAGTTTGAAGCAAGGAAAATGTATATATAATAAAAATATTTATATATATGTACATATAAAATTTCTAAGTAATAAAATTAATATTATTGTTAATATATATTAATACTTATTAGAAAAGAAATCAAAATCAGAGTAATAAATTTAATGTTAATCAGATTCTAGTCTAGACGATAATAAAAAAATTTTTTATATCTAAATCTGCTAACATTTGATAAGCATAACATTAAAAAAAATAAATCAAATAATAAAAACTTAACTGATATATAAAGTACAGTTTACTTTATATATTTATATTGATATCATACATTAAAATTTTTTTTAGATATGTATATATATCAATATATGAAAAAAAAACAAAAAATATTATTAAAAAATAATGGCTACGTAAATATTCTTTAATTGAAATTTAATAAATATTAAAGTAGTAAATAAAATAGGTACACTTTAACATGTTCTATGATTGGCATTTCTAAGAAAAAATGTAAAATAATGTATGTTTTACACTACAACTTGTTTAATCAAGATATAAATATTTTTATACAGGTTCTCTTAAGATAAGCAAAAAAAAAAGTAAAAATAAAATGCATTAGAAAAAGTTTTATCAAGTTTACTTGCCTAATCTATCAATGTCAAATCTTGACTACTTGATTAGAAATTTATTTAGTTAATATCTTTTTTTCTATTTGTTCCTTGTATCATTCTTATAATCATTATCAAAGATATAAATATATATAAATCTTTATTTATAAATAAAATATCTAAGAATTTAAATATAATAGTATAAATATTATTATTATATAAATTTTCTTGGAAATAAATATTTGATAATAAATTTATACTTTATCTTGTAAAGGAAAAATTATTAAATGAATTATAAACAACTATCACAAGATTGTAGAAAAAAGGTATGATTTTAAAATTATTTAACCTTCACATATGATATCCATATGATTTTTTTTTTTATTAAAAAAATTGACAAAACGCTGTTGACAAAAATATATATTTTCAAACTAATATATTTCTCTTATTTAAAAATAAAACTCAAAACTAATGTTAAAATATTTTTCAAGGTTAGAATGATTTATCAAAATTTATTTAAACTTTTTTCTAAAACTAAATTATTTCTTAGGAAATATTTAATGCCAATTTTGAGATAATTATTTTTTTTTGAAATTTACAATCAAAAAAAAAAAA
Source organism: Strongyloides ratti (assembly GCF_001040885.1). Lineage (NCBI taxonomy): Eukaryota > Metazoa > Nematoda > Chromadorea > Rhabditida > Strongyloididae > Strongyloides > Strongyloides ratti. Next base: position 10,031,832 of record NC_037308.1, read on the forward strand.
TTGTAAAATTATTTTATTAATATACTATTACACTGATTTGTAGATAATTACACATATTAAAATATTTAACTCAAAGGATAGACTACTATGTACTTTAAAAACTAAAATATTTCTTATCAAATTATTTGCAAACGTAGCTTAAAACTTTCTCTTATCAAATATAATTATGAAAGTAAAATATATTAAGAGACAAAATTTAACGGAAACTAAAAAGTTGAAATAGTAATTAAATAAATAAGCAATGAAAGAATAAAAGTAAATTAGCAAAATTATTATACAATTTGCATATGTATATTCGATTCTACTATTCGGAGACTAAACAATAGAGAAAAAAAATCAAATAATGCAATTGATAGTAATGAAATGTCATTAAATTACAGTTTAGAAAAATCTGTACTTTAAAATTAAAATAAATTTTAAAGGATTGACGTAAGTTTTAATAAAAATGATTTTATCATTGAACAAAGAACAATAAATAGTTTTTTCACATTGATCTTATTATTTTAATATAAAAATATCATTATTTATAGTGTAATACATTTTTAAAAAGTATTTGTAGTTTCAAAATGATGTATTTTACCCGGTTAATATATATATATATATCTTAATAAACTAAAATGTAAGTAACATTATAGAGGGAATATAAATATAATAAAAAAAAAAATTGTCTAAATATACTAAATTTTTATATACGATGTCTAAAATTTGTATAGACAATAGTCTTCTTATTATGGTATACTTATTGAATGTAAATTTACATTTTTTAATAGAAAAAAAAAAGTATAGAATGAATTTTTATTTCAATATTTTTAATATTATTAGAGCTGGATGATACATCTATTTCAAAATAAATAAAAATATGATTTCGAAATATTTAAAAATTTTTTAAGTAGTTGTGATAAAAACATAAACATTCAAATTTTAATTAACAATTTAACTAAAAAAAATGTCCTTTAACAAGTTTATTCTATAAAAAAAAATAAATAAAAATTGTAATTGAAAAATATTTTTTATGTGGACTAATGTTTTATATTCATTTATTTTGAAAGTAACAAAATAATAATATTATATTTTTTTTCCTTAAAACTTTTTAATCATACTCATTTTAAAACGTCAAAATATAAATTATTTATTCAGAAAAAAAAAATAAAACCAAAGACAAAACAATTACTAATGATTGTAAACATTTTTCATGATTTATTTATAATTCTAATAACATAGAATCACTTTCTTAATGTTGGATAGATGGAAGATAAAATGAAACAAATATTATACAAAAAAAAAATTTTTTTTTTATAATTTTCTGCTGTGTAAAAAGTTACACTTTTAAAAAGATAAATATTAATGATTTTAAAATGTGTCAAAAAAGAATAAGTGTGCCTTGTATATTTACAACAAAAGCAATTAAATAAAATCATTTGCAATACATCCTTTACTTGTCTAGACATATTATAATAACTAAAAACGCTACGTTTTGTTGCAACAACTTATTATTTTTTTTTTTTGTAAATGAAAAGAAAAATAATTTAAGATAGTAATTGCCATATGTATATTTTATCGCCTGTTGCAGATAATATTTTTGGTTCCTTTGGATGAGATACAACAGAATGAATGTAAAGGTTAGGTTTGTGATCACACTTTGCAACAACTTTACCATTTGACATTTCATAAATATACAAATACCCATCCTCTGAACAACTGACAATCTCATTTTCTGATGCCATTATACATGATTCTAATTTATATTCTGTATTTATATGTGACTCTAAGTTTAACAATGACCCGCCATTTACTTTGTCGAGTAAGGTAACATTTGAATTGAGAATAGACACAAGTATACATTGATTATCTGAAGAAAAATTTATTGAAGAAACAGGGTAACCAAAATCATCTGAAGTCATTGTACCATTTCTTAAATCATATAATCTTAATTTACCATCAGCAGATCCAGTAGCTATTTCATGATTTTTTATTGATATACATAAAACGGCATCTGTTGCTTCATTAAAAATTTGAATTGGTGTTTTAGATTTATTTCTTAAATCATAACATCTAACAGTTCCATCTTGAGATGCAGAAAATGTCATTGTTCCTTCTTCATTAAAAGAAACAGAATTAATTTTTGCTAAATGCCCAAACCATCGACTAATGTTTCTTTTTGTTTCTACATCATGTAATAATAAATTTTTACTTACACCACCACTTAAAATTAAACCATTATCTCTACTACTACGTACATCTAGTATCTCTCCATAATCACCTGAATATGTACTTAAATGTAAATTTTTATAAGGATTCCATAATTTAATACTTTTATCACTTCCTGCTGTTAGTGCATATTTGCCATCAGAATTAAAACGAACAACTCTTACTTTTTTTTGATCACAATTTATTGTTTGTATTTTTTCAGCGACAAATTTTTTGTCACCCATCTATAATATATAGAAAGTAGAAAATCATTAAAAATTTAAAAGTTAAATAAAAATTGAAACGTTTTTATCGTTTAACAAATAAAGAAAAACATAAAAGTACTTTATACCAATTTAACTAAGCCATTTGGAAACTTTACAATGTTCAATAAATTCACCACTTGGAGCGTCATCATTAAGAGCACAATACAATGGTGTTACAGTTCCTTCGTCGATTGTTAATGGTCCTTTGTAATTTGTCATATCTGTAGCAACGTACCCTGGACAGCATGCAATAGCTCTAATTTTTCTATCCATTAATTGTCTATGATAAAGCATTGTCAAGGCAATTTCAGCTGCTTTGGATACTCTATAAGATGAGCATGGATAACCATTAGTAGTTCTAACATCAGGTTCACATGATGCTATGTATTTTTCTACAAAACTATCAATATCCTCCTCAGTATAGGTATTTTTTTTAAACAATTCAATTTTTTCTTCACTATAATAACCTGCCATCTTACCACACATACTACAAATGTTTACAATTCTTCCCTCATCTTTGATCAATGGAATTAAATATTTCGAAACCATTTTAGTTCCGTAATAATTAATACCAATAGTTGATTTTGCTTGAATTAATGGTGACTCAGTAGCATCAATATTAAAGGCAAAACCAGCATTATTAATAAGAACATCAATTTTATATTTTTCATTTTCTAAATAATTTTTAAATTTCTTACAACTTTCTTCATCAGTAATGTCAAGTTGGTGGAATTTTAAATCTACTGAAGAGTCCTTCATTGTCCCAACCTCCTTTAAAACTTCATCTACTGCCTTTAAACCGAGCTCTCCATTTCTAGCTGTTAAAAATATGGTAGATTCTTTAACGAGCTTCAATAAATTTCTTACAATTCCGTACCCAATTCCTTTATTGGCACCGGTTACAATAAAAACTTTCATAACTAGAAAAAAAAAATCAATTTTTCAAACAAAAAATACAACAATTGTTATGCGTGTTTACTCTTATCTTTTGGTATGATGCTAACTTTCAATAAAGTAATACATATATGACACTTTTCTTTTAAGATAATATTTTAATTGTTAAGTTAGTGAAACTTTTTTTTTTCAATATAACTTTGCAATAATAGAGTAGTTAATACAAAGAAACATTGGTCAAAATTTTGCTTTATATTTAAATAGTATTTCCAAAGATGATATGTAAATATTTTTTGTTAGATGAAACAATAATTAAAATCTTGACTCCAAACCAATACAAGTTTCTGCATAATGAAACATTGTTGCCGAAAGAATGCTATGTATTTGTGATGATTCCTCAGAGGCAAATTTACACATTTTATCAAAAACATTTGTTTCACACTTTTTTTGCATATCAATTGCAACTATATTATCTGTTCCATTTTTTGTTGTAATTGTTAATCTACAAACATTTTTTGTTTCTTCATCAGCATTTAAATCAAGAACATAATCACTATCACAATATCCCACAGTAACTGTTGTTGGAACATATCTCATTGGTATTGAAGATGTTGCCAAAGCTACGGATGCAGCATTCATACAAGCAGCCATGACAGAACCATCATTTAATAAAATATCAATATAGATATCAATTTGAGATCTTGGATAGAGTTCTGTAACAACACATTTTCTAAATACTGATTCAAGAAAACGTGAGATAGATTGTTGTTGTCTATCACGCTTTGTATTTTCGTTTCTTTTCCTATCTCTGGTAGCAAAAGGTAGTTGATTGACAACAATATTAAGATAAACTTCTTCACGACGCATACGACTTTTATTTCTACATGGACCTGGACCAAATACCGAACAACGAAGCTAAGATAACATAAATTAATTATTTACAATAGAAAAAAAAAATTACCTCTGTTAATCCTTGTTTCCATGAAACACTTCCTTGTGCCTGCCTTTGGATACCTGTTTCATAGGAAATATGTCGTATTTCTTTAGCTAATCGACCATCGGAACGATAACCTAAATTGGTTAGAACTTTTCTTCTATTCAGATCAATCTCCATTTTTTTAATCAAACGTTAAATTTTTATAAACTAAAAATTAAAAATACTATGTTTAAAAATCTTGGAGTATCGTGCACAATTATATTCTTTATAAGAGAGATGTGTTTTCAAACTACTTTATTCTTTTATATACGTAAAATTTGATCTAATAAATAAGATTTTTTTATTTATAATAATTTTAATTTTTTAAAAACCAGAAACAAATACAATAAATTTATTTTAACATTGTAAATGTGTTTTTTTTTGGAAAATTTATAGAATATATTTGAAACAAATAACCTTAAATAAGTTTTTTTTAATTATAAAATAATTTATGTAGCAATAAGAAATAGCATTATTGGAAATTTCATTGTAAACAAACAAAATTGAGAAAATTAAATATATTTTGGAAACAATTAAAAACATTTCTAAAAATTAGGATAATTGAAATTAAATATCACAGAATTGTAAAAGATACCTTTGAGAACAGTATATTAAAATTTCATAAAAAAAATCTAAAAACTTCTTAACGGAAAACAAAAGCATTAAAAATCATTTTGACTAAATTTTAGAATCATTAACATATTATAAATTTTTTTTAATATTTGAATATTATACATATGTAAAATTTTTTTTTAAAATTACAATGTTGATTTAACAAAAATTTTTATACTAAAACAACAAATAAATAAAGAAAAATAAATAATTAAAAAAAACAACTTTTTTTTAAAATTGAATATGCCACTATAGTCATTCGATAGCCCTTGAAGTGGGATGAATTTTGAATATAATCAACAATATTCAAAAATTAAAACTTCAGGAGTTATAAGGATTCAAAGTTGAAGGGCGAAATTGTAGAATATTTTTTTGTAAATCTCGACTTCTATGATAATATGGTAAATGTTTAAAATAAATACTTTTTTCTAGATCAATTTTTTACGAGAAACTCATTAAGCCTATTTATATCTTTATAGGACTTCTAGAAATGAAGTTATGATAAGAAATATGATGATAAAAAAGTATTAAGAATTTAGTGATAACTCAAGTTAATGAAGTCACAGGTCTATGAAACTTGATGCGCTAGGCTTCTTTCATAATTTAAGGTATATCCTAAGTTGAAAAAATTATAAAATTTTCACCCGTTCTTGAAATACTGAGTTTGGTATTTTTTCGCGCGTAATCCATTGTAATCATTTTTTTATATATCGAAAATGGTTAAAGCTATAAAAAAATTTTAAAGGTAGACCCTAATTAAAAAGTTATTTGAAAATGATTGCAGAAATCTGATTTCATTTATCTCCATTATGAAAGGAGATATGACCAATGGCGGAAATTTTTCTAAAATATTCATTGTTCCCCACTTTTCAGTATCTCAAAAAATACTTATCCTATGAAAGTGGGACTAGTTTCATTCGATTTCTATCCAAAAGTTGTTCTAGATTTTTAATTTTCATAGCTATAACATTAAAATTTTCAGAGATATAAAAATCGGCTGAAAATTTTCTAGATTTCCGATTTTACCTCTAAAAATATGACAAAAGAAAACAACCTTTTTTGAAAATTGAATATGCAACTATAGTGACTCAATAGGCCTTGAAACGTGATAAATCTTGAATACAATCAACAATGGCTTAATTTTAGAGTCACGTACGTATTAGAAATTTTTTTTCGAAAATTTGAATATTTTTAATATATGCATAATTTTTATTTATTCAATACATCAGTGACTCTAAAATAAATCCATAATTTTTTTTGATGTTGCTTCATAAGGAAAATATGTGTCATTTAATTGAAATGCAAAAATTCTAGAATTTTTGTTGGATAATTACATTTAAATGTATCGTAGTATATAAATATTTTAATATAAATATTTAAGTAAATTTTTAATTATAAATCTTTAAAGTCAAATTTTTATTCATATAAGTATAAAAATTTAAAATAAATAATATATATTAAAATGACCAATATTTTATATTTTCCAATGGGAGGATCGTACTTTAGTGAAAATGAATATTGGATTGCAGTTCTTGATTTATTTTTATTCATAACAATTCTTGCTTTATTAGTTTATATTATTATTAAATGCTGTAAGATGTTGTATCTACCTCCAAAAATAAAAATAAAATCAAAATTAACTGAAAATAAGGTTGTAGGAGTTGTAGTAACACCAGTATCATATACTACAAGTGATTGTATTTATTCTTCTTCGGACATTTTTAAATATCCATATAATGACACAAATCAAAGATTAATTACAAACACTTCTATTTCACCGGGATTTATTGATACTACAGAATCTGGTACTAATAATGTAAATATATTTCTAACAGTTGAAAGTAAAGATAAAATTGGATTATCTTCAAATGAAAAAGAACTTAGAAACATTGAAGAATTGACAACATCATCAACATTAAAAACATTACCATCAAATTTCAATAATAAAGAAATTAAAAAAAAAGATGTACAACAGGAGGGTGGAAAAATTATTATGGATAAAAAAAATATTGAAGTAAACAAAAGTATTACAAATTCTTCTTTTGTAGATCCATCAACAATTGGTTACACAACTTCTGGTGAACCTTTAAGTATTGTATCTTCAAAATGTACCTCTAATCACAAATAAATAAATTAAGCATATATAAAGTAAAATATTGTTTTGATAATGTGTTTTTGTTACCATAATTTAATTATTATAGATATAAAAATTTAAAATTTTATGAATAAAAGAATGTCATTAGCGTATATTAACTTTTAATTATATATATGTATATATTTAGCATCTAATAAATAAAAGTATTTAAATAGCTGTGTATACCATTTCTAAAGAATGCTAAAAGTGTATACTAACAATCTTTTTACATTATTTTTTAAATGAAATATTATTTCATTTTACTATTAACTACTTTCTTTATTTCTACACAATTAGTAGAATGTATTAGTAAGAAATTAAATTTAATTATTATTTCAAATATTTTTAGTTTATCAAGCATGTTGTGAAAATGGAATGTGTCAGTCTTTTGAATCTCCAGAAGCAATGTATGGATCAACTTGTTGTGGTGACAATTTAATGAATAGTAATCGCCAAATTTGCTGTGATGATGTTATACGTGAAAGAAATATTGGAACACAATATGCTGAAAGATGTTGTGGAAATCAAACTTTAACAAATTCTCAAACATGTTGTAATAATAAAATTTTTAATGTACAAAATGGATTATGTTGTGGAGATAAAGCATTTATATATTCTCCAACAACACAATGTTGTGGCAACATTTTGCATGAAAATGTAAACTTAAAATCAACTTGCTGTGGATCAAATATTTTGGATGGAGAAAAAGAACAAATTTGTTGTGGTGAAAAAATTTATAATATGACACAATATGATAGTTGTTGTATAAGTAACACACTTATTCCATTATATTCTCCTTATAATTCAAAAACACATGAATGCTGCTCAACTCCAATTTCAATTTCTTCAACATCAAAATGTTGTTACTTAAAAACAGGCAATACAACAACTCCAACAATTTATAATTCTTCTACACAATGTTGTAAATATCCTTATAAAAAAATAGGTAATATTGTAGGTAAAAATTGCCAATTTACATAAAAATACTTATACTTCAATTTTTTTTATTATGTATTATTTTATAATTTACTTTTAAGTTGTTTATCTGATTCACGAAACATAATGTCTATAGCATTTGCTATAACTGTAGCTCTAAATTTATTTAAAAAATGTCCTTCTTTTTCAAAGTATACAGAAACACCTTTTGCTCCATTTTTAAAATTAATAGAAATTTTATCAATTATTTCTTCATCATCATCATGTTTATGACTTTCCTAAAACAAACATTTATTTATTATAAAAATATAAAACTTACAATAAATTTCATATTGTTAAATAAATTTGCAAATTCTATTGTTATATCTTTTTCAATCAACCAATCTTTTCCTCCTCCTAATTGAAGAATTTTAGTATTCCTTTTATTGACTAAATCAACAAATTTTGTTTGTGAAGGAAGATCAAAACTATTAATAGATCTCAAACAACATGCAGACATTTCAGGAGAATTGGTCTTTAATCCAAGCATACCATATATAACATGTATTATTGGATTAATAATTTGTTTTCTAGCAAAAGGAAATGTTTCCCATAATTTTGAAAATAAAGCTATTGGCCAAAATGGTAGGATTCCTCTATGTTTTCTTATACCAACACCATTTATTAAAACAACACCTTTAGTTGATTCTTCATTATATGTTGCAGCTAATTCTAAAGCACTTTTTGTACCACGACTATGACCCATAAATATAACTTTTTCTGAAGGAGATATTTTTCTAGTTTCCATTATTTTTTTAATATAATTATACTTTTCTTTATTAGATTCAGTAAATCTATCATCTACTTTTGTAAAACCATACCCAGGAAAGTTTATCCCCACAAATCTATATTCTTTTTCAATAAAAAATGGAAGCATGTATTTAAAATCTAAATGAGAACCAGGAGAACCAGCTATTGCTACAATTGTTCCATTCTTCGAACCATTTGGCATTGTATCCTAATTAAAATAATTATTTAAAAAAAAAAAAATATAAAAATTACCAATGTTACAGCATCAACATTAACATTTTCATTTTTTCCTGTTAAGGCAATGATTTTATCTATTTTCAAAAATTTTTCACCACTTTCAGGAGTTGGAAGATTTCTTATTACTTTTTTTAATGGTTTTTTTCCCATTATATTAATAAATAATTTTGAAATAAGGGTCATATACGTACTGAAAAATCAATACAAGTAAATCTTACTTCTGATTAAAATTATTATAATATAAACACGTTACTTACTATCTAACTACAAACTACAACCGTTTTACTATAAATAACAAACTACAACTTTGAATGAATTTAAATGATAATTTAATAATTAAAATTAATACATTATGATTCAATGAAACATTTAAACATGATTAAAAATAAATAATTTTATAACAAATTTGTGGTTATAGAAAACCTTAATACCAAAATTTGAATATATATATATATATATAAATGCACCTTTTTATTAGCCATTAAGTTGTTAAAATAAAAATATCCTTTAATCTTTGTTTATAATCCTATACACTCTTAGATTTTGATAAATATATATAACTTTGATTCTATTATTATTTATCACAAAATTTATTTATATTTATTTTTGTTGTTGATTTGAATTATTTTAAAGTTTTCAAGATTTAATAATTAGATACCTACTCAAAAAATTAAAATGTTTATTTGTTGAATGAGTACAATACATAAAAAAAATAGATTCACTTCAATGTTTACTCTATTAGATGATTATTATTTTTATAGTAGATTTCTATGAATAATATATTGGTTAGATTTTTTGAAATTGTAAAAGTAATTGTGTATATAATTTGAAATAAATGGAAAACAAATTTGAAACATACATAAAATTTAAATTTTTAATTGTGATATTATAATGATGAAATCCAATATAAACAACATCACAATTTTTTTATATGAAAAATTATTTTAAAAATATAATAAATATATTTAACCAATATTAAAAATTTTTCATCAATTACGATTGTGACTTCTGATTTACTTGATATAAGTAGTTGTAGGGATAAAAAAAACTGTTTTTTAAAGTATTTGTTTTTATTTACAAAAAATAAATGTAATGATTTACAGTTATTTGTAGGAAGAAACCGAAGAATTTAAAATTTTTTTTATTTCAAACAAACTCATAAAATAATAAAAACTGTTAGTAAATCTAAAAATAATTATTAATTAGTGTAATCAGAAACGAGATGAAAAACCGATTACCCTCAGAAAACATTAACTCTTAAATATACTAGAAAACTATGAAAATTTTTCAGTGATGATTATAAGTTATCAAATTATAATTCTTTACTCTACCATTTTTTTTAATGTTTCTTTTTTTAAGATAATTTCCTTTTCTTTAAAAAGCTTTTAATTAATGGAAGCATACATTAATTATCACTATTTTAATATATTAAAAAAAAAACTTTATCAAGTCAAGTCACGGCAATATATATCTAAGAATTAAGTATAGTAAAACTAAATTAAAATGATTTAACAAATAGAAAAAAGTATAAGAATAAAATAAGATTAAGAAAATTAAATATTCAAAAATTTCTACAATACCCTATTTTTATCAATATGAAAATAAATTTTTACACACATTAAAAAGATAATAACATAGAAAACTGTTAATAGTAATGTAGATAAATTTTAAAAATAATTAAACAGATTTCCAATTCCTTCTAACACGAAAGTTAGGCGGTAAATATTTGAAAGATCGTATTTCTTTACTTGTCATTGTTCTATTAATTTTTTTCAAAATGACTAAGAGGCCTCTTGGCGAAGAACTAACCATTGCTACAAATGTAAAAAAGAATAAAATAGAACAAAGTGAAAAGCTTGAAAATGAGGATAAGTTAGAGTTTGCAGAAATATTGGCTCGAAATGATTCTTCAACAAATAAACGTATGTTTTTGTTGTATAAAAAATCACATGGTATTTTTTAGGTGAAACTTGGCCTCGTCCTGCTGTTCCTGATGTTTATAAACAAAGTTTAGATGCAGATCTTGTAGTACAGGTTCTTGATATGGATTATGTTATGGAGGATAAAAAATTCATTGACACAAGATTATTTGGTGTTAGTAAAGATGGGAATACTGTATTAATTCACGTTCTAAACTATTATCCATATTGTTTTCTTGAGTTACCTGATGAATTTAAGGAAGAACATTTGACATACGTTCAAGGAAATATAAATAAATTACTTGTTGATGTTGCCAAAAATTATGGTGTTAGTCAGGAACTCAAAGAATTTTGTCCAAAAGTTGAAATTGTAAGAGGAAAGAATATTTATGGTTTTGATAGTTCTGATGGAAAAAACTACTTGAAAACTTATTTTGTTCATCCTCGATTGTGTTCAGCAATAAACAATTACATTGAAGGACTATCCTTGATGCCTGGTCATTCTACTGGTGATGTAAAAGTGTTTGAATCTAATATTGATTATGAAATTCGTTTTATGGCCGATATAAATTTGGTTGGTTGTGGATGGGTTGAATTAAAAAAAGGAAAATATGAATTAACTTCTAATAAAGTGTCTATTTCTCAAATTGAAGTTTCTGTTGATGTAAATGATTTGATTGTTCATGACTCAAATGATCCAATGTGGTCTGGTGTTGCACCACTAAGAGTTTTAAGTTTTGATATTGAATGTCAGGGTAGGAAAGGTATATTTCCAGAAGCAAAAGAGGATCCTATTATTCAAATTGCAACAATGGTTAAAATTGAAGGTAAAGAAGAACCTTTTATTAGAAATATATTTTGTTTGAAGGATACTGCTAATATTCCTGGTGCTGAAGTTATAAGTTGTGAAACAGAAAAAGAATTATTGATAAGTTGGGCTAATTTCTTTAGAACTGTTGATGCAGATATTATAACAGGTTATAATATCCAAAATTTTGATATACCTTATATACTTGATCGTGCTTCGGCTTTAAAAATTGACAAAGAAGTAAATAAGTTAGGGCGTATAAGTAATTCTGTAACAAAGGCACGTGATCAACAGTTATCTTCAAAACAGATGGGTTCTCGAGTCAATAAGACTATTAATATGGAAGGCCGTGTAATTTTTGATGTTTTGCAAATAGTTCTTCGTGATTACAAACTTCGAAGTTATACATTAAATAACGTTTCTTTTTACTTTTTATCCACACAAAAAGAGGATGTCGAACACAATATCATTTCCGATCTTCAGAATGGAGATGCGCAAACTAGAAAAAGGTTAGCTATTTATTGTTTGAAAGATGCTTATTTACCACTTAAATTACTTCAAAAATTAATGTCTTTCATTAATTATATGGAAATGTCAAGAGTAACTGGTGTTCCTTTAAATTTCTTATTGACAAGAGGTCAACAGGTTAAGATTCTTTCACAATTAATTAGAAAAACAAGGAAAATGAATTTGTTGTTGCCTGTTATTGAAAAACAGTTTACAGATTCTAAATATGAAGGAGCTACCGTAATTGAACCAATTAGAGGTTTTTACAATGAACCAATTGCTACACTTGATTTTGCTTCTCTATATCCATCAATTATGATTGCTCACAACATTTGTTATACCTCATTGTTATCTACACCTCCACCTGGTTGGGTTGAAGGTGAAGATTATGTTAAAAGTCCTACAGGTAATTATTTTGCCTCAACAAAACATGTTAATGGTCTTTTGCCTGATATTCTAAGAGAATTGTTAGATGCTAGAAAGCAGGTAAAGAATCTTATGAAATCTGAAAAAGATCCTTTCAAACAGATGGTTTATAATGGTCGACAATTGGCTTTAAAGATTAGTGCTAATTCAATTTATGGTTTTACTGGTGCAACGGTAGGAAAGTTACCATGTTTAGAAATTTCTTCATCAGTTACTGCTTTTGGAAGGCAAATGATAGAGAAAACTAAAGAATTAGTAGAGTCAACATATAAAAAGGGTTACTTAGATGGTAAATGTCCAATTAATAGTATCGTCGTTTATGGTGACACTGATTCTGTCATGATAAAATTTGGTGTTAATACTGTAGAGGAAGCAATGGAATTGGGAGCACATGCAGCAAAAGAAATAAGTAAAACATTTAAAGAACCTATTAAATTAGAATTTGAAAAAGTATACTTTCCTTATTTACTCATTAACAAAAAACGTTATGCTGGATTATATTATACAAAACCTGGTGCTTATGATAAATTAGATTGCAAAGGATTGGAAACAGTTAGAAGAGATAATGCTCCACTTGTTGCAAAGGTCTTAAATGAATGTTTGAATAAATTATTAATTAAAAGAGATGAAACTGCAGCTTTAAGTCATGCAAAGAAAGTAATATCTGATTTACTTATGAATCGTGTTGATATAAGTATGTTGGTTATATCTAAAGAATTGACAAAAAAAGACTACAGCTCAAAGTTAGCTCATGTTGAATTGGCAGAACGAATGAAAAAACGTGATCCTGGATCAGCTCCAAAGTTAGGAGATCGTGTACCTTATGTTATTATATCAAAAGGAAAAAATGTTCCTGCTTATGAAAAGGCTGAAGATCCATTATATGTGTTAAAAAATAATATTCCAATTGACACTGAATATTACTTGGAACATCAATTAGCTAAACCATTGGGAAGAATTTTTGAACCAATTTTAGGAGACAAAGCTGAAAAGATGTTAATTCAAGGGGAACATACAAAGAAGAAATTTATTTCCCGTTGTAAGGTTGGTGGTTTATTCGCATTTACCAAGAAAGCATATAGTTGCTTGAAATGTAAAGCAGTTCTTAAGAATGACAAATTTGCTACATGTGATCATTGCCGTATTTATGAAGGAGATGTTTATCGCGAAAAAATTTCTTCATATCAAGATGCAGAAAGAAAGTATAATCAATTGTGGTCAGAATGTCAAAATTGTGCTGGAACGGTGTGTGAAGAGATTATCTGCTCTTCCCGTGATTGTCCAATATTTTATATGAGAGAAAAAGTTAAAGTAGATTTAAAAGATACAACAGTTGCTCTAAGACGTTTTAAATTTTAATTTTTTTTTGCCATTTGTATTGTAAAAATATCATAAATAAATTCTCAATATTTTAAAGTTCTGTGAAGTGCATTGAATTTGACAAAATAAGTTTAGAAAAAAATAATATATACTAATATGAATAAATAATTTTATACTTCTTAGCAATTTTAAAATTTATTCAAATGTGTTAAATTTGTTTAATATGTAAAAAGAAATTTAAACATATTTATTCAAAAATATAATCAAATTTTAATATTTAGAAATAATAATACCCGTTATAAAATAATTATATTTATAATTAAAATGACTTGTTCAGCAATATACTTTTGTGATGAAAATCGAAAATCTTTAATATCAAAAATATATCGAGAAACAACTAGTTCAATAACAATTTTTCGTGAATATTTATGGAAAAATCAAGATGCACTTGAAAATATGCCATTTTTTATTTTTGAAAATAATTTTTATATGTACATAAAAATCAATGATATTTATATAATAGGAGTTATGGAAGAAAATAATACTTCTAATGTTATGCTTATTATAACATTTTTATATAAAATTAAAGATTTGTTGGTGTCTTTGTTAGGTGAATTAACAGCTATAAATGTTAATAAAAATTTAATTTACATTTATGAGTTATTAGATGAAATATTAGATTTTGGTTATCCACAAATATCTGAAATTAATGTTTTAAAAAGTTATGTTATGCAGAATGGAAAGAAAACTAAAAGACAGATTATGGTACCTCCAACTGTTACAAATGCTGTTAATTGGAGGGTACCAAATATTTATCATCTTACTAATGAAGTTGGTGTAAAATTAACAGAAAAAATTGACATTACCATTAATAAAGAAGGTTCTATTGTAGAATATACAATTAAAGGATTTATTGACCTTTTTGCACAACTTTCTGGTATGCCAAAAGTTACATTTAAAGTGTGTGAAAAATTTAAAGAATTACTTGGTACTAGAAACATTTATGATCACCGTGGTTTTCATTTAGATAATATTAAATTTCATCATTGTATTTTTATGACAAAATTTGAAGACTATAAAGAGATACAATGTATACCACCAGAAGGAAAAACAAATTTAATATCATATCAATTGACACCAGAATTTTCACTCAAACCAATAATTGAATGTAATTGTACACTATTAAAACCTAGTTCTTCAAGAGTTATATATAATTTATCTTTAAAATCAAATTATAGAGCATATCGATATGCAACTTTTATACAGGTTGCTATTCCAATATCAAGAGATTGTTTTAATTTGAAATACACAAGTTCTTTTGGTAAAATTATTCATCAAAAAGATAATAATGCTTTGATTTGGATGTTTAAAAATTATCCTGGACAAAAGGCAAGCCATTCAAGAGCTGAATTTTCTTTATCTACAATTAAAAGTGAAATTGAGGAGAAGATTCCGAGAATTTTAACTTTACAATTTACAATAAATGATGTTTTAATGTCAGATGTTTCTGTAAGTATTACTTTTATAAATTCTGTTATTAGTTTTTTTTAGATCAAATCTGTAAATATCTCAGAAAAGTATGATGTAGTAGCTTACTGTCAAACAAAAACATCATCAGGAAATTATACTATTCGTTTCTAAAATATAAAATTATATTTTTTGTTGACTATTTTATTAGATACTTGAATAAACATAATTAAATTTGAATATTTTTTTTAATATATATTTTATATTTTTATTTAAAAAAATTTATTAACAGATTTTTTAATTTACAACCAATCAATCAACATGAAAAATTTACATAACAATATAATGTTTCCAATTATTTTAATCAAAAAAAAAATGACATGCAATAATATAAATGAAATTTCAGAATTACCAAAAAATAATAACGAAGTAAATAATAATAAAACTGTATTAATTAATTTATATCTTCCTATTTAAATAATTTTTAATATTTATATAAATATTTTTAAATACATTTTCAGAAGTTATTAATAAATAGAGGTACGGCCTTAGAAAAAGAAAATATTTAAATTGTTTTATGTATAACTTTTATTCGTAAATATGAGTAATCCTATTAATTTGATTAAAGTAACTAGATCTCTATATAATCCATCCAGAAATTCTATACATTTCTGGAAACAATTTAAACGTTGGCAAGAAATTGAAAAAGAAGGTCTTAAAGAAAAAAAATTAGAAGAAAGAAAGAGAAGTTATATCAAATTAAATGAAGGATTATATATTACACCAGAAAAAGAATCTGACGGTAATAATGATTTTTTTTTCTGTTGATTTTATATATCATATTAAAAATATTTTTTAATAATTTTAGTAATGCCAAAAAAAGATCTTGAAGATATGACAAGAAGAGAAACTGGAGCTTTGTCAATTGAATTTTTGACAAGTCATACACAAATGAGATATCTTGATCATTCATTTGATAATATTAAAAGATGCAAAGCTTATGAACATTTTCAACATCTTCAGTTTGATCAACGTTTTATACCTGAAAGATTATTATTTCTTGGTCCAGATTTAGCTGCTGCTTATTTTATTGTTCATCGTGGTGGGACAATTAAGTTTGTTGGTGATAATGCTTGGATTAGAAAAGATAAAAAAGGAAGATATTCTTTACCACCAAGGCGTGTACCTGGTTTATATCTTGAGGCAATTGATGCTTCAAATACAGAGTTGATGTTTGAAGGTTTTGATAATCTTTATGATTTAACTAAATTAAGACTTTTATCATTGGCAAATTGTAAATATGCTGATGATTGGACATTAAGTAGAGTTGGTACTATGTTTAGTGAATCACTTGAAATGTTAGATTTATCAAATTGTAAAAAAATTTCTCCCAAAGGTTTAATGGGATTAAGAAGTTTAAAAAATTTAAAGTATCTTCGATTAAATGGTTTAAATGATCCACAGGGTATAGCTAAAGCAACAATATTATTAGAAGAAGCCATACCTAATTTAATTGTTATGGGTGTTGATTATGAATCTGCATTAGAAAGTTTCCAAAAAGAAGCAATGTTATTAGAACATGAAAGAGCTTCTGTTGATGCCAAAGGAAATATACATATAGAAGATGATAATGGTAATTTATATTATGTTAAAGGATGTATTAATGAACGACCAACTGTTGATGATAATGATTTACCTATTGTTACAAGTACCATAAAAATGGATGTTCCAAAGATGTCTGATATTGAGTTTGAGGAACTTGATAGATTAACTCAAGGAAAATTAAGGCATCTTTTAGTTGGTTCACCAAGTGCCTATAGTTGGACGGAAGCCACTGAACAAATATTATCTTTTGAAGAAAAGTATAAATTAAAACGTGGTGAAATTGTTGATCCAAAATTATTACCGTTAAGCAAAAGGGAAGATGTAATAAGAGAAGTTGAAAAATTAGAACAAGCTAGATTACAAAAAAATGAATTAAATATTAAACAAATAAGTTCTTCATAATTTTTAACAAAAATTTATTTCTTTTTTATATGTTTAGTGTTTTATTATTATTATAGGAAAATATATAAATAATTTAAAATGATTGTGTTATAATTAATAAAAAATAATATGTTTTATTTTTTATATTTGAAAAAAAAAATGTAAAACTAATGAGATAATATATAACACGTTTTTATTATGTATAAAAAATTATTACTATCCTTTTTTTTTTACATATTATAAGCAATATATATAGGATCTAATTCTTCTCTTAAGAAAGAATCTCTTAAATGCATTCTTTGTTTTTCTCCTCTTGTATTTATTGGAATCATACCCGGATCAATAAGTACAACAACCCCAACTATTAAATGATGTTCCTCGAGAATTGAGGAAGTAATGGCTGGTACTAGATCTAATGCTTCTGCTTCATCACCTTCCACTTCTGCAACTATCACTAAACGATTTGTCCATTTAAAAGCAGCACTTTCAATTATCTTGCGATGTGTTTTAACTACTGTTACTTCTATATCAACTGGATGATATCTCATTCCTCTTAATATCATTGTTTCGTCTAATGAACCAACAACAAAAACTGCATCATGTAATTCACCATTTGCAGTTATTGAACTTGTTTGTTTTAAGAAACCCAAATATCCTGTCCTTGCAAAGACAGTTTTTGTATCACCGGTCTTTAATTTAGCATTAAAATGATCTGTATGTAATGTTGCTTCTTCACCAAATATTGAAAAATACCCATTTGCATTAAATGGTGAAGAAACCCATATTTCACCTAAATGACTATCAGCACATTGACCTTTTGTTTCTGGATTAGCAATAACTACTTTAACACCTGGTAATAATTTACCACTTTCCATTAATGGTACACTATGTGGAGATCCTTTTTCAACAAGGGAAACTCTATCATTTCTTAAAGCTCTAGCATCAACATAAACAGTAGCTGGATCTGGTGAAGATGATCCTTGCATACATATACCTGTATTAACCCGACAACCAAAAGATGTTGAAATTGCTCTACTTTGTAAACCAAGTGGAGCAAATAATTTGGCAAATGCTGTACATAATGCAACTCTTGGTCTTTCCTCTGCAACAGCAACACATGTCCTAACACAACTTAAATATATTCCTTTTTCTTTTAATGAATCTATTTGTGGTGCTAATTCTTTAACACAAAGTTCCATAACACCATATGAACAAAAAACATCACGTACTTTATGTTGAGAGACAACAGATAAAAATAATGATGGATTAATTTCAACTTCTTGTGGTGGTATTATAATAGAATGATAACCAGAATAAACAGAACTTAAAACAAATAATTCAAAACCTAAACCACAATATGGATCTAAAGATAAGGCAACATGTCTTGATTTATATAATTCACAGGCAACTTTTAATGATTTACATTTCATTATAACTGATGAATTATTTATAATAATACCAGCTAATTGTCCAGTTGTTGAAACATTAAAATCAAGATAACAAATATCATTAGGTCCTCTTTTACCAGTACTGAATATATTCTTTTTTTTGGTAAATGATGATGAATCTTCAATATCAAAAATATTTGGCCATGCTTTTGTATCAATTCTATGAGCTGCTTCTTTACTTTTTAATAATTTTCCTATATTTGATGATGTTAATATTGCTACACTTTTTGATATATCAACCATTAATCTTACTGTTGGTAAAGTTGATTGAAGATTACTTTGATGTGGTGGTCTAATACATACTGGAATAAGATTAGCTATTAAACAACCATAAAATGCTGTTATTAAATCTATACCAGGTGGAAAAATTAATGCAACATGATCTCCTTCATTTAAATGTCCTTTTTCTAATAATAAAAGACCAATTTTTTCAGCTTTTTTATACAATTGTCCACATGATAATGATTCTACTTCAATACCCTTAGAATTTATTAATGTATATAAAATATGATCTGGTGATGTTGTAGCAAGATCTTTTAAAATATCTATTAATAATTTATTATCATCAGATGAATGTTGTAATTCTCTTCCTTGTGCTCCTGCTATTCTAACACCTTGTACAATATTACCAACAAACATAGCTGCTGGACCAACTTCACTTTGTTGTGGTTCTCTTGGTTTAGGTAAATTTAATACACAATTATGTGGACACATTAATAATGTTGTTGGATGAAGTGTACAATCTAAAAATCTTTGTCTTGTTTCTGATACATGAATTCCACCAAGTGGTGTTTTAGGTAAATGATTTGCTGGTACAAGTGCTAAACAATATATACCAACTTGATGAATATTATCTACAGCTTGTAGAACTTTTGTTATCCAATTAAATGCTTCCTCTTCTTGAACATCTGGTTTTTGTTCTGCAACAATACATATTCTTTCATCTCTTAAAACATTTATTGAAAATACTGCTATTCTACCTCTATAAATAAATTTCATTGGTTCTACAGCTAATACAGTTGCTATAATATCATCAGCACTATGTGATCTTCCAGATACATTCATCATTGTCGATTTATTACCAATAACAAATACTAAACCATCTGGACCAAGAAAACCAATTAAACCACTTCTTACATAAGTTAAATTACCAATTGGTCTTTCATCAGGTCCAAGTGGTTCAACTTTAAATGTTCCTGAAGAAATACCATCTAAACCCCAATAAAATGATCCTGTTGATGGTGATGAGATACATATTTCACCGATTTCATCTGCTTTACAAATTTTTGGTATTCCAGAAACTTTAACAACAACTAATATTCCACCAGGTATTATTTGACCAGCATCTTGTAATGTTAATGATGTTAATGATGTTTCTTTATCAACACGTACAACTGAATGTGATAATGCTTCCATTGATAGGACTCCTCTACCACTAGGTGTTGATGATGATACACTACTACTTCCAGTATCACTAGAATATTCCATAACAAATGGTCTTCTTATAGCTATTAAACCACTTTCACTACTTCCAGCACATGGGCATAATACTTCTGGACGAAGACCTCTTTTTTGAAATATTGAACAAAATTGATCACAGGAGGATAAAGACCAAGGATTAGCACCATCAGCAATAATAATACTTTTAATGTTATTTAAATTAATATCTTTTTGATCTTTAGATGCTAATAAACTCCAATGTAAATCTCTACTTTTTAATACAACATGACTAGCATTTAATTTTGTTGCAGCAATCATCCAACAACTAGGATTACTTTTCATTAAATTATAAGGCACAAAAGCTACTCTCATACCATTAAATAATGATGTTAAAATACTTGTCCAAAGGCCAACTTCTCTTTTAAAATCAAGAACACAAATAATTGTTTCACCCTCCTTATAATTCATTGCAGCAGTAATTGATTTTGAATGAGATATTATACTATTTCTTGTTATAGCAACACCTTTAACATATCCTTTACGATCAGTTGAATGTTCAATATATCCAATACTTTCATCATTAATATTTCTTCCACAAATATTCCATTCTTTTCCTGGTTTTGAAACATACTCACTCATAACCCATGTCAATTTTGGCCAACTTTTTAAATCAATCATATCAGATGGATGAAGATTGGTACCCTGTGAAGAGGTTGTTGAACATTTCTTTGGTAAACTTTTAAAACAATTTTCTGTTGTTAGGGCTGTTTTAACACCACAACTTCCAAGTAAAAAACCAATTTGTTGAATACCAGCATCTTTTTTACTACTAGGAACTTCAATAGGAACAGGTATTAAACCACCAATAATACAACCATAAAAAGCAGTAATAAATGATAATGGTTCATTATTAGAAAATATTAAAGCAACCCTATCACCAGGTTTACAAATACATTGTCGTAAATTTTCTTTACTTATTGATGATTGATTTTGTGAATGTCCAATTACACAATTACTTGTAATAGTTTTAGTTAATAAAGTATATGCTATTTTATTTGCTCTTGAATATAATTTACTATAACTTAATGATTGTAACATTTTTCCATTATTATCTAATAATATTCCACATAAATTTTTAGGTGATGTTGTACCATATCTATGGAGAGCAGATTCAATAGAACGTGGAAAATTATTTAAAATACTATTTAAATTATTTGTTGAATTTGAATTACTATTAGATGATTGTGGTGTTGGTATTGTTGATGGTGATGATATAGGAAATTCTCCTCTAATAGGTTGTATATAAGAACCTTCAGGTCTTGGTGCATTAGGATCAACAATTTTAGCCATAGCCTCTAATTCAGCATCATCATCATTATAATATTCATGTAATGGTTTACTTCTAGGTCTCTGTAAAAAATGATATTTTTTTAATATTAAATTAGAATGCATTTTATCAATATTTGGAAGATCAGCTATTCTTATACTTCTAACATTTCTTCCCCCTACAGTTATCATTTTAGTTTTTGTAAAACTTTTTAATTCATTATGAACAAATATAAATCCAGCATTTGGATTATTTTTAGGATACATTATTATAGAAGAATCATTAAAACTTTTATATTTTTTTTTACGTTGTTCTTCAATTTTTTTTGGATCAAATATAGTAATAACTTGAGATATATCATAAGATAATGGTAAATTTCTAGTAAATGATGATTGAATTTTACCATTAATTGTCGTTTGTGAAGAATATTTTGTCTTAAGATTATAACTATTATTATTATTATTATATAATGATGGTGGAGGATTATGTGCCGTTTGATAAATAAAACGCCTTTGTTTAAGGGAATTTGATACTGATGTTTCAATTATTGTATTAGATTTAGATCTTGATGATGATTTATTTTTTATTTCATATCTTCCTCTTATTGATAATAATTCATTAATTTTTTTTGTATCATTATCTTTGATATCATTAAAAGAATTTGATGAGGAACTCCAAACATTTTGATTTAAAGATTGACACATCATACTTGTATTATTATTTTTTTCATACTTTTTATTATCATTATTCATTTTATGGGTAGGAATAATTGTAGAAGTAGCAAGAATAAACATTATATAATCAACCTTTAATAACTTGTTTTTATATAAAAAAAAATAAATGGAATGGAAATAAATTTTCTTAAAAATGTTTTGTAGTTTTAAATATTTAGAAAAATAAAAAATTTATATATATATATATATAAAGTAAAAATAAGTATTTAAAAAAAAAGAGTAGTAAATTCTAATAAAAATTGTAATAAAAAAAATTAAAGAATATATTTTATTATAGTGATGAATGAAAAATTCTTGATAAATCTTTTATTAAATATATATAATATATGTCACTTTTTTTTACACAGAAGAGGGAGAGAAAATATTTGAAAAAAAAAATAATAAATATATTAAAAGAATATATATTCTTTGTTAATATGTATATATTTTTATTTTATTGAGGAAATATATATATATATGAATGAATGAATGAATGAATGAATGAAGAATAAAAATGTAGACATAATGCTTTGGAATTGAAGGATGATGAAGAAGAAATAGAAGAAGAAAGATGATAATGAGTTTGGCGGAAGTTTGCTATTTTGTGAGTATGGTGTGTGAAAAGAGGATATATGAATTGTCAAAGTATGTGATCTGTTATATTATCAAGAACAGAGAGTTTAAATAAAATTTAAAAAAATGATGATTTAATTTTAATGATAAAAGAATGTTTATTTTTATGTGATTTAATAGAAATATATAAATATGTATCTTTTTAAGGGATTAAAATAAAAATTGTATATCTCTCTTTCTAAAACTAATTGAAAAGAGGAAGATATAGTAATTACCACTTAAGATATTATAAAGTGTCAATTTAAAAGATAAAGAATAATGTTGTTTCAGAAAGTGTAGAGAATTTACATTAATACTAATCCTTTTTGGAGAAAAATGAGAAGAAGTAAATAAATAACAAATTGCCTTTATAATAATAATTGCTTGTTAAATTAAAGAGAGGAAAAATTTAAATGATAATGATTGAAGAGAAAGATAATAGTAAATAGTAAGTATAGAAATTTAAGAATACTTTTTTTTTCCATTTATTTTTTTTTACTAATTTTAGTTATATAAAAAAAATTTTTTTTTTTTTCAATTAAAATAAACTAACCTGTAGTGATTCTAAAAGTGCTTGTATTTTAACAGAAACTTTTAGTGGTTTCATAGCTAAAAAAAATATATATTAAATTAAAGAAAAAAAAAGTAAAACAAAAACCCAGAAAAAAAAAACAACAATAAAGTAATACAATTTTAAGTAAATATGTGTAACTTACGTAGTGAATTATTTTCCAATTCAAGAGATTTAGTAGAATTTCTACTATCATTAGTATGATAAGAATTATTAACCTCCTGGCAACTGGAATTATTTGGTTCAGAAATATTTATTGAAGAGAGAGACTCTCCATCAACATTACTTTCTTTAATATTAAAATTTTGATAAACATTAATCTTTGATTGTGATCTACTGTTAATAGTACATGAATCATTAGATGATGTTGTATTTGTTGTGTTGGAAGAAAAAGTACCAGGAGATTTCAAAAAATTAACTAAATTATTACTACCAGGTTCCATTTCATCTGCAATTGAATTAGCTATTAATTGTTGAAGAACTGTTGGTGTGGAAGTTTTTAATGAATTATTGTCTATTTCTAGCTCAATTTCATCTATAATAATTAACATAAATATATTAATTACATTATTAATGTTAAGAATTATTATTAAAATATTTAGAATTAAGTATTTTGTTTACCTCTAAAAACTAATAAAATAATATTTTTATTTTTTTTTTTTAAAATAGTGTTTTTAATACTAAGACAACATACAATATATACATAATTTTTTTATATAAATACAGGTGTGATTTTAAAACTAGATAAAAAATATATTATAAAATTATAGAATGTGCTAGTATTATGAAATTCTGAAAAAAAAATGTATATATATGAGAAAATAATATGTATGTAGTAATATTATATTACATATTTTAAAAAAGAGGAAATTAAAAAGTATTATGTAGTTTAAAAATCTATCAGTAAATTTAAAAATATGTACATAAATTGAAAATAGATTAAATGTAAAAGTGGAAATAATTGATACAGTGGCACTTATAAAATTAATTAATAAATTATAAAGTAATAGTAGTAATATCAACTTGTAAAAAGAGTAAAAATCAATGAATATTAAAAAAAAAGAAGTATATTATAAGGCAAAAAAAAAACCAATTATTATAAGACATTAAAAAGCATTTAACTAAATAAATGTGTTTTAAAAAAGATAGAATATATATATATTTAGTCAGGAATATTATTATTTTTATTTCTATAAAAGAAATAACAAAAAAAATTGGAAAGAATAATCTCAATTAAAATTTTTTTTTACTAATAAATTTAACATTTACAATTACTGTTAAATAATTATATATTTATTACATTATAAAGTTTTTAGTAATACACATAATCAAAACTAGAAAAAAAATTTTTTTTTTCCATATTTCGTAAACAATGAACCTAACATTCTAAATATGTATAATATCATATTGCATAAAATTATTGTGTGTTTTATAACATATACATCTAATCAAAAAAAAAGTATGAGGTGGTGAATAATTTTTTTGTTTATTTAAATAAAAAGGTGAAATAACAAAATAATTCTTTTTTAAATTAATAATAATTTTTATTTTTAAAACCTGTTAAATAAAAAAAAAAATTAATATGTCCTCTTACCTGTGATGCTGTTTTCCTCTTTGTTTATATTACTAATAGTAATTATTTTATCTAAGGTAAATGTATCAGTATTTTTGTTACTTTCTTTTATCTTATCTTTACACTTTTTTGTGGTAGGTTTTTCAATATCAAATAAATTATTTTCTTCTAAAATATTTTTAAAAAAAAAAATTATTAAATTATTATAACAAAAATAATTTTTAAATATATATGTTTGTTTTTTTTAAATAGTTAATCATTATCTTCTTAGTACAAAAAAAATGTCTAAAAGGGCAATATTTCATCTTTGTAAAAATAAATAAATTTCTTAAACTTTAACAATAAAAATAATGTATATATTGAAAAGAGAAAAAGTATAAGAAGAGTAATTTCTTAAAATTCATTAATCATTAAAGTAGAGGTGTGATTAATGGAGGCCACTGGAATATTGAATATAAAAATATTCATTAAAAAGGGATAATATAAACTAATAGAGTATCATAAATATATTGAATAACAAAATAATTGAGAAACAATATATAATAAAATTTTTAGAACATACCTGATTCTTGATTTACAACTATACAACTATTTTCATATATTTGTTGATCTTCCTTCTTTTTATTAATTAAATTAATGGGTGAGATTGAAATTTCAGTATTTTTATTATTAGTTCTTTCACTATCACAATTGTTCCATTGCCTTAATGCAGCTTGAACTGACTCGTGTCTTATTTCTGATTTATATCTTGATTCCTCTCTCGTTAACCTTCTCTGATTTCTTCTTTTTGCTCTTGTCTGTGGAGTACTTGAAATTTTATGATCTTCTAAAAATGTGAGAAAAAAAATTTTTTTAAATAGTAAAGTAATAATAAAAATAAAAAAAATTTTAAATATGTAATAAAATTAAGCAATTAAAAACAAAGTATATATTTTAAATATTTATAAATGATAATGTGTAATATATACATTTATGATAAGATAATTTATACTTACGATTTAATTGCGCTTGAATATATGGACCAATTAAAAGTAATTTTTTCTTATCAAAACCTTTCTGTGTAATATCACCCTCTGCCAATTCTAACTCTAATTGTTTTAATTTTATAAGAACATCATCTGGTAAAACACCTAAATCTATCTCTTCCTGAGGCATTATATACTTTTTTTTTTAAATATATTAAATATTTTCTAAAAATAAAAAAAAAAATTAAGATATTAATAAATTATTAAAAAGTAACATAATGAAATATAACGATAAAATAATAATTGTATTTTAAAAAAAAAAAATATATATATATATATATTTAAGAAATAAATTATACTTAAATATATTACAATTTTCAATGTCATTTTAATGATTTTCAATATACATAAATCTTTTAGTGTGGAATATAAAGGAAAAAAAAGACCAATTACTATTTCCTTAATCAATTCTCCTTTAATTGTCCCGAAGTTAGTGTAATTTGTAGAAGTGACAAGACATGGCAATCGTTTCTATTATAAAAGAAATATATGTATATATCTAATATTTGTCGATCAATATACATATATATATATAAGTATAAAGATATATGGTATTAATTTTTCTCATTTACTTATATTCATGAAAATCGATGTTTTTATAAAACAATGCTTTTTAGGATTGTTTCAAGGACATTTAAGATTTTATATTAATTGACTATAGTATAAAAATATTCTACTAAAGGGTATATATTTTATATATATATATCAATATCAATATATAAACATATAACATTCTAATCTTGAGTTATTTTCTTTCTTGTTATAAAGTATGTCCTTTTCTTTTTCATCAGAAAACATAACTTCATATTCTCTTTATCTTCAATTGAAAGAAAAGTATATGAACTGATATTGTGGCCAGAATAATAATAAAACTCTCATGTTTCTGATAAGTGAGTGTATCTTTTCATCTTATCAGAATAAGTCATATACTACTACTAGAACCAAATACTAAATATATATATATATATCTATATATTGAGATTAAATAGTATGAAGAACATCATTGGTAAAAATAAAGTTGAAAAGTTAATAAAACATAAAAAGTAAATAAACTCTATTTAAAAAAAAATGAAAAAACAAAACATTAATTACTTTTTAATGTAAACTTTATTTTAATATTAAAAAAAAAAGTTTTTATAAATAATAATATTATTATAACACAAATGTACAATTGTGTTACAATTAATAATAAATATATAAAAATTTTTGTTAAATAAATTAAGGAAATAATAAGTTAATGATGGGTAAAAATAAAATGGCAATAAAAGTATACATCAATTATTAATAAATATTAAAATTATTAATAATGTCGTCACACCTGCAATTTCTTTTCTTTCACTCTGATCACTCTTTATCTGATGGTAGTTTTTAAGTATATTTATTGTAATACAACCATGAATAGTAACTATATATATCTAAATATATATATATATGTTATAATAATAAATAATATATTAATAAAAAGATAAATGGCATAAAAGACAATCAAAATAATCCAATATGACAAGTAAGATAGAGAGAGAGAAAAATAATATTTAATATATCTTAACAATTCTTCTTTATTTTAAAGATAGAAAAAGAAAATATGCCAAAATTGGTGGAAAAAAAAAGTTCTATTACAAATGAAAAGCTACGGAACACGAAATGTGACAATTATCAGTTTTAAATGACATATAGCATCTTTTATTTTCATCATTATATATTTCTACATTATATATTCAAGAACATGGAAAAAAAAAAGTATGAATTTAATAATAATATATATTAACTAAAAATAAAAGTTTGGACTAAAAAATAAATTTATACATATGTAATAAGCAATTAAATATATAACAACTAAACATAATTCAAAATTATACCATATGTTTAAGAAAAAATTAATAAAATTAAAATTTTTATCTATTTTTAATGATAAAAAAAGAATATTTTATAGAGAAAGTTAATAAAAATAATGTGGTACTTTAGATTATATTTTAATATTTTTTTTTTGATATACAAAAAATATATATTAATAAATGTACTAAAATTTTTAGATCCAAATAAATATAAAAGATATATTTTAGTTAAATCAATCATTTATAAAATGTATGTGGTTTATTGAAATAGTATGTTTTTATGTCTAGTTTTACAGAATCTTCTAATTAAGTAGCATGGTTAAAAGTAGGTCTTCAGTTTTTAAATAGATGCTGTATTATTAATAAATCTATATATAATTTTTAAAAGTGCCACTTTTGAGATATAGGAGGAATAAATAATATGATTATCAATAAATAAAATAAAAAGAACTGGTTAATTTAACTTCCTGACTCTATCTACTCAATATATATATAATATAATATAAATTTATACGAACAAAAACTTTTTACAAGAAAAGTTTATAAGATATCATATATATATATATATAAGTAAAGTATAATATAAAATACTACAAATGAGATCCACTAGTCTAATTATTGTTTTGTGAAAGGCACAAATTGTTTCTCTTTTCTTAAATGCCATCAATCACCAAAAAGATATGGTATGGCAAAAGATAAAAGAGATAATATTTATTTGTCCTAACAAAAAAATATATAATGAACAGAACTTATTATCAATTGGGCATTCTTCAAAGACATTATTATTTGTACTTTTTGTTAAGAATCACTTTTTATTTGTTACTTAAGAAAAAAAAAAGGAAAAACTATAATAAAATAAAATTTTACAAAAAGCAATTGGCAATTTTTTTTTTGCATATTTTTGATAAATATTAATATTAGATTAATTTGATTGTAAAGTATATTTGAATAACATAAAAAAAATCATTTTATAAATAAATATAAGACTATAAATATATATAATTTTTTTTTTACAATTTAACTCAATATAAATAATCACATTTATTTTTTTTTATAATTAAAATTACTAGTTTTAAAAAGAAATATAATCATGGATGAAAATAAATGTCGTTACTCAAAATATGAACGTACTATTGTTTATAGAGGTAAAAAAAAATTATATTTCTGGTTAATTAAAATTTCTAATATTTTATAGATAATAATAATAAAGTTAAGAGTTGTCTCACTGATTTATCAAGTATTGGTTTAAATGATGTAGAGACACAGTTACATAAAAAAACTGATATATTAGATGATTTTTGGGAACTTTTTAGTATTAAAAATAGTGTAGTACACACAGTTTTTTCAGTAACATTTGGAATGTTATTAGGAATATTTATAGTTTTACATTTTTAAAGATTAAAAATTGTTTTTTTTAAATAATATTTATATAATAACTATTTAAAAATAAAACAAAATTATTTTAATTGATTAATTGACAATATATTAAAAGTTAAAATCATAATTCAATACAAAACATCTGTTTACAATAATGAACAAATTTTATCTCTAAACTTAATTGTCTATCCTTTTGTATTGAAAGTACTAATGACTCTTCTTTGTTTACTCAACAAATTACGACCTTAATATAGAGTAATAATCATTCAAAACTATAAATTATTAATATAAAAAGTTCATATTAAACTATTTTATATAATATAAAATATGATAAATACTAGAAGAAATAAAATAGTAATACAAAAAAATTATTTACCTATTTTAAAGATACAAATTTAATTTAATTTCTATTAAATAAATTATCAACAAAAAAAAAAACTTAAGTTAAATTAAGATAGCAAAACATTGTATGATTCTGATTACGAAAATAAAGAAAAAAAAAACTTTCCTATTTCTGTGCCTCTTTATAAATTTAATTATGTTAACATATATATAATTTACCATACAAAAAGCAAACTACAATTTTTTTTTAAAATTTCAATTTAGATATCAAATAAAAATTGATTAATATAATTATAATTGTTAAAATAACCAATAAAAATATTTATATAAAATTAAATAAACTTTAACAATATTAAAATATTATAAAATGTTTGATTTTATCAAAATTTAATAAATTATTACTTATGACAAGAAAAATCATAATAAAAAGAAAAATTTTATGATTAGAAAAATGAAATATGACTAAGAATAAAAGAGTACCAGAGATTGAAGAGAAAAATAAAAACGACAGGAAATGACACTAAAAATGTTTTAAAATTTCTTTCTCATCATAGTAACAAGAATATTTTGATTAAATCCAAAGATAACATTTAAATAAATAAAGAAAGAGGGATAAATTAAGAAATCAAAATTAAATAGTTAAAATTATATTAAATATTTTATATTTCAAAGTTTATTTTAT
This sequence comes from Strongyloides ratti, assembly GCF_001040885.1. Classification (NCBI taxonomy): domain Eukaryota; kingdom Metazoa; phylum Nematoda; class Chromadorea; order Rhabditida; family Strongyloididae; genus Strongyloides; species Strongyloides ratti. The sequence goes on from NC_037308.1 coordinate 10,062,241, forward strand.
AATTATATAAACAACCTTGAAAGAAAAAAAAAACAGTATAAAAGAATAGAAAAAAAAAATATTTATTTTAAAATTATTAATATATTATTGATAAAAAAAACATTTTTTTTTTATTATGATTATATAAAAAGTAATGTAAGTTTTTGAAAGAAAAGAAAATATTACTCAAGTATACAACATATTAACTAAAAAAATTTTTTTTACACCTTAAAATATATAAAAATTTTTGTGTAATATTATATATATATAAAAATATTTAAAGAACTGCTATAATTTCGATCAGTCATTTTTAAACGAATATCTATTTATTAAAATAGTAAATATAATTGTTGAAAGATAATATTTATTGTGGAAAAAAAAAAAGAAAACTCCTATTATGAGATGAAATTGAATGTAAAAAGAATAATAAAAATGGATTGTTTTCCATGATATTATAAATGAAATTGAAAAGAAAATGAATAATAAATATAAATTATATGATTAAATATGGTTAGATAAAATAATTGATATAAATAAATAAATAAGTAACACTTAAATATGAAACATTTTTTAAATATACAAAGCGTAATATAATATAGTGATATCATATAAAAGATATAGTTGGGAGAATGTCCAAGTCAAACAACCATATTTTCACATAGTTGAAAAAAAATATATTACAAGAATTACTATCATTATTTTTTTCTTTTTTTGTAAAATTTTTTTTTTATACTAAGAAATTTTAATTTTGTTATTTCTATCGTTTGAAATACTTTCATGTTAACATATTTATAGTTTTATATATAAAAAGTATGTTATGTAATTAAATATACAAACAAAATTTTTTTATTTAAATTTTTTTAAATATATTTTTTCTAATGCTATATTTCTTTTACATTTTTTTTTTAAAAACATTACTTCAATGTTTCTCTTTTTATTTTTTTAAAATTTATTTTACTTATACAAACTAACATTATATATAAACTAAAAATAAAAAGTATAAAAGTTATGACAATTTATATATATTACTCATATATTTTGTGTGCATTAATAAAAATTTTGAAATTAAAAGAAATTTCACCATAATATATGAATGTAATCAAAAGTATAACATTTAACTACAAAAACAAAAGGTATCTTCTTATCAAGTACAGCCTCTATCACAATTATACTATTTATAAAATTAATTTTATTTTAATATTTGATTAAAACAGGTTTTTTGAATAAAATATTAATATATTATTTCTATTTAATTTTTTGGAAAGTTGACTATCATTTTTCTGTCTACTTTCTAGAAATATACAATTTTTTATTTTTGCTATTTTTGATCTTTTATTAATATATTTTTAATTAACTTACTTTTCTTTCTTTTTTTTTTCTAGATATTTTTGATTGAACTTAAAGGAAAAAAAAAAGATGAATGGTAAATTTGGTTTAATAAAAGATATATTATTTTTATATACTTGTTTCAGTTCAAAAATTGGTTAATGATGTTGATTTGTATAGAGGTGAAGAGAATGAAGGAAAAGGATCTAGTATTTTGAAGGGACATGTTGTAGGATTGTATTTTTCTGCTGGATGGTGTGGTCCATGTCGTCAATTTACACCAAAACTTAAAGTTAGTTATTTTATAACACAATTAATGTTATTAATTTATAGAGATTTTATGAAAATGTTAAAAAAGAAGGAAAAAAATTTGAAATTATTTTCATTTCTGTAGATAGAGAAAAGGAAGATTGTTTTGAGTATTATGAAGAAAAAATGGGTAAATGGCTTATGATGGATTACAATTTAGATGATGCTCAATCTTTAAAAGAACAATGTTCAATACAAACAATTCCATCCTTCAAAATTGTTAAATCAGATGGAACTATTGTAGTTGAGGATGCCAGATCTGCAGTTGTTGATGAGGGTTCAGATAACCCTCTTGCATTATTTGAAAAATGGGAACAATATGCATTCTAAATTACTATTCTTATTGATAACAACTTAAAATACATCATTTTTATTTGAAAACAAATAAAGACTTTTTGTAGATTATATATTGTTATACTAATTGATTTGTTTTACATGCATCATAAAATTTATCATTTTATTTACAAAATTTAATTTCTATTTTACACATACTTGAAAATAACGAATTGGGTTTTTTTTTTAAACAAATCAACTGTGTTTAGATAAATTTATTGATCAAGGATTATATTAAAAATGTACGAAAATTGTAAACACTACTTATGTGAAAGCAAAAAAATATGAAAATTTTTTTTTGATCTTTGTAATATTATTCTTTTAAAATAAATTTTTAGATAACTTGAATATTAAAAATACCATTAGTTTTAATTTTTTTAAAAATATTAAACAATTTAAAGTACCTTTACATTTGATTCATAGATTATTTTTAGCTTTTATTTGAAAAAAAAAGGAAACACTCTTTCTTTTAAAAATGATTATTGAACATTTTTAATGATACACAATAGAAAGTAAAATTAAATATAGAAGATTATTTTAAAACCATATTTGAAATATAGTATTATTTATTTACTCTGGTTGTAACTTTATAAGAAATGCTAATTTTTATCTCTAAATGATGTCATCTTTTTTTTTTTTTTAAATATATGATAAGATTAGAAAATATTTTGTTTTATAATTATATAATTGAAAATTAAAATGATATACAAATATAAAACTTTTTGTTTCTTAAAACATTTTATTTATTTTTGTTGAGAAGTACAAAGAAAGTGTTCAAATTAAATAAAAAGTTATATACAAAAAAAAATCAATTATATAAAGTAAATACAAACTTAAGCAAAAAAGTTTTCATTATCAGCTCCACAAACACCTTTTTCATCTTCCATAACTTTAAAGTTATGAAAATGTAATGGCCTATTATCTTCATGATAAAATTCTTTTGGATTACCTAATATTAAATCATATTCCATAGCTGCTTCAAATCTTACACCCATGAAATTATAATTCCATATTCCTCCTACAGGAACCATATAATAACCTAAAAATGAATCTGTCAATATCATTTGAACTTTCTCATAATGACTTGGTGTATATCCTTTTGGATTAACTCCTTTTTCAAGATTTTGTTTTCCCCATTCAAAACCTGATGGGGTTAATTTGTATGAGGCTAATGATACGGATCCAGGAGTAAAAGATGCTGTCATACATATTGTTCTTTCACCATCCCATTCTGTATTATTTGATAATATTCTTGAATGTGTAATCACAGAAACTGGTGAAAGATGTGATGATTCAGATGGTTGTGTATGAATCCAACCTAGAGGTTCCATATCCTTTAAAAATTCATGACGAGGAACGTGACTAGAGAAATTAACTAGTTGATGTGTACCCCATTGTGGTGGCATAACAATACAATGAATTTCTTTAACACTAGGATTATCAGGAGGAGAACAACCATATAAGAATCCAGCAATTTGTGTTCTAAGATCAGATATTACAATAAATTTTCTAAGTAAATTTTTAGGTAATACATATGTATATCCAGTTGCTCTGATGTCATCACTATTAACATATATTTGTTGAGTTCTTAAATGAAGATTTGTTGCAGCAATAGCTCTAACTCTCCAATCTGTTCGTGAAGTAAATGTTGCTTTCTCATAGTTAGTTGTAGTAACTGTAACAATTTCATCTCCATGTTTTGTAGTTGTTTTTGTTGTTGTAGCAGTTAATTGACTTTGTTCTTTAGTTTGAGCCTCAATTTCAGCTATCTGTTGACGTTGTTTAGATGGAGCACTAATTTCCATTCCAAGAATAATATCACGAACTTCAGATTGTGTAAGACTATTAACATTAACATTATTCTTTTTTCCATAATCTTGAAGTATCATATCTTTAAGTGATAATTCAACTTTCATCCAATCTTCATCTGATAATGTTGGCCAAATATGATGTGGTTGTGTTATAGATGTCTTATCAGGTTTCAAAATAATTTTTGTTTTGTCAGGATTAATATGCATTGCTCTCATTATTAAAACAACTCTAGAAAATGCTGTATATGATGAGATAGATGTTAACCAATCATCAAACAAATTAAATAGTACCATTTGTGGTTCTGTTGCTTTAAGAATTAAATCACCAAACTTTTCAATTTTCATAATTGACTGGAATGGTAACATTAATTCACTACCTTTAATAACAATATTAGGAAAATCTAATAAATGAACTTCAAGTGGATCCATCATTGCCTTTCTTGTAACAATAATTTGTCTTGGTTGTTCTTCAATTGGTAATGATCTAATTAAAGCAGCAACTTCTTCTGCAGTTTTCCATTTAGCAAGTTGTGATAAACGTTTCTGTCCAGCCCATACTGATGTATGAATAATTTTTAAAAATAGCTGTCCAGTTCTTGGATTAAATATAAATATAGCACCATTAATAGGTTTTGTTGTTAAATTTCCTTCAAATGTTTTATGAATTGTAACTCTATATACATTAGTATCATCAACAAACCATATAGTTTGATTTGAGAATAATTCACCATAATTCTGTGATGTTAAAAATGGTTCAGTTGGTTCTGAACTATATAATTGTAAACCTTTTCTAATTCTTTCTCTTAATACATATAAAGAAGGATTAGCTTTCATTATTTTAGCCATTGCTTGTCTAACTAATGGTTTCAATCCAGGGAACCAATTTCCAAAAGCACTGTATAAATTGTAAGCTAAATCAACAGCAACTAACACACCACAAGGTGAAGGATATACAGACATATTATCACTAGTATAATCATAATATTTAGCTCTAGAATATCTTTCAATATCATGTGAATCATAATCACCCCAACGTAACTGTACATCAACCCAAAACTTTTGCATTGTCTTATTTTCACTAATATCTTTAGTATCACCAAGTAATGAAGGTTGTGATATTGGCCATTTATATTGAGCTGTAAGAAGAATATCTGCACAACTAGAATTCATTTTGTAAGATTTTCTTGGATGAATAGTTTCTTTTTGAACAGTTTGAATTTCTAAAGCATCGAGTTCTTGATCAAATACTTGACACAAATCCATAACCATACTTTCATGAATCTTTTGCCATAAATGGGCACGGAATATTTGAATTAAACTAATTTTTAATGTTGGAATTTTACCATGCATAAAAATACCAGTTAAATCAAGTTGTACTTGAAAACCAACATAAACATTAGCACGATTAATTGTGGGTGACCACCATAAAGTAAAACGACGATTTGGAATTTGATTAAGACCAGAACGTTGAGCATTTGTTAACTTTTTAAATTTCATAGATTCTTCAAAACCAGAAGCTCTCTCCCAAAACAATCCTTCCCATGTACTAAAGTATGTTCCTTTGTAAAGAGTATGTTCCAAAATACCTTCTACTCCACCAAGAGCTTGAATCATATCTGTTCTATAGTTATTTAAATTCCACAATTTTCCATCATGACGTTGATGTGTCCACCAGAAAGGATTTAATTTTAAAATTTGATATTGTTTAAATTCAGTTCGAACTCTCCAACCTTTATCATAAGCTAAAGTATTACGATCTTTCTGGAAAAGTGTATTGATACGAGGAATACCTCTATCCCAACTATCGTCAAGATCTTCTAATGTTAATCTACGATTTTGTGCATTAGCTTCTTGTCTTTTTAAAGCATACTCAGCCCATACTCTTTGTGAATCCACAAATTCAGCTTCCCATGGTTGGATATAACGATAAAGATTAGGAATAAGTTGATCTTCATTATGAGACATTCCACTTCTAAAATGAGTAATACCACCACTGTCAGTTTGTTTCATCCACCTAAGATCAGAAACAGGTATAAGAACATGACCCATTGATAACATTCCAAGACCACCAATTTCTTTGGGTGTATAAAATACAACAGGAGGAAATCTAGCAGGCATCTTTGAGTTTAATCCAATTTTAATTCTTGTTTGAATTTTATTTTCACATTTAACTAAAAGATCAAGTAATTCTTGTGTATTTACAACAGCTTCACGGAAATAAGTCATAAGACCAATTAATGCTGTATTCCATTTATTAACTATTTTTGTAAATGTTGTTGCTCCAGAACTCATCAATATTTGTCTTATTCTATTATGGAATTTCTGCATACTATCATCATCAACACGTAAATAACATTGTGCTGTACGCTCCTTTGTCTCTTCATTTTGTAAATTCCATATACCATCACGATGTGTAAAATCTTCAGTTTCCATACGACATTTAGGTAGTATTCTACATTCAAATCCACACATATCAAAAAGCATATTTGGATTATCTTTACTATAAACAGAAACAAAACTATTTTCCCATTCAATTGTTGTTATACTTCGTGGTAAACGATTTTTAATATCCCAAAAAACAGCTCTTCCAAGATTAACATCATGTTTCATAAGTCTCATTCTAGCATCACGTGGCCAACATTTCTTATTATTGTAACCAACAATATTCTCATTGTTTGGATCCGGATACTCTGTGAGATAACGTTGAATAAGATCTTTTGTAAGATCAGCATCAAAACGAAGAACCATCCATATTTTATCAATATATCTTACGTATAATCTAATTGGATGACATGTTTCTATTTCAGAATCCTGGAAAGTCAAAAAATCGTTTGGATTTTGAGGTAGACCTGCAATTTCACTTGCTCTACGTAATCCAAGAATCAACAAATCTAATACTAAACCATAATATTGTACAATAAAAGATGAGAATTGAAGTCCTCTAACAATTCCATAAGAGTTTGTGTGATTCATATCTTTGTAATTAATTACAACATTATTTTTTGATGTCATATAATCAGCAATATTATGATCAACTATTAATCTAAGTAATCTATTGAGAAGTGTCAAGTCAATTTTCTCGTACATTTTTTCTAATTTAGACTCTAAAATTACATTACATTCTCCATTTGTTGTCTCCCAGACACCATTTAAATTATTGATACCTTGACAGAATTTATGAACCAATAATGGTGGTGGTTCAGTATCAGCAGGTTTAATCCAATTTGGAAACAATCGACGTTTATCTGCCTCATACCACAAATATTGATCTAAATAAGCATCTGTAACTTTTTCTAAAGCTTCAATTTCATAAACAGGTATAAGATGTGTATACAAATCCATAAACTCAATTCCTACTTCTTTGAAACTTCTTTGAGTAAGAATATGTCTTTTAATACGTGACAAAGCATCATGTGGATTATCATAAGCATGTTCAATTAAAGCTATTTCTTCACGTTGAGCTTGATTAAGACGATTTTTTACTGAATATGATTCTTTTAATTTTTCTAAAGCTAATATTAAAATTTTCTTATCATGTTTATAATTTAATGGTGGGAAAGGTATTGGTGAAAATCTTCTAGATTCAAGCCAATGAACAGTTGTAGTGTAAATAGCAACAGCTTCTTCCGGAGAAATGTATGGTCCATCTTTTAAATAATTATGTTGTCTTTCTTGTTCCGCTTTCAAATATAATCTAGTTAATCTTCCTAAATTTTTCTTACATACAGTCTTATCTACAGTAGCTCCTCTTCTAACTCTTTCTCTATTGTAATGAGTTGAGTTAGTCCACCAATCAGCTTTAGCCTTAACATATCTGAGAATCATATTTTCCAAAGGTGTAGGTAAACCAGGAATTTTCCAAGGTATATTAGCTTTCCAACATCTCCATGCTTCAGATAAATGAGCCAAAATAATTCTAGACTTATTTTGTTGAATACCTTCAGGCATTGTATCAATAATATCATGCATAACAGCTGCTCTAAGTTCTAAGTCAAAATGAGATTCAACACGTTGTTTTGTGACAGTTTTAGCAACACCTTTAGAAAATCTTCCTTCAAATTGTCTACTTAATAAATTTCCAAGCCATCTTTCAAGCAAAGGAGTAATACCACGCATAAAGAAAAGCCAAACACGCCATCCTGGTGCCCAAAAACCACAACCTGGTCCTTTTCCAACTGGTCCAGTATTAAAACGATAATATATAACATGTTTTAGATCCTTACAAAGACGAACTTGTCTCATAAGTTTGTACTTGTATCTATACATTCCAGTAAGTTGACCAACATGAGCAAAAATATACTGCAAACCATCTGCTAATTGGTAAGCATCAACATTATTAAGACGATACTGAACATGAGCATCTACAACAAGTTTTGTTAATCGAAGTATTTCACGGCATAAATGAAAAGCATTTCCAAAACGAGATTTTTTTCTTTCTTTAGTTGTCAATGTTTTAACTGGTTTAATATTAAAATTGTAGTCCAAATGTAAGTAGTTAAGATTTTTACGATGAATTAAAAGATTAAGCATAGAATAACCTTGTCTAACAACTTGAAGTCCAGCTTCAACCCAATCAAGTGTCGTTTGCTGAAAGAATTTTGTTGCTTTAAAACTTCTAAACAAATATCTTCGTTTTTGTGGTTTTGGAGGACGATGCTTCAAAGAATTGAGTACAAAAACTTTTAAAAGTTTTTGATATGATACACGAACTTTAACAGGCATACCAGCTGGGCAATGTTCTCTATACCATGACTTTATTAAAGGAACATCAACAGCTCTACGAGTAGCGCCAGAACGTAAATTGAATGGTCTTGGAGCAAATATTAGAGATAATCCCATAGATGTATTGTCAGTATATAATGGTGTTTCAGAAAACAATGGAACAACATCTTCAGGAAGACAAAAATCATCATCATCTGGTATATCAAATGATTCTTTTGTTCTTTTTACATCTCTGCTTACAATTGGATTGATTAAAGGATCAAAATAAAATGCAGGGAGATCTCGAACCAAAGCAGGATCTGGTTTCAAAAATACAACATTAGGAGTATGATACCAAGAGGCAACAACAGGTAATACATTTCTTAAATTGTTGTATAAGAAAGGAAAAGCAATCCTATATTCAGTTCTTATTGGACATCTTATAATAATTTTATTTATATCATTGAATTCATTCCAATCTTCATCATCATTATTCAAATGTTTAACAAGTGGTTCAAATTTTGGTCCACCAGGAATAGCAACATTTAATGCTTTTGCAGTATAAAAAGATTCTAAATCAAAAAGATAAAAATAGTTGTCATCAACTAAATCTGATAATAATTGATCAGATAAACGATAAAGTGTAGACATCACAGGAATAGTAAGTTGCCATTTTTTATAACTGGGACCATTTACAAAGCGTAAATCTTTACTTAAAGGTTTATGGTCATAAAACCAATCTGCCACAAAACCATCTTCTTCAGGATCTAATTCCATTTGAATACCATCTAATGGTTCAACATCTAAAATATTATCGGCATAATCCAATGGAGGTTCTTCATCATCGAAAGGTGGAAATCTCATTCTTTTAAAATGTCTTCTATCACGTTTCTCACGTCTCATCATTATCCACATTGTTGCCCATTGTGCAATATAAATAGGCTCAACAACTTTAGGAACTTCATTTACAAATGATACTGCTCCAGTAATATGATAAAGAACATTAACATCACGTATTTGCTCCCAAGGCATTGGCATATTTTCAAGTAATTTTAATATAGCATGTGGCATATATTTCAATGCACCTAAATAAACACGCTTATCACTTCTATATTTCTTTGATGTCATATCACCATGATCTCTAATAATTTTACGAACATGTTCTAAAAAATTGTTTATTATAATTTTTAAAGTAGGCATATTATAAACTAACCTGGTGGCATTTCTTCTTTTACACCATCATAAACACTAGCAAATTTTCTCTTTTCACTATATCTTTTGCTTTGAAGTTGTTTCCATTTTGCAGATTTTTCATTTAAATAATTTTCTCGAATTGTTGCATGGTGACTGGTTTCTGAAAAACTCGGACTGAGCCCAGAATGCTCCATAACATAAGTATTCAATTATTAGTACAAAATTATACCAGAAATCTAAAATTTTAAAATAAAAAAAAAATTGAAAATAAAAAGAAAAAGAAAAAGAAAAATAAGGGGCATCAATTCAGAATCAAAAGATACATGAAATGTAACTTAATTTGTTAATGCGCCAATTCAACATTGACACAACACCAAATTTAAATATTTTACAACTTTCGTGATAGGATGTAGCTTTTTTCCAACTTTTCTTATTATTTACTAAAAACTATACAATTAATTTTTCATTCTTCTTATTTTAGTTTTCTTCTATGGTATTTTATAAATTTGTTTTTGTATTCATTTCAGTTTTCCTTATTTATTATTGAAAATTTGAATTGTAAAAATTTTTTAAAATTCAAAAATTAATGCAATTACTTTTGATTTGCAAATACTTTATTAAATGACTTTTAAAAATAACATTAAATATAAAATTCTTGAAATTGAAATTCTTGTTAATGTTTTTATTGTTTCATGATTTGTTGCATTGCTTAAAATTTATTAAATTCAAAATGGAATATTTATCAAAAGAAAAAAATGTGTGAGTTATACTAGAGGAATTTGATTTTATTGTTTGATCATTTCAAAGATTAATTTATCTAAATTGATAAAGATATATTTTTATTAAATTTTTAAAATTTTATTGATAGTATGTTTTTTTATCGAATGATAATGATAATGATAATGCATGAGATGAAATATTAGAATAATAGTTGATATCAAATTTTGAACATCACAGTTATTTTATTATTATTTATTTAAGTGAGTGTTTTTTTTTAATACTCTATTTTACTTAAGTTTCAAATAAATGTCTATTTTCATTAAAAAATATTAATATCTTTTATATTAAAAAGCACTATTTCTAAAGTTTGAAAAAAATTTCGTCATAAAAACTATTGCTGATTTTATTTTTAATATAAGTTTATTTAGAATTCTTTTGACTATAATTAATCAATGATCATTTTTTAACTGATAAAAATTCTTTTGGTATTTAAAAAGTCATACATTATATGACATCAAATTTTAATGATAAAACCAATTTTTTCAAAGTATTTTTTTTAATAATATTTGAAGCAACTTTGATTATAGTATAATGTTATTTAAAAATTTGAATTTATTTTAAGAAGTTATTCATATAACTGTGTAATTAAAACATTTCTTTTAAAATTTCTATTATTTCAAGTTGTATAAAATTCATAAAATGACTCATTATAATAATTCATACTTTTAATAATTTGAATAATATTTTGAAATAAGCAGATTAAACGCTACATATACTATAACTTGCTTATTTTTAATTAGAATTTAATTTTTAATCTTGATTATGTTAATATAAATTCTAAGTTGTATTTTTAAATGCATTTATTTTGATAAATTATTACTATTCTGTCTTGGTTGAAAATTATTTCTTTATTAGTTAAAAGAAACAAAAATTTTAATATTAAATTATTTTCAAAATCATTTACATAATTGCTTCCATTTAAGATTAAATCAATATCTATGTTTAATGATAATATTTTTTTATTTTAACATTTTGTCTAATTAAATCTTTGTTTTTAAATTTTTCATCTTTAAATTGTAATATATTCAATTTTTTTCTATTACAAGTAATTTATTAATCTTGAAAATATAAAAATTACGATGTTTATTCTTAGCAAATATTTAATAGATTTAAATTGAAAAAAAAAGACATTTGAAATACAGTTTGAGACAAGATATTAAATTACAATGTATAGTTGTCAATCTTATATATTTTTTTTTCTAAAAAAATTATATAGACAAAGACAAAGCTTTTAAATAATGTTAAAATATAAAGGAAAGCAAAGCCAGAATAAGCAGCGAAAAAAAAGATTTATCTTCGAAAATATGTAATTTATAAAAACTTAAAATTTTTAATAAGTATAAAAAAATTCCACCATGAATTTACTTTGTTTTTTCCTTTTTTGAAGAGTCATCCAAAGAGTTGGATTGATTTTTTGACCTTCTTTCTACATTATCCAAAATTTCATTTGGAGATTCTTTTACCATAGAAATTCTATTCATATTAAACCTTTCTTTCATTTCTTGATATTTTTCGTGACACGTTTGCATGTACTTAAAATTTGTTTCTTTTTTATATGCAGATAAGCTGCCACTTGAAGTAACAAGATCAAAATTTTTAATTGATGGGAGTCTTTCTGATCCATCATTGGGTAATGTTCTACTTGAAGGTAATTTAAATGTATACTAAAAATATATAAAATTATTAAAAAATGACAAACATACATCATTTCCAAATGGAACTATTGTAAAAGCATCATGTTGTATTAGACAATAAAGACAATACATAGCTTCATATTGATTATTTTTCAATAAAACTTCTTTCATTAGTCTTTGAATTTCTTGAAGTTGTCTTACTTGTACATGAATATTACATACATATTGTGATGGTTGACTATTATAAAACATATAGCAAAGATAAATACCAAAAATAATTCGTTTCAATCTTTCTGGATCGTTATCCTTACTACGATCAATTTCATCTTCAGAAAGTGGTAAATATGGTTTTTGATTATCATCAACTAATGGAACTGTAAATTCAATAGCATATTGAAGCATATATTCAGATGTTTCTACTAATTCATATGCTGCAAATTTTCCCAAAAAAAGTACACTCATATTATGTTCAGCATATAATTTTGTAAAGCTACTAAAAGTTAAAGAATTTTCGGCACAGTAAGCTTTATAAAAAATTTTTATATCCTCTAAAATTCCATATTGTCTTAATATTTCATGTTTAGAAAATATTTCTGAAGTTAAATTAACTACTACCTCTTTTTCATCTTCATTTGATTCATTATTTTCAGTTTTATCACAAGATTCTAAATTATTTGTGGTATTATCTTTACATGTAGAAGTATCCATAGGTTCTAATCCATCATCTAAATTTTTATCTTCATCATTATTTAAATTATCACTCATAGTAAAAAAATTATCTCCAGTTGTAAATATATTAAAAAAAAATTATTAAAAAATAAATATTAAATAAATAATAAAATTAGGAAAACAGATATATAATAATTTGATATAAATATCAAAAAGTATTATTATTCAAAAAAAAAAAAACTTTTTCTATTTTAATATTAAACTATTACATTCTTATATTAAAAATAAATTGGTATTAAGCACCCTTGCTTTGTATTTCACTTGTTGGAGGTTTATATTATAAAAATATTTATTATCTCTTAGAATAGTGAACTGGTTTATTTTCAATTATTTAACTTTTTAAAAGTTTTGCTCAAAAATAATCTGTTACATTATTATTATTATTTTGTTGTATATACACTGATTTATCAATATATCAATAGTTGAAATCACACATATCGATGATTCTTTTTCACCCCTCTCTTTTTTATAACTACATACCTACTGCATATAATAATAATAGTACTATTGTCATTTGTGTATTCAAACTATATTTTTAATAACGTTATATTATAAAATTTTCAATTTTTTATTATAGTTTTAATGGTTATATACTTTAAGTATTTATAATATTCTTTTTCTTGCTACATTTATGAAGAAAAATTTTTTTCTCTACAATTTATTTAAAAAAAATATAGTTGAAAATTTTTTTCTTCCTCAGGAATATAAATTATGTCACCGGCAGCTGTGAAACCAGGTTCATTAAAAGATCCTTCTATAGCTTCTTTATTTTCAAAGGAAGATCCAGAAAATATATATGAAGATTTACGTGAAATTGGTCATGGATCATTTGGTGCTGTTTTTTATGCACAAAATGTTAATAATCAAGAAACAGTTGCTATTAAGAAAATGAATTTTAGTGGTAAACAGGCGCAAGAAAAGTGGTTAGATATTATTAAAGAAGTCCGATTTTTAAAACAAGTTAAAAATAATTATATTGTGGAGTATAAGGGTTGCTACTTGAAAGATTATACCTGTTGGGTAACTTTATTTTTATTTATTTATTTTATTATAATAATATATGCCATTTAGCTTGTTATGGAATATTGTATAGGATCTTGTTCTGATGTTATTGAAGTTTTGAAAAAACCTTTACTAGAAAGTGAGATATCTTCTATAGCATCACAAGCTTTGTTAGGATTAAGTTTTTTACATTCTTTACCCCGAATACATAGGGATATTAAGGCAGGAAATATACTTTTGACTGATCAAGGTATAGTTAAATTAGGTGATTTAGGTTCTGTATCAACAACATGTCCAGCTCAATCATTTGTTGGTACACCTTATTGGATGGCTCCAGAAGTAATAATGGCTATGGAAGATGGTTTATATGATGATCGTGCTGATATTTGGTCTTTTGGTATCACATGCTTAGAATTAGCAGAACAAAAGCCACCTCTATTTAATAGACCAGCTATGTCGGCATTATATCACATTGCACAAAATGAACCACCAAAGTTAGGGAGAGTAAAAGAGAATGGAGAGGATGCAGGGTGGAGTGAAGATTTCCATAATTTTATTGATAAATGTTTACAAACAGAACCAAAAAAAAGAATGACTTCTAATGAAAGTTTAAATCATTCTTTTATTGTTAATAGAGGTGGAAGTAATCTTCCTTCAACTGAAGTAATACTAAAATTAATTAAAAAAACAAAATTAATTGTACAAGAACAAGATAATAGTCAATATAGAAAAATGAGAAAATTAATGTACTTGGATGAACAACATCATCATCATAAAAGTGGTAGTAATGAGTATAACAATGTACATCAGTTTAGAAATTTAAATATTGCCGGTGATACATGTAGTTTAGATAGTCATGGTACTGATGATGATAATCATTCTAATTGCCAAAGAAATAGTAATGAAGATCATGATTCTTTATGTAATTCAATATCAAGTTTACAAAGTAATGATCTTAACAATGGAAATGGGTCGCTAAGGAAAATTAGTGGGCAGTCAAATGAATATTCTTGTAGAAAAGATTCTACTACTTCCTTTAATAACAAATCTACAGGTAACAACTCTGGAAAAGGTCAAAATTATTATTCTGTAAATCGTCATGACAATATAGCTGGTATTACTATAGCTGAATCAACTTCTGAGACATGTACACCTACAATAATATTTTCATCAAGAGTACAAACAGGAGATGAGTCATCAGACATATCAACATTTTCTGCACCATCAACATATCCTAGAATTTATGGATCATTAAAAGGTAAGGTTGCTACTATTCCTGAAGATATTCCATTAACTACGGGACAAATTTTGACGAGTAAAAAGTCGAATGCTAGTATATCAGCTTCAAATGATGATAGTACATCATCAAATGTACTTGCATCCTCTCAAGATGATGTTAGTTCTAAAGAATTTTTGAATCTTGATGAACAATCATATGGAATTGATAATGAGAAAATTTCACTTCATGGTCCTTTATCATTACATCGTTCACCACAGGAAAAAATTAATACATTAAGGCGATCTAAATTTTCAACACTTCGTACTACAAAAATTATTTCAAAAGAAGTTGATGAATATAAAAGAGAAAATAATATGTATGAACAAATGGTTGGTTATAAACGTCTACGTCAACAACATCAAAAAGAAATTAAAATTCAGGAAGATAAAAATAATGTAGAATTAGATGGATTAAGATTAAAATTAGAAAGAGAGTATGATCAATTGATACAGGCTAGTGTTAAAGAATTGAATAAGATTAGACAACAAGCAAAATCACAAATGGATAGATTAATAAAGGAACATGAAGAAGCAGAGAAAAAGATGAAAAAACAAAAGACAAATCTTAATGATTATAAATTTAAAACTTTCGTTAATTTACAAAAAAAAGAATATAAACATAATAAAGAAAAACTAAAAGTCGATTTAAAAGGTAGAGCTTTAACTAGAAGTGATTATGAAGCTGCACTTAAAAATGCCAAATTAATACTTCAAAGAGATAAAGAAGAAAAAGAAAAAATATTTTATAAAGAACAACAAGTTAATTTAAATACTGAATATTTTAAACTTAAAAAAGATCATTTAATAACACAAAATAATTATGAGCATAAATGGTTAGAGGATGAATATACTAAAAAATCTTATCAACTTGAAACATCTCATTCATTATTAAGGAAACATCATGAATTAACAAAAGATAAAGAAGTTAGGTGCCTTGCAATGTTAGAAGAAATCAAAAAACGACATTTGGGTATTCAACATGACACTGAATTAAATCATCAGACGGATCATAATAATAGAATGATAGATGATATGAGAAAGAAACATGCTTTACAATCAAAACAACAACCAAAAGAGCTTAAAAATAAAGAGATATTAATAAGAAAACAATTTAGACATGCTGTTAAAGTTCGGGCAAAACAATTTAAAACTTATCAAAGTCAATTATTAGCAACTGTTGCCAAGGAGGAACAAAAAGAGTTGATAAATAAATTGAAAGAAGAACAAAAAAGAAAAATTGCTGCATTGGCTGATGAGTATGAAAGATCAATTGGTAATATGGTTTCCGAACAAACAGTTCAATTAGAAACTTGGCAAGAGGAGGAAGAAAAGAATTTAAATGAAAAATTGAAAAAAGATATAAATGAATTGAAACAATTTCAAGAGAAACAAAGAAATAATCTTGAAATTACTTTAGATAGAGAAAGAAAAAGTCTTTTTGAAAAAATTGAAAATAGACGTATAGAACTTGAAGAAAAGGTAAAATTATATTATATTTTAATTATTTAAAATTTTTTTTATTTTAGATATCTCAAGAAATTTTAAATTTTAATGAAGAAAAACGTCAACGTTTTTTGGGATTGGAACAAAAACAACAATTAAAGATGGATGGATTGATTGCTCATGAGATGTCTTTTACAGATTCAACAATGTATGATCTCCAAAGTGAAAGTATAAAAGCATCAAATTCTCAGTTTTCAACTATTCATCATTCTGGTAGTAATGTTACATCACCGTCATCACATTCAAGTACTGGCAATATTACATCAACCCGAGTATCATCTACCTCTGAATATGGATCACCAATTGTCAAAACTGGTAGAAATAGTGATATCACAGATCAAACGAATTTTTAGTAATAAAATTGTAACGAAAAATGAACTGAGCAAAAAGGGATATGTCAAATAAGAGCTTTTTTTTTGTCATGGTTGATTATTATATTTATAATACCAATTATGTAAATATTAGTAGTATATGTACAATAAGTTTACATTTTGTGTAAATTATTTTAAAAAAAAGTAATATTTATTTTCATTTATCTTTTTAGATACAATTAAATTTTTTTAAACAAATGTTTTTTTTTAAATATAGGTATAATAATAATAATCCTTAAATAATAATATTTTTATGAATTTGTTTTTATATAATGTTTTGATTATCTTTTTTTAGTTTTTTTTTTTTTTTACATATGGGAAAAGAAAGATCTTCTAGGCATTCTGATAGAGATAGAGGAAGGGATGATGATAAAAAGAAAAGAAGAAGATCAAGGTCAAGAGATGATTCATATTCACCAAAAAGAAAACATTCGAAAGGATCTGAAAGTTCTTCAAAGAAAAATGAGGACAAGGAAAAAAGAGTAAGGAAGTCAGATACTTCTATGATTGAGGCGGAGGCTGATGTAAAAAAAAGAAAAGAAAGAGTTGAAAAGTGGAGGGCATTAATGAAAAAGAAGGAAGAGGAAGAAATGAAAGATAATAAAGAGGAGAATGGTAACATAGTGGATCAAGATAGTAGTAATCTTAACATTTCAATTTCAGCAGAAATTTCTACTGAAGAGAAACATTCTACATGGACATTAGAAGATGAAAATGATGATGATGATGAGGAAGAAATTGTCAATAATAATTTAGAGGAACATTCTGAAGAGAAAAAAGAACAACCTGTTGTTGAAGTTCAGGATGAAGAAGAAATAGATCCATTGGATTTGTTTATGTCAGAATTAGAACAATCAAATGAAACAAAACCAAAAATTGATACAGTAACAGTAAAGAGTACTTCAAAGTTAAAAGTTATTACAGCACCAGTAGCTAAAACAATACATGAACAGATAGATGCAAAAAAAGGTGATATAATAGAAAATGATGATACAAATTATGAAGCTAAAGATGATTTTGATTTAGAAGAAGCTAAAGAACAATTTATTACTAAATCAAGAACTTTATTACAGGTTGATCATGAAAAAGTATACTATGCACCATTTAACAAAAATTTTTATAGAGAAGTACCTGAACTAACAAAAATGACTGATGAAGAAGTAAAAGAATATCGTAAAGAATTAGAAGGTATTAAAATTCGTGGTACTGGAACATTATGTAAACCATTAAAATCATGGGCCCAATGTGGCTTTGAATGGAAACTTTTAAGTTTTCTTAAAAAATTAGGTTATGAAAAACCTACACCTATTCAGGCTCAAGCAATTCCATGTATCTTATCAGGAAGAGATGTTATTGGAATTGCCAAAACTGGAAGTGGTAAAACACTTGCCTTTCTTTTACCTATGTTTAGACATATATTAGATCAACCAGAATTAGATGAAGGTGATGGTCCTATAAGTTTAATTTTAACACCAACAAGAGAATTAGCAATGCAAATATGGAAAGAAACACAAAAATTTTCAAAATTATTAAAATTAAAATCTGTATGTGTATATGGAGGTGTTGGTATTAGTGAACAAATAGCTGATTTAAAAAGACAACCTGAAATTGTTATATGTACACCTGGAAGAATGATTGAAATGTTACATTCTAATAATGGTAAAGTAACAAATTTACGTCGGATAACGTATGTTGTACTTGATGAGGCTGATCGTATGTTTGATATGGGTTTTGAACCACAAGTAATGAAAATTATACAAAATATTAGACCAGATAAACAAATGTTACTTTTTAGTGCTACATTTCCTAAACAAATGGAAGCATTGGCAAGAAAAGTTTTAGATAAACCTGTTGAAATACAAGTTGGTGGTAAATCTATTGTATGTAAAGATGTATGTCAAAATGTTACAATTATTGAGGAATGTCATAAATTTTTAAAACTTCTTGAACTTCTTGGTATATATTATGAAACAGGAAATGTTATAATTTTTACAGAAAAACAAGAAAAAGCTGATGAAATTGTGAATATGCTTATTAAAGCAGGATATATGGCAGCACCATTACATGGTAGTATTGATCAATTTGATAGAGATTCAACAATTGTTGATTTTAAACAAGGTGTTGTTAAAATTCTTGTTGCAACTTCTGTTGCTGCAAGAGGTTTAGATGTTAAAAAACTTAAACTTGTTATTAATTATGATTGTCCTAATCATTATGAAGATTATGTTCATAGAGTTGGTAGAACAGGAAGAGCAGGAAATAAAGGATTTGCTTATACTTTTATATTACCTGAAGGACAAGAAAAAATGGCTGGAGAAATTTGTAGAGCTTTTGAGTCAGCTGATCTCAAACCACCACAAGAATTAAAAGATATGTTCAAAAAATGGAAAGAAGATATGAAAAAAGAAGGTAAAGTTGTTAAAATTGGTACCGGTGGTTTTGGTGGTTCTGGATATAAATATGATGCTATTGAAGATGAAGCTGCTGTTAATAAAAGAAAAATGGAAAAATTACTTCTTGGTATGGAAAATCAAGTTATGGATGATGATGATGAAATAGAAGAACATTTAACAAGTATGATGAAAAGTAATAAAAGATATTTAGAGAAGGGTGCTATAAATTCAAAAATAGCTACTCCTGCTGTTGGTAATATTGAAGCAGCTACAGCTGCCTCAGATTCAGCTATGGAAAAGGTAAAGGCTGTTGCAGCAAGAATTGCTGCTGAAAGAGCAATGGCTGCTGAGACAAAACCAATACCAATACAATCAGGTTCTATTATAACAGCACCAAATGTTATTACTGGATCAACTATACATATTAATGTATCTGCTGCAGAGAAAGCTAAACAAATAGCTGAAGCATTAAATGAAAAATTAAATTATATTCCAACAGAAAATAGTTCAATATTTGATGCACCAGAAAATATTCATTATTTTGAGGAAGAACTTGAAATTAATGATTTTCCACAACAAGTACGTTATAAAGTATGTTCACGTGAAACTATATCAAGAATTCAAGAAATTGCTGATGTTGGTATATCAGTAAAAGGAACATATTATCCAAATAATAAAGAACCTAAATTTGGTGATAGAAAGCTTTATCTTTTTATTGAGGCAAGAGATGAATTTAGTTTAAAAAGAGCTAAAGAAGAAATAATATATACTATGAAGGAGGCATTTAAACAAATAACTGGTGCAAATAAAGGTCCTCAAGGTAGATATAAAATTGTATAATTATAAATTTTAATAATTTTATTGTACAATAAAAAAAAAATTGATCAATTATCATATTATGTATCTCAAGTTTAATGTATTATTAATAAAATTTTGATCATACTATATATATTAATTTAAGTAAACATAATTTTCAATAATAATGATTTCTATTATATAAATATATATAAGACTCTTGAAACCATCTTATTTCTATTTTAAAAAGATATACATATTTTTAAATAACTAAATATATTTTGTAAAATGACAAGTCATATAAAATACTATTTATATATTATACAAGTATTTCTTTTCAAAAGTTATCAAAAGTTATTTAAAGTTTATTTAGAAAAAAAAAAGTTTGTTTTTCACATTTTACAAAAGAAAACTTTTTATTTTAACATTAAAAAAAACGTCCTTTTTTATTATGTAAAAATTTCAATTATTACGAAACCATTTTCTAACTAATTCTTGCGTTATTTTCATTCAATTATCCATAATAACATAAAAGTTAAATAAAAAAAAAAGAAATATATTAGTCAAATTTATATATCACATTTAATTTTAAAGAACTTTATATAATTTACCATTAAATATAAAAAAAAATATAAAAAAACTTTTTAACATATATAAATTTAAAACACATTTTTTTTAAAAATTATTTATATTATATCATAAATTAAATAAAAACTTTATATTGACAACTATTGCATGATTAAAATAGTATAAAAAATATTATGTTTAAAGCAAATTATTAAATAATTTAAAAGTATATAATTACTATTTTATATTTTATCAAAAATTGTAAATAACTTCATACCAACATTCTACTAACTTATAAAATTTTAAAAAGTTAATTTAAAAAAAATTTTTTTCTTTTATATTTACTATTATATTAAATACAATAAAGAAAATTACTTTAAAAAAAAAAGGTTATGATAAATGTAAACAGGTTATTTTAGTAATGATTTTTATATTTTAAATTCAATAATTTTTGTTATCTTAATATATATTTATCTTTTTTTTTTAAAGATAATTTAAATATTATTGGCTCACATGCATTTATTTATTATAAAAAAATTTTTTAACACAAGTAAATAAGGAAGCAAGTTTTTTTTTTTTTTAATCAAAAAAATAATAATGAATATAAAATATTAACGTACTATTAAAACAAATATTGTAAAGATCTAGTTCTTTAATTATGTTATATATAAATTATTGTTTCATAAACTTTTAATATTGTTCCTATAAAGAACGGTATAATAGATTTATATATATATATGTATATGTATATTGAAGTTCATACATCAATTTTATTACTGGTAATTTATCTTTTAACAATACATAATTTGAAATATTATGAGTTTTAAGTAATAATTTACTACAATTTTGTTTAATAATGTAGATAGATCTTTTATTATAATTTATTTATTCTTTTATTATTAACCAAAAATTTGTTTTAAATAAACTTTTATATTGATAAAAGGTCTAAAAAGAAATTGTTGTTGTCTGAAATTTAATTGAATCGAGGAAGAGTGATTTAATGTGTTAATGGAAATAAAGGTATGTTAATTGATCAATTATATATATATATATAATATTTATTTTATATTAATTTTAAAAGTATCATTTTTCCTATTTTGTTATATTATTTTTCAATATTTTTCAATTAAATATATATACAAATATTTGTGGCATTTAGGAGAGCTGTCTTTGTCGGTTGAATATTAGAAAGTCTACTGTCATGGAGTAGCTCTCTTAGATGTTGCCAATAATTCATGTAATTATATATTTTTAAACTAAAATATTTATAATTCTTTCAAAAATTTTATAAGATGTTTTAAAACATCTGTTAATAAAAGTTAACAAAATTCTTTTTTCACATGTTTAAAGTTAAAATAAGGTATACTTTATAGTTTAAAACAAGATAATCTTTATTACATAAAAAGTATGCTAATAAAATACTTGAATATTAATAAATTTAAATTTAAAAAAAAAAAATTATTATTAATAAATTATAAATAAAACGTTACTTTATAAATTAAAACTATTTTTTTTTTTTAAATATTATTTATAAACTAATGTTTCTACTTCCCTCTCTCTGGATAAACTTAAATGTACTTTGAAGATTATCAAAAATTAACTAAACTAAATTAAATACACTCAACTGCATAAGCCTAAAGCATTTTATTTGTAAAAGTTAAAAAGAGGAGTTGTAAGCACAAAAAAAAAAAAAAATAAAAATAAAAATAAAAAAGAAAAAGGCAACAAAGAATCATCTTCACATCTATGTATAGTTTATGTATTAAACACGATAAAGGGACTTGCTGCTCTTTTTCATCTCAATCCTAGAAGACAACTACAACAACTACATTAAAGCATGGACCACATCATTATAATGGCATTTTTCTCTCTTATGTATTTTCTCTTTTTAGTAAAGATACATCACCCTAACTGAAGAAACATGTCCAAAATATGGTCCTCAATTTTAACATTAAATTTTACTTTCCCTTATATATATATATATATATATATATATATATATATATATATTTATTTATTTTATAAATGGAAGAAGAGACATATATATATGTATATATATATATTATATATATAAAAATTTTTTAGATGCTTTTCCTCTTTTGTTTTCTTTCTCAAGTTATATTAATACTCTTTATATACATATATTATATGGTTGATAAAAGATTTTTGATGGTATTAATAAAAAATTATATTTTAAGAGGTTATATTTAATAACTATATATTATTCTATTTATAAAAAAATAAAAATTATATTTATAATATTTTTTCTTTATTAAAATTAAAAAAAAATCTTATTATCAAAATTAAATTTTTTTTCCTCTTCTTATTTTTTTTTTACTATTTTATTTTTTTTTTTCAAACTTATTTTATAAAAAAATATATCGTCTTTTATAGATGTATTTTTATTTTTTTATTTAAAACATGCCTCTAACAAATTTTTCTAGTGCCAATCAATCAATGAAAATGTAAGTTATTCTTATCATATTATTATTCTATTCATTAAATAAAAGTTTTATTATTAAATAAAAAATTTTTTTTTTTATATTTTTTAGTAACAATAGAAATTGTGGAAATGATGCATCTCCTGTACCATTACCAATACAAACTTTTTTATGGAGGCAATCTAATCCATTTTTAGGTTCTAAAGTTAAAAAATTACATGAAGCTAGTGCCGTTACCTTTGAAAGGGTTGTTGTTCAAAATATTTTACATGGATTGTCACCATCTCTTTCTGATGCAATAAATTCAATACCAAGATGGCAATTTGTTAAAACTGCTTTTCCTCATATTGTTCAATGTTGTGGTTCTATACTTGGAGAGAGAGTAATTGATGAGATTGGAAATGGTAATTTATCGAGTAGTTTAGTTAAATTACTATATATTCTTCATTGGTTATTAATGGATTCAAGTAATGAATGTAATGAAGATCCTGATTCTAATAATAAAGATAATGATGATTGTATTGAATTTAAAAATTATGTATTTTCAATATCAAATATTCAACATT
Organism: Strongyloides ratti; assembly: GCF_001040885.1. NCBI lineage: Eukaryota > Metazoa > Nematoda > Chromadorea > Rhabditida > Strongyloididae > Strongyloides > Strongyloides ratti. The sequence goes on from NC_037308.1 coordinate 10,085,953, forward strand.
TTGTTTATATGATTATACCTATGTTACAACAAATTAAGGAAAATGAACTTGTATCACATTATAGATTAGAATCTGGAATTAAAATATGGAAAGCATTATGGGCACATCGAATACCTGATGTTATTTGTTTTTATGCTCCTGTTAAACAAAAATATTCACCATTACCTTTAATAAAATTATTAACAAAAAAAACATCAACAGAAAGTATATCAAATTGTGGGATGGGTGTATATCTTGGTGATGAAATTAATAAAAATGATATAATTAATGCAACAACATCAAGAAGATTTAGTCATACAACATCAACTATTATTAATATACCACCACCAAAACCTCCTAGGACAAATGAAACATTAATGGAAGATTTATTGTCTGGTCCATCAATCAAAACTAATGAAAATAAAAATAATGGTAAAATACAAAATTCTAGACAATCTATTGATTATAGTAAAAAACAAACAGTTATTACATTTCAAAATACTTCATCACAACAATTAAATTTCTCCCGTCAAAATACTCTTGATTCACCGGATTCTTATATAGAATATCGTTCCTCATTACCTGAATTTCTTGATGTTTCTGCAGCTAATTATCTTGATGTTGCTGTAATTCGATGTCTACTTATACAATATTGGACAGAAGATGGTGTTTTATGGAGTTTACATTATTTATATAATAGAATACATGATATACAATATGAAAAAATACATTATAATACATATATAAGATCTAGAAGTAATAGTGTACCTGGTAAAAGAAAAGATACCAAAACATCATTAAATGGTTTTACAAATATTAATACAATGTGTGATCCATTTATAAGTACAAATACACCACAATTAACATTTGTTGATCTTCATAAAAGTAGTGAAATATTAGATAGAAGATTAAGTACAAAAATAAGTATGAAAAGAAAAGTTAGTGTAGAAAATAAAAATAATGATGATAAAGATAAAGATAAAGATAATTCTCAGGTAATTGGTATGAATGAAGGAATATCAATATCAACATTAGAATTACCATCAAAAAGTTTTATTGAATCAAGAAAGATGTCTTTAAGTACAATAGAATATTCAAAAACAAGAAGATTATCCAAGTCATCAGTAACATTATCACAATTATCATCACAAATTTTTGATAATACATTAAAAAATTATAGTGAGGAAAAGTCACCTGAAATTAATAATGCAATCAAACCATTTTTACCATCAATCTCAGGAAAATATTTTAGTGAAGCTGTTGGTTCATCATCATTTATAACACATGATGGAAAGTTATCTTTTACTGTTATCCTAAAAACAATTCTTAGTATAATTGATCGTTATCAAAATATTAAAATTTGTGAAATAGTTTTATCAATATCTGATGTTATTTTATCATTAACAACAATAATTCATTCAAATGAATGTAATATCTCTGTTACATATCCATTAATAATACAAATATTATCAAAAATATATATATTTATGGGATGTTCAGTTGGTTGTAATGAAGGTATGCGTACAGCACATGCTGCATTTTTAAAAGTTAAGGCTAAAAATTTGATTGGGCAGATGATTAGATATGATGAGAAATATTTTAAAAAAATTGTTGGTGAAGAATTTGAAAATAAAAGTTATCATCAAGTTCTTGATTTTATACATTCTATAACAGCATTTTGTGGAGAAAAAAATTCTTTAAATGTTGGAAAAAGACGTAGTACAGGAGTAAATAGTAGATTAAGTTTTAATAGTTCATCATCATATAAAAATAAAATAATTAATCAAAAGAAAAATGATGAAAAAAAAGGAAATAGTTATAAGAATGCTTTTAATGAATCAATGAATGGTATAGAGGGAATTATTATTGATATATTTTTTAATTCATTAGTATCTAAATTAAATGAAAAAGCAAGAGAATTATTATTACCTGAAAATATGTCAGTTTATCATGATGTTAGAATGTTTGTGGCATATGTAAATGAATATCATGGTAATCCACTTAGAAAAACAGCATTATCAGCATTAATTGATAAATTAAAAATAATTAAAAGAAAATATGAGGATGATATTAAAAAAACAAGTATAATTGATGATAAAAAAAATTTTATAGAAAATGATATTAGAAAAAAAAGTAATACAGCATCTATTACAACAATAGGTAGTGGTATTAAAGGATATGGTAAAACAGAAAAGTTTGGTATAGATAATAATTTTTCTACTTTAAATTATAATCATATAAATAATCATTCTATAAGATCAGCATCACATTTAAAACAACATTCATATCAACCTAAACATTCAACATCATTGGATCAATTTAATGATACTGATAGTAATGGTGGTATTGGAATAGATATTGAAAGTAATTCTAACACATTACAAAAACAAAATCATATTGATTCAGAAAATCAACCATCCAATGAATCATTAGGAATTGAAGATGGTGGTGTATCAACAATACCACATCCATCTCCAATTCTTCATGGAACATATGCAAATACTAAACGTAAACAACAAAATAATTTATGTGGTGGTTCCTCAAGTAGTAATGAAAATACATTAGGAAAAGTATCAGGATCTAAATTTCAATTTGCTTTTTCATTACTTAAAGGTACCAGTGCCAATAATTCAAATACCAATTTAAGACAAGATCTTTCTGAAGAAGATATTATTTCATTGGCATCCTCTAAAAATGGTATAGAAATGATGGGTAATTTTTCTACAGAAAATATTATAAATTTAGATGATGAAAATTTATCATACTCATCACCAGCAATTGGATCATTAACATCAAAAATTGATGGATATAATAATAATTTAACATTACAAAAAGAAACAATTAATGCTATAATATGTGATAAAAAAATGGTTAATTTAAAAAATTTACGTGAAGGTATAAGAAGATTTAACTTTTTATTAGAAATGTCAAATCCTGGTGATGTTTTAGATGCTCCATTAATTGGTGCATTAATAGATTTAAAATCACCAATTATTAGTAGAGCATGTATACTTTTAGAATGTTCATTTTATATAAATAGATGTAATAAAGGTGATTGGGCTGAATGGATAAAATCAAATATATCAATTAATAATAGTAATTTTTTTGGAAGAAGTGGTTGTACAACAAATTCATCAAAAGCCAACCAATCATATGGTTTTCAATCTTCTGGTTGGTATAATGCTATTGGTATTAATACATATAATTATGGTGGTAGTCAAATTGGTGGTACACATAAAAGTGGTACAAGTTTAGGTTCAAATTTAGGTGTTATTGGAAGAAATAAAAAATTACAAAGTATGCAAAGATTAGCTGGTAAAAATTTTTATCGTTGGGGATTATGTTTAGCTGGAAAATTAAAAGTTATACTTGATAAAGAAGATGAAAATGAAAAAAATTTAGATGATTTATCATTAAATGATAAAAGAAGTAATAAATTACATGAAGAATTGGAGTGTTTTCTTGATGATGCTACTGTTAATAATAGTTCTGGTGAAGGTGCACCAAAAGCATTACAATTACTTGGATGTTTTTTACTTTTACAAATTACAACATATTTAAGAGAATCTTTTCAAATTTTACCAAAAGTTAATAAAAATATTAATGCAAGAAATTCAGGAAATCAATTTACATTACAAAATTGTGGACAAATGGGACCTATTAATGTTAATGATAGTAAATATAATTCACAAAGACGATGGTCTATTTTATCAAATACATTCATTCAACATGGTGGTTCAGTTCATTCAATTAATGAACCATCAATACCACAAGTTGGTATTATAAGTAATGTACCTGTTGAAAGAAGAGTATCTTATAGTACAATTGATGATGATTCTAGTACAAGAGGAAGTCATGATACAATTGATGAATTAAGTATATCAAATAATTTAACTGAAAATTGTAGAAAAAGTGGTTCATCAAAAAGTACTAGAATTTCACAGGGAAGAACAAGATTATTTAAAAAAACATCACCTATTAGAAAAAGTAGTACTACTGATACTTCTGGTATCAAAACAACCCATAAACGTGATTTTTCATTTAAATTTAGAAGATCATCAAAACAACAAGTTGAAAGTCAATTATCTGTATCACCAACAACTGGACATGAAAATTTATCAGAAGAAAGAGAAAATATTGAAGATATTGATAATAGTACAGAATCAGGAAATCAAATTTATCATTCACCATTAATAACACAAAATGAAGGAAATGAAAAATCACCTGAAAGAAGGTGTACAGCATCAATAAGAAAAAATTCATTACTTAATCAAGTTCATCAAAATTTAAATTCAGTTCCATCAGCTCCAGTAACAACATCTACAATTGCAGAGGAAGATGATGAATTAAGTAAAAAAATTCCATGGATTCCTATTATTTTACGTGTATTAAATTCTTTTGATTTTTCATGTAATCATGAATTAATATGTAAAAATAATTGTTTTCTAAGATGTTACAAACAATGCCATAAATTACTTGAAGCATTTAAAATAATTCATGGAAAGGATGATGATATTTTATTAAATAATGAAACATTAGATTTAGAATCAATGACTATATTTATGCCATTATTTGATAAAAGAGAAAAAATATTAGAATCATTTGAAAATTATAAACGTGGTAATTATACATTAAATAAAGGTATAATAAATCATCCATCAATTTCATCAACAAGAAGAGAATCAGCTATTATAAGAGGCTTACCAAATAATCCATCAAATTGTAATAATATTTTTGATGATGATAAAAAAATTCCTATTAGTTTAAAAGGTATAATGGATAAATTAGGAGAAACAGAAGATACTATAATTAATAGTGGACAAGTTAAACAAGGTAGTGATAAAGGTATTGATAATAAAGAATTATTAGAAATAGAAAAAGTTGAAGAAAATGAATTAAATAAATTAAATGATATTTTATCACCAATAAGTGTTTTTATCAATACACAATTAAAAAATGTCATACATGCACCTATATCATTTTTTCTTAAAAGTGCTGTTATAATGAAAAATGAAGATTTTAATAGTTGTGTTAAAACTTGTTGGAATTTATTAACATTTAATGATACAAATATTTCTTCATCTGCTGCTGCTTTATTTATTTTATGTGCTATTAAAATACCTAATGAAGTTACTAAAATTATTACAGAAGATTTAAATTCATCAAATCCTGATACAAGAATATCTGGTATACAAAAATTTTATGTTCTTTGGAGAAATAGATTTCATGTATGGCAAAAAATGGAAGATGGTGCACAAAGTATTTTTAAAATACCACCACCATCAATAGATTTTACCTTACCATCACCAATGATTGGACAGTCACATGCTCCAGTAATTGATCCACCATGGATGCCATATGTTAAAACTAGAGTTGAGGAATTATCTATAAAAGAGGAACAACATTCAACATCACAAACTATTATGACAATGACAAGAACAAGAAGAAAACAAAAACAAGAAATGGTTAAAAAAGCGATACGTGAAGCTGAGGAAAAACAAAGTGAATTACGACAAAAATATATGATTAGAAGTACAGCATTAATACAACAGTCTGCCTATGAACCAACATTATTTCAACACTCAATACAAACATTACCACCATCATCACAAGGTTCAAATATTCCTATTAGTAATAGTAATGTAGAATTTGATATTCAAGAAATTGATCCACAAGTTAATATTAATGTATTACCACAAGCAACACATTCATCACAAAAACATATGCCAATGGCTGTTATAACACAACCATTATTACCATCATCTATATTAGCTGCTGTACCACATATTGTTGAATTATATTCAGATGTAGAAGTTTCAAGAAATGGTTTATCAGTATGTTGTTTAGCTAAACAAGTAACATGGAGTTGTATAATAGAAGAACCATCATTATTTTTTAGACATTTTTTAGAAAAATTAACAAATAAAGATAAACAAGAATATATGATATCATTATTAAGAAAACTTCTTTTAGCTTTTAAATATATTCCAAGTCAGACAGCATACTGTTTATTAAATTATTTTTTTGGTTTTGTAATGTTTTATGTACGATCACCATCTGATGGATCAGATAAAATTTTATCATTAGCTTTATCAACTATATGGCTTATAACACCATATGTACATGGTTTATATTTTAAAGATTTAAAACAAACATTAAAAAAAGAACAATGTGATCAGGCATTAATGATAACAGCAAATGTTCCATCAGCAAAAAAAATTATTGTTCATGGTCCAGATCAATCTTCAGGTGGTATACCATCACAATTTCCAATACATGAAGATACACAATTTCATCAAATATTAATAGATTCAATAGAATTTTTTAATATTCCTCAAGAGGAGGCTAATCAATATTATTTAGTAGATGCTAAAACTGGTATGGTACATGTATTAACAAATTATGTACGTGATTTTTATTTTTTTCATCGTTCATTTTATCCACAATTATATCTTGTTAAATTAAATTGTCATGAAGCAATGATAAAACAAAAATTAAATACATTTTATCAAAAACAAATTGAGAGTGGAAAAGTTTTATTAACACATAATGCATTAAAACATTCCCCTGAAAATGTAATACCACAAAGAATCTTTTTTTTACATGATGAATTTACACATTTATTATCATTCCCAAGAAAAGCAATTGAATCATCATTTTCAATGTATTTTGGTGATTATGGAGATGAATTAAAGGCTGTTGATTCAATGCATAAATTAACATGGGTAAATTTAATAACATCAATATTTGAAAAAATGGAAAATGCTTTTATGTTTGGTGATTTACATTTATTTATTAATGTTATAAATGGTGTTATGATTGTTCATTGTGAAGATATATTAATATTAAGAAGATGCCTAGCAACATACCTAACAGTAGCAATTCATTTTAATCAACATTTTGCATCACAAGGATTTTTTTTAATTATTCCAACTATATTAAGATGTTATAGTCAAAGGCAAACTAATAGAATGTTTTGTGAAAGTATTGAATTTTTATGTAAACAATTTTATATACTTCATCGTAAACCATTTTTATTACAAATGTTTGGTGCTATAGCAAATTTAATTGATATGAATAATAATATGTTAGATATTAATCCAGTAAAAATTAAAGGTAAATATTTTTTTAATCTTATTAAATCAATGGAATCATTGGCAATTATTAATGATACACTTGATATATTATCACTTGTACCATATCCTAAACCATTAAAACCATTAGATTTATGTTATAAAGAAGATCCTAATGCATTTAATTTACTTACTGATGCAATGGCAAGTTGTGTAACTGTATGTTGTTATGCACCAGAATCAAAAAGAAGTTATCAAATGATACTTGTTATGGAAGCATTTATGCAACATTATTTTGAAAATTTAGAAGAAGAAACATCTAAAAGTAATAATAATATTAGTTCAGTTAAAATGGAAATTAATTTTTTTAATACTATATGTGTTGAAATGAAAGCACTTATTAATGGTTGTGATATTTTAGCAAGAGGTCCTAATAGAACATTTGATAGTGTATTAATAAGTTCAGGTGTTGGTGATATGAAATCAAGAAATTTTGTTATGGCAGAATCACCAATGTTTTTTGATCCACCAACTATGGGTGAAGAAGAAACAATAGTATATGGAAATAATAGTAATGGTGGTAAAATAAATAATAAAGAAAAATGTAGGCATCAAATTAGTTCATCTAATTGGGATAGTGCTAATAATGAAAATAGTAGTGAAATTCAAAGAGAATTATATAGAAGACCTAGAGATGCATTATTAACATTATCTGCTTTATATATTGAAAAAGGTAGTACACGTTTAAAAGAACTTAGTAAATTAAGTAATTTAACTACAGAACATTTAAAACTTCCAGAATTATTTGATCATAAATGTCATATAAAATTAGCAGAAATAGCATTATCATTATTAAAATTAGCATCATCAGATTTAATTACAATGTCAAGTGTTGGATTACAAAAATATTTTACAATAATTCTTCCAATAACTGATTGGAGTATAGAAGCTAATCGTTCTATTTTAACAATTCTACTTAGACGTCTTGATAAAACAATATCAAAAATAGGTAAAAAACCATCATTAAGAAGGAGAGCTAATTGGAATGCATTAGCTGGTTGGTTGAGTGGTCTTCATCAAACTTTAGCATTATTTCCATATATAGCACATCTTCATCCAGTTAAAACAATTAGTCAAATGTGTTTAAGAATTATTGTTGGTGATAATTGTCAAGATGATAGTGGTATAACACAAACTATTACTACTAATCCTAATCAAGGAACAACTTATACTAATACAACCAATTTTAATAATTCTCAAGTTAATGTTAATTTTGCTAATACATTAGGTTTTAATACTATTATATCACCATTTGTACCTAATATTATATTTTCAAATACTGTAATTAAATTGGTACTTTTTTTAATGCAAGCATTAGGTCAATTAATATTTTCTATAGAAACAGTCTGTTCACCAGAATCTGTTGGTTATGCATCAACAGAAAGAATTGAAGGTTTATTATGTTATATAATGATACCAATGTTTTTTAAATCAGCACATCCTACAAAAGATGCACCATCAATGGCATCAAAAGATCTTGGATATTGTTTACAAATTATGTATAATTCAATACTTCCTGTAAATAATAAACAAAATATACAATCAAATATAGCTCCATCATTATCAGTTATGACAAGTACAAGAATTAATAATACTGGTGGAATAGCAGCTGAAATAAGTGGTAGACAAGGTAGTGTTTCTGTAACAGAAAAAGGTCACTCTGCAACAGTATCAAGTTTATTTGTTGTTCGTGAATCAATTGTTCAATCAGTTTTTTTTGCATTAAAAGTAATGATACTTAGTTTTCAAAAACAAATGACATTACATTGGCCAAAAGTTATAAAAATAGTTAAAGAACTTATTGGACAAAAATATATTGGAAATTCATTATTATCATTTACTGATTTTTTAATTCAAGCAAATTTACCAATAAGTATTATTGTATTACCAATGATTGAAACAAAATTAAAACAAAGAACTAATGGTGGTACATGTGGTTCAGAAAGTGATTTATATGTTTATAATGAAATTAAAAAAAAATTAGCTATGAAAGATAAACTTAGTTTATTAGAAAAATCATCACGTTCAATGTTAGAAGAATTGAATAATGAATTAATAACAATGAGAGAGGAATTTCAAACAAAATTATTTGAACTTGTTACAAAACGTGAAACACCAACAAAAGTTTCAGGTGTTTGTGAAGGAACATCTGACACCAGCTCTTCTATTGGTTCAATAATTTCAACTATGCCAAGAAACTCAACAACAGGAATTAATATTAAAAATTCTTTAAGAGATTCAACTAGAAGGCATTCCTCTATAACTGGAAAAAGAGGTAGTTTTATATATAAAAATTTCAATAAAAGTCATGATACTGAAATAGGACATTGTAATTCACAGGTTGATGCTATTTATGAAGATAATGAAGATGAAACACCATTAATGGCTAGTACACAAAGATCTAGACAAAGTTCTATTGGAGCTTTAGGTATATGGAGAAGTATAAGACATAAAAAAAAGTTAGATACAGATAATAGTGAATATTTAAGTGGATTAGAGGATAATAGTATAGAAATGATGGAGATGCAGAAACGGATGACTGGTGTACCATTTTCAAGAAAAACTGGATCATTAAAAGCAAAAGTAGTATCAACAGGTGTTATAAATAAAGGAAAAACAATGAATGATGACTTCGAGAAAGGATATATTAATGGAAGTCCCTCAAACAGTAATTCATTATCCAATTCATATAAATTAGAAAATGACAAAGAAGGTAATATAGAATTTAAAAATTCAATACATGATAAATGTAAAGTTGTTCAATTTTCAAGTAATAAACCAACAAATTATGATATAGAAGATGATGATGATAGTTATACAAGTATAACAATAACTCATCATCTCATTTAAAACAATTATATTTTTATGCTCTTTATTATTAATATTGATAAAACGCGGGAAGACAAAGTTTTTTTTTATTAAAAAAATTAAAATAATATATTTAGCTTTTTTTAAGTGCCAATGCATTTATATTTATTGTTTTTTTTTTCTTAATCAAATAAAATAAAAAAGTTTTAATATAATTAAAAAAATACTAGTTTTATATAAAAATAATAATAAATTATATAATTATTTTTAAATTGAATCCCACTTCAAGAATCCTTAACAGTTATTCATGTTTTATACTAAAGTAAAAAAAACTATTATCTTTATGGAATGTTTACATAAAGGAACTAGATGTATTTAATATATAAAATAAATTTAAATTATCCTTTTGTTGTTGGTTATTTTTTTTTAATCCTTTTTTTATATTTGACATAATTTTTTATTCTTTTTTTTTTATTAAAAATAGTAACGTATCAATTCTCGGTTCTTTATATATATTTTCATTATTTTTACCTTTACAAATAATAATTTAACAAATAATCTAATTAAACTTTATTTTTTTTAATATATATTTAATAATCAAAACATTTTTTAAATTTTTTAAATATTAATTAATTAATTACCTTTTTTTTTAAACAACATTACAAAAAAAACAACAAAATATAAATATTTTTGTTTATTAATATTAAACAATTAACAATATCCATAATGATATGTATAGCAATTAGGTAATAATTCTCCATAACATTTAAACCTGTTTCATAAATTATATATTTTTTACTAGCTGCATCCTTTTTGATAGTTAAAAAAAAAGAGAGAGTGTAAAGTGACAATAATTAACTTGATTTTGATAACAATTCAAGAGATTTTAGTTTTTTTTTTTTATACATAATACAAACTACCACCTGTATAAAAGGAAAGTAAATTTTTTTTTATAATACATTCATTCTTTTTAAGATATTGTCTTTCTATCATAATACTCAATATGGAGGAAAAAAATAAAATTCAAGAAGCAGAAAAACTTAAAAATTTAGCTTTTTGTGGTGTTGCTATTTCCACTGTTGCTACACTTGTTTGTGCTATCTCAATTCCTATGTTATATAGTTATTTACAAGGAATTCAATCAAATATGCAAAGTGAAATTGACTTCTGTAAAGCAAGATCAGGTAATATTTGGAAAGAAATTACCAGGACACAAGTTTTATCTAAAGTTACTGGAGGTAGATTTGCACGTAAAGCTGGTTATGGAAGAGGAAGACAATCATATGGGGATGAATTCAGAATACTTCATGACTCACCATTCGGTGGTGGTTGTTGTGGATGTGGTGTTTCAGGACCCGGTAATCCTGGACCACCAGGAGCTGATGGTATGCCTGGTGCAGATGGTGAACCTGGTCTTCCAGGAAGAAATGGACCTGATGGACCTTCAGCTACACCTCCTCCAAGATTTGAATTTTGTTTCGATTGTCAACCAGGACCACAAGGACAAGCCGGTAGACCTGGACCTAAAGGACCACCAGGAAAACCAGGAAGTCCAGGTAGTGATGGTATACCAGGAAATGTTGCATCAAGTGGAGAACCAGGTGCACCAGGTGAGGCAGGTGAACCTGGAAGACCAGGTATTCCAGGACCACCAGGACAACCAGGTATTATTTTGGATACTCCTGCTCCTGATGGTCCACCTGGACCACCAGGTCCACAAGGTCCACCCGGAATACCAGGTCAACCAGGTGAACCAGGAGTTCCAGGAAGTGATGGAAAACCAGGTGAGGCAGGTGAATCAGGAATTAATGGTGCTCCAGGAAAACCGGTAAGTTATTTTTATAAAAAAAATATTTTATTATTTACAATTTTTAGGGTCAAAATGGAAACGAAGGTTCAACAGGACCACAAGGTCCTCGTGGTTCTTGTACTCATTGTCCATTACCTAGAACTGCTCCTGGATATTAAGTATTTTAATTGCAAAAATTTGCAATTATTAACATTTTTATTATATCTTTTATCTTTTTATAAATATCAATTTAATTGAATAAATGATTAACAATAATATTATACTTTTTTTTTATTAAATTGACCAAGTTTTTTTTTTTTTGTAAATAATATTCATATAAAAATTACTACTTAAAATATAATAAATTGTATAAAAAAATTTTATAATTTCAATAGTAATAATATTTTTAAAATTATATTATTGAATGAACAATTATTAAAATTTTTTTATAAAATTTCTTTTCATTATAAAAATAAGAAATATTTTTTAAACAATTTTTATATTAAGTTTTGGACAATACAATAGGCCATCACTTTTTGAGGTTAAAATTAATTGATCATCGTAAATTGAAACATCATTTGCAAAAGAAAAATATTCTCCATCATCAGCAAATGGTTCTGTTGCAATCCAACTTTTCATCATAGTATCTTGAAATCTAATACGATGAACTTTTGTTTCTTTATCATGAATTGTTTGATTATTATAATCTTGAATAAAATCATTATATAATTTTTTCCATAAATGAACATATGATAATGACCATATATCACCACTTTTTTTATCAACAAATAATTTTTTTGGTGATGAAAGTATTGTATTAATATCTGAGGCCTCTTCAAGTGAAAAATCAGGCTTAATGTAGTATGCTTTAATACTCCTCGCTATTATCTGCCCCACAAATAATCTATTTCTTTTACCATCTATTGTTATATCTTTTGGATATGACAAACCGTCAACAACTTTATTAGCATTTTTACCATCATAAAAATATATACTGCCATACTTGAGATTAGTTATAATTTCAAGTGTTTGTAAAAATACATTATTTAAGGAATAAAATGATGAAACAAGATATAAACGATTAAAGGCAACTGGTGAGAGAGATGAAATTCGAGGAATGGCAGGAATATAGTATCTTGAGTTAAATATTAACCTTGAGTGTTTCTGCTCCCATGCAAATACAATTATCTCATCAATATCTTTTTTTTCATTTATTAAATAAAAGAATATATTAAAATTAACTCCATAATATGAGATAGATTTAATATTTAATATAATATCTTTTTCTAGTTTCCAATCTATAGCTAACTATAAAATTTTTAATTATATATATTTTAAATAATTTTTTTTTTTTTGTAAACTTACTTCATTTATTATATCTTTCCTCTCAAATTCAACACCATATACTTTTCCTTTTTGAGTAAAATAAAGAATCATCTCTATTTCATCTACAACCAACATACCAATTAATGGCTCTTTAAATGATGGTTTATAACATGTTGAAGGATGATGAGGATGAATATTTTGATTCGTATCTAAGATAAGACTTTATAAAAAATTTAATTATAATAAAAATTATTTTAAACTTACATCCATCTTATAAACCATGAAGTTAAAATTGTTACAAAAAATGTTAAAATTAATTTTTCAATAAATCCAATATTATAAAATGAATTTTTAGTATGTTTGAATGTCTTTGAAACATTATCTATAATATTTTCTTTTTCTATATATTTTTTAACTTTTTTTTCATCAAAAACATCCTTTCTTGCTTTTCTATTTTCAATATTATTCTCCTCCTTCTTCTCATCTTTCTCTTTCTTTTTAAATATTTTATATTTTCCCATTTTTGTGTTTCTGAAAAGTAAATGTTACAATATATCTTAAAATAATTTTCTAAAATATAAAATGAACCATTGTGTATGGATATATTTTTAATGAAAGTATACTAATATTTTAACAGTTTTTTTTTTCTTTTTTTTTTTTATTCTATAAAATATAATATTAGTTATTTTGTGTATTCAAAACTACTAGAGGAAACCATCATAATAATGGTTTTAAAAAAAAATTAGAAGAAATAATAGTTGTTACAAACTTTTTTCCGTTAAACCAACCATTATATTTCTTTTTGTCTCTTTATGTTAAGGTTTAAAATATTGTTAGGTTCATATATACTATTTATGGCCACCCCTATATATACATCTATGAATGAGGAAAAATATGCGTGTTGATAAAAATTAAGATGGGTGTGTAGTTTTGTTGCTATAGTTATAAGAAACATAATTTTAAGTTATTCTGTTAAAATTCTATTATTAAATAAAAAACTTTCTATGTGATTGGTTAAAAAAACATGTTTTTTATTTTTTTTTTATTTTTTCTACATATCTTATACATTGAGTTTCTCATACTATATGATAGATTAAAAAGGATTAACAAAAATATATCCAATGAATATATATTGCTGTCTGTATATTTTTTATGAATAAAACACACATACAAATAATTGAATTTATCTTCAAAAGCTAAATTCTTGTGATATATATAAAAAAAAAATTGTTTTAGTATTTTAGTAACCTTATATAGTAGCTAGTATAAAGAGAAATATCTACTCACATAAAAAAGAAAGTTTATAAATGTTGTAACTTTAAAAGATTAATCTTGATAAAGAAAGAAATATAAATCCTAGTGCTGTGATAAAATGCATCATAAAATATATTTTCTTTTATTATTTTCTTACTTAATATGTATATATATGTATATGAAAAAGAATATCTTTAAAAAGTCTCTTCATTTTTATTTTATATTTTTCAATATTTAATACTTATATATACAATTTTTTTTTCAAGTTTAATAATCACATCTTATTAAAAATTTTTTTATTTATGATAAAAAAAAATATATATATTATTTTTTTGCTTTATAAAATTTATGTGAATTGTATAATGAAGTGTTTTAAAAGAAAACATAATAATAATAATATATTGTAAAATGACTTGTTGATAAAAGCTACCCTTTTGCACAATTAGATGAAAGAAAAAAAACCAATTTACTTGAAAGCACTTTTATAAATATTTTATGAACTAAAGTTATCACATTCCTTTTTTAATTCAACATTTTTTAATAATATTTTAAAGTACTTTATAAAATTTCTTCCTTTTTGTTGTTGATTAAATTGAACAAACTTTTTACAACCTACTTCTTTTATCGATTGTTTATTTGGGGTATACCTAACACAATTACAATAAATTTATTATTTTAATTTTATAGATAAAAAATAATGGCTTCTTTTGTAATGAAACAAATGGTTGGTGGGCAACTTAAAGAGATGACTGGTGGTTTAGGTGACCTCACTGGTGGAGATGCTGAAAATAAAACTGAGACAGGTGAAGATCCAGAAGTTATTGCTGCTAGAGAGGAACAGGAAAGACGAAGAAAAGAGAAACATCGTAAAATGGAAGCTGAACGTGAAAAGATGCGTGAAACTATTCGTGGAAAATATAATATTCAAAAAAAAGAAGATGGAATGCAATTTAATATGAGTGATGGAAGAATTGGTTCATCTGTAAAAAAAACACCGGAACAATTAGCTGCTGAGATGGCTGCTGATGATGATAGTATAATTGGACAATTAGGATTAACTGAACATGTTGATAAAGCTAAACAGGTTGTTAATAACGCTGTAGATTTGGTTAAAGGATTCCTACCTTTTGGAAAATAGATTCACTTATTAAAAATTATGTAAATGAAAAAAAAAAGAATGAAAGTATATATGAATATGATTAAGCAATGTAAATGATATAAAATAAAAGAATATTACTTTATATATATATTTTTTTAAAATAAATTAAACCTTGAGAACATTATCTCTTTGAAAATTATCACCATAAATTAAACGATTAAGATCACTTTTTGTTGTAGCAATTGAATACCTTAAAACCCCAACATAAGGACTTTCTTTAATATTCTGTAATTCTTCAGCTTTACATTCTTTTGTTTTAAATCTACCGGGCATTTTATTTTTCATTTCTTCTGCTTTTTCTTTCATATTATTTACTTCAATTTCACGTCGTAAACAAAATGCAGTAAGATTATCCTCAACTATTTTATAATATGATGAAGAAATAGTATTTTTTAAAAGTTTAACACATAATTTAGCATTGCACTGTAATTTTATAAGCATCATTATAGCATTGTAATAAGTAGCTGCACCTCTATCAAAGTCATGATAATGTCTTGTTAAAATAATACTCCATAAGTCAATAAGCTCCTCCTCAAAAATTTTTGCTTTTCCTACTTCTTGACGATAGAAATCAATAAATATTGCAGACATATTAGCTTCATATGGTAGTTGATTATCACCACCTTCAGTTTGATCTAAAAATCTTGAAAAAGAACGTTTCAATAATATACAACGTGCCTCTGCCTCAAAACAACGAAGTATTTTTTTTA
Source organism: Strongyloides ratti (assembly GCF_001040885.1). NCBI lineage: Eukaryota > Metazoa > Nematoda > Chromadorea > Rhabditida > Strongyloididae > Strongyloides > Strongyloides ratti. The sequence continues at coordinate 10,102,111 of NC_037308.1, forward strand.
AAATTAAAGTTAACTCTTCCATAACATTTATATCAAACATACTCCTAGCAATTTTTAACGCTGTATGAGCAAAAAATTCAGCAAAGTCATGAACATTATTTCGACTATACACATCTTCTGGAATACTATTAAGTAACTTTTCTACAGCATATGTCACCTGATATGCCAATTCATGAGTCATATATTTTGTGGCTGGTGACAACATATTAATTAATAAATATGACTTGGAATATACTTTTGGCAATTTCTCTGGAAAATCACCCGTTATTAAGAATTTCTCCATTAAGTTTAATAATTCCATATCTGTAAAAAAATATTATATAAGTTAAAATATTATTTATAAAGAATATACCGTCTGGAGGGGACCAATATATAATATTTTAAAAAAATTAACAAATATAAAATAATTATTCATTCTTAACAAAACAATAAAAATGTATATTTAAAATTTTTTTTTCATTTAGCACCAGCGGTAGCCTCAGCTGCCCTTCTTAAAGCAGCACGTTTACCAACCATAGCTGTGAATCCAGATTTAATAGCAGAAACAGAGCATTTTGAACCACAAGTTTTACACTGTAAAAAGTATAATCTTGTATCTTTTGTTAATTCAGTATCTGAAGAACGACATGTATGACAAGTGACATATTCTTTAATATATTTTCTTAAGACATTTTCAAAATGTTTTTGTTGAAAACGTCCTTTAACAATTAAACAACTATTGCCATCCAAAGATCCAGTTGTACCTAATTCTGTTAACAAAAATTGTAATACATGCTTATGTTGACGTTTTAAAATTCTACATATTTCAGCAAAATTAGTAAATGCAGTTTTTTTAGAACCAGCTCTAGCAACCTGAGGAGGTTTCATGACAAACTTTTTCTTATCACCTGTAACTAATTCTGGATTTTTTTCACGCATTATACCAAAAACTAGATCTAGTAATTCTTCATAACTATAATCTGGCCATGAACCATTAGCATCAATAAGATTTGTTCTTCCAATTCCTGGTGCTATACCATCCTCACTTGCTGATACTTCCTCAGCAGCTGCAGATTCTACGGGAACCTTTTTTTTTGACTTTTTTTTTCCCAAAACAAGTTCAGTGTCACCATCAGCATTATCAACATCATCAAGAATTGGTTGTTTCTTCTTCTTTTTTTTTTCTAATTTTAGTGTAAGATCTTCATCAGACATTATGATTCTAAAAAAAAAATTTACCATTACAAGTTAAAAAAAAAAAGTTAAAGAAAAATTGTTGTAAAAATATGCAAAAAAAAAATTATTAAAAGATTGCCAATATAAAAAAACAATAATAACAAATTAAAAAATAAAATTATATATTTTTTTTTAATTTTGAAATATCCTCAATAGATTTAAGAATTAAAAATTCACAATAACCATTTTTGCAAAAACATCTCTCCAATTTTTGATAATTTCTTTTGCAAAAACACCGGCATAAATTCTTACAACGAATTTTTAAAAAACTTCTTGGAGCCAAGAGTTTTCTGTGAAAGATTTATTAAAAGTTAAAATATATTTTGAAATATTAAAAATAATTATTACTATAAAAATTGTCACCTATTTTTTAATTTAAAACATTTATTTACATATAGAGTAAAATAAATTTAAAGTTAATAAGTAAATATATAAATTATTGAAAATTTATTACTTATAAAGTATTCCTTAAAAATTTTACTTTAATAAATTCACACACTAAATTTATTTTAATTAAATAATTTTTAAAAAAGAACTACATGTAAGTAATATATTGCATGACATCTTGTATATTTATAGAAATATTAATCTCATAATTTATATGAAAATTTTGTGAAATAATTAATTACTATTTATTTTTTATAGTAAATTTTACTGTAACAATTAGTAACACATGGTTACCTTAAAAAGTAGTAGTATAATTTTATGCTTTAAATATTTAAATATATTAACTTATTTTAATATACTATGTTAATTCATTTTTTTTATGTAGATACAATTCTCAGTAATGGTATATAATTTTCTCATATTTAAGGAAAAGAATTTACATAATAGTTTTAAAAGTTTTTTTTTTTATACAAAGTATTTACTTCATAAATAATTTAAATTTCCTTAAAAAAAATTTTGGTAAAAGAAAAGAAAAATTTTATGCATATTACATTTTAAATTTTTGAATTATTTATGTATTTACACTTTGACAGAATAATTTTTTAACTATCTTTTTTTTATCTTTGACGTTAAAACATATGTGTAATATTAAAAAATATAATTATTGTTAGAAATAAAAAAATTGATGATAATATTTGTGTAATTTAAAGTAATTACCATGTTCCGATAATACATTTTAAATTATGTCATATATTATTTTTCTAAAAATTTTGAATTATATATTTATGCCTGCATTTGTTCACTAAATCCATTAGCTAAATTTTTTATTTACTTAATCTATCGAAAAAGTTAACATTATTTTAAAACATTTTAAATGCAAAAGATTTATAAATAAAATTTTGCTAGTATAAACTTTATTATAAAAAACATGAAAAATTTTATTCTCTTTTTTTATTATGTAAAAAAAGTAACGCTTATGCAATTTATTCTATATTAAAGTTTAAATATAATATTTAGTAAATTAGGTGTAGAAAATCTAGACTTTGTCAGATTTCAGCTACATTTTATCATCAGACACTTTATCCATCAAACATTGCATAGCTTTTTCAATACTCTCCATCTTTTTAGACATACTTTCAATTTTATCCTCAAATGCCTGTGCCAATTCCATTTGTTTCTTACTAGCCATTGTAATTATTGTTTCTATCTAAAAAATTAATGAAGTGAAAATTTTAATTATTATAATAATAATGAAAAAAAAAATTAATATTAGATAAAACGTACATTCATCAATAAATCAGCTGTTTCTGCAACGGCACCATCTTTCATTTGTGCAAGTTTATTTAAATTATCCGCATGTTCACTATCAGATATCTGAGGAACTGTTGATGGTTGAGACTCTTCAGCATTAGACATTATAGCAATAAGAAAAAACTAGCAATTCAAGCTATTAGAAAAAATTTTTTGACAATAAGTGGTCACTCTACCAAATAAACAAAAGTTTTTCGTTTTAAGGTTTAGACATATATTTTTTTTATATATTTTAATACTTTAAAATTATTTTTAATGTAAGTGTAGTAATATAATTATATGATTATATTAAATTGATTATATTTAATTAAAAAATTTTTTTTAGATAAAATGTATAGAATATTAAATAAAATTATCCAAACACCTAATCTTGTTTCAAGTATATTATCAAAAGAAGTAGTAAAAAAATCTAAATATGTAATTGACTATTCTTCTCCAAATGTAGCTAAAATGTTTCATATAGGAAATTTGAGATCTACATTATTAGGAGATTTTATAAAAAATATATATTTATCAGCAAATCATGATGTCATAGGTATTAATTATCTTGGAGATTGGGGAACTCAATTTGGTATATTATTATTACCTTTTATTGAAAATAAAGAATTATTAAAAGAATTTGATAGTCTTAATACTACAGATAAAATGAGATATATGACAAGTTTATATATAGATTATAATAAAAAATGTGAAGAAAATATTGAATTAAAAGAGAAGGCTAAAAAAATATTTAATAATTTAGAAAATTATTATAGAAAAGAAAATAGTAATTGTGATGTTGATCTCAGTTATGAATTAGAAATTATAAATTTATTAAAACTTTCAAGTTTTAATTATTTGCAAGATTTTTATAGTAAATTTAATATTAGTTTTGATACGTGGTTAACAGAATCTGATACTATAAAAGATGCTTTTAAAATTGTTGAGAAGCTTAAAAAAGAAAATAAAACACAAATTACTAAAAATGGTTTAACTATTTTAAAATATTCAAATTCTGATACTTATGCAACACTTGCTAAAAGTGATGGAAGTTCCTTATATCTTACCAGAGATGTTGCTTCTATTATAAATAGAGATCAATTATATAGTGCTGATAAATATATTTATATTACTGATCGTGCACAAATATCACATTTTGAATCTTTAAAAGTAGTTCTTGAAAATTTAGATAGAGATGATTTATCAAAAAAAATTTTACATATTCCTTATGGTAGAGTTAAAGGACTTTCTACAAGACATGGAAGGACAAATTTTGTTGATGATATTCTTGAGAATGGTATACTTTTATCTAAAAAATATATTGAAACATCTCCAACAAGTAGAATAAATAGTGACAGTAAATTAGAGGAAACTAGTGAAACATTAGCTATATCAACCATAAAAATTAATGAATACCAAAGAAAAAAAACAACTGAATATGAATTTTCATTTAATGATGCATTTAAAATTAAAAGAAAAAATGCTTTAATGTTTCAAGTAAGTTATTTTTTTTTTGTTTTAATCTAATTTTTGTTTTAAGTCAAGATATAGTAGATTATGTTCATTGATAAAAAATAACAATGACCTTTTATCTATGATAAATAACTCATCATTTAAATTTGATTTAAATATACCTCAAGAATATAAAAATGATATAGAAAAGTTAATCTTTCATATAGATAAAATTGACAAAGTACTACTTAATGCACATAATACATTGGAACCAGTTATTATTATTGTATATTTATCAGAATTATGCTCAATTCTTGGTCCAATAATTCAAAATATTCGTATATCTGAACAAGGAAATGATATTGGTGCTTCACGTCTTTTATTATTTTTATCATCAAAACATATTATTGAATCATTACTAAGGTTACTTGGTGTTACACCAATTGAAGAAATGTAATTAAAAAAAAATTTTTTTTTTAGATAGTATTATTATGGATAATTTAAATGAATTTTAAATATAAAAATAATTATCATGTTATATATATTATATAAATTATACTTTAATCATACTACATTGATTTAGTTTAACTAATTCAAAAAAAAAAAAAATAATCTATATTTATTAAAATAATGTTACATATATATAAATACTATCTCTATATGATTATTTAAAATTCTTCAAAATAAAGATTTTCCCAAGTTTTCCACTTATATTTACAAATATTATCCAATTTCTTTTTATACTACATATAATTATTGTTTTTTTTATAAGAACCTATTGCGAAATAATTTTTGTCTCTGACTAATAAAACATTTATTAAGTATTATATTGATACTTTAAAATTAAAATAATATATTATACTATTAACATTATTTTTTTAGACATGAATGGTAAATTAGCAGCTATTCTAATATTTGGTTTTATAATACAAGATTTTATTTATACTATTGTTAGTTTTGGATTCTATGATAAAAATAATGGTTTCAAATTTAATATAACTATCTTAGAAAAAAATTTATTACAAATCAATGGTTATAATTGGATGTCTTCACCTTTTGATTTTATTTTTTTTCCAATATTAAGAAGTTCATTACTAATTTATGGTTATATATTTTATGTTCGTAATATTTTACTAAATTATGGTATATTTATTTATTCTCTAAATTTTATTTCATTTTCATATTCATTAATTAAATTTGAGGCATTTGCTGATAATAGTGTTAAACTTCATTTTACTCTTGGTTCATATTTAAATGTTATATGGAATGTTTTTGCTTGGTTTATTGTTACAAGTATTTGGGTACTTTTTTTACATAGAAGAAAACTTCCATTTTTTATTGAAAAAGTTGTTAGTAGAATAGAGAAAGTTTTTACTAGAAATGATTCATCAGATAATCAAAGACTATTAGAAAATCCTGAAATTATAGATGGAACAAATGATGATGAAAAAATTGAAAGAATATCAACATTTGAGACTGCCTGGAGATTATTAAAATATTGTCATAAATTTAAATTTTGGTTTTCTCTTGGATTTATCTTTTTAATTATTTATTCAGTTGCTAGAATATTTATACCATATTGTACTGGAACATTAATTGCTGGAATTGTAAATAAAAAAGGAACAGAAGCTGTTGTTAAAGCAATTATTTTAACGGGAATCTTATCTGTTATAGCATCAATTTTTGGTGGTATGCGTGGTGGGTGTTTTGATTGGTCAACAGCTTTGATACAAAAACAAGTTAGAGATGATCTTTTTAGATCACTTGTTCAACAGGAAATTGCTTTTTTTGATGAGGCACAGACTGGTGAGGTTGCTTCAAGATTAACTTCTGATTGTGAAGTTATGTCATCAGTTATATCAACAAATTTTAATGTATTTTTACGAAGTATAGTTATGATGATAGGATCATTTATATTTATGTTTACAATGTCATGGAGATTATCACTAGTAACATTTATTTTAATACCACTTGTTGGTTTTATAACAAATGTTTATGGTTCATATTATGATAAATTAGCTGAGGAATGCCAAAATACAATAGCTGAAGGAAATAAAAAAGCTGAAGAAGTGTTAAGTACAATGAGAACTGTAAGATCATTTGCCTCTGAAACAACTGAATGTAATTCTTTTGAAGTACATCTTTTTAATACACTAACTATTCTTAAAAAAAGATCATGGGCTTATTTTGGGTATACAGTTATAACAGAAATGTGTGAAAATGTTATATTAATTGGTATTTTAACATTTGGTGGATATTTATGTTTAACTGATAATATGACAACAGATGATTTAATTAAATTTTTACTTTATCAAATGCAATTAGGTGAAAATTTTTATAATCTTGGTTGGGTATTTACAAATTTAATGCAAGCTGTTGGATCAAGTAGAAAAGTATTTGATTATATTTTAAGAAAACCTAAAATAAATAATGATGGAAGTTTAAAACCAATTGTTAATGGTGATATTAAAATAAAAAATGTATATTTTAGTTATCCAAGTAGACCTAATCAAATGATTTTACAAGATTTTTCACTTCATATTAAATCTGGTGAAACAGTTGCATTGGTTGGTTCATCTGGTAATGGAAAAACAACAATTGTATCATTATTACAAAGATTTTACCTTCCACAAGATGGTGAAATTTTATTAGATGATATTAATATTAATACAATTTCACATCAATATTATCATAGTAAAATTGCTCTTGTAGCACAAGAACCAATTTTATATTCAGGTACAATAAGAGAAAATATTTTATATGGTTATGATAATGGTACAGAGGAAGAGATGATTGAAGCTGCTAAATTAGCTAATTGTCATGATTTTATAATTGAAATGAATGATGGATATAATACAACATGTGGTGAAAAAGGTATAAAAATGAGTGGTGGACAAAAACAAAGAATTGCCATTGCAAGAGCATTAGTAAGAAAACCAGCTGTTTTAATTCTTGATGAAGCAACCTCAGCATTAGATGCTGAAAGTGAACATAAAATACAAGAAGCATTAGATAAATGTTCTAAAAATATAACAATAATAAAGGTAGCTCATAGATTGAATTCTGTTGAAAACGCTGATAGAATATGTGTTGTTGATAAGGGAGTAATTATACAGGAAGGTAACCATCAAAAATTGATGGAAAATAAAGATGGTATGTATTATAATCTTGTACAAAAACAATTATTATCACAAAGTACTAAAGATTCAAAAATGGAAGAAGATATAAAATTACCATCACAAACAGCCTCAAAATCATCATCAATCAGTGAGTGATTACTTTTTAATACAATTTTTTTGGTTATCAAAATTTTTTATAAAAAAAAAGATATGTTTACATACCAACATATATCATATTTTGTTTGTTAGGAAAATATTAAAACTTTTAACACATAAAAACTAATCATTTTCTCCTATCATGTTAATGATAATTAGAAATAATCTTCATATTCTTATCTTCCTTTTAATAAAGGTTTATCAAATAAATTTGTTTCTTTTTAACAGTAATTGTAATCATGTAGAATTATTTATAGTAATTTTATTAATTTTTGACATAGTAGAAAAATTTTTTCTATATAATTTTTTTTAACAATTTATATTTATAGGTTTTCGTTTTACCAATTTTGTAATGAATAGGTATATTTCAATAAAGAAAATTGTTATTCTTACAATTTTATTTTCATTTGTTGATATTTCTGTTAATGTTATTGGTTTATCATGGCATGGTACCAATTTTAATACTAAAAATATTCTAAAAAATTTTACAGAACCATTTAATTTTTTAACATCTATTGTTGATGTAGCAATCTTAGGAGTAGTAAGAATTGTCATTTTAACTATTGGTGTTATTTTATTAGCATATTTTAATGATATACAAAATCAAATGGATAAATTAAGGCATGCTTTATTTTGTATTGTTATATTACTTTGCTCATATTCTCCAACAAAAGTTCTTTTTTTAGCTGAAAAAAATGAAATATTTTTTGTTGGTGATTATATATGTATAGTAGGAAATTTTGTTAATTCAGTTGTCTGTTATATTATTTGGAAAAAATATTTTTGTTGTAATTTTAATGCACCAGAAATTGATTATGATGACTATGATACTTTGTCAGATAATAGTTTTATTGAAGAAGGTGAAGATAAACAAACATTACAAATAGTTTACCGATTATTACAATTTGTTAAAAGAGAATGGATCTGGCATGTATCTGGTTTCTTTTGGTTATTTATATATTCATTAACAAGAATATTTGTACCATATTATACTGGTAATGTTATTGCTGCACTTGTTCCAGGACAAGGTTATACTGCATTAATTGAAGCTATAAAGTTAATGTCAGCATTAGCTATAGGAAGTTCTATTGCTGCAGGATTTCGTGGTGGGTCATTTGAGTATGGTGGTGCACGTGTTGCTAGAATAATAAGAAATGATTTATTTACTTCATTAGTACATCAAGAAGTTGCATTTTATGATGTTCATAAAACAGGTGAAATTATTTCTAGACTTGCTGCTGATACACAAACAATGGCTGATACTGTACCATTAAATCTTAATGTTTTTCTTCGTAATACAGTAATGTGTATTGGTTCAATGCTTTTTATGATGGGTCTTTCATGGAAATTATCTCTTATAACATTTATTGTTGTTCCAATAATATTTGTTGTAACAAAAATATTTGGTTCATATTATGATGAATTATCAGAATTGACACAAGATGCTATTGCTAGTTCTAATGATACAGCAGAAGAGGTTATATCAACAATGCGTACAGTACGATCTTTTGCTTGTGAAGAATTTGAATCTCAAAGATATTTTGATAAACTTACCGATACACTTAATGTTACATGGAAAAAAGCTATTTCTTATCTTATCTTTATATGGGCGTCAGAAATTTTTCAAACAGTTATTGTTGTTGCTGTATTATGGTATGGTGGGCATCTTGTATTAACAAATAGATTAAAAGGTGATCTTCTAGTATCGTTCCTCCTTTATCAAGTTCAACTTGCTGATAATCTTCGCCAAATTGGAGAAGTTTTAGCTGCTTTATTACAAAGTGTTGGAGCATCTAGAAAAGTTTTCCAATATATTGAAAGAAAACCAAATATTGAAATGAATGGTAAATATAAACCTGAAAAAATTGAAGGAAGAATTGAATTTAAAAATGTTCGTTTTAACTATCCTTCCAGACCTGATTTACCAATACTTCATGATATATCATTTGTTGTTGAACCAGGTGAGACTGTAGCACTTGTTGGACCATCTGGTAGTGGAAAATCATCATGTATTGGATTAATAGAACGTTTCTATGAACCACTTAATGGTAAAATTTTAATTGATAATATACCAATAGAAGAGTATGAACATCATTATATTCATAGAAAAATTGCATTAGTTGGTCAGGAACCAGTACTTTTCCATAATTCTATTAGTGAAAATATATCATATGGTTTAGATTATTGTCCTGAAGCTGATATTATTGAATCAGCCAAAAAAGCTAATGCTCATAATTTTATTGTACAAACAAGAGATCATTATAAAACTAATGTTGGTGAACGTGGAGGTAATATGAGTGGTGGACAAAAACAAAGAATTGCCATTGCAAGAGCATTAGTCAGATCACCGACAATTCTTTTACTTGATGAAGCAACCTCAGCTTTAGATACAGAATCAGAAGCATTAGTACAAGAAGCATTGGCAAAAAATATGAAACAAAGAAGTGTCCTTCTTATAGCTCATCGTTTATCAACTGTTGAGACAGCAGATAAAATTATTGTTATAGATAAAGGACGTATAGCAGAAATAGGAAATCATCAAGAATTAATGGCTAAAGAAGATGGTATATATAGACAATTAGTACAAAGACAAATGATTGGACAATCACCTGAATCATCAGTTAAAAGAAATAAAAAAGTTAGCCGAGCAGAAGATAGTAATATTCATAATTATTTATTAAGAGATAGTTCAATTCCAGTAGGTTCTAGAGGCATGGCTAATAGTTTATTAGCAACTAGCTTCTCTAATTCAAGTGTTTATTCAAAATAATAATTGCTTCAATAATATACATATGTATAAAGTTAAAGCCGTGGATAATAAAATATTTTTCTATGAAAATTTGTTTATATGCATTTTGTATGTAATAACATTATAAAGTAAATAATTTCTCAAAAATTAACTAAATTAAAAAAGTTTTTATCAGATGAATTTTTAATTAATTAAAATATTATATTTTTTTATAACCCTTAAAATAATTTTTTATACTAACACAACAAATAAATAAAAAAAAATAAGTAAATAAAAAATTTTTTTTTAATAAAAATAAAAAAAACAACTTTTTTTGGAATTAGAATATGCAACTATAGTCATTCGATAGCCCTTGAAATGGGATGAATTTTGAATATAATCAACAATATTCTAAAATTGAAACTTCAGGAGATATAAGGATTCAAAGTTGAAGGGCGAAATTGGGGAATATTTTTTTGCAAATCTCGACTTCTATGATAATAATGTAAATTTAAAAAATAAATACTTTATTCTAAATAAATTTTTTACGAGAAATTCATTAAGCCTATTCATATCCTTATAGGACTTATAAAAATGAAGATATGATAAGAAATATGCTTCAAAAAAAGTTTTAAGAATCTAGGGATAACTCAAGTTGATGAAGTCACAGAACCATGAAACTTGATGCGCTGGGCTTCTTTCATAATTTAAGGTATACCCTACGTTGAAAAAATTTTAAAATTTTCACCCGTTCTTGAAATACTGAGTTTGGTATTTTTTCGCGCGTAATCCATTGTAATCATTTTTTTATATATCGAAAGTGGTTAAAGCTATAAAAAAATTTTGAAGGTAGACCTTAATTAAAAAGTTATTTGAAGATGATTGCAGAAATCTGATTTCTATTATCTTTATTATGAAGCGAGATATGACCAAAGGCGGAAATTTTTCAAAAATATTCATTGTTCCCGGCTTTTTAGTATCTTAGAAAATACTTAACCTATGAAGATGAGACTAGTTTCATTCGATTTCTATTCAAAAAGTGGTCTAGTTAAGTTAATTTCATAACTATAACTTTATTATTTTCAGAGATATGAAAATTGGCTGAAAATTTTCTAGATTTCCGATTTTACCTCTAAAAATGTGAACAAAGAAAAGCAACTTTTTTCAAAAATTGAATATGCCACTATAGTCATTCGATAGCCCTTGAAGTGGGATGAATTTTGAATATAATCAACAATATTCGAAAATTGAAACTTCAGGAGTTATAAGGATTCAAAGATGAGGGGCGAAATTGTGGAATATTTTTTTGCAAATCTTAACTTCCATGATGCAATGAAAAATTTTTAAAATAAATATATGATTCTAGATCAGTTTTTTTCGAGAAGTTCATTAAGCCTATTCATATCTTTATAGGACTTCTAGAAATGAAGTTATGATAAGAAATATGATTAAAAAAAAGTTTTGAGAATCTACCGATAACTCAAGTTAATGAAGTCACAGAACCATGAAACTTGATGCGCTAGTCTTCTTTCATAAATTGAGATATACCTTACGTTGAAAAGATTTTTAAATTTTCAACCGTTCTTGAAATACTATGCTTGGTACTTTTTCGCGCGTAATCCATTGTCATCATTTTTTTATATCTCGAAAGTAATTTAAGATATAAAAAAATTTTAAAGGTAGACCATAATTGAAAAGTTATTTGAAGACGTTTGCAGAAATCTGATTGCAATTATCTTCACTATGAAGCGAGATATGAACGAAGGCGGAAATTTTTCTAAAATATTCATTGTACTCGACTTTTCAGTATCTCAGCAAATAATTATCCTATGAAAGTGGGACTAGTTTCATTCGATTTCTATTCAAAAGTATGTCTAGAATATTAATTTCCATAGCTATAACATTAATATTTTCAGAGATATAAAATTTGGCTGAAAATTTTCTAGATTTCTGATTTTACCTCTAAAAATATGACAAAAAAACAACTTTTTTTAGAATTTGAATATGCAACTATAGTTAGTTGATAGTCTTTGAAACAGAATAAATTTTGAACTTAATTAACAATGGCTTAATTTTATGTCACTTATGTATCAGATATTTTTTTGAAAATTTGAATATTAAATATATGTATGATTTTTTTATAAATTTAAAACTAACATATTAAATAATTAAATAAAAAAAGCAAATCATTTTAAAATTTTATTTTCATTTATTTATATGATAATTTTGGTTATATATGTAAAAAAGTTTTTATAAATTTGAATATAATAAAAAAATTTTTCTAAAACTTTTTTTTTTCTTGTTTATCAACTATCAAATTCTCTAATTACTATATTTAATTAAATTTTTAAAAACTTTTTTTAAATACTATATTTATCTTATTTTTTATTAATTCAATACATCAGCGACTCCAAAAGAGATCAAAATTGAAGCATTTTGGAAACTGGTGTATTACAAAACTGGAAAAGAATCTGTATTGAGATAAATAAAGTAAATAAACTTATATTTTTACCAAAGAATGCTGATAAAATGAGATATTTCTTTTGATGGATACAGGTAATGCTGTAAGTTTTTTTTTTCACAAGCTTTTTTTGCTATAGTTTATAATTATAATCATTTAATATTCATATTTTTCAATGTAGTTCTTTTAATTCTATTATTTAGAAAAAAAATAAAACAGATGAATCTTGCTTTATGTGTATTTTTTTTCAAAGTGTTTAATCCATTGAATGTTCATTTTCAAAAAATTAAAAAATTTTGCATATAAAAAAATAATGTCTTCGTAACAAGTAACACAAATTTATAGTTACCTTTCTTTGTCTGTTAAATATATATTCAATTTTAATGCCCATGGTAAAATTAATTTTAACAAAATATTTTCTATATATCAAATTTAGCTATTTTTTTACATTTAACCAATATATTATCTTATTCATAATCAAATACATAATTCTTTTAAAATATTCTATAAGAACATTTTTACAATTGTCTAAAATTTTTCTATTCATGTTAAATTTCACTTATATTAATTTTATTCATTATCATCTTTTAAATTTTTGTTATTTATATTTTATTGATGTGTATATTAAATATGCATACATTAAATCATATCTAAATATTTTTTATTTTTTTTTCAGTTATATACTATATCATATTTTTTAAGGAATGGCTTATCAACAATATAATAATGTAAGACCTCATAATATTAGACATGATCAAAATGAAATTAATGACAATCACAATAACAGAGGATTCAATAATCAAAACAAAGGTAGTTTTCAATTTTCTAACAATCATGATTATGATTTTTACAATCAAAATTATGATAATGAAATAGTATCAAGAGGAGGTTTTGATATGAAATCACATCCACATACTCATAAGTCAAAGACATGTTCTTCATCTGGATCATTTGGAATTGTAAAAGGAGACTCTGCTGATTTCAAATGTTTTGAATGTTCCAAAACTATTTCTCACTTGGAAAAAATGCCTTTTTCATTTAAAAATCTTCAGGGTATAGATTCTATTCAACCATTTATACCAAAACATTTAGAAAAAAGGAATGGTTTTACAATGTTTAATAATCAAAATGAATCTAATAAGAATGCAGAAAATTTTGAAAAATCAAAATGTGAAGAAATAGTAAAAGCAGATGAAAAAGAAGAAATAGAACAAAAATTATCTAATGAATCATTACATGTTGATGCTAGCAAAACATATAAAATAGTTTCCCCTGAGGTATCAATACCAATTTCTTCCCCTCAAAAAACTAAGGATGATCCTAATTACAATTACTTTGATAACTATAAAGTTGTAGTTCCATCATTTAAAATTGAATCACGACGTGAAATTACCAATTATAAAACTACACTTTATGATGGAAAAAATCTTTCCAATGAATTTGAACATAAAAATATAGAAAATAATTCTATTAATGATATTTCAACTGAAGCAATAGTTAAAATTAATAATAAAATATTAGAAAAAGCGAATGATATTATACAATCTCCAGTGGAAGAAAAGATGGAAATCACTAGTAGTACTCAGGAAACAAGAGATAAAAATTTATTATCACCGATAGAAGATAAATTTAATACTATACAGGTTTCCTTAAATAAAAATAATGTTGATAAAGTTATCGATATAGTTAACAATAAATCAGAAGTTACAAGTTATTTTGAAAACGAAAATAATAAAACAGAAGAAAATAATAATGTAAGAGCAAATATAACTAGTGAATCCTATGAAATATATAAAAGCTGGTTGCAAATAAATTGTGATGAAGATATTATTAATAAAATCATTGAAACAGGATATAAAATTCCAGAGGAAATAATTTCTCTTACCGTACCAACAATTTACAAGAATCGTGATTTAATTTTTGAAATTGTAGATGGTCAATCAAAATATGTCTCTTTTCTAATACCTATTGTTGATGATATTTTAAAAAATAATTTTGAAAATCAACTAAATGAACCAATTGCTTTAATTCTTAGTTCATCAAAAGAATCAGTAGTAGGAATTTCTAAAACAACTGAAATTTTAATTAATAATACTAAAATTACTTTTGCAAAATGTTTTGGACAATATCCTTTTAGACAAAATTTAGATGAATTAAAATGTGGATGTAATATTTTAGCATCAACTCCTGGAAGATTAATACATTTCCTCAAGTCTGGTGATATTTCATTAAAAAAAATAAAATATCTTATAATAGATGATGTTAACAAAATGTTAGAATGTGGATTTCATGAAATCATTTCAAATATTCTTAATGATTATGATTGTTCAAAAAAAGAAAATCGTGTTAATATTGCTACTATTACAAAATTTTCTCCCATTTTAAATGATTTATTAGGTTTGATAATTAAGGATACTTATACAATGATTTTAAAAAATACTACTGATGATTTATTTAAATTTAAAGTTAGATATGTTGAAGGACATATAAATATTTTTGAATTTTCAAAATTGTTAACAAAAAAATTTTATGAAATGAAAAAAAATAAAAATAGTAGAGGTATATCATTGTATGTTGACATACCTAATGATACAAAAGATACCATTTCTTTTGATCAATTTTAATTAATTTTTGATAATTTTAAGAATAAAATGTTTAAGTTTAATTATTTTTTTTTTCTATATATTTAATAAAAAAAATTAACTCTTCAACTATAAATTTTTTGTTTATTTATTATAGAATTTTATGGGTAATTACCTTTCATAAATGTTTAAACATAACAATTATAAAATGGTTTAAAGTGAAAAAAAAAATGAAACAATTTTAAAAGACATGTGTAGTGAAATATTATTAGTAAAAAATTTAACTACTAAAATCTATTGTTTAATTAACCGATCAATGGTTACCAAAATTATATTTTTATAAAATTTACATATAAATTTAATAAATAATCTTCTACTTTATCAATAGAACTATCAAATAATATTTTGAAGTTCTTATTCTATTTGGTTTAATTATATTAAGTAAGAGATCTTACACTCGGAAAAAAAAATATTTAAATGACTATTAAAATTATATAATTATATCATTTTTTTTTACCAGATTTATTCATTGTCATTAAATTTTATCCTTTTAACGGATGCAATTTCCATTAACCAAGGAAAATCCCGCACAACATACTTCATCACATCTTTCATTAACTATTTTATCTGTTTTACATTCAACACCTTTAAGTAATGCTAGAAGTCCACCACATTGAGTATCTTCAATTCTTCTTCTAGGACAAATTCCTTTACATGGTTGAGAGTTACAAACTTCTGTTTCTGAATCATTACCAGGACATAAATTTGAATGAAAACATTTTCTTACTCTTCTTCGAGTACCACATGAACCACAACTTGCTGTACAAGCACTCCAACTTTCCCATGATCCCCATATTCCTGGTTGAGGAATAGCTCTAAATTGTGCTTGAAATCCTTTACCACCTCTATAAAATGATCTAAATAAAACTACCATATCTTCTGTTGCTGAAATAATTGAATTTTTTGGAGTACCAGAACAACAATATCTCATACCAGTATTTGCAAAATCTGTTGAATTTCTTACTTCAACATAATCCATACATAATGAATGACGAATTTTACAATACATTTCAAATTGACCTATAAATTGAAATTGAATATGTTGACCTTTTGGTGCTGTTAGCAACCAGGAACATTCCATTCCCTCTTTAAATTCACCAGGATAATTTGGTGAAGATATTTTTGACCATGTTAATGATGCTGATAATTTACCACCACATTCAACACCAAATCCAGGCATTATAACATCACAATATGTTCCTGTAAAACCATCAGGACAACGACAACGTTCACAATGCCTTGGATCTGTATAACCACCACGTTGACATGGTAATATTCTAGGGCATGTATTTGTACAATATATCCTATTCATTAATCTTATATCATTAAAACTTAATTGATCTCTTTGACCAATTGTTCTTTGATAATCAGTTATATATGTATTTATTGTAAAAAGATCATCATATCTAGCAAAAGCTTTACTTCTATAATGCATTATACTACCATAGTCATATGGAACATTTGCTGTATCAACATCTGAAGGTTGTTCTTTTAAAAATTGTCCTTTTGATTCTCTATCAATATTTTCCCATCTAACATTTACATAATAATCTCTATCAGGTCTTGATTGTTCATGCCAAAAACCAAGAGCATGTGCTACTTCATGTGCAATAACACCTAACTATAATAAAAAAAAAAGATAATAAATTTGTTTATATATATATTATCAAATATTTAAAAATAATATAATATAAATAACCTATACAATTAAATACTATTATATAATATATAGATAAAAGTATAATAAAAAAATGTTTTATTGAAAATATCATCTAGATTTGATTTTTTTATCATATAAAAAAAAATATTACTATAAACTTTACTATTTTTATATTTTTATCATCATCAATAAATATTTAAAGATAGTAATATTTTAATATAAAATATATAACTTTATTAATACTCAATCTAAAAGACTAGAATTATGATATTTATGAAACATTTAAACAAAACCAGCATCAATTTTTGCCTACAAAGATTATAAATGTGAAAAATAAATAATTGTTTAAAATTAAAATGATACACAAAAATCTATTAATTTTAACATAAAAATAAAATATCTTTTGAGATGGAAGAGCGCAATATATTTTACTTCCAACTGTCAGTTGATAATCAACTAATAATAATACAAGTTTGTATGTAAAGAAATTCCAAAGCTATTTTATGAATAATTAAAATGTTAAAAAAGGTTATGAATTACTAAAAGGTAAATATTTTATCTTTTTAATATTAATATATTAAAAAGTTTAACAAATAAGTTTTTAAATATTATAAATTGTTATTTATATATATATATATATATATATATATATTTTTATAAATTACTTACACGAATACATTCTGGTGCCAATGATACATATTGAGGTTCACCTAATGGATGCCTTCCAACATTTGAAGCACATCCATCAACATCTGTAAATACAAGACGATTACCTTTTGGTTCATCATCTCGTCTAATAAAATTAAGACATGTTATATTATGCCAATGTTCTAATGCTAATTCAATAATTCTTTGTTCCTGAACACTATGTGATCCATCAAAACTAAAATATATAGGTTTTTTTGGATCCCATCTTCTACTTTTTGTTCCTATAAATTTTCTTTTAACACGCCGAGCCTTTTTTAATGCTGATTTATATAATGTTTCAGCTTGGTCAGGAAATAAAACAATATCACCTTAATTTTAAAATATTTTATTTATTTAATTAAAATGTTAAAACTAACCTTCAAAATAACTTTTATTCTCTTCAACTTTAATTAATACTGAATCTTTAAATCTTTCACTAAATTTATTTTTATTTATATTATCACTATTTTTTTCATTTACTAAAGAATCCTAAAATATAAATTATTCATTTAATTAGATTATCATTATTAATTAATGATAAATATATAATATCTTAAAATAATATTTTTTTTTAAAATATAAACTTACCGTATGTTCATTTAACATTAAATTATTTATTTTTTCTAAATAAAATTTAACATTATCTTCTTCACTTTTTGTTAATCCCATAAGTATTTTTTTATCATCATTAATATATCTTTTTTTTCTTTTTCTAATATGAATATTTTCATCAATTTTTTCATTATCATAAATCTGTGTTTTGATTAAAGGATCTCTTAAAAAAATTTGCCCTTGTACATTTTCTAGAGTAATAATGATAAATAATAATACATGTATTAAAAACATGTTCCAGAAAGGCATAACATTTAATGTATTCATACCTATAAAGAAGAGTTTCGGACAAAGAAATTCTTTTTTTCGAGACAACCTTTTATGCTTTCAAAGGCAGCCTCCTTAAACTTCAAAAAAGCTCAACCAATCACCTTTCTTCTTTTTTGACGCACACGTAAGATGATTATATAAAAGAAGACCCTTTTTTGCACCCTGTTCCTTGGAGGGCGGCCTAAAGACGCGCAGCAAACATACACAGTAGAGACTTTAAGATGTCTCGTTGATAGATATATTCAATTAAAATTATCGTTTAAAAGGCAATTAATAATATATAATTTTAAAATGGTTAGTGATTATTGCGGTAACTTTGATACACAATTTTTCTATAAATATATGTTATATACCTTCTAAAAATAATAGATTTTTGAAGAAGGATATATATATATATATATGTGATATGATATTATATTATATGATTGAAGAATACAGGACAATAATATAATTTTAATTGATATTACAACTTTTATAATAGAAGAAGCCTAAAATAAAATGAATGAGTAAAACTTAAATATACATTCTTTATAATTATAATAGTACTATATATTTATTAATAACTATAAAAGAGTTACTCTTTATTATAAAACTTATTTAAATAGATAAAATATTATAATATATATCCTTATTTAATATCTAAAACTAATTTGTTTATTATTAAATAAATTTAATAATTACTATATTAAGAGACTCTTCATATTGGATATTTAGATATAATTTGTCAAAAACTACAAAACTATGTCGATTGACGTTCAAATATAATACATTTGCATAACTCTTATCAAAATTTATTTAAACTAATATATTATATTTAGATGAAAACATTGCTTATTTATTATTAGAAATATATATATTTTAATTAAAGATAAAATTATTAGAAAATAAAAGTAAATAAATAAATAAATTTTTATAAAATACTTCTTCGATTAGCTTTGCACACTTTTTAACAAAAAAATAAAGTGTGACGAAATTGATAGAAAAAAAAAGTTTGTTCATGAATCTTAAATATATAAATTATTCCATGGATCAAAAATAAACTCACACTAACTTGTATAATATATATGGATGTAAATAAAATAAAAAAAAATATATATATAAGAAAACAGATTCTCACACCAACATGTTATTATTGAAGAAAAAAGTGAAGACATATACAATTAAAAATGAATCATATTGTCTAGCTTCCAAATCACTTATTTGGAATATAAAAAATTAACTAGTTTGTTGAAACACATTTTTATAGATATAACTAATGCGCAGATCAAGGTGAAGAGGAGATGATAATAAAAGCAATTAAATGAAAGATTAAATTTTACTGCTGATTTTAATAATGACAAGTTAATTTTTTAAATATTATTTTTTTTTTAATTACTATTGTATAATTTCTTCTTCATTATCCTCTTGTTCTGTCTGGACAGTAAAAGTTTTCTCTGATTCAATAAATTTTTCTTCTTTTTTTGCTTTTTTAATTATACTAATTTCTTCAAATCTTTCTTTTTCAGCCTCCAAACGACGTTTTTCTTTTCTTTCAGCCTTCTTTCGTGCTCTCTCCTCTTTTTCCTCTTTTGTTCGATTTTTCTTTTTAAGTCTAACTCCAGCTAAAAATAAAAAAAAAATATATATATATAAATATTTTAAATTTTATATAATATAAAAACATACAATCTAATTTTTCATACATATCAAAATTAAGTGATGATATTCTATCAGAAGAACCATTAGTTGCAATTTTACCTTGAGCACCATTTGCATTACATTCCATAGCATATTTTGAAGCAATCTCTTTAGCATCCCCTTCTAATTGGTACTTTTTATCTAAAGCCCCCGGTTGGAGGTCATAAAATTTTAACATTTGATCAGTAAAATTAATAATTTCTTTATCAACAATAGGAGGACGTTCTATTAACTTCCTTAGTGAACTATTATCACTTTTATATGTTTCATTTTCAAGAGGTCCAATTACTTCATCAAGAATTGAATAAATACTATCCCCTTCATTTACTTTACCACAAACTTTATTAAAACATTCCCGTAAATTATAAATTGATAAAATATCATCACTACCAAGCAACTTTTGTGTATCTAGTATAATTATTTAACAATTATTATTTAATTAAATAATAAAACTCACTTGGTGGTTTTTTCATAACACCGTAAAAACCAGGAAATTTTTCACCAACTTTTTTGTTTTCTTCTCTAACTTTTTTAGCTAATTCTATTTTTTTAGATTCACTATATTTTGAAATATCATTATCATCTTCAGCTGTTGATGTAGATAATAATGCCATTTCCATTAGTTGTGGTGATGACTTATCAGTAATTGAAGTTATTGTCGGCTGAACTTCATCAACCTCCATTTGTTTATTTATTATCAAGAAAAATAGATGAAGTAACAGACATAGATAATGTTAAGTATTTTATGTTTAGATACTAATGATTGTTTAAACAAGTCGCGGATACACTAGTTACATTTCTCCAAAATATTAAAATTTTTCAATTTCCAATTTTTCTTCTACTTTTAATTTCTTTCTTTAATTGTACAAATGACTTCGTCTAATGAAGTAATCGATACATTGGATCCCTCATTAGTTGAGGTTTTTAAAACCAAACTAGGGCACAAAGAATTAACTCCAGTTCAGGTAACATAGAAATTTAAAAAAAAGACTTTTTTCTAAATAATCTTAATTTCATCCATTGGCAGTGCGCTTATTTTCATCTCTTTATATTGGTTTTTTTTTTCGTATCTCTATTATTTTAGTAAAATTTGTTAATAAAACTTACTAGTCTTTTAGATGAAATATTATTTTATCCCCAAAAATGAATAATTTTGGTAGTAAAAAAGGCGACCATAATTGGGGTGATTATTATTTTGGTGGGCGGAAGAGTAATGCCAAACGTTCTTGGGCTCTTGAAGTTCTTCATTCTCTTAATCAAATGATACCAACATTTAATGAACTTTTTGATAAGGTATGATAATAGTTTATTTTTTGACATTCATATATTTTTTATGTGACTTCAGGAAACATTTTATATGTTTGCAATATTTGTAGTTCTCCTTACAATTTTGGTAGTTGTCATTTTGGCTAAGTTTTTTAAA
Organism: Strongyloides ratti; assembly: GCF_001040885.1. Classification (NCBI taxonomy): domain Eukaryota; kingdom Metazoa; phylum Nematoda; class Chromadorea; order Rhabditida; family Strongyloididae; genus Strongyloides; species Strongyloides ratti. Next base: position 10,123,890 of record NC_037308.1, read on the forward strand.
ATCAAAATTAAAGAACATCCTATACATATTAACAGAGAATGGAGGGATGGTAGGCCAGCGAATCCCTTTAAATTTCCATGGCAAAATGCTAAAATTGATAAAAAAAGAAAAATTGAGTAACATCTTAAATTGGATGAAATTAAAGTATTATTTTTTTTTCCATAATAATAAAAATTTTATACTTTTTATAAACATATTTTTTAATAACTTTTTTTTTATCTTATAGAAAGCAACAATTAAACATATGCTTTCTAACTATGATGTCATTTGTCAAGCACCTACAGGATCCGGAAAAACATTAGCTTTTGCTTTACCAATTTTTCATTTGTTACGTAAACAAATAAAAACAAATCAGATAGGTGAGGGTGTTGGTGCAATTGTTTTGTTACCCACACGGGAATTAGCCATACAGGTATCTAATGTTTTAAAGCCATTTTGTGAAGCCTTAAATATTCCAATGTCCTTGTTGATGAGGGATAAAAAATTGAATGAAAATAATTTTACCAAGACAAGTATTCTTATTGCTACAGCAGGAAAATTAAAACATTTTCTTCAACAACAAAAAGAACCAAAACAATTATTTAAACATGTTGAGATTCTTATTATTGATGAAGCTGATAGATTTGCTGATTTAGAATTTAAAGACAGGTATTATTTTTTTTATAAGTAAGAACTTTATAATTAAATTTTTTTTATAGTATTTCGGCTCTTTTAGCTGCTCTTCCTAAACAACGTAGAACAAGTTTGTTTTCTGCTACACAAGCTAAAGATATGGAAGAATTTTTAAAATATGGTTTACGTAATCCATTGCGTATAACAATAAAAGGAAAAGTAGATAATATTAAACTTCCAAACAAGGAAAATGATGAAGAAGATGCTCCAAAAAGCAGTGAAAAGATTGTAGGAGCACCTAAAGAATTATCGAATTACTACTTAACTGTTCCAGCTGAGAAAAAAATAATTACATTGGTTAAATTCCTTCAAAAATTGAAAAAATCGAAAGTTCTTATTTTTATGTCTAGTAGTCAATGTGTTGATTTTTATTACAGTGTTTTGAGAGCTGAAATTCCTGTACAAAGAGCTATTTTTAAGTGTAAAGGTTTATCAAAAACTTCAAAAGATGGTACTATAGCCAAATTTGAAAGAAGTGGTCCTTCAATACTTCTTACGACTGATGTTTTAGCTAGAGGTATTGATATTAAAGGAATTGACTGGGTTATTCAATTTAATATTCCTAAAAAAAGTAGTTGGTTTATTCATCGTGCTGGAAGAACTGCTAGAAATGGACGTAAAGGTAATGCTATCGTTTTTCTAACTCCAGAAGAAATAAATTATGTAAATTACATTCAACTTCATGAAAAACTTAAACTAGATGAGTATAAAATGGATGACATTTCGGATGAAGAAGTTGAAGAATTTAGAAATAAATTAATTGAGAAACATTCACATGATAGAGATGCATTAGAACTTGTTACAAGAGCTTATATGTCGTTAGTAAAAGCTCTAGTAAGTCATGATTGTCAAATTGTTTGTAAAGGAAAACATATGGATCTCGTTGGATATGCTAATTCATATGGTTTATTAAGATTACCTAAACTTCCTGAATTAGCTAAAAGAGATTTATCTGGATTTAGAAGGCCAAATGTTAAATGTTCTGATGTTCCCTATAAAGATGAGAAAAAAGAACTTGAAAGACAAAAAGCTTTAGAAAAAAGAGCTGAAGAAACAGAAAAAAAGTATGCTGAAAGAAATGCTAAAGATGCTCAAAATGGTGGTACTATGAAAAGGAAAAAGATAAACAAAAAAGAGGAAGCAGAGAAAGAGCTTAGAAAAAAGAGAAAAATTGCCAATCAAGAATGGAATGAACTTGCTCAATCACAAAATATCTTAAAGAAATTAAAGAAAGGAAAAATTTCAAAAGAACAAGCTGATGAACTTTTATAAATATCTTATTTTTATATTTTGTTGTTATTAAATTTTTGTTAATTTGTTTATTGAAATAATTGTTTTTAATGTTTTTATAAATATTTTTTTAAATAACTTTTAAACAAATTTTTTGTATCATAGTTAAATCATGTTATGAAATTTTGTATAAGGATTTCATAAAATTATTGTGTTTTAGTGGCATATAAGTATCTTCTTCAACTACGATAATAAATAATATATATTTTATTTTTAGAATATTTTGCAATCTACAGTAACTTTATATTATATTTTAAAATGTTTAAGATATGAGATTATTGCTAAATTTAACATTTCTTTTATTATTGAATAGCATATATACTTAAAATACTATTTTATCAATTTCATTTGTATTTTTTATTATTCCAATTTTTATCCAAATACTTCTAGTTATTAATTGATATCAATATTTATATAGAATTGACAATTAGTAACATACATATTCTTAGAATTTTAAAAATACAATAATTTTTAATATATGTAATTTAGCTATGAATATATCATACAAATAGTATGAGTAAATATTTAATAAAATGATAAATCCATATATAAACTAAAATATCTAGTTTTTTTAACTAAAAAACTTTCTGATTATTAGTTAAAATACCTGTTTTTTTATATTAGAATTAAATTTTAAACATTTTATAATATTTCTTTTATATGATATTCTAAATAACTTAAATGTTATAAAATGTAAAAATATCATTAATATGTTTTTTTTTTTACATTTATTAAACTATTTTCATTCATTTATATATTTGTGCAAATAAAATAAAATTTTACTAATAAAAAATTAGATTACAAATTTTAAACATATAACAATATAATAATTATTTCTAACAAAAATATTTTTATTTAATTCCAAAATGTATGTATCAAAAGCTAATATTATATACAATTTATTATTTATATAAAAATGCATATGGAAAAAATAATAAATTTTATATAGTTAATTCGCAATAAGATTAAGTATATGATTTGGCACATCCATTGACTGATCATTAACAACAACAATATCATATCCTTGCATGTATTTTGGTAATAAATTATCCACATCAAAATTAAGGAATCCTATTTTAAGAACAACACCTTCTTGTTCCACTCCAACATCCATATGAAGATCACCGAGTGAATCACCTAATAGTAAAACATTATGTCTGTTACATAATTTATGAAAAAATGTTTTTTCACCTTTGATGGCAGATGAATTTTTACAAAAAGTATGTATTAATGGTTCTGAAAAAGAACTACAAATATCATTATTATTAAATTCCATCATATTTGCAATAACATGAATGTTTTGTGGGGAATAATGAAGTTGTTGCTTAAAAAATATATCTATAATATTTCCAATTCCTGCTGAAAAAATTATTAAAGGAATATGAAAATCTTTATCTAATTTTTCAATAAATTCTTTTCCACCATCTCTTAATTCAATCTTTGAATTTTTGACAAACTCTTCAATTGCCTGATATGTAAATCCAGCTTTACAAATTTCATCATGAGACTTTTGCCACCATTCAACCATGTAGGGACTTTTTTCTTCATCACTCATAACTGGACAATATTCAATTGCAGTATACTTTTTACACATAACCAATAATTTTTCTGATAGTTCAGGATACATTTTTTGTGTACCATGAACAAATAGTTGATGGGTTGTCCAACAAGTGTTACCCTTACTATCAAAGTAACGAGATAAAGTATAATCAAAATCAGATATTACCATAAGACCATCTTTCCCATCATTACACATTTTGAATAATTTTTCTTTAACCAATTCTTGGTTTTTTATATAAACATGAGGTTTTTTGATCAAAGAATCCATTGATTTTTTAATTATGTCTACAAATTTGTAAGACATAAGAATACTGAAATTTCATAAAAGGAAATTTTCACGCTAATTTTATTTTAAAAAAAAAACAATATATTTAAAACTTTTTTATGTCAAAGTGTAAAGATCGCATATTCAGGGCAAAATAAGAGGATTCATTAAAAAAAAAAATTGAAAAAATGCATAATAAATATAATTTTTTTTAACCAGTGACAATATACCAACATAAAAATATCCGACAAATCAAATTATATAAAAAAAATAATACTTTAATGTCTGAATTATAATAATATTTTTATTTTGAAAGAATATTTAATAAATAAATTGATTATTGTGTTTTTACAACTGTTTGTGTGTCATCTGGGGAAGTGAAGTATGGATGAAGTAGGCATCGTTCTGCATCCATTCTATGAATCGGATTTGGTACTAAAATATTTTTTAATAAATCAATACCGAGAACATTAAGTTTTGGAATTGCTTGCGATAACGACATTCCTGGTAAAAATATAGGCAATTGAATATAATCTGGCAGATTTGTTACTCCAGGCCATGTTTCTTCTGTTGGTGTACCAAGTAGTCTAAAAATCCTTTTTAATTGATCTTCTACATCAGCTCCTGGAAAAAGAGGTCTTCCACCATTAGCTATTTCTGCAAAGATACATGCTGCACTCCATAAATCTATACTAGTATCATAAAGTTTTGCTCCAAATAAAACATCTGGTGGTCGATACCATAAAGTAACTACTTCTGCTGAAAAACATCTAACAGGAATACCAAATGCTCTAGCTAATCCAAAATCTGCTAACTTTAAATGTAAACCATTATTTGTTAATAATAAATTTTGTGGTTTCAAATCTCTATGAAGTACATTATGAGAATGGCAATAAGATAAACCCCTTAAAAGTTGTTGCATCAAATGTCTAGTTTGTGCTTGAGAAATTTTTCCTTCACATTGATCAAAATATTTTTTTAAATCTTGTTCACAACATTCAAAGACAAGTGTTAATTTTTTTTCAGCATGCATAATATCAAGTAACGTCACAATATTAGGATGTTTTAATTGTTTCAGTAAACATATTTCACGTAATGCAGAACTGGGTACTCCTTCATCTTCATCATCCAATTTTATGACTTTTAACGCAACAGCATTATTACTACGTTTATCAATTGCTTTGTAAACAGTACCATATGTACCTAAAAATATAAATAAATAATATGAAAAATAAATTTACCCTGCCCAATGTTCTGCAAATCACTATAATGAGTCATCTTATTGAAAAATATAGTTTACCTTAATATATTTGAAGAAAAGTCTAAAAATAGAAGTTGTTATAGAAAAGAAAAATTTTTAGACAAAGGCATAAATTTTATATCCAGTAAAGCAGTTCGCCATATTGCATCTTTATGTATAACAACATAATACTATATTTTAATTTAACCACATAGTCTAATAACAATTTTTAAATAATATACCAAGATAAACATCTTACAATGGAAAAGTTTTACAATGCATATAAAGTTTTTATCTAATTGTATTTGCTTATACAATTGTTGAGTCATGAAGGTGAAATTAAAATTGAATAATATTGTCAAATTTGTAGTTTTAATATTAATACTAAATACATGAAATATAGAAAGAAAATAACATTCTTATTTTTACTTCTAATGACTTTTCCCTTTGATAATATAAATGGATATAGTGAACCTAAATGTTGGCCTAGATTTAACTTAGGAAATCCAAATCCAGCTCCAGTTTTCTGTCCACCAGAAGATTTTTTTACCTATTATGATTGTTGTAGTTTAGAATATGGAGACTGTTGTAGATATCCAAAATGGGGAAATATGTAAGTTGACAATATATACTTTAAATGAATAATATAAATTTATAGAATTATCATAATCATAATAGTCATTGGATTAATAGCTGGGTTTTGCTGTTGTATATGTTTTATATTTCAATTTGCAAAAGCCAAAAAGAAAGATGATAAACCACCTAGAGAACAACAAACAGAAAGGGAAAGAGAAGTTGAATGCGGAGGTACCGAAATATCATTGGCACCAGAAGATAAATATTATCATAGGAATACGAAAAACACTTATATATAATATTTCTTTTTTTTTTGTGTAAAATATATTTAAATGTTTTTAAACACTTATATAAAAAATTACATTATAAATGTTAAAATTATTATTAAACAAAAAGTTTAGCACATTAAATATAAAAAAATGGGCAAAAGTTCCAGAATAACTTTTAAGACTTCAAAAGCCGTTAACAAATAAAGCAAAATTTCAAAGGATATCTTAGAAAAATTTTAGAAGCAGCTTTTATATAAAAAAAAATATTTAATTATTATCTAGGCGATCTCCTTTGAGATTTGAAAGTCCAGCCCTAACAACTTCATCAACAAGCAAAAGATTTGATCCAATACTCGTACAAGCATTAAGAGCATTTAGTTTAACAACATAGTTATCCCAAATTCCTGATGGTTCAATTGGTTTGCCATTTTCCAAATCAATTCCAACAATAACATTGCGTTTTTTTCTAGCTTCAATTAATGAAATAATTGACCTAACACCGTCATGTCCAGCATTAATAGCAAGAACTTTTGGAATAACAAGAAGAGCCTCAGCAAAAGCTTGAACTCCAAGTCTTTCTCTTCCTTCAATTTTACTTGCTTCATCCATTAAATGTACATGACAACTAACTTCGAAAGATCCTGCACCTGGAACAACACATTTATCATTGTAAACATTTCTTATAGCACGAAGTCCATTCTTAATAGCATCCTTTTGTTGAATAATTGAATGTCTATTAGGTCCTTTTAAGAGAAGTGTAACAGATTTTGGAGATTTACAATCTTCAATAAAAGTAAATTTATCTTCTCCAAGAATATGTTCATAGACTGTTCCAGCAAATCCAAGAACACTAGCATCTAAATTTTCAATAGCATTTATTGCTTCTCCACCACAAGCCAATTGTAATCTTTCCATGTTTCTTCTTTTAGCTCTACGAAGAGCAAGAATACCATTTTTAGCAAGTAAATCTAAACATGGTGGATCAATTCCTTTTTGATTAATAATAACAAATCCTTCACCGTTTTTGCATACTTCATTTTTTAAATCAACAATTTTTTGACAACGTTGTGTAATATAATCACGTTCACATTGTAAAAGTTTTTCTCTTTCCTCTGCAGTTTTGTAAAAAAGTGATGAATTAACTTCAGTTTTTTCAAATTCTAATGAAACATTGCAAGTTAAAATAAAAGCATTCTTAACATGTTTTGGCATATCTGGATGTCTACCACCATGATCCAAAACAAGACCGCTAATAAATCTTGAATCAGTTTCATTTTCATGAAGCATTTCCTACAAAAAAAAATAAAATAAATAAATATGTATTAATAAAATAAAATTTACCATAATTTCAATCATATGTAAATCTGGCTCTTCCAAATTTTCAGTATCTTTGATGGCATTGAAAGCATCTACAATACACTCAGATAAATGATCAGCAATGTTTTTTCTTAATTTTGTTCTCAAAGCACCACGGGCAACCTCAATCAACAAATCTCTATTTATCTCTGGTGACTTTTTAAATGTTTCTAAAAATTGAAGTGCCATAACTTTAGCTTTTTCAAAACCTTCAGAAATTAACCTAGGATGAACACCATCAGAAACATATCTTTCAGCCTGTTTTAAAAGTTCACCAATAAGAAGAACAGTTGATGTAATACCATCACCGGCAACATCATGTTGAGCAGTACATGTCTTTGCAATAAGAGATGCTGTAGGATGAGTTATTTGCATTTCATGAAGAAGTGTATTTCCATCCTTAGTTAATTTAACATCCCCAGCTCCAGAAACAAGCATTTTGAGTGTTCCTGATGGTCCTAAATTACTTTGCATTACCTTTTGTAATCCTTTTGCACCAGACATATTTAATTCCAGTGCTGCAGCTTGACGTGCCATTTCAGCACGTGGATTAAGACATTGAAGAGACGACATACTTCTACAGAGATTCTATAAAAAAATAAAAAATGTTAAATTTTAATGACAAAAAATAAAATATAAAAATGCACTATTATCTTATCGGGAATATTAAACAAAGTAATACCCTTGGAGTATAATGTATTCGTAATAAAGTTGCCTAGTAACTTCTAGAACAATTGCCAAAAGATAATTTAAAATTAATATAAAATGGCTCATCAGAGTGGATATTTTATCATATAATAAGTAATAATAAATTTGTAAATAAAAAGTTGGACAGAAGTTGTAAAAATTAATGCATTGTAAATAATATTTCAATTGGAATAATATTAATTATGAAACAAAAAATTTATTATTTGTATATAATATGAAATATCAAATATAATAAAGTAAATATAAACTACCGAAATTCTACAAGATCATTTTTTTTTACATTATAAAAATTAGTTATCATTAAACTTTTAAATTATTTATTATTACATGTCTGGTTTGCCCTTTTGACAATATAATTCTTTTAATGTTTTTAATTCTTCAATAAGAGCTTTATTTTGATTTTCCAAAACAGAAACTCTATTTTCTAAACATTTAACATATTCTTTTTTCTTTCTTCTACATTCTTTTGCTGCTTCACGATTTTTCATAAGACGAACTTGGCGTTTCTTTGTTGAGTCATCTCCATCAGGAATTCCTATTGAACTTTTTGATGATGCTGATGTTGGAGCACTATTAATATGATTAGAAGGTGAATTATAATTAAGTAATCCAGGTTGCCAATCACTATTGTTGTTACCTACACCGGTAAATGGTCCCAAAGTTAGAGAATCATTAATATTTTTTAAATGCAAAAGATCTGCGTTCAATGGAAGCATGATACCGGTAGGATTAGACATAACAGATGTAGGAATAGATGATGGTGGAATAATATTTAGCGAAGAACCCGTGACTGCATTTGGATCACTAAGTAATGATGGCATTCTTAATTCTGTTGAAGAAGAAGTACATTGTTGTTGTGGTCCTGAGACAATTGGTGAGACATAAGAATTTGTGCCATCCATTTTTAAAGGAAGAACTGGAACTGGTGTCGGTAGTGTTGGAACATTTTGTGGTGACAATTTCGATGTATTATTTGTTACAACAACTATATCTGATTCATTTGAATCTTTCTTATTAATACTTTTATCTGTGACTGTTTCTAAGTCTTTTAGGATCATACTAAAGAAAATATTATATTTATTCATAGTAGAATTAAAAATTTTTTTTAGATTAAATTACTTTATAAAGAGATAAACACCAAAAAACTTTTAATATATATTTTATAACTAATGGTTAAAGATGGATATTCAAAAATTTTTTAAAAGGCTATCATTTCTCAAAGGTATAAGTATGACCAAAGTTTGTTAAATGGTTTATTAAACTTATTAATTTTAATAATTTTATAATTAATGATACCTATGTTGAGTCATATTTCAAAATTTTAATAATAAATAATTACATATAGTAGCATTAAATTTGGTATTTTAAATAATCTATTAAAAAAAAACATACCGATAAGAAGGCCGTCTATTTAATTGTTCTCTACGTTTCCTAGCTTCATCTTCTGAGATAACATCTTCACCAGTTCTTAAAATGTCTCTGTTTGATGCACTTATAGTAGCAGTTTCATTCTAAAAAATATATTTTAAGATAATAATTTTAAAATATTAGAAATATAAAAAAAAAATTACCATTTTTAAAAAAATAAAAAAAAAATTATTTCTGATTTAATAAAGGTATATTAAAAAGGAATTATATTATCGTATTATAATATGTTCAGTAGAAGATATGAATTATATATATATAATAGTAGTATTTTTTTTTCAGCAACTTTGCTATTTTTCTGTGTTATACAGTCAACCTCCAGTCCATGCAATCTAAAATAAAAATATAGAAGAAAGAACTTCATGATAATTAATCTTTGTTTAAAACGTTAATATTTTAGGCTTATCTGCATTGCCTTTTAACTTATTGAAAAAAGAAAGATGACTACTTGTTAAGTAAACATAAAAATGATATTTCAAGTCACATTAAAAATATCTTATATATTAAAATGCCAATATTTAATAATTATAAAATATGATATAAAATAAATTTCTTGTAACAAAAAATCTGTGAAAATTATAATAATGTAAAATAAAAAAAAATAAAAAAAAAAAATTGTTGTTTACTATCAAATATTTAATAAGGTAAAAACATTTATTTTCTATATACAATCAAGATAATATAATGTATCATCATTAAGACATATATAATATATCGTTGATTATCTTGTTCAAGGAGGATTTATTATAAACAAATCCCTGTTTTTGCATAAAAATATTTAGAAGATTTGACAAGAATATTTAACTATAATGAATGTTATTATAAATTGATCATTAAAAAAAACACCCTTATAATTAAGTAATTGTTAGAAAAAAAAAAATTGGTGAAATGATGTTAAATAGATCATAAAAAATGTTATATTATATTATAAGGGTGGGTGGAATATTTATATGATTTAAACCATCATAAGTTATTATCCCCTGATAAAACAAATTTATTTATCATACAGTGTTGTAATATTTCTTTAAATTTAAAAGTAAAAAAAAAAAATCAAGCATAATCTTATCATTTTGAAGGCTAACAGAGGCAATACATATATTTCGTCATTATCATCTATAGTGGGCCATTCACATATGATATAAAATGTTGCTGGTGCATCGATTGTAGCGTGTGTGTAAATATAAGAGAAGAAGCTTTTAGTTGTTATGTCTCTTTCTCTTTTTACTGAATGTTTCATATCTTGGTATTCATTTTATGATGCGTGTAGTCACATATTAGCCTCTATGCAAATGATGAAGTAAGTGATAGAAGATAAAAATTATAAAATAATATCAAAATTATCTGCGTATGTAATAATGTATAGGAAGGTGAAATAATATTATTAAAATTGCACTTTTCTTATTGTTATTAATACACACCCAAATAACATATAAAATATTTTTAAAAATAAAAAATAATTAACTAATGATTAGGATAGTGTAAAGAAAAGTTGATTAAATAAATAATATTTTAAAAAAATGTCAATGAATAGTAATATAAACTTTTTTTTTTTATAATAGTATATATATTAACAGTGCTTACAAATATAAGATTTAATAAAAACCTAGATAAATAATTGACAATATGTAAATTGTTGATCAAAAGATATTTGTTTTATTTATCAATAAACTTTCTAAGAGACTATAATAGACTAAAATGGTAGATTGACAGGAATTTATTTATAAATACATTATCTACCTACTCCAGCATTTATTTTTATATTATATTAAAAATCATTCGTACCTCATATCTGTCTTTCTTTCATTGCCTCAAAAAGTCCTATTACAATATAGAATATTAAAAAAAAAAAATTTTTATTTTTCTGTATATTATAGTTGTTGTAACCAGGGAAATGAAAAAATATAATTTAAGAAAATATTACCTATATATATATATATCTTAGATATGCTTGTATAACTCTTTAATTTAACCAAGAAACAAATGTTTCGATGATGCCTTTTTAAATGTTTTATACATTCAATAAATTATTTCACAATTTTCTATAGCAACACGAAATATTATTTTTAAGTACAAACTATAATTTTATTGTTTCTAATAAAATATTGTTGTGATAGCAACCATCAACAGTCCATTAAATGTGTATGATGTTGCCTACAAATTGCTTCAATAAAATAAACATTATTATTAAATAAAAAAAAAAAAACATTAAAAAAAATGAAATAAAATATATGTATTCAAAAACTTGAAAACTCATGAAAAATAAATAAAATTCTTTAAAAAGTTTTTGCAATAAAAAAAAAATAATGTTAAAATTATATCTATTAAAACAATAAAATAACATATAAAAAAGATATACAACATTTATAATGAGTGTAATTATATATTAAAAAGAAAAAAGACAATCATATAAAGATTGACTTTATATAAAGTTTTCAAGCAATTATTAAAAAGATATAGCTACACTAGTTGTTAAATATAATCTCAATAACCAAATTTTAACATATTATCTAAATCACATAAAATTTTCTAGCTGATTAAATGAAACACGAAATATATAAAAATTTAGTAAATTAGAAATAGTAATTCACATCATATATAAATTAATTATATTATTGGTAAAAATATTAGAATATTAAAAGAGAATAAAAAATAAAGATTGAAAATTATATTTGTTAAACGTTAGGTTAATAAATTAAAAAATAATTGAAAACATTAATAAGCGAATCTTATTTTTAAATTTTGTATTAAAAACAACATAAACAAATGATGCGTTAAATGCACTTTTTTCCGTTAATTTTTCACACACTAATTACACTGTTCAGTTTATAGTCTGAATATTTTATAAAAATCTCACGTAACAAATAACACTACTTACTGCAAAACTATAAATTGTTATCATTAATTAGTCCTTAAAAATTAAATTAAAAGAAAATTATATTAATAAATATTTAATAAATTAGTACACAGTTAAACATATCACACAAATAAAAGCATATGCAAAGTAATTTCTATTTCTCATTTATTTACACATAACATAAACATATTTATATGGTAAATACATGAATATATATTAATTAACAATTAATATAATTTTTTTCTTTTCTTAACAAAAATAATATAAATATATCATTAATGTATTAAAAATATATCCATTTTTAAGGAATTTTAACATAAAATAGATCTTAAAAACAATCATTTTAAAATTAATTACATGTATTATTTATATAAAATATATGAAATATTTAATACAACATAAATTTTATTCATAACACAAAAATATTGTGAAGAAAATTTTAGATGATATATTTAGAAAAAAAAATGTAGAAAAAGAAATATTGATGATATGTAAATAATAATAATTTATAATAATAATAATAATGAAAAGTAAAAATGTAGTTTTATATGATAAAAAGGATGCCACGAGCCGGGATCGAACCGGCGACATTTAGATCTTCAGTCTAACGCTCTCCCAACTGAGCTATCATGGCTATATAAGGGGAAGAACCTTCGTGTTCTAAACGGAAAATCTTTGAGAAATGTTCCTAATTTGATGACAAAAAATCAAGATAAGTTATCAAAAAGTATTTTTATATTATATTAGAAATTTAATTTAAAAAAATTTGTTTATTAACAACCAGATTAATTACCTGTTCTGGAACTTTTTTATGATTTTAAAATATAAACATAGAATTTTAATGTGTTTGTATTTAAATATTTATAAAGTTTTTTTTTATGATTTGTTCTATTAGTATCTTTGAAATAATTTTTTTTTATATCTTTAAAGGCAAAAAAAAAACAAACTAGAAAAGATTTTTCATATGAAATTTTAATTTAAAATTTTGTTTCCTTTTTTATATACATTTTCATTTTTTAAATTTGATATTAAATAGATATACTACTGGGTAGCATATTAAAACTATTGATAATAACAAAAGTTTAACAAAACAGAAAAATGATTTAAAATTTTTAGGCAAAATGAGTTTTCTTAAATAGAAAGAATAAATAACTAAAAGAAAAAGGATGCGTGATTTCTGAATCAAAGGAAACTATTAAGTTGTTAAAAACTATTTTTAATAATGAATAATTTTAAAAGATTTTAAAAAAAATTAAAAATTTTGCCAAGCTTTTAATAGAAAGTATTTAGAAAGTATAATTTTTAACAATTAAAATGATCAACATTTTAGTATTTATCTTAAGTATTTTTTTAAAAATTTTATTTCACTTAATGTCAAAATCTAAAATTTACATATGTTGTATGATAATAATAAAATTTTACCAGAAGTAAAGACTAAATTTTTATTTCAAAACAAGTTTTTGTTTTTAAAAAATAAACATTAAATCATTTAATTAATGTTAAGAATTTTTTGATAAGCTTCTTTAACACCTTCAACAGCTGATCTTATATCAGGTTTATGGTGGATTATTTTTCCTGTGTCAAGTATACAATGAGCTCTTGTATTAACCATTTCTTTATTTGTGGATACATCAAGAACCTCATATTCTTCATTTTTTCCACTTAAATTATTATAAATTTCTTTAAATTCAGTAAAGTTAATTGGTCCAGGATTAACGAGATTTATAGTACCTGTACTTTTTTCTAATGATAAATTAAGAAGTACAGGTAAGCAATCTGGAAGAATAGTTATTGAATTTGGTATATCAATAACTTTGTTAAACATAATCATTTTAGCTGCAAGGTTTCTTGGACTATTTTCATAATTTACTGGTAATCTTATTCTTGCATTTAAACAATTATCCAAAGGTCTAAGTAATCTATCAGTAAAAAGTTTAACAGCTGAATAGGAAGTATTTTTGAAATTTCCATCATCTAATTCTTTATATCCTGGTCCTGTGTATCCATGTTCTTCGTTATATTGAAATATGCACCCTGTACCAAGATATGTATAATGAATTTTAAATTTTTGGCACATTTTTCCCAAAATCCATGGACCAAAACAATTGTCTCTTATATTTTCATTTAATTTATCTGGACCACCTTCTAAATAACTAATATTACCACATCCAGGACCTTGTGTTCTTCCAATCATTGAAACAACATTACTTGGAGCTACAGCAACAATTTCACTTTCAACTGTTTCATCTTTATCAAATCCTGGTTTAGTTTGACTAACCACATATTCAATATTATTTTTACGTAAAAGTTCACAAAATTGATTTCCTATCCATCCTTTTCCACCGAAGATTAAAAATTTTGCCAATTTTGTATTATTTTCAATAACACTTGATGTTGTTGGTTCTTTTTTAATTTTGTTAATTCCTTCCTCAAGTGTTACAATTGGTTTCCAGTTAGTTTTTTTAAATATTTTATCACTTGACATCTTAACAGTTTCTTCTTTTAATTTACCATTATTACAAAATTCTTTTAATGATTCTTCTGTTAGGCAGATGGCTGATGGAATATTATAAATTGAGGCACATTCATCTGGTGTTTCTGCTACTGCTAAAATTCCTTTAATAGCATCATCAATATATAATGGTGATAATATTTCTGAAGCTGATGGTGCAAGATTAGTTTGAACAATACTTTTAATTATATTATTTTTTCCCATTTTACCTCCATATACATGTTTGGCAAGTCTAGCAATTTTTATATTTATATGATATCCTTTAGCATAAGCATTTAACATCATTTCACATGATCCATGATTAGCAGCAACAGGATTTAATGGATATGTAGGTTCTGTCTCACTCCAAATTTTAGATGTTCCATAGACATCTTCTGTAGAGATGTGAATAAAATTGATTTTTGATGAGTTGGAGGAATGACGAACACCATCAAGAAGATGTGTAAGTCCTTCAAAATTGTTACGACAATAACCAATCATATCTATAAATGATTCTTCTATATTGGTATCAAATGCAAAATTGAAAATTGTATCAATATTATAATTTTCAATAATTTTTTTAACTAATAATTCATTAGATATATCACCAATAATAATTGAAATATCATTTTTATTATTTAATCTTTCTAAAGATGAATTTTTTGATACTTTATCAAGTATTACAATAGAAGGTTTATCTTGAGATGATAAAAGATAATTGGCAAAGTTTGTTCCAAGGTATCCTAAACCTCCAGTAATAAGTATAGATTTCATTTTTAAATTTAATAAAGTTAACAACTTTTATAAAATAGGAATTTTAATTAATAATCAATCTATTTATTTTATTATTATTAAAGGGGTGTAATATATTCTATGTATATAATATAATATAAAAAAAAATGAAAAACGTGTCAAGGACATTATTTTAAACATTTAGATTATATTTACTGATAAAATTATTTTATTATTATCAATATTTTGTTATATTTATTTATCTTTTGCATATATAAGGTCTAGCCATAAAACAAAAAATATCATTTAATTTTCCATAACTATCCTGTTCAACACAATTTTCATTATGTTCTTTATTATCAGGTGAACCAGGTTTCCAATTAATAAAATTAGTTTCTGAATTATCGGTAAAAATAAAATTACCTTCATTTTGTATATCATTTAATCCCGTCCATATAACTGTTTTGTGTAACATTTTAACAAAATTATTTTCTTCTTCTGATAAAAATGAAACTAAATGTCCATCCCATTTTGAACAGGCATGTTCAGCTGCATACCATGAAACTTTATCTTCAATAAATATATACTCACTATTATTAAAATGATGAACCTTTTTAGTCATTAATTTTATATAACGCTACAAAAACAACAATTGATAATTAAAAATAAAAAAAATTTTTATTCTACAAATTATCTACAAAAAAAAAATAAACTTACTTCATTTTTAATTTGTTCATTTTCTAATTTAACATTAATTAATTTTAATTTTTGTTCATAATTTTCTATCATTTTTTCTATTTCATTCTTAAATTTACCCTCAATATCCTCAATTTTTTTATAAATTATATTTTCTATATCTTCTCTCATCTTTCCACAACATGACATATTAGTAGGATTTTTAAAATTTTCATAATTATGATAATTATAATTAATACCATTACCTTCTAAACATAATGTTAATTTTTGCCTTAAACATCTTATTTCAGCAGGAAAATTTCCCTTAAAATCATTACATTCATAAAAATTACCATTAATAATGGTAATAAAAGTTATAATAAAAATTGTTAAAATAAATAGCATTTTTTAATAATATAATATCTTTACTTTTATTAATTTTATAAAATTAAAAATATAATATAAATATTTTTATATTATAGTGATAATTTAAAGTGAATTAAGATTATTAATAAAAAGATAAAACATATATAATAGATGTTAGCTTAATCAAATTGTGATTCATTATATTAAAATTATATTTATAAATGTCTTTTACCCTCTTCTGTTATTCTATTATTTTAACAATGAAAAAAGTGATGAAGTATAAAAAAAATTTGATTTGTTATTTTAGATTAATATATAATATTATTTTAACTGATAAAGTGTATAATAATTTTAGATATTTTACTACATATCAATTATCAAATAAAAATATAAATTTTTAACAATATATATAATTAAATATTATGGCAAAAATGACGTCACTTTTTTGTCATTTTTAAATAATTCTTCAAATTTTTCTTTCGACTCATCATTATCATCATTTTCAAGCATTAATCTTCTATATTCATTATCCCGGAGATCAAGTGAAAATTTTCGAAGTTGCATTCTAAATCCAATATTTGGTGAGGCAGATAGTCTTTTTGATGTTATTAAACTTAATACTGAATTATATGATATTGTGGTAACACTTAAAATATATAATGCTGTTACTGTGACACTTCTTGATGCTCCAATAAAACAATGAATAAGACAAGCTTCTAAATAAATAAAAAAAAATTTTTTTTTTAAATTATATTAATAAACATACCATTATTCATTCTTCCTTTATGTATAAAACTATTAATCATTGGAACAAATGTCAAAATATCTTGACAACATTTATCTTCAACTTGAATTTTTAAAGTTTTAATATTAGTATGATGGGGATGATCTTGTTTAGGAAAATAACTCATCAAACTAACAATTCTTTTAATTTTATTTTTAGCCAATTGATCTATACTAATAGAATCTCTTAAACTTCCAACAAATAAATTTGGAATTATTTCATCCATACTACTAGTAAATAATTTTTTACGATATTTTTTTAATATATCTAAACTTTTTCTATTTTTATCATCCACTACCTCCTCCTCCTTCAAAACGTTATTTTCTTTTTTATTATCAAATTTTATAGTATTATTTGTTGTTGAAATAGTATCCGTTAATGGGAAAATATTATTAAGTTCACAACTAAAATTGTTATTTAATGTCTCCTTATTTATATTTGTCATATTTCATCTCTTAAATTTTAAAATATATCAATTTTTTCTTTTTTAGTTTCCATTAAATATAAAAAATACCATAAGATATATGATGGTAAAGATAAAATATCATTAGTATTAAATTGATAAAGAGTAAGAGACAAAAAAAATTCTTTAAATTTAGTTAGAAAAAATTTATTATTCTTCTAAAGTTACACCAAAATTTTTGCAAAGAAAATTTTGACAAAAAAAAAAATGTATAGAATTTTTGCACTTCTTTTTGGTTTGTTACAATAAATATAATAAGATAACTAGAAAAGAATTACTACAAATATAATAAAAAATCGATGCTGTAGATGGATAGAGAAATATGTTAAACACTAATGTCAAATGCAATATTTTCTATCTTATTCTTACTTTTCTATTCATAATAAAACATAATACATAACAGATATTATATTATTGAATAGTGCTAATGCTCTATTTTATAATTCTTTCAATTTAATAAAATGTCAAATAAATATATACAAATATTAATAATAAAAATTGAAAAAAAAAAATTATCATACTATAACTTTTTTAATCACATATGATAATATACTGATAAAATTAGTTGATATACAAATAAAAAAAAAAACAACAATTTTTTCAAATAAAAAGTATAAAAAGCAAAAAATTTATCTAATCATATCTAAAAAAAAAGATAAGATAAAGTATTTATACATGATTTTAGAAAATGTAAAAATATTCATAAACATTATATATCATTTTTAACAATAACTATTATACTATCAATCAAAAATTAAAAAAAAAAAATTTTTTTTTTTCATATTTTTTAATCAAAAAAAAAACAAATATTTAAACATATTACTAAAAATAACGTTTAATAATAAATATAAAAAATATGTCTACTATTTATAAAAACTCTAGCAACACTTATGGCATATTTTATTTCGCCATTATTTTTACAACTTTATCATTTGTTATACAATTTGGGGAGTTTAAAAATTATTTGACTGATGAAAGAATTCCCCATTGGATGAATGGTAATCCAAATGTTGGTCCTGATTTTTCACAACCGGAACAGATCCATCTATCATATGGAGGTTTGTTTATAAAAATATTTTATCATTTAAATATTGAATAATTTTTTTTTTAAGGGGATGTAACAAAATTAATTGTAACATGGTTAACTTTTGATGATACATTCAATAGTTATGTTGAGTATGGAGAAGATATTGATAAATTAAATAATATCATCAAGGCAAAAGTTCATCTTTTTAATGAAGGAAAAAAAAGGTATATTCATACAGCTACAATAGAAAATATACAACCAGGAAAAAGATATTTTTATCATGTTGGTTCTAAATATGGATGGAGTTCTATATTTTGGTTTTATGGATTACAGGAAAGACCTGATGGTGGATATAGATATGCTGTTTTTGGTGATATGGGAAATATTAATGCTAGATCATTAGGAAAATTACAGGAGATGGCTCAGAGACATGAGATTGATGTTGTCTTACATGTTGGTGATTTTGCTTACAATTTTAATACTAATAATGGAGATTTTGGTGATCAATTTTTTAGGCAAATAGAACCTGTTGCAGCATACATTCCATATATGGCAGTTGTTGGTAATCATGAATCAGCAAATAATTTTTCACATTATGTTAATAGATTTACAATGCCTTCAACTGATGATAATCATTTCTATAGTTTTAATCTTGGTCATGCTCATTTTACTGCTTTTAGTACAGAATTTTATTTCTATACTAATTATGGATGGATGCAAATTTTTAATCAATGGAAATGGTTAATTAATGATCTTCATACAGCAAATGATAACAGAGAAAAATATTCTTGGTTAATAAGTATGGGTCATAGACCAGCTTACTGTTCAACATGGGATGGTGATGATTGTAGGTATTTCAATTCAATAATACGTACTGGTCTTCCTATAACACATGCATATGGGTTAGAGAAATTATTTTATGAAAATTCTGTTGATATTGAAATTTGGGCACATGAACATACATATGAAAGGATGTTTCCCGTTTACAATAGAACAGTTATGAAAAAAGGTCCAAATCCATATATTGATCCAATAGCTCCAGTACATATAATATCAGGAAGTGCTGGATGTCAAGAGAATACTGATACATTTATTAAACAACCAGGTCCATGGAGTGCTTTTAGAAGTAGTGATTATGGTTTTAGTGTTATGCAAATTTTTAATAAAACACATATTCATTTTCAACAATTATCAGCAGCTGAAGATAGAATAATTGATGATTTTTGGGTAGTAAAAAATAATAAAGATGGTTACCATAGAAAAGGTGCAGCAGAAAAATTGTTTCGGGAGGGTGAAACATACCTACCACCAAAAGAAAATGATGAAAAATAAAAAAAAAAGTACAACAAAAAAATTTAAAAAAATTGTTTATATTTATTATTATCAACGATTTTAAAAAAAAAATTATTTTTTAGAAGAATTAAATTCAATTTGGGTTTTTTTTATCATTTTTTAATTTTTTGTTCTAATAACAAAAATTTTACGAAAAAAAAAAAAAGATATAGGCAGATAAACATTATAGTAGAGTATTTTTAATTTAATAGTGTTAATACATACATAGAAAAAAAAAAAAATGAATCCCCAAATAAAAATGGGAATTGTAGTTAAAAAATATAATTTAAAAAAATATTATATTAACGAGTAGTAGTGTTGTGAATAGAAATACAAGATACTCCATTTTCATCAATATTTACTGTGGAATCATCATTAGTATTATTAATAGTAGATTTGTTATCCGTTGAAGATTTATTCTTTGAAGAATTAGGTACATCCAATATAAGATATCTAAGAATATCACTTAATGATACTATTCCTAATATTTTATCTTCATCATCTACAGCAACAAGTCTATGTACTTGTGATTCAACTAAAATCTGTACAATATTAATTAATGAATCAGTTGTTCGGAATGTCTTGACACCTTCAAAAAGATCATTCCTATGACTAAGTGCATCACTAACAGTAATATCAAGATTAATGTATGCCTTATCACTACACAAATTTATGGCATCAAATTTAGCATAAATATCTACAACTTTTCCATCATCATCAACTAATGGTAATGCAGATACTCTTTTTTCTAAAAATATTTTTAATGCTTCAACAAGGGGTGTATTAATAGATATTGATATAACATTCTCCCAACAACCAATACCAAGTTCTTTTGGTGTTTTATCCATAAATGTAGGTTTTGGAAGATCATTAAGATATAAATTCAGAAATTTAATCAACCTTTTATGTGTTAGAATATAGTTTACATTACCCGTCCCTGAATTTAATACTGGTAATCTATGAATTTTCTCTTCACACAACATTTGAACTGCCTTGTACAAACTATAAGATAGATTTAATTAAAAAAAAAATATATATATATATATTATAATATTTTATATAAATATTTATATTACTAACCTTTCTTGTGGATCAATAGTAATAAATTTTTTTAAATTACCATCCTCTTTAAATTGTTCTCTCCATTCAACAATTTTTTGTTCCTCTAATTCTTTTATACCTTCATGTGTAGAATCCTTATTATAATATTTAACAAGAATAGATATAAAATCTGTTATTGTTAACATTCCTACAAATTCTTGTTTTTTTGAATCATATAAAGGAGCTGCTCTGACACCATTATATATTAAAGCAAAAAATGCTTTTTTAACTGGTAATTCAATATCCAATATTACTAATTTTGATGATGTTGGTATAACATCATAACATTTGTGAGCTTTCATAAATAATGAATATACAGCATCTTGATTTTCTGTAAAAAAAAAAAAAAATGAATTATATTATTAAAAAATTTTTTTATAAAAGCCAACCAAATATAATCTTATTTATCTCTGTCAGTCCCATATGATAAGATGTTGAACTTATCCCTGGACTGTTCTCAACATGCATATGTGCTAAGGTACTCTAAAAATAAAAATTTGTTAATATTTATTAAACTTACGTGATTCAAGAGCATCATTCCAATCTTCAAAGTCATAAACACTACTAGAGTCAAGTCTTGTTGCAATAAATAAATTTCTGTTAGAATAACTTAATGAAGAAGATGTTCCACTACGAGCAGAATTTGATCTTAATGGTATTAATATTGGAACAGAAGTATTTGTTGGGTTTCTGGGTGATACAGGACCACTTAAAAAATTTTGTGAATTGAAGATATGTGGTGAGGCACTATTAGATCGAAAATGTAATGGATTCTCATGTAAAGGACATATCAATGATAATTGTGAATAAACTGGTGTAGATTTTTTTTGTTTAATTTGTGGAAAAAAATCTCCACATGTACAACTAGTTTCAATATTAATAGTAGAAAGGTATGAATCTTTTTGAGAAGTATCTGTAGAACTTTTCACACGTCCTCTTGGTGATTTTGTAGCAGAAGGTTTACGTAATATCATAAAATTATCATGTTTTTCAACATCCTCAAGAATCGGAGCTGGTGCTAAAGAATTTGAATTTTTTGATGATGAACCGGAGGATGATGAGTCTGACTTATGACGTTTATAAAGAGCATGTCTTAGGGAATTTGCTTTACCAGCAAACATTCCAATAATAGATTTTCGTTTATAGATATATTATTAATAAATATAACAAAAAAATAATAGCACTAAGAAAAGTAATAATTTATATTATTGATAATTAATTAATCAAGATAAAACAATAGAAAAATGATAAACTGTTTAAGAAAATATTATAAAATTAATATTAGTAAAAAAGTAATAATGTTTTAATGTAGACATACTTTTGAGTGCTTCGTAATTTATGGTGGTACTTGAATAATTAAATCGTTATGTAAACTTTACATAATTTTTATATATATTTCTTTCTGTATATTTTTATCATTTAACAAGAGTAGAAAAGATAAAAAAAAATTCCACTAGTTAACTTCTATGCTATGATATTAAAAAATTTTATAATAAATAAAACTTATTTTAATACTAATAAAACTAAAATAGACGTTTAACAATAGTAATATTTTGCTAAATAACAAATGAATTCATGACATTAAATATACTAATTAATATATATATCTTTATATTTAACAAAATATTAATAAAATATCATAGATACAAAAATATATCAACACAATTAACTTTTTTTTATATAACTGTCATATAAATATAATGGTATTTATCCTTTAAAATATTATTTTTCTTATAACAATAGTTTATATAATTCTTTTTTTTTTTAAATATATCTCATTAAGAATGAATTAATTAATATATAAAAATAAATAAATAAATAACTATATATATATTTAAGTTATTTATATAAAAAAATAACTACTCTACAACAATATAAATAATTTTAAATATTGTTAGTTTTATGGACTAATAATGTAAAAGTGAAATTAAAAATCTATTTATATATTTTTTTTTTTATTAATAAAGAAGCATTAAAAATTCAGATTTTTATTTTATATCCTTAAGTTCTTTCATCATATAAGTACATTTATTATATATATATATTTTTATTAAATTTACAGTACAAATAAAAAAAAAATATAAAAAAAAATAAAAATGCTTATTTTATAATAATGGGTGGAATCTATTGACTACTAAGTAGGAATGACAAAAAAAAGTCAATGCATTGTAACAAATATATATTTACTTGTTAAGGATATTATAAAAATAAACAAATAAAAATTTATTTTGACATCAGATTACTTTTTTAAATAACAAAGTTTATATATATACATAGGTAGACACACATATATATATATATATTGGCAAAATTGAAAAAAAAAAATAATTTATAAAATTAATTTTTTTCTAAAAATAATCTACTATTAGCCACATGTGAAGGATATGTGGAATGTGGCATATAAATATCTATAACTATATCATATAAAATTACATACACATTTACTTTCTTATCACAAACCGAAAACCACCGCTCACGTGGTGTTTGATGCATATAGAAGGAAAACAGTTAAACGAAAATGATTTTATACTATTTAATTTCTTGTTTGTTAGAGTTAAATATTTAATAATAATAAAAAAGATTTATTATAGTCCTTTTAAAGAATTAGAATATCTATTTGTACGTAAAACTTAAGTTTATCATAAAAAAAAAATAAATATAAAAATGTTGTATCGATATTTACAAGTATATATAGATAAAAGATCATTTTACAAAATAAAAAAAAGTACTACATTGAAAAATTAGAGCATTTCAAAATTAACTTTAGAATACTAGTATTGAAGCGTAAACAATTGATATTATACTTTTTATCTAGTGATAAGCTTTTACCATTAAATGATGGTAGAGATATAACGATTATACTACAAGTTTTTTTTTTTATATTTAGATATCTATTTTAAAAAGATAGTAATGGTACATTGGCTTAAATTTATAAATATTATTAAAATTATTAATATGCTTATATAACTAAAATATATATATATATTTTAGTTCTAACGACAACTTTTAGGGATTAATCTGAAAATATATTTTAACTTTTTATGATGAGAAAAAAGATAGATAAGCATTAATAAAGATTATATTAACAAAAAAAAATTAGTTACATTTTTGTTGTATGACCATTATAAAATTAATTTTTCAATGATAGCTCAAGGTAATATTATATTAATTGTAAAAATTTTAATTTACTTAATAAAAACAACAAAAATGTATTTTAAAAAAAAAAAGAACACTATTTTTTCAATATAAAAATTAATTAATGAAATAAATTAATACATAAAAAGAATTCAAAAAATAATTTAACAGATTTAGATGATAAAAATTTTTTTATCAAATTCCATTCACAATTATAAAAATTATTGCATAGAAAAAGATAAGAAAAAATTAAAATAATAACAGCAAAAAGAAGAGAAACAAATATTAAAGATTATCGCTAGTTAATATATAAAAAGGTGAAGGTAAACAAACCAAAATCAAACAATTATGGAGAAAAATCATTCTTAGTTAAGGTTTGATTAAAGTATATAAAAAGGGAAAGGAAGATTGAAGCATTTTAAAATGTGAAAAATAAATATATTGAACATATATATTCATTTATACTACACTATAAGTTTTATGCCTTCTTTTAATTTCCTTTTGATCATTGAGAAATAAAAGTATTAAAACCTTAAATAAACTTTAACTTTTAAAAATGTTTTGTTTATGGTCTTTGAGCAATTATAGTTTGTTATCAAAAAGTTTCTTTTTTTTCATGATGAATAATAAAATAAATTAATGACCAAAATATAATCAAATGAATAATGTAATATTTAACTTTCATCATATTATATATATTTTATATTTAAAATCAAAAAATTAAAGATTTATTTCTCTTATGTTTTTTTTTAGTATTAAAAAAAGAATATAATAATAAAAAATGCATAAATTAGTAGGAATAAAAATATTGAAGAAGCGTCAAAGAGATATTCATTTTAAAATACGCCACTTAAAGTTCATTTTATCAAAAAAGAAGGAAAATATTTATCTTAAATAAAATTTATGTAGTAAAAGAAATTGTCATGTTTAAAAGTTATTAAAAAAAAGAAAGGGAAATTGAGAGAATAATTAACTTAGTCTTATATTTTGCACTATTATGTTCTTTTTTAATATAATTACTACTTTCTAAAATTGTTTAGAAAAAATATAGAATAAAAAAAAAACATAAGCATTATGTATTGGAATATCATAAAAATATAATTAAAGTTAGTAAATCTATTGCCTAAAATATCTAGAAATTTATATAATAATGTAAAGAGAGAATAAGAAAAATTAGCATTTAAAAGTTTTAAATGTTAATAAAAATTTGTACTTCAAATCGTAAATGGCAAAATGAAGGAAAAAAAAAAGGAGGAAGTATAGTGTGATATGTTAAATGAGACAAAAAAGAACCTCATAACAGAATAATATATTGTTATATATAAGATATTACACAACAACAAAATTACTTGTGCAAAGGAATATTTTTATAGGAGGATTAAAAATTTTTTAACTATTGAATTTTTATTGT
Source organism: Strongyloides ratti (assembly GCF_001040885.1). NCBI lineage: Eukaryota > Metazoa > Nematoda > Chromadorea > Rhabditida > Strongyloididae > Strongyloides > Strongyloides ratti. The sequence continues at coordinate 10,149,622 of NC_037308.1, forward strand.
TCACCACAAATATGTGTAACAATATGTTAAAAATAAAAAAGAATAAGAGGAATTATAAAAGTATTTCAAAAACAACTTTATAGAAGGTAAATAATAAGATGCTTAAGATAAAATTACATTGGCTTTAAGATAAAATAGAATATTTCAATATTTGGACAAAAAAAAATAAATTTTAAAGTTAGTTGATATAATATTAAAATAAAATAAAAAAAATAATATTGAAACATTTAGAAAGTAATTGTTGGATATAAATATTGTCCAACAAAACATTTAATAAAGCCAAAAGAATTATATAAAAAAAAACTATTTCATTTATGATATACATATATATATTCAATTACATCATATTAAACTGAAAGAGTTAAAAAGAGGAGATCAGAAGATCAGTAGATCGGAAATGAATATATTGAAAACTTGTAAGTTTTTGATTTTAAATAATATACACATTCGTCGCTGATAAATTTTAACATATGGTATATACGGGTTAAAAAGAGAGATTACATAAACGAAAAATTAAATTCAGTTACTATAAGAGAAATGATGGATTAAGAAGGTTTAACAATACTATTAATAGTATATATATATATATGTATTGACTACAAATCCATATAAAAATAAACTATTTACAATTAATGACAACAATTTATCATATATAAATTTTATAAAAGAAAAAAATAATAATAACATATTTAGAAATAATTTTTATGTATACAATGGAATTTATTCATTTGTATACATTTATATATTTCATTTATTTGTTAAATTGTAATAAATTATAATAAATAATTTTCTTAGAATGATGAAAAAGAAATTCAGTGTTATAAAAAAATTATAAATAATATTAACAATTAATAACTAGAAGAAAAGGTCAATCATTTAATATTTAATGATATGGAAAATAATAAATTAAAAAAAATATATGAAAAAAGAACAAAACAAATAATGTGTAATAAATATTAAAAAATTTATTAATTTTAATATTAAGGTTAAACATTAACAATAAAAAAAAAATTATTAAATTTTTGTTCAAGTATTAAAAAAAAAATAAAACATCAATCTTGTATATTGGTACATTAAAATACCTAATGATATTTTTTAATAGAATAAAACAACAACATTTTTCAAATTATATTTTCCTCATAAAATCACATGCTAATACTAATATATAATAAATTATTATTGAAAACTAGAATGTACTACTGCTACTACTACTACATCATAAATAATAAAATGAAATTTTAGTGAAAAAAAACTTGACTTTTAAATTGTAAAATATTTGTTATTACTGTTTATAGAAGAAGATGCTCTTGAATCTATTAAAATTTTTATTATAATAAAAACATACCTCTTTGATAAGCAATCCTTTACCACGGGGGCTATGACTAATTTCTTCCGGTAAACCTTCAGTAGATTTTTGATAAGGCCGATTATACATCATATTAGTTGCTTTAAATGAATGAGATAATCCAGAAGTAGATCCTGATTTTTTAGTATTGTTAGATATTTGAACTAAAAGAAAAAAATATTAACAAGACAAGACGACATTTTGATTAAATTTTAAACCATAGTGTAAATATATATATATATACAATTAAGTGTAATAAATTATCTAGCATCCATTCACTATATCATAATTAAATATGTACTTTTAGTGATTTAATTACTGTTTGTCAAAAATATCAAATTAATTTGAAAGGATTAATTTGAAAAAGTAAAAAAAAGTTTTATTTATTTATTTTTTCTTATACTAATGTGAAATGATATCAAATAAAAATATTTTACTATCAAAAAAGAAACTTACTGGCCTCTGACATATTTGTATTGTTATTGTTGAATTGTTCAGAGCTAGAATCTCTAAGTAAAGTTGATGTACACTAAAAAAAAAAATTATTACGTATAAAAAATATTATATATAATTAAAAAAAAAATATTTTTAATGTTTGAAATTAATTATAAAAAAAATATATGATTAGAACAAATGTTTAAAACACTAAGATATTGATTACAAAGCTGTTTCATAGTAGTGATACAATGTAGAACCAATTATCATCACAATTGAGAGTAACATTGTTAGTAAATATATAATGTCTAATGATAGATGATGAAGTTGAAGACAATGTTTACATTGCTTTCTTTTTCGACTCCCTTAGTATTTAAATAAAAACGTTTAATACATTTTATTTATAATAACATAAAAAGAAAATTTTATTTAATTCTGATTCTTAAAAATTCATTTTATAGAAATACATTTGTTATTATAAAATTTACTATAAAAAGATTTTTTATTTAAAATTCTAATAATTTTTATGGTATTACTTTATCATTATTTAAACTAAAAATAAAATATGTATTTTTATGAATAATCAACATCTTTTTTTTTAAAATATCTTATATATATCTATTGTATAATTTTTTTTTTCTCCTAATGATATAATTTTTACAATTTTATAAAATATATATATAAAAAAATATATTTAAAAAAGTGAAAAATAATATCTACCAAAAAAAATATATCTCTTAAAAAGGAATAAAAAAAATATAAATAAAATATTTCTATAGAAAATATTTTTTAAATAATATATAAAAAGAGTGTCCATTTACTATAAAAATATATGTTTTGTTTACAGTGTATCAAAAAGTAAAATTATTTCCAGAGGTTCTCTAGAGATTTAAAATAGTAATAAAATATTTTAAAGTACTTTCAAATAATGAAATAGGATGATGTCTAATAGTTATAAAAATTATTTATCAATTGCTACCTTAAAAATAGATGTGATGTGCAGAAGTGGAAAATAAATTATTTCTACGAATAATTAAAATAAAAAAAAAAAAGAAAAATAGCTTTAGATAAAAGTGCATGGAAAAATGATAGATATTTAGTATGGGACTTTAAAAGTTATAAATTTAACAGATTGTATCTTATTATAAAATGATATATAATGTTTGACATTTTTAGAAATATATTTAATTATAATAGAGAAACGTGTATTTTACCAGTATTATATTAATTAATTAAGTAGTATATATGAATAAAATATTAATTTAAATGGGTAATTAAATTTTTATAGTCTAGTTTTATACTTTGATTGAATAAAAAAATATTTAAAAAAAACATACCAATGAAGCTGCTCTATTTCTTCCTTTAAATGTAGCTTTCATTTTTTGTGCCAATGAATGCCTTTTTTTAGTAATTGATGAAGGAGGATGTTGAAGTGATAATGGGTGTGTTTGATCATTAATTATTGGAGAACATCTTGGTGATATATTTGAATCACTATCATTAATAGAACATTCAGATAGAAGATTTGAACATGATATGTAGAGATCTCCCTCATTTGTAATATCATTGAATAATTGAGGATTAGAAGAAGCATTAGAAGGTGTAAGGTATTCAATATTATTCTGCTCATTATTTTGTGGAAAAACAAGAAAAACTCCCTGAGATTTAATAACACGATTCTGTCGTAGGAGACATGTAGCAACAGTACCATTGTTATGACTATTCATACTTCCTCTTCTAGGTTTTTCTTTATCAACACCTTCCTCAATAACATCATGAAGAGATCTCTGTAATGGAACAATAACACTAGGTGGACTTTCATGTTCCTCTGGTGGAAATCCTAAATCTTCATCAAGTGAATTAACCAATTTATGAGGGATTGACTTAAAAATATTACTTGTTGTGGTAGATCTTCTTGGTCGAATATGAAGCTTTTCCATGACATTTTCTAAAAATCTTCTACTTGGTGATCCATTATGATTAATAAAGTCATCTGAATGAACATTTCCCTTCTCAGATTCAGAAAAATATCTCCTTCTACGATTTGATAACTTTGAATTATCATGAAGATGCATAATAATATGTTAAAATTAAACTTCCCTAAGATTACTATGTCAATCTAAAACAAAAAGGAAGTCAGAAGTTTATTTGATAAATAAAAGGATAAAAATGACATAACACTGCTATCTAAAAAAATTAATATCATTTCTTTATCACAAAACGTTGTGTGAAAAATGCATTATCACAATTAATAATAAAATCAAATATAAATTATAAAGAAAAGATATATATACTTTAGTCTTCAACAAAAATAAAAGTTAAAAATGAAATAACAAACATTTAGTCAAAAATAAGACAATTCAAATGTTAAGCTACCTTTTTGTTTTCTTTTTATTATTAAAAAAAATAATAAAAAAAAAACCACAATTTATTTGACTGTTAAAAATAATGATAATTTATATTTTTGTATGACACTTGAGGTATTAAAATGATAAAATTTAAAACAATCATCAAATGACTAACTTCCGAATGAGATAATATATTCATGGATAAAGAAATGCAAAAAATATCAATCAAAAATATTTCAATAATTTATAAACAATATTGTTGTTAAATATTTTAAGAGTAACTGGACTATAAAAATAATATAAAAAAAAAATATTATATATATATACATATAACATAACTTAAAGAAAATAAGAAATGTTTTAAAAGAGAAAAGAATAACATAATGAAATGATAAATTAAATATTAAAATTTGATTATTGTTATGATATATAAAAAAATTATGTAACATCAAACTTTATAATACATTAAATTTTTACCACTATTGATATTTCAAATAAAATATTATATATAAAATATTATTTATACATTTTTAATAACAGTACATAATTTACAATTAAAAAATGCCAGCTAAAAATAAAATGTTTATTTTTTTTTCCTTAACATCTCCCACATATGCCATTTTTATCTAGTATTATAGAAAAATATTAATTGAAATCTCTCATAACAATATTTAGATATATAAGAGCAGGTGAAAATAAATAAATGTATAAAATGTTATAGGAAATGAAAAAAAAACTTTTCGATCAAAAGGTCATTTAGATATAAATTGATTTAAAATTTCTTAATGATAATTATCTATAAAGGATAATAAAAAAAAAGTAACATAAAATAATAAAATATCTCATCAATAAAAAAAAAACTCAATAGTAAAGAAGATAAAGATAAATACAAAAATTAGAATAAATAGATAAATTTAAAAATTTAAATATCCTACTAAATATCTTTCACTTTTAACATATTGAAAAATGTTTTTAAATAAATGAAAAAAAAAGACAACAAAAATTTGTATTATTTAAAAATATAAAGTGGTATCATTCTTCATTACAAAACATTTATCATACAAAATATTACATGCTTAAATAAACTTTAATTTTGTAAAATTTCTAAAAAAATTTCTCTATCAATTTTTCTTGATAACTAATCATAATAATTCTACTTTTTTTTTATGCCCAATTAAAGTATAAAAAAAAAAAATATATTTGTCAAATAATTGAATGTCAACAAAAGAAAATTTTAGTACTTTTTAACTATGAGAATATCATAATTTCTATAACAACTATAGGTATAAGAGATAATAAGTTGATATAATATTTTAAAAGTTTGTTGAAGAAAAAGAAATATATGTGGAAAAAGAAGGCAATTGTTATTAGATAAAAAAAAACATTTTTTTTGGTACCTTTTTTTTTATTACACATCTAATTTACATATATAAAAATATAAATATTTAAATTATAAATCTCAACATTAATCATTAATAAAAAAAAAAAATGTTTTGGTCATTTTAATGGAAATGATCTATTAAAGTACACACTTTAAATTAAAATAATAAGTTTATACAACTATATTTTAAATTATAAGATGTGAAATTTTTGACAAGAGAAAGGGAGAGAGAGAGACAAAATAGTCATTCAAATGACAGACACATTTTTAATGCCTTATGACAATTTTTATAGATAGACAAATTAAATAGATTAAAGATTACATTTATAGGTAAATGTTGCCAAACAGTATTATAAAAATAAATCTTTTTTTTTTATATATATATTTAATTGTAAAAAGAAAAAAAATATATATATATATATTGAAAATAGTTGTTTTACTATCATTATTTTCTTTTTTTGATTATATTATTTTAAAATGATATTGTGTGTTGTCAAAATATATTATACTACATTATTTCTTCTGTAATTTATTTATTTGTTATAAACTAAATAATATACATTAAAAACATTATCATACAGAGTTGTTTATTTTATCGGAAATGGTTAAATAAAAAATTTATCTTAAAAATCAAAAAATACTAAAGAAACATTATCGTTACATATACTAAGTAGAGTTTATTAAAAATCAACATATTAATCAGTGAAGACTTTTCTCAATGCGGCTATACCAACATATTAATAGTATTTAAAAATATCATCTTACAAATAATAAAAAGAAGTTTCCTGTTGTTATTAAAATATTTTGATATAAAGTAAAAAAAAAAACATTATATCAATAAATATGTTGTCACTATTTACAATAAATTATTTAACTTCTATTTTTTGGTATTATATTTTATTGGTCCTATTTGAAAAAGAATACACCCTCATATAGTGAAAATAATAGTGATATATATATTTTATTGTTAACTATATATGTATATTATATCATTTCTAAATAATTTAATAGTCATAACGATGAATGTTTTATGAAACAAGAGATTATCTGGATAAAAGATGATTTCATTGGGAAGTAAATTGAAATTAATACTATGCGAAGATAGTTAATTAAATAAATATAAAGAAAAAAAAGTAAATATAATGAATATATATATATAAAAGATTCAACTACAAATTTATCATAAATAAAACTTTTAACAATTGTTGCCATTTATTTCCTAATTATTTATATGAAACTAAAGAAAAAAGTTTTACTTAAAATGTACCTTAGTAAAATTTTTACAAACATAAAAATGTATGTAATTTTTATAATTATTTTATTGACAATTTCGGTGATTCAAAATGTTGTTGATGGAAAATATTTACAAAATGACAAAATTGGAATATTTAAACATAAATCAACATTTAATGACAATTTTAATAATAATATTGATAAAATAGATAAGGTAAATATATATTTTAGAATTATATAATATAGTTATATTTTTAGGATGTTTTATCACTTACACGCATATTAAATGAAATAAAAGAATATTCACCAAATTCTGAGGAAATAAATTATGATACTATAATACCACAAAGAGTTCCAAAAAATATTAAAACTCGTGAAGATAGTGATAATTATTCACATCTTCATATTTCAAGATGTTATTTTAATCCAGTTAGCTGTTAACTCATATTCATAAGTATATAAGAAAAACAAAAATGTTCATTAAAACATTGGTTTATATGTACTATGAACATGCAAAAAAAAAAATGTTCCTAATTAGCAAAACTAATTATTTATAAATACTTTTTTGACAAAACTATTATAAAAAAAAAACACTATACCATAAATAAAAAATTAAATGAAGCCAATATATTAGAGTGTGGAGAGAAACTATATAAATATTATGTTATGTTATGTTACAAACAAAAATATATTTTATCAATATTTACAAAATATAAAAATAAAAAAAAATTTGTCTTAATCTATCGGATAATATTTATATCTTAATAAATTTTTTTTCTACAATATTTCATTTTTATTTTGACATACATGTATTAATTAAAAAGAAAAAACTTATTTATCTACCGTATAAAATACTTGAAATATTACTTACTTTAAAAAAAGTTATATAAGATTTTTTTTTACAAAATGCATGATCAGTAAATAAATTTTCTTCTAAAATTACAGTAAATAAAATTAGTATTGCTTTTAAAATATTCTTATCAATTGTTATTTACTTTGAATATTGAAGTAATAAAAAATGATATTATATGTATAATAAATATTCATGATATTTTAAATGTATTACTAATTTTTGTTATTAAGATAATATACTTTATTATCTAATTATAATTTTATCAGGATGACATTTTATTATTAAATATTTCTTATTTTAATACTATTTTAGCTATAATAATAATATCATGTTGTAAAAAAAAAACTTTTAAAAATATTTTTACCATTTAATAATATACTTTAATATATTCTCCAGACTCTTATACTTTGTTTTTATCATTAGACAAGAAATGTAGTCTTTTAAGGCCCCCAAATAAACATTTATAAAATGCAATATATTAATCTAAGAATATTTTATATCACTTATTTTAAATTATGTTAAACGATAAAGTACATTTTGTATATTACTTGTATTATAATTTATTACATCAAATCTAACATTTATACATTTTCTTCCTCTCATAAAATAAATTATTATAAAATAAAGGAAAAAATATTATTCATTATTTCTAGAATAATGTAAAAAAAGTTAGTCTATAAGTTGATGAACAATTAATAATTGGTCTTTGAAATTATTTTTTTTATTGTTACTGTTTTAAAGAAAAATGTCTTTTATTACTAGAAGTCTGACTTTTTTTTTATTTTCATTTAATTGTACTTTAACAATGATTAAATAGAAAGTATAATTTAAATGTTAGGGAAAATTTAAATAGTCTAATTGAGATCATTGTAAGTTTATTTGCCTATCGAAATTTATATTTTAAAATATATTTGGTGAATTTTTATTATTGAAAAAGATTCAATATACTAATATATAATTAAAAAAAAATTTCGAAGACATCAAATATATGTATAAACAAATTACAACTATTGTGTTTAATTTACCAACTTTTGAAAATATCATGTCTATTTATTTCATCAAGTAAAATGGATGTGATTATATATTGTTAAACGATAATTTATTTTAAATTAACATCCAATTATATAGTTAAATTTTCTTTTTAATAATTATGTAAGAACAACTAAACTTTTTAATTACTTTTATTTTAACAATTAAAAATTTTAAAAAAAATAAATTCAAATTTTTTAACAAAAAAAGATTTTTTTTTTTAAAAATAATATTGTTTTTTAAAAAGTATTTAAGTAATTGATATAATGAAAAAAAAAATTTATATAAAGCACACAAAAATAGTCATTAATGTTAATAATTTTAAGCAGGAGATTGAATTGTTTCACTATTATCATTTTCAATAGGTCTCTTTTCCAGGATAAATCTTGGAATATCTTCTGGATTAGGTTCAACTTCAAAATCATAATTATCATCTAAATCTTCTATATTACCCAAATTTTTATATATATCTTTACATAGATCTAACAATTTTGGATAAACCATTGAATCATACTTATCTGAAGAAGTAATAGTCTCCCATATTTGTTTATACTCTTTAGGAAGTTCTTTAAAAATTTTTTCTCTCAATATAAATTCTTTTTTTGTTGATAAAACTTCATTTCTACGTAATGATTTCCAGGGAAGATCTCCAAGTAAAAGATCAAGTATCATATAAAAGGCAGCCTCTAATTCATCTCTTGCAAAAATTCCTGGTGGTGGTGGAAAAACATCAGCTTCAAGGAAGTAAAATGGTGAGTAGTCTGATGAACCAAGATATTTAGAGGGATTCTTGTACAAATCTTTAACAGGTGGAATTAATTTACTTTGATCAGGTTTGATATATGTATAGTCATTAAGATATATAGATCTTGAACAAGCATCAAAAGTAAACTTTTCAGTACCAATATTATGTAAAAGATAACCATATTCATGAACTTTTTGAAGAATAGAAAAAAGGTCAAAAGCAAATCTTCCAATAGTTCCGTGTGAAAATTGCCGTTTTCCCATAAATCTAGTGATATCTTTTAATGTTGGACCACTTTTGAAATAGATAGCCATATATATAAAATCATCATATTCACCAACTGAATGAATTTGTGAAAAGTATATATGTTTACTATCATCTTCAGCTGCTTTTAAAAGTTTATACTCAGTCTTAAGAACAGTTTTAGTATTTTTTTTTTTATCAATGCGGACAAATAATTCTAATTGATCACAATCAATATCTGTACAAAAATAGCCAATTCCTTGTGAATCAATATAAGTTTCACGTTCATAAATCTAAACATAAAATATATTTTAATTTTTAAAAGTATTTTTTTACCTTAAAACGTTCAGCAAAAACTTCATTAGTTTCAAAAATTGGCAATCCATTTAAAAGTTCATAAGTATTACCATTAATAATAGTTGTCTCAGTAGCTTTATATTTATTTATCGGTGGAATACATTCTTTATTTTCAATGTTATGAGATGGTTCTTCGGCAAGTGGTATAGAATTTGAAGGTGGTAGTAAATCAATTGAATCTACTTGAGATAATAAGTCTTTTATAATAGGTGTACAATTCAAAGATTCTGTCATTTCAGTAGAATCGTTCTTTAATTTACCATTATCTTTTGTACCTACTTTTTTAGGATTTTTCTTAACAGTTGAAGTAGGTTTGTTTTCACAAGGAGTTAAAGTACTTTCAGCCATTTGTTAAAAATTGAATTAAGCAATTTCGTTTGAATATAAATGAACAATATTTTAATGAATATGTTGTCACTTATTTTTTTTTTTTGCATTTTATATATAAAAAATTTGATTACAATTTAAATTTAAAAATGCTATATAAATTTTTTTTACGTATCATATTAATTTGTCAAAAAATTTCAATACAAATATATATATGTATGTTATTTAAATGCTCTATACGAAACAATGTTTTAAAAATTTAAATTTTATTACTTTAATGATAAAAAAGTAAATATTAGATTAAGGAGTTACAATCGACACTAATTATATAAAAGATCTGCATTATCACAAAACTAATTAAAATGGTATATTATCAGTGAAATAAATAAAATGCAATGATATTTATTGGCTTATCATTTCATTTTTACATTTATTTTACAAAATTCCTCTTATGAAATTATGTTAGTTTTCTATATAAAACTATATAATTATTATTATTCATTTTTAATTTTTTTTAAATTTTAGTCATGAAAATAGTTTTATTCTTTTTGGTTTTAATTGGAGCAAGTAATGCTTCTTTGATTATTGATATTATCAAAAGTTTAAATCCTGAATTGCTAACAACATATTTCCCTATTGGTAAAGCTGCAGCAAGTAATTGTGTTGATACAAGTTTTAATCATTGTCAATATAATTTTAATAGTGCTATTGGTATTAATACAGCTCTTAATTGGAGAAATGGAAGTTCTTTACAATATCAAGTTGATAAAGTTTCACAGGCGTCACTTACTTCATTTGTCAATGTATGTGCTGCTAGTACCAAATTTCTTCAATGTTTAGGTACATCTTTCTACTCTTGTATTGATCCATTTGCCTTAATGCAAAGACCAAATGCCGATTATTCTCAAGTACTTCAATACTCAAATATTTGGAATCATCTTTTTTTCACTTGTAACTCTGGATTCGAAATTATTACAGATATGGAAACTTATAATAAAATAGTTGCTCTCGGTAAAACTCAAGGAGTACAAAATTGTATGACTAATTTCCAATCAGGTATGGCAAGTAATCCAAATGGTCTTTGTTCTAATGGAGATGTATTCATTCAATGTATGAAAACTCAATATGATAGAGTTTCTAAACAAGCTGGTTGGGCACTTTGTGAAGATGCTCGTGTTGGTTTTGCTTCAAACTGTCCAAACCTCCGCTGTTATGTTTAAATTTATACTAAACATTTGTGTTAACAATTATGTAATAAAAACTTTTAAGTGACATTTAAATCATTTTATATAATAACTCATTAATTCCTTATTATTCTAAAATTTTATTAACAATACTATTGATTTTAAATAAAGTAACTTTATGTTATATATTTATATAAAAAGAGCTTGACCAATAGCTTTTAATGATGAATATGTTCCTGTAACAAATCCCAATAATCCAAAGGACATCAAAAAAATGTTTTTGATCCATACAATTGAAGTTAAACGATCTTGAGAATAATAAACTAACAATTCAATAACTGGTGGAAAAAGTAATGCTAGTGCTGTACCAGCAAAACTTCCTACAAGTGAAATAAATAAGGCAAGATGGGGAATTAATTCAGCTAAAGAAAGAATAAAAAGAACTAGACATCCACGTGCACTATATATTAACATTGTTTGTTTTTCTGGAGCAATTTTTCTAGTTATCCATTTTTCTATACGCTCAATTGGTACATAAAATTGTAAAGGAAATGATACCATTATACAAAGAACAAAAAGAATTTTAATTCCTTGATAAAAAAGTTCATTTGGTAAATTTAGAGTAATAGTATCTAAAATAGTATCTTGGAATGTTAAATAACCAAAATATCCAATTGTACAATAAACAGCTAAAACAAGAGCACAAGAAGTGTTTAATACACCTGTATATGAAATAAAATGTTCTGGTTCTGACATTTGATTTTCAATAGGTAAAATAACGCAGATTCCTTCAAATGCAAACATTACTGTACCAAAAAATAATGGTAAATCTCTGATATCTCCAATAGCTGGTACTGACCATGATGGATTGATATTTTTAAATAAATACGATATTACAATTCCTACAGCAAATACATAAACAAAATTTCCTGCTAAAGCTAATGGAGCAAGTACTTTTAAATGTCTTATTAAACATAGACCCATTATTGGTATAAAAAGTAATGCAATCCATGTTGCTTGGGACAATTGAATTGTTGATGTTTCATCAAAAAATTGTTTCAAATTATCAGCCATAAAAACAAAATATACGCAGCAAAATCCTATCTGAGCAATAAACATATTTATGTTGACAAGTTGTTTAGCAGCATAACCTCTATGTTTAATCCAATTTGGTCCCAATTCAACAGCTGTTCTCATAACATTAGCATAGTCAATTTTTTGTAAACCTTTAATTGTACAAACAAATTTGGCAGAATGAACTAATTGTCGACAACAGTATGTGCATACGAAACATATAACGATTAACAAAAATAAACCTAAATATAGGCCAGAATGTTTAAAAGCTAGTGGTAATGAAAGCATTCCTGTTCCCATCATTACTTTAATCATATGAATTAGTGCTTGTTCTGGAGTTAAAGAATTTTCTGTTTTTTCCCTCTGTGTTGGGGTTTCATTCCTATCATAATTATGATGGTTCCTAAGTAAAGGTTCTACATCTGAACTAAAAAAAATAAAATAAATATAATTGGTTTCATTATAACTTACACTCGTACTTCTTCTGTCATTGTTAAAAAGTAACTAATCAAATCAAATAATCAAACTTTTATTTATATATAAACCCCTATTACCTTATCATTATATGCTTTTTCTACAATATAAAGAAAGAGATAAAGTTTTCTTTTTATATAAAAAAGAAATTGTCAAACATTTAAAAATAGAAGAAAAAAAAAAGAGATATTTATTGATTTAATAGACTATTTGTACAATAAGACATTAGTTCATTATCAAAAAAATTACAACAAAAAGTAAAAAAAGTTTAATTGGTCAATCAAAATCTGAACGGTCTAGCATTCTTCGTTTCTTCATCGGATTGCCAACATCTCCACCAGTAAATCCTCTTTTTGAATTTGACGAATTCTCATGCTTTGACCTGTCATTTCTATCTAAACTGAATTTAGTCGTATCATCCTAGAATAATAAAAAAATATTAATACAAAATTAAATTCAAGTATGAAACTTACAAACAACGGAAGTTGAATAGATCCACTTAACGATGTAAAGTGTTTCTTTACTCCATTAACTTCATCAGAATTGCGAGAAGCGAAAACAAACTCATTCGGAGCACAACAATCAACGTAGAAACATTTTAAATTCTTGCTTTTCAAATAATCCATGAAATCACATGGACCAACACTGCTATCAACTACAAATAATTTAAAAGATTCAATATTCCCTTCTCTAGCTGGTCCACGACCTCCACCACCGTAATTACTTCTACCATTATCATTGCGTCCACCATTGTAATGACCCCCCCTTCTATCATCCCTTCTACTACTGTCGCGTCTATCTCCGCCACCATTTCCATAATGTTTACTTTGATAACTGCCACCATGACGGTTTCTATCATAATAATCTCTTCTATCATAAGAATCTCTTCTACTACTTCCTCTATTTCCTCCGTACGACATTTCTAATCTGAGATTAAACAAAAAAAAGCTATGCAGAAACACAAAATATGAATAAATGCTCACAAATACGAATATAAATAATGCAAATAGTTAAACAAAAATTAAAATTTCAATAGAAAAATAAAATACGTACTATGACAAAAAAAAAGAATAGAAATAAAAAAAAATCCAAAAAGTAAAGCTTTTTGATCACATATCCAAAAAAAAAAAAGATTGGGAATACGTCTTTGAACAGAATGTTACAGCTCAAAAGTAAAATTGTCTACGATAAACTAAAATTTAATATCACTACAGAAGTTGATATTTGGACTTTATTATTGGTGAAAGAAAAAAGAACATATAAATAAAGTAAAACAGACAAGCGGCATTATATATAAAAAAATAAAAAATGCTGTAGGGATTAAATCACTAATAGATTTTAAAACACTGAAAAATAATTTTAATGGAAACAAAAAATAAGAAATAATTTATTTGTAAAATACCATCCAAAACATAAATAATATTAAAAATGTACACATGCCCTTTGATCTATCCTCAACCTGCCAATATATAAATCAAATTTATGCATAATAGTAAACTCAAGGCTGAGAAAACATACATCCATCATCAATTTAGCAGAGAAAAAGGCAGATCAACAATAAATGCATGATAAAGATTAAAAAATAAGTATACGTAATTTGGAATTACGATATGACACTTGATATTAAGCTTCTTTCGTATAAAGAGAATATTCTTATAAAACATGAAGAAGAATTTCAATTCTGAAGATTTAATTCAGAGTAAAATATAACTTTAATTAACAACTGATTCAAAAAATTACCGCGACTATTTAATTTAATTTGTTATGATATTGTCGTACACCCTTAAGATTTATGTGTAAGACTTAGTAAAAAAAAGTATATCTGAGCATATTGTTATGCATGTAAAAAAAATAATATTATAATAATGAGCAACACTTTATGAAGAAAATAATGTTGTAAGTATAGAACTAAACATAATTGTCCCCATCCGTTAAAAATGTAAAAAAATCAAGATAAGTTTTTTTATACCTAAGGTAAAAATATTGTATTCATTTACATTACTATTGGAAAGAAATCAATCTTTGTAAGGGAAAAAATTAAAATAATTAAAGTTTTCCCTGTTTTTTTGCAGCTTCATACATCTCATCTTGAAGTGCTTCCATGATTTCAAGGCGTTGATGTGTAACACCTGTTGAATCAAAGAGTAATGTTGGTTTTTTCCAGTAGTTGTCACGAACACGTTCCCAAGACCATGGAGCTGTTTTTGTGGATCTATCAAACCACACTTCTATTTTTTCAAAAGAATAGTAGGTTGTAAAGAAGAATAAAACAACCCAACAACCAGTAAGGAAAAATAAAGGATATACTTCATAAGCATGTCCTAATTTACGTACCAAAAATCTAGAAAAATAAATAAAAATAGCAATAAAAAAAATAATATTCTACCTCATTGCAGTATCTCCTGGCTTTTGTGGATTTGAATAACGTTTGTCTCTTGAATAATCACGTTCATATTTGAAGTAACCACTTTCTGTAGCTGGCATAACTAATTTCTTAGCAGCTTCCTTTGGTTTGGGTGCTATGACATTTGATCCAGCTCTTCTAGCAGCAAATGAAAGAACGTAACGTGGAAGAAGTCCAACAGAAGCTTTAGACAATGACATCTACAAAATAAGGTATATAATTTAAATAACAAGTGAAATAAAATTAAAAATTCTAGTAAAAAAAGCGGAATAAAGTGCAAGCATAGAAATAAATAACCAAATAAAAATTGAGGACATTGTGTACATATTTTTCCAAGAAAATGTTGTTTTCTTTTGACAGTCGTTATAAAAGAAAATATTTTAAGGTTAAGGTACACATATTCAACTTGAAACGTATTCACAGAAAAGTTTTAGTTTAACGAAAAGGTGTTTTTTTTAATAATTCTAAGGGAATCATAATAATTTTTGTAAAAAAATAGAAGATAAACATGCACAAAAATCATTTTACTATTTTTTGGAAAAATAATAATGTTTGTTATCTTAAAATTTATTTATGATAATAATTATACAATTGAAGCAGCTTAATAGAACTTTTAAAAAAAATTTTCTAGACAAATTTTAAAAACACAAATAATCATTTATAAAATAAACAAATTTTGCACTTTTTTGTATACGATTACACTTTTAAAATAAAATTGATAACAAAAAAAATTAAAAGTTGTTTAAAAATTAAAAATCAAACTTTTTCTATATATAATTGTAAAATTTTTATTTTTATTATATGTTATGTTTTAAATTAAAATAATAATAATAAATATTTAAATTTTATTTCCATATCATATATTACGAGCTTCAAAACCATCTGCGACAACAGAAAATATATCGTCTAAATTTACAGGTCTGAAATTGTAATCAAGTATTAATTTTTGTTCAGATAATTTTTCAATAGTAGATAATAAATCTTCAAAAATATTTTGATAATACTTTAATTTGTATGTTATTAAATTATATTGTATAGATAATTTTGAAGCTGTAGTAACATGAGATTCAATAATGTTACAAATAGTAAGTTCTGAGAATTCTTTAGCTTTTATTTTTAATACATATTGATAACCAAGTTCATTTTTTAAAGATTGCATTGTACCTATTATTTTAATTCTTCCATCAACCATTATACATATTTTTTGACACATAACTTCACACTCTTCCATAGAATGTGAACACATAATAATTGTTTTTTTATGTTCACGTAATTTTTCAATCACATTCCATAAAAATGTTTGACTTTTTGGATCCATACCAGATGTTGGTTCATCAAGATATATGATATTTGGATTACCTATAATAGCTATACCTGCTTGAAGTTTTCTTTTATTACCACCAGAAAGATTTTTAGATAATTTATCAGCATAATCTTTTAATGACATTTGTTGTAATACCCATTCTACAACATTATCTATTGACTCTTTTGATATTCCTCTTAATAAACCATACATTTTAAAATTATTTTTAACTGTTAATCCATCATTTAATGAATGAATTTGTGGACAATAACCATATGAACCAAATGATTTAGTTTTTCCCATATCTGGATAAACTATTTGTGTTAATATATAAAATGTTGTTGATTTTCCTGCACCATTGGTTCCTAAAAAACCTAAACATTCACCTTTAAGGGCAGATAAAGAAATATTTTTAACAGCTAACTTATTATAACTATAAAATTTTGAAATATTACAACAAACAACACCATAGATAGAAGAGTTATCATTTAAATCTATTGTTTTAACTAAATTTTGTTCTTTTAAAACAGTTGGATGAGTATACTCTTCATGAAATAATGTTTTTGCAAAAACATGTTTTAAATACCATTTTCTTAAAATTTTTAACAAAGGAAAACAATCAAATCCATTATCAACAATTAATAATAATATAATTCTTATAAAAAATGTTATTGAAAGTATAACTATATGAATTGTTAATTGATCCCAACTATATAAATTTGGTTGTATATGCATATCATTCATTAACAAATTATCTTCTTTATTTAATGAATTTTCTAATTTTTTCATTATAAATGTATACATTAAAGTTTTATAGATTGTCATATTAATGTTAAATTGTGGACATAGTGCAAAAATATATAAACATATATTTTTTACTAGTATAAATTGATTTGATTCTGTTGCTAATTTTTGAAGAACAATAAATAAAACTTGTAAAAAGGATCCAAGAAAAAAACTTGATAATCCTATAGCAATATATCCTTTAGCTGGATCACTATATAAATGTTGAATTATATAAATAGATAAAATATAATTTAATCCAAACAAAAAAAACACAGATGTAACACCCAAAAAACATTTCATATTATAAATAATAAAAGTTGCTTCAAAAATATAACATATTACTAGTATTAAAATTGTACCTATTGTAAAAATAAAATAATCAAAAGTAAAATAACTAATCCAATAGACAAAACGTCCTGTCCCAGAACATCTAATAAGTTCATTTATTAATGTTTCTCTTTCTGTTATAAGTAACTTAACATTACCAGCATTCATCATAGTAAAAGAAAATAATATACCTAATGAAATGACTCCTGAAGATAACATATTTTCAAAATCTTTATCAGCTTGTGATTTTAAACCAACCATAGGATTTTTAATTGTAAAAACACCCGAATTATTATACATTTTTCCTTGTTTATTATAATTTTCTCTTAATATTGCACTTGATAATGAATTTAAAAAAGCTGTTGATGAAATATAATATCTATTGTTAAACCATATTTTTCCAACTTTTTCTTCAGCAAAATTATTAATTAATGTTTTAAATAACAAATCTATAGAATAATGAATTTTTGATAAATTATACTTTTGATGTTCTTCTAAATAAGTTAAATTAATTTTTGTGAAATTTATAAATTTTGGTATAATATATTTTAATCTTTGATAACCGATATTTTCAAAATACTTTTCTCTACTATTCCGTGACAAGTTATTTTTTAAAAAAAATTGATAACCACCAATCATAAAGTTACCTGATGATCCATTTATTATCATTCCATTTATATCTGATTGACCAAGTCTTACTTTTGATATATTTACAGAGGAATAATCTTTTAATGTAATATTTGGTTGAATTTTAAATGTTGCAACTTTTACATAAAAATTTGTTGAAGAACAATTCCAATATTTGATTCCACATCGACAGGTAGAGTTACTTACTATTGATAAAGGAAATGTCTTCTTGTCAATTATTGTTGATATGGCATTTTTTTCATAATTTTCAAATTTATCACAATCTCCATATTTTAAAGATGTAGAATTTTTGTCAGATCTTTTCACTGTACAATAATTACCCAATCCAGGAGATTTTATTAAATATTTTATAGTTGAATTACTAGACCTAATATTATAATCTTCATTATATTCATTATAAGAAATATATGATTGTAATGGATAAAAATTTAAACCATCTGAAATGTCAATATTTAATGGTACATCAACTACTTTAGTATTCTCAAAAACTTGTGATTTTTCAACAACAAAAGAATATAATAAGGCAAGAATTAATGTAAATAATGGTAATGTTCTTTGAGTCATTTCCAAAGCAAAATCATTTTTAAATAAATAATATCGTTTTTTAAGTAAGACAAAATATCTAGTCCAAAATAGTTTAAAAGTATTCATTTCTTGTTTAAATTCTGGATGTTTAAATTCAGAAATATTATTAAATGATTCTGATGAAGTTGAACTTTCATTAATATTATTACTTATTAAATTTAAATCAAATGTACTTTTTTTTTCTGAAAGTTTTAAAAAAAAATCTTGAAAATCTGATAAATAAAGTTGAAAATCACTACAAGGCATTCCAATATTTTTTTTTAAATATGACAAAAGATCTGAAATTACATTGTTTTGTTCTTGTGGTATTCGATAATGCATATATAGAGGTGAACATTTTTCTAATTTACAATATTTTGAAATATATTCTTGACATTTTGAATCTTTACATTTTTCAATACATTCTTTACGAATTTTTAAAAGAATTTCATTACCAAGTTTTTCTTTTAAAAATTTTATAGAACCCTCAGCACCAACCTTGCCAGATTGCATAACTAAAATTCTATCACCTAATACTTCTGCTTCATCCATATAATGTGTAGATAAAATTATAGTTCTATTTTCTTTTATCTTAAAAATAAGATCCCAAATAGATCTTCGTTGTAATGGATCAACTCCAGATGTTGGTTCATCTAATATAATTAATTTTGAACCACCAAGTAATGCTAATCCCATACAAAGTTTTCTTTTCATTCCTCCTGAAAGATTATATCCCAGGCAATCTTTTTTAAATATCATACCAATATCTGTTAATATATTATTTATTTCATATTCTAATTTATCATCAGGTATATTCATTAAACCACCAAAAAATTTAAAGTGTTCATAAACTGTTAAATAATAAAATAATACATTTTCTTGTGGACAAATTCCAATCATTTTTCTTATTTCATTCATTTCATATCTTGAATCTTTACCATATATAATTGCATATCCAGATGTAGCTTTTTGCATTCCTGATAAAAATCTTACAGTAGTACTTTTACCAGCACCATTATGACCTAGGAATGCTGTAATTTGATTATTATAAAAATTCATTGATACACCTTTTAATCCATAAACACCATTAGGATATCTTATAACAAGATTATGTATCTTAACACTACTAATATAATCATTTGGTATATCTTCAATAATTGAAAAATTAATTTCATCATTTTCAATTTTTTTTGAAAATATATTTATCTTTTGAATAATACATGTCCAAAATTTTGTATGTTCTAAAGTTTTTAATAGTGGAATAATAATAAAGGCAAAAATTGTATAAAAAATAACATCAATAAGTATCATTAAATATGCATGCCAATAATAAAGTCCAGTATAAAGTTTTAATGTATCAAAATATTCAAAAAATGATATATCACCTGGATACTTATTAATATAAATTTCTAAAAGTGATCCTATAGCTGATTGAGGAAATATTAACTAAAATAATTAATATTTATTAATATTAAAAAAAAAAACTTACATATATATAAGTAAATCCAAAATTACCAATAGCATGTAAAGCTGATGGTATAAAACCAACAATATAAATAAATGAAGATATACCTAAGGCATAATAAGAATTTTTAAATATACTACATATAATTATTATTTGTGATGATGTTGCTATTACATAAAATATCATAGGTATATATAGGGACCAAAAATTAATATTCATTAATATTTTTCCATAAACAAGCATTAGACAAATTAAACAACTTATAATTGAATTAACAATTATAGAATCCAAAAAATATGCTAAATAATATAGGACTTCAGATAATCCACGGATAAACATTATATCTGCAATAAAAGATTCTTTTTCACCAACAACATTTTTAACTAATAATCCAAAAGTAAAAATAAATGAAGATACAATACATAATGAAATACTATAATTAATGTCAAAAGAAGTATCATATAAAACACAAGGTGATGGTTCTTGTTGTGTATAAATACCAAATTTTGGTATTGGTAATTTAGTTTTTTGTTCAATTAAAATTCTATCAATAATATCTTGTAAATAAATAAAACCTGATGTAAAATATTTGAGATCTTGAGTATAATCATTTCGAGGTAGATGTCTTACATGAAATCTACTAAATATTTTTGTTCCAGTATCAATTAAATAATTAACAGGTCTTAAACTATAAATAATAGAATTATTTAAACTTGTAAAATTATAAGTATTAAGATCTGTTGAATTAAATACACTGATATCATGTAAAACAATTCCTGTATAAAACATATTATATTTTTGTAAACATAATGCCGTATTTTCCATTTCTGTTTCATTTTTAACAAATTGTATTCTATCAAAATATAAACATGGTATAATATTTTCTAATTCTTTAAAAATATTTTCATAAATCATATCTATAATTGTGTCTGTAAATGATAAAAAAGGATAATGAATATTATAATATGATTTTAAAATTGATATAGTATTTGTTATTTCAAAGATATCCAAAAAATAAAAATTTTTTTCTTCCTTTTCAAGAATATTTATTATCTTATTGATGTCACTGTTATTTAGTACTGATTTAATTAAATCTTTGTTTACAATAAAATATTTAATATATTCTATTATATCACTTAATTGAAATAAACCTTTACTAATTTTATCATAAATAATTTGACTTTCATTATTTTTTGGTGTTATCAATATATAACCAGCAGCAAGTGGTTTAATTTTAGCTGTTATTTCATCAAAATATCGATAATATTTACATCCAGAAACTTAATTTAAATTTATAATAAAAAAAAATCAAAATTTTTTACTTACAACTTGGTAATTTATAACCCCCACAAATTGTTCTTTCCATAGTTTTTGTCTTATGTATCCTTTCATTCATAAATTTTTCAACATTAAATACATCCTCAATATTATTTGTAAGAGTTTCAAAATCTCTCTTTAACTCAGAATCAATCATTATACTTTTACCAAAATTATTATTATCTAAAGATTTATATTTTATAATTTTGTTAAAATGATAAGATAATTTATTTTTTTTTTTAAACTTAATAGAATTATTAAATTTCTTGTATAATGATTGATTAAAGTTTTGTTTAAATTTAGATAAAAATGACGTATTATCATCATAATCAGTTTTATATTTTGATATATATAATTGTAATAAATTTTCTTGTGTTAATGTTTCAAAATTATCTATTTCACCAATAAATTTAAAAAATTTTAAAGTATACTCTCCTCCTAATGATAATTTTGATCGTAATATTTTTGTATTGATATATCTTGTATCTCCTCCAGATGTTTCAGATATTCTACATGGATTTTTATATGATATTAAAATACCATCTAACATTGGTTGTATACCAGCTGATAATAAACCTTTGGCATCATAATGACAATGTGATTTTGGATAATCTTGTGTAAAAAGGCGCATTATAGTTAAAATTATAAACATTGATATTGGAAGGACAAACTCAAGTAATATAAATCCCTTTATAAAAAAAATTTAATTAAATATTATAAATATATTATATAAAACAAACTTTTTTTCTCCATCTCTGTATCCATATTTTTTTCAATAACAATAATAAGTGTCGCAATATATTATTCATCTGTCTAGGTAAATTTTCAATAGAATTATTAAAAAATTATAATAACAAATATTAATAAAACAAAAAAAAAAAGTTTATTATAATAACAAAGAAAAAATTTTGCACTTAATAATTTATAAAAATATCTCTAATAACATCAAAGCAAAATAAATAATTGTGTTTATTACAAAACGATAACATATTATTACTATCTTATTTTAAACGCTTACCTTTATCAGTAGAAATCTGTTACATACAAATATTAATATATATATATAATAATATTATTTTAATTTTTCTTTAGTATTAATATATTAATTTTCCACATTAAAATAAATACGTAAATGGTATGAGTTTTTCATAAGTATTCAATTTCTCTTTTTAATTTTCTAATTACATTCTACATTCTTTAGACTTACTACAATAAAAAAAAATTAAATGACATTTTTATTTTCCTCTTTTTATTATTCAGTTGAAATTTTTTTTCATAACTCATAATAAAAAAATGATAATATAAATTATGCATAAAACATTGATAACACAAATATAACAATATCATAATCATGATTAAGTATTAAATAAATTTTAATTATTAGAAAATATAAATTGTTTTAATGTATAAGTTTAACATTTACTAAATGTCATGTAAAATATTTAAAATATAATGTTGATAAATAAAACCGATATTTGGAAGGAAAAAGTTTATTAATAAAATTGAATATTATTAATAACAACTTTATAATTAATAATACCTTTATAAGGTAAATTCATTACTTTTTAAATTTTCTTTTTCTATATATTAAATTTTTATCTTTAACATTGTCAATGTGACTATATGATGTAATCTTTTTTTTTTGAGTAATCCATAAAACTTTTTTCCTGACATTTTAAATATATAAATAGCAGTTGATTAAATAAATTTTATTAAATAACAATTTAAAATGTTTTAACATTTTATAAACATATCAAAAAATTTTGTAATAAAAATATTGTTTCATATTATAATATCAAAAATAAAAAATTTATTACAATTTTATTATACGTCATTAAAATTTTTTAAATCTTTTTTACTTTGTCTATAAAGATGACTAACAAAAGAAAATGCATAACATATGATAAGAAAAATTTATTGGGTTACAATTTACAAAATTACAAAAAATAAATTTCATATTACAAATATGGTCATTATTTTTTATCGTTGTTTTTGGAGTTAAAAATTGTAACTTTTAGGGAATTTTTTGGTATGTGATTTTATAATTTTGTTTCAATATGAATATTAAATATGAATCTTTAAATTATTATCTTCCAAAACTCTATTGAAATTTTTTAAAATAAGATTAAATCTTATACTATTAAAGTAAGAAACGTTTTTTACTTCCTTTGAATCTTCATATTTACTTTTAAAAGTTTTAATTCTTAAGACTATTTGCTCTAAAATCTTTTCCGTTTTTCTATAAAATCATACTGTTGGTATCTTCATTTAAAAACTTTTAATTTTTCTCTATTGTTGATTACTTCATTATATTTTCCGTCATAAATAATGTTTCCAGAAATAATTTATTATAGTTTTCAAGATTGAGAAATTAAAACATTTTCTATTTTGTAATTTCAGAAATTTCTAACTAATTTTTTTAATTTTCTAGATGAATTGCCTATATCATTTTATATTTTTCAAAATTGAATCATATGCATTAATACTTTTGTTTTTCTTATAAAAAATTTAAGAATTAAGATTTATTTATGAAACCTTAATAGAAAATTATTGAAGCTCTTTTATATAATTTCATAATATTTTATTTCAATTATTTTTGTTTTCATTAAATATGATTTTACTTTTTGTAAACATATAATTCATTTTTTTTAAATCTTTTCTTGTTGCAATAAAATTTTAAAAAATTGTTTTTCATTATTATAAATGATTTTCCTTTTTGTTCTACCAAATAATTTTAAATTTAAAAGTGTAATTCAAAGATATTTGTCAAAAATATATTGTTCAAAATTTTCCGAAAAAACATATTGTTATTGTAAAAATTCATTTATTTATGGTGATTCATTTTTTTGTGATTAATAAAATTAGTTTTCTTCTGAAATTAAAAAAAAATTCGTAATTAACATATTAGAAAATGTTTTCGGAATTATTTTGGCAAACAATAAAAATAACTTACTAAAATTATAGATAATTAATGGATAATTTTAATACCAAAAATGTTTTTTCAATTTTTTGACAAATTAAGTTGAAAATCTTAGAAAGTTTTATTAGCTAAAATTTCGCCATTATAAAATAAAAACAAAAAATTATATTATTACCATATTTTTTTTAAACCGCCCGTCGCGACTTCAATTAGCAATGGAATAGTGTTTATGAAAAATGAAAGACTAAAATTTTATATGTCTCTTGTAAAGAATTTGATTTGTACATCGTAGATGTACCATTTTTTATTCTCCCCTAATTTTGTTAGTTTTTGATGGCATTTTTTTCTAATTTTTGTTTTTAATATTTCAAAAAATTTAATATTTATTGATAATATTTTTTTGTATAGTTTCTTAAGACTTTTACCCTATATTTTGAAGTTTATACTTTTTGTTTGTGATAATCTATATTTTTGAAGATAACATTTCTTTCTACAGTTAACTGGTCTTTTATTTTATAGGTTTAAATAATTTTAGAAAATGGTTGAGGAACAAAAGAAAAAAAGAACATTTCGTAAATTCTCCTACCGTGGTGTTGATTTAGATCAACTTTTGGACATGAATCGGTATTTTACATTATTTATTACTTGTTATATTTAATTTTTTTTAGTGAACAATTTGCTGCCCTCCTTCCAGCACGTCAAAGAAGAAAGCTTGCTCGTGGACTTTCTCCAAAACACGAACGTTTTATTCAACGTATTCTTAAAGCTAAAAAGGAATGCCCAGCTCTCGAAAAACCAGCATGTGTCAAGACTCATCTTCGTGATATGGTTATTCTTCCAGAAATGGTTGGAGGAGTAGTCGGAATTCACTCTGGAAAAACCTTTAACCAAGTTGAAATCCGTGCTGAAATGATTGGACATTATCTTGGAGAATTCTCTATCACCTATAAACCAGTTAAGCATGGACGTCCAGGTATTGGAGCTACCCACTCTTCACGTTTCATCCCACTCAAGTAAATAAATATATATTTGCTATCGTTGTTTCTGTTGTTTCATAAAACTTGTTACGATAATTATTTATATTTACATCAAATTTTTAGTTTAAAAGTTTACATATTTATTTTTGGATATAACTTTAACAAAGAAAAAAATTTTTATAGTAAAATAGGTCAATTACGTATTTATATTAAAAAAAATTATACATTTTATTTTTTTTTTGGTAAATTATCTATAAGCGAAAAATTATTTTGATTTAGTTACAAAAGTGAAATTACTTAAAAAATGTATATAGTCATTATATATGTATATTAAAAATCTTTTTCTTCTTATACAAAGGGCCGTTCCTAATACTTAGCCAACACGATAAATAGTCTTAGTACACATTCTGTTACTTTTTTTTATTTTTAATGGATTTAGCTTATTGGAGAATTGGAATGTAATTTTCAATTTTAGCACGATGTCTTTGTGATATACATTCAGCAATCCAAACAATATTTCTCATTTCTTGTTCTTTCAATTTTATATAAGCATAGAAAACTCCATGATGGAATTGGTATAAATAAGCTTGGACGTTTAATTTTACTTCATGTTCAAAGAACTTATCTTCCAATGTTTTATCACCTTGATTAACTCCAGTTCCTTCAAAAAGTCCCTTGTAATCAGAGTAGAATTCACAAATTTGTTTAACTTGATCGTAATCATCAGCTCTAGCTAAACTAGCTAATCCTTCAGGATAAAGTTTTCCAACACGTGGATAAAGTTTTTCTCTGTCATCCTTTGATAATTCAGTATCAAAAGAGTTGATGGTAATTGTGATAGCACGGCGATCAGCCTCGAAAGCAAGAATTCCACACATAACCTCAGCTGTTGTTCCTCCAAGTGTTTTACAAAATTTATAAAAATCTTCAATGTAAGCCTTGTATAAAGTATTTCTAATAATTTCAACATTCATTTCATCTAAATCTTGTTCATTAATACAATCAACAAAATATGGAGCTAATGGTGTATCAACGAGAACAGCATTATACAATTCAGCTGGAGTTGAAGCAATGTGAATAGCCTCCATTTGTTCAAAAGATCCCAATGGGTGGCATTTAGATATCAATTCATTTATTGGTCGTTGATGAAGTGTTCCAGTAATGAGAAGAATTATATTATCGATCATATAAGAGTATGTAATATAATCGAGGAAAGTAGCCAATGGTTCAAGGGCATTGTTACGAATATGATTGAATTCAACAACTAGTTTTTCTTTCAATCTTTCTTCAATAATTCCAACAGTTATGCTACCTGGTTCATTAGCAAGAAAATTTCCATAATCAGTTGATTGAATATGTAATTTAAGGTCTATAAATTAACTTATCAATAATATATTAAGTATAACAAACCTTCTAATGTTTCACATTGAACTAAATTAGCATAATCTGTTGATGTAAGAATTCCAGATTTTAACCCTCTTACTAAAGCCTCTAAATATCCATGATCAATATTGAAAGTAAATTCGGACATTATTGGTTTCTAAAAAAAAACATATATATATAAAATAAACTTAATAAACAAAATTGGTTATCGATAATTGAATAAATGAATCATACAATTTTTATAAAACAAATTTTTATTAGTTATATATAAGTTTACCAACTTATTTAAAATTTTTATTGAGTTGAAAATGGAAATAGTTGGTATGTATGAGATCAAAGATTGCTCCCATAGAATTGTTTCTGTCAGACCATCGATCTTTACACCATAACATCAGTTTTTCGTTGTAAGAAAAAAACCTTTAAATAATATCTCTCCACAAATTATATTGGCGCGACAATAAAAAATTATTAAAAAATTGTTTGCCATTAAATTAAATTATGTAAAAAGTTTATCAAATGGCAATAGTTGAAATTCTAAGTTATTCCTATTATTGAATAACTTTATGTACGATTAAAATGAAACAATTTTTTTATCTAAATTATATATTTTTTTATTCTCTTTTAAAATCATATATAATTACAGTATTAACTATATAAAAAAGAAAGCAGGAAATTTAAAGAAATTTATTAAATAAAAGAATTAATTTTTTTTATTAATTAGTAAACAATTTTTTTAATTTTAAAAATATTATTAACTTGAAAAATAGACATATTATTTTACATGTTCATGATTAATTAATTTTTTCTGACAAAGTAATTTATCAAATTAGATACAACTTGTGATTATATTTATCTTCTCCATTATAATCAACATATATCCTTAATATATTTACAAAATATTTTCAAAGTTGTTTTTTTCTTTTAACAACTTTTTTTTTATCAAATAATTTTTTATCTATAATATATTGTATGGGTTTTAACATGTTTTTATTGAAATAAATTTAATTTAAATATTTATAATATAAACAAGATAGTGCTATTATTTTTACTAATATTTTATTATTTTTCTTTTATACTTTAAATTTTCTTTTATATTGTATTTTTTTTTGTATTATTTAATAAATAATAATTTCTATAGTTATAAAATTACTTTTATTAAAAATCAACAATAACAATTTATTATTAAATTTTCTATGCAACATTTAAAATATATAAATATATTCTGATGATTTAATAAAGTGTCTTAAATGCCTTGTTTGTGTGAGGTGTATAATAATAAATATTATCACATTTTTATATTCTTTTTTTTTTTTTATTAAAATTTATAATGTATATGTTATTAGGTTCGTCAAAAAATCAAGTTGCTAATATTTATAATATTTTTTATAACTCTCTTGCTATCTACAAAATAATGATTCTTTTAATAAAAATAACACTCTTTAATATCTCTATTACTCTTTTCTAACAACTTTATATATATATATTTTTTTTGTTTTTCTAAATATTTATCACACTATTTGTCAGCTTCTAAAATGAAGGAATAAATTTCAAAAGCAATTATATATTTTTTTAATTATTATTAACATTTGAAAAAAAAAACCTAACTATATATAGTATTATGCAATTTTTTTTAATATTGCCAATTTAATTTAAAAGTGGCATTTAAAAAATTTATTTTTTTTTTCAGCATATATATTATTTATACAAATTTATTTATCCTCTAATATTATTCATTGGTATATTTTTTTTTTGTATTTTGAAAAATCTAATTTTTTTTAAATAGTAGATTTTAAATAACACTTTATATTATTATTTACTTTCTAATTTCTTATTTGACATATGTTAGTGTTTTTGAAATCTTATCTATTACTGAAGATGGAAGAAGACAGTTTGTTTTATTTGACTCCGTTGTTATATATATGTATAAATGTATACGTTTTAAGTTTTAGAAAGTGTTTAATTGTTTACATACAATATATATATATAAATTTATAGTCCAATTTTATTTCTATAATTTTTATATGAACTCTTAATGTTCATAAACTAACTACGTATATTTAGTTTATATTTATTTACAAACCGTGTATATATATATATATGTGTTTTATTCATGCTCTTCCAATATTATTATAAATAATATGTATTATAAAACTAAAATATCACGATATTTACTAAAACAATTTTAAAATAAAAAAAAATAAAACATATTAATCAAGATACTACTATATTTTTTGAAGATTAAAATGAAAGAATGAGATAAAATAGTGTATACCATTAATGTAAAAAGATGTAGTAATTTATTATTTAAATGACATCAATATTAACAACAATTAACAGATTCTTATATCAATAATAATAAACACGTGCGAGGGTAAATATTTTATAAATGATATTGGGTCAAAAAAATTAACTCTTCTCTTTTAAAATCACCATCACTTTCTTGGAAGATGTTAATTAAATATGATTGCAACATTTATTTGTTTTACTAATTTTTATCTCTGACTATTTTGAATATAATAATGTTTCACAAAAAATTTACGTATATATATATATATATATATATATATTAATTTTATCTTTATTTTTACACATTTTTAAACTTTTAATTTACAAAATTCTTTTTTTAAAAAGTATCATTTATAAATTATGTAGCTATTTGTTTTTATATAATATTATTCTTTTTTATTTTCTTAACTCTTTTGACATACATTTTTATCATTTTATTATTTTAAACTTATTTATTTTATAAATTTTTTGACACCATGCCATTAAAATTTTATTTTACTTAAACTATTAATCATTGGAAAAAAAATTTTTTTTTTATTTATAGAAATGTAATATATTGTATTATTTTAACATCATTTTTTTAAACTTTTTTTTTTTTTTATTTTAAATAATATTTGTAAAATTTTTAACCTACTTATTTTTATACCTTTTTTTTTTAAAAAAAATACACTTAAAATATTTAATAATAATTTATAAAAATAAAGGATGTTATATCATAAGATCTTTAAAATAGATAAGCGGAACATCTTTATAAATACAATTGTTTTAGGGTGACAAATTGTGATGATAGAAGAAGTGTATACTATATATCGAAGTGGATTTTTATTGTATTTTAAATTCTTTTTTACAATATGCGTTTTATATTTACGCCATTGACAAAATAGAGTAAAAGTAGTGCTGTAGTCGGAAGGAGTATTTTTATAATTTATTAAAAGAAAGCTTGTAAATTTTGTGTACAAACTATTGATGGGCTGGCATAAAGTTTTCTTTATTATTTCTTTTCCAGGTCTTATTTCTTTTATAATTAACTTCAGCTGTTTTAATTTCATTTAAATTATATTAAAAAAGCAACTTAATAATATATATATATATTTCTTTTTTTTTTATAAGTATAGAAAATATATATATATATTTTTTTAATTTATTTTTAAGATTTTATAATTAAATTTTATATAAATTTTTATAGCTAACAAAAATATATTATAAGCAAATAATCAAAATAAATTATTATCAAGCTAATAAAATATAAAATTCTTAACAATTGATGACAACAATATTCTTTTGTGTGATTATGTTGCGTTAATCTTTGCAGCTGTTCATAAACATAGTATCCCCTGGGCATGTTTTATTAAGTAGCATTAAATAAATCATTTTATAACTTCCTTTTATTTACTAAAAATATGTATTTAATGTTTTTATTAATAATTTATAAGAATAGATTTTTAATATAAAAATTGAGTTGATTATGTTTACATTTTTGTATACAAATACAAATATATAAGTTTTTCAAATAATATTTTACCAATTTTATATTTATTCTTTTTTACAATTAATATATCACTTTTTATTTAAATATTTAGTAAAAATATTTTTTACTTTTTACTTAATTTATATATTATTTGTAAAGATAAAAATTTTATTTTTTCAATAGTAATATTTAATATATATTTATTTCTTTTAAATAAATACAAATCATAATTTGTTTCTATTATTTTTAAAATAAATTGTATTATTTTTATTATTATTAGGCAAAATTTTAAAATAATGTTTACTAATTTTAACAGACAGATTGAGTCTATTATAATTGTTTTATTTCTTATTGTTTCAATCCATTATTCTGCAAACATAAGACACATCATACATTTATTTATCAAACAAAATTGAACTTTTATTAACATTAAATAACTTACACATTTTATTGATAAAATATCTCTATAACATTAATTAAAAATATTTTTATTTATCTTTATTTTTCTTTAAACTTTTAGATATAATTTTAAATACTTTATTCAAAAAAAAAAGGGGGGGGGAAAGAATGATGCCCTTGAATTATTCGATATAATTTACTTTCAATATTTTAATTATATAAATAACATTTTTATATTATTTTAGATTACTAAAAAAAAGAATAATAATTATATTTGTATATGTAATAATATATAAAAATATTTATATTTTTCAATGAACTACTCTTTACGTCATCGACAAAATTTTCACAATACATCTACACCAGAACATCATCATATTGATAGAAATTCTTATTTTTCATACAATTCATCATCTCCACCCTTAACCAGGTATAATAATACAGGTTTAATAAAACAACATAGAAATATCAATTGGCAACAATTAAATCAATTTCATAATTATCATCATCATTCTCAAGATATTAATCATATCCCTAATTTTCATACTACATCATCTTCTCCATATAACTCATTATCAAATCCAAAACCATTGTCTTTAAATGACAATGTCAATAGTATGAGTCCCACTACCACATCAATTATTAGAGTTAATTTGGTTAATGGTACTTCTAAAAGTATACGTTATGACTCACATACAAATATTGAAGTAAGTTTTTTATAAAAAAAAATAATATTTATATTTTATTATTAATAATATATTTTTAGAGAGTTATACAAGTTTTATTGGCTGGTTTAAATATAGATTCTGTCTCTAATTTACGTTTTTCTCTTCGTCTAATAAAATTTCCACATGGTCAATCTGTACAAAATAATGAATCTATATGGTTACATCCAAAATTAATAATAAAAGATGTAATTAATTTATATTTTATTGATAATACAACAAAAAATCATTTAAAATTTGAATTAAGAATGCGTTTTATTCCTGATGATTTACAGGAGATGTATCAAGTTGAGACAGATGCATTTTTATATCTTTTTGAACAACTTCGTAGTGATTATCTTGCTCAGATTGCCTGGAGAATTGATTCTACCTTAGCAATAGAAATAGGTTCTATATTATTAAGAAAACGTTTCTCATCATTAACATCATGTAATATTGAAAAAAAATTAAATTTTGATATTATTGATAAGGAGGGTGGACTTAAGGCATACTTTCCTGAGGGTCTTGTAATTAATGAAAAACCAAAACATTTAAAAAGAATTATATTAAATTCTGTTAAAAAATATAGTAAATTTTCAGAAATTGAATGTATATTTAAATTTATGCAACATATGATGAAATTGTCGCATTTTGATACTGAAATATTTTGTGTATCATTAGATTATGGTAAAGGATCATCAGCTGAGTTATATGTTGGTTCATCAAAAGATGTCTCATATAAAACAGAATCTATGGCAGGACCAGTTAAATTATTTCTATTTAAAGAGATAGTTGAAATTCGGGTAAAAAGAATTGATAAGGGTAGTGATAAATCTCTTATTATCATTAGAGTTAGTGGTAATAATCAACCAGTTTTATTGGTTCTTTCAACATTAGAAATGGCTTTTAATCTTGCTCACTTGTTAGATGGTTATCAAGCATTAGTCATGCAACATGGTAGTGTATGGAATGTAAAAAGTATGTATTTATTATTTTTTTAAAATATTATTATTTATTTATTTATAAAATATTTATAATTTATTTTATAGATATTTTACTTGGATCTCCATATTTAAATGATAATAACATTTACCATACAAATTTATATTTATCAAATAGGAAAAAAAATGTTATGTTTCCTATTGATACTACAACATCCTCATCATCAACCTCTTCACCATTAACGATAAGAAAAGAAGATTTAAAAATAGATAGAACAAAAATATTACTTGAAGAACTTTTAGGGGAAGGTCATTTTGGTAATGTTTATAAAGGATCATTTACAGATAATTATAAAAATATTCATAATGTAGCTATAAAAGTTTGTAAATCAAATACTGAACAAAAAGAAATTGATAATTTTATAGAGGAGGCACATTTAATGTATAATTTTTGTCATCCACATATAATAAAATTAATTGGTATTTGTGATGATAACCCTGTTTGGATAATAATGGAATTATCACCTTTAGGTGAATTAAGGCAATATCTTATCAGACAAAAATATAGTATTGATCTCTATACACAAATAATGTTTTCATATCAATTATCAACTGCTTTAAAATATTTACATGATAAAAAATTTGTTCATCGAGATATTGCTGCAAGGAATGTTCTTGTATCATCAGATAAATGTGTAAAATTATCTGATTTTGGATTAAGTAGATTTTTACAAGATGAAGATTATTATACATCAGAACATTCAAAATTATTACCTATTAAATGGATGTCACCTGAATCAATTAATTTTAGAAAATTTGATGCAATGACAGATGTATGGATGTTTGGTGTTTGTATATGGGAAATATTATCATATGGTTTGAAACCATGGCAAGGTATAAGAAATCATGAAGTAATTTTGAAACTTGAAAAAGGCATTCGTTTAGAAATTCCAGTAGGATGTCCATTAGTTATTTATGATTTATTATATAATATGTGGAATTATGAAAAAAATAAAAGACCAACAATGGAATATATTAAAAATAGTTTGTATGATATTCTTTTACAATTAGAAAAAGGAATTCCACATAATCAATTAGAAATGATAAAACCTATCAAACGTAGTACTATAAATAATATATATAATGACAATAAATGTAGTATATATAAACCAATTGGTTCAATAAAATTAGATACAACTCAAGTGGAACCTACATTTTTAATAAAAGCTCTTGAACAACAACGTCTTCAAAGTGAGGAAGATGAAAAATGGCTTAATGAATTTGAAAGTGGAAATTTTAGTAAAGATGAAAGAGATATAGATTCAGGAAAAAATTCAGAAAGTAGTGGTTGTGGATATCAATTTGATAGAGATAATGATGCTATTTATAAAACAGTAACAGAATTAATTGAATGTATAACAAAATTTAATCAAAATTATAAAAAATCACTTTCAAATGATGATTTTGTTAGATATGTTAGTTATATTACAAATGCATTAAAAAATCTTTTTCATGAATCAACAAAAAATCTTATCTTGTTGGAGGAAGAAGATAGAAAATGTGTAGAAAAAGCAGAAACACTACTTGCAGATAATATGAATGAAATGGCAAAAGCTATGGCGTATGTTGTTGAACCTTTCATTGAAAATTGTGATATACTCGAAGAATCAAGATTAGAAGTTTTAAAGATAACTCATATGCTTGCAATTAATTCAAAACATTAT
Organism: Strongyloides ratti; assembly: GCF_001040885.1. Classification (NCBI taxonomy): domain Eukaryota; kingdom Metazoa; phylum Nematoda; class Chromadorea; order Rhabditida; family Strongyloididae; genus Strongyloides; species Strongyloides ratti. Next base: position 10,184,266 of record NC_037308.1, read on the forward strand.
CTAGAAAGTTTTGACAATGCAAGATTAAAAACAAGATACCAGAGAAGGAGAAAACGTTATGAAAGACATTTAGAAGATCAAGAAAGTTTGAAACCAGGTAAAATTAGCTTTTGCTAAAAGAAAGTATTGTGTTTTTTCTTTGTTAAAATAAAAGATATAACTATTGCCGTAAAAATACATTTTATATATATTCTTAAATATATTAATGTTAATATTGTAACGACTTTTTTTGTTGATACTTTCTAATAAATACAAACAAAAATTGGCATTATTTAAATTATTTCTTAATTAATATTTCTTAAAAGATATTTCAGTGATTATATCAAAAGTAGATACAATTTTTTTATGATTTTATCAATACTAAAGTATTTTTTAATTTTAAATACATTTTCGTAGTGATAAAGCTTTATTGTACTGTTAAAACATAAATTTTTACATTAAAATATTGATGAAAAGGTCATAACCATAATTATATATTTTCTTCCATGTCATTATGTCAAATTTTATTCTACATTTTTATAGTTATAATTTTAACAATAAAAGTAATAATTATTTCTATACCTCTGATAATTGTCTTTGTCACTTGTATGATTTTTCTCTATTTAATTACCCTTATAAAGCTTTTGAAATACACTTTGATAAATGAAAATGTATAGTACTTAATTTTATATACTAGTTATAATCGTATTAAAATTTCTTGGATGCTTATTACTTTTATCCTTTTCACTTATCAAAAATGATACGGGTTTTTGGAGTCATTCTACTATTCAACATTTTCATTAATGTTTGGGAACTCTTGTTTTGGAACCGGCTTCACAATGATTTTTTTGATAATCCTGCAGATCTCTTCAAAGCATTATTGTTGCTTCAGTATTCTTCCACCAAAAAGTGTTCATCAGTTTCTTCTATTGATGATATAAAATAATTTTCATTATTTCTTCTGATTTTTGAGCTTTCTCTTAAACTTAATTATGAAAAACTTTCAGAAGATTCACATTCATTAAGTTTTCTCTTAAGATTTCTTGGTTTGATGATTTTAATAAAAAATTTAGATGAATTAAAAGGTGAAGTTATGTAAAATTTTTATTCTTATTTACCAAATTATTTTTTAATTTATCGTTTTTTCATCATTTATTCTTCTAATATAATATCTTTTTTAATAATATTTAATGATAAATCACTTTATAACTTTTATAACAAGTTAATTTACTTTTTTTTATATGTAAAAAATCTACTTCTTTATTGTAAAAGAAACAATAATTGCTGTTTATATCATTTATCACAAACATATCTATATCAAAAAATATAGATTTAAACAGAAAAGATCAGGGTATAACTTTTACTATAAAATTAAAATAAAAAAATTAACATAAAAGATGTAAAAAATTTATTTATTTTAAACACTAACAAATTATCTAAACTATTAATAATATGAAAGTTTAAAACAATATTATTTTAAAAAATGAATAAAATTATGAAACATTGTGACTTTTTCTTTTGTCAACATAAATTCTTCATCCCTTACTATTGAAAATTGATTCTTGAAGTTGGTGATTTGGTGTAGAAATAACATTTTTATTATCGAATAACAACTGTTATGAAGTTTTGTTTATTAAATCTAAATTTATCCTATATTTGTTCAATGTTACATTCTTTGGCAATAATTACTTTCACTAATTTTAACTTTTTTTTTATGTATCAAATATTTATTTAATATATTTTTATTTATGAAAAAAAATTGTTAGCAATATTATTTACATAATAAAATATATTGGTTATATCCAATATGTTAATTTTCATTAGTAACCAGGTATTGAAAAAAAATTCATTACTATCACTTTAAATTAACAATTTATTATTTTAAAATATAAAAAAAACTTTATTATCAATTCCCTTTGACTATTTAAAAAACGTGGGAGATAAAAACAATACATATAATTTATTAAACCACTTTACTCTGTAAATTTTTCCTCCACGTTGTTTTACAAAGTTAAATTAAAGTTTTATTATAAATGTGCAAAAAAATAAGAAAACGACCAAAAAAATACCTTATTAATTACGTGAGTTGCTTCTTGAACGACTACGTTTTCTGGAATAACGATCGTCTCTTCTGTAGTCATAATCTCCACGCTCTCTACCATGTCCTCTGTCGTGTCTTTTGTAATAATCTTTGGTATAATCTCTGTTACGCCTAAAATAAAAGTTTAGTGATAATAAGTCAAAAATGAATTAAGAATTACTTGACACAATAAACAATCTTTCCATACATATTGAAGATATTTGTGTGATTATAAAAAAAATGTTAAAAATCTTTTTTTTTTGCAAACTTATAATGTTATTATAATTAAAAAATAATAAATTACCTGATCACCGACAATATACAACCCAAAAAAATGTTGCTCTTCTTATAAAATTTATATCAAATCCTAGTATACATAAATATTTTTATAATCAACTTACCTGTCATAATCTTTTTTATCAGTTCTTCTTCTATCGTAATCACGATCTCTTCTTTCTCTTCTATCATTTCGATCACTATACAGTATATCACCATACTTTTTCTTTAACTCATCTAATGTCTCATTTATTTTTGCATATCCCATATGCTGTTTACCTTGAAAATGCTCTTCCATTCTAGTTTCAGCATCACCTACAACTAAAAAGCAACTGCATATCTCACATACCTCCATTTGTTTTTGTTTATTTCCCATCTCATCAGTAGGAGCCAACATAGCTTCTATACGTTTTTCTAAAGTTTTCTTTTCTTCAACTAACCTTTCAACTATTGTTGTAATTTCAGCAGCTTTCTCTATCTCTCCTTGAAGTCCATAACTTTCAGCTTGTTTTTGATTTTCCTCTATCTCAATTTTTATCTTATTAATTTTTCTTTCAATATCACTACGTTGTTCATATTTTTTAGTTTCATCCTTAGATTGAGTAATAGCTAAACGCTCCTTGTTTTTAGCAATTTTCTTAGCCATATCCTCCTTAAGTCTACTTAATGTATTATACAATGAACGTTCATATCCAAGCTTACAATATCTAGAACTTCTTCTGTATTGTTCACGGAGAGATTCATCATGAATATAACTACATGGTCCAAGATCAGATTTAGTGTTTATAAATAAATCATGTGGACAATAATCTACTAAGAAATACTTACAAATCTCGGGATCCTATAAAAAAAAAAAAATAATATTATGAATATAAAAATATATAAAACATACATCAAAACGAGCACTAATATTTGTACCAATATCAGCATTCCTACGAGTTCCCATAAGTTCATTAAGAACAGCTGCCATTTGTTCAGTTGCCGTCATCTTCGTTAACAAAAGTAATTAAAAAATAATAAACAATTTCTTTTAGTGGTCTAAAAAAAATATTACTATAAAAAGTTATACAAAGCAATATATATATGTAAAATCGATGTATATATAATACCAAAACAATAAGCGTGGCAAAACAAGCAGTTGTGTTAATAAATGATTTACAGAGAGAAGTATCAATAATGTTTTATATATACCTACTGTGTCTAAAATCCATTGAATAAAAAATATCAATATGTTGTTTGTAATAATAAAGAAATAACTATGTCTTTTACTTAAATTTTATTATTTTGTTCTCTAATATAGATAAATAATAAACCTTTTATTATATGAATAATATAAGAAGTCAACTAGAGGAACAATGCTATATTACAAAGTAAAAAAAAGGAAAAATAGTAATAACTTTAATCATTATTACTATTTATTTTTTTTTATTTTTAAGATTTTAATAAGATAATAAATTATTAGTAATAAAAAAAATAATAATTGTATAATATTATTAGGGATATTTTAAAAAAATATAACTATTTTGGAAATTAAAAAATTTAAAATATAGGTAGAGAAAGGGGAATCATTTGTAAATTAGTGAAACCAATGACAATCTGTTGTACGTGCAGGAGAAACAGAAAATGTGGCCGCGTCTCAATGTATTATTTTTTTTAACATATATATTTTTTTTATCTATTTACTATATGTTCACAAATTTATGCATATAGCATAGATACTTTTCTTCCTCTCTCTTTTTAAAATATTTCTTCTTGTTTTTTTTTTTTTTTTTGACCGTTTTATGGTTATACCCTTGTTTAAAGATGTGAATAATTTGATTATTTTGTTACTTATTTACTTTACTATTAATAATTTTAAAAATAAAATTTACTATTTTTATATTAGTTGTGGTGTATTTTCATAGATTTATTAATTTAAATAGATAGAAAACATGATTTTAAAAAAAAATATTACTCTATATTTGTATTAGACAACAATATTCATTGATTAATGTCTTCAATTAATAAAATTTTATCTTTTTTTTATAGGACTTTGTTCTTATTATTAAAAGAATGAGTTTGACTGCCAATAAATTGAATATTTTGTATTCTAAATTAACAAGAGTTAGTGGTTTACTTTCACAGAATAAATTTTATTGTTCAGATGGAAAAAAAAATTCATCTTCGACTGGTAAAGGGTTTTTATCCAAGATACTTCATGGGCAACCTGTAGATCATGATGGAATGAGCCAACAAAGTCATTCATCTTTATTAAGTGATAATGATAAAATCTATGAAATTGTTTGTAAGCTTTAGCATTATGAGTTGGTATTTGATAAAAATTTTTTTTTATTTTTTTTAAGTTCATAGAACAAAATGTGGTGAAATGGATAATTATATGAAGGCGTATCAAAATTATGTAAAAGTTACAGAAAAATTTAATCCGAATGTTGAATTAATTGGTTCATGGAATATAATATATGGTGATCAAGATCAGGCTGTTCATTTATGGAAATATGATGCTGGTTTTGAAGATGTTGATAAAATAGTAGATGCAAGTGTTCATAATACAGAATTTAAAAATGCTTCAAGTGAGGTTGGAAAATTGTGTAGTAGAAGAAAGGCTATTTTAACAAAAGCTTTTAGTTATTGGGGTGATCCTAAACCTAGAGAAGGTAATCATGTTTATGATATGAGAAGATATATTCTTAAACCTGGTACTGTTCTTGAATGGGGTAATGCTTGGGCTAAAGGAATTACATATAGAAGAGATTTTAATCAAGATGTTGGTGGCTTTTTTGCACAAGTTGGACAACTATATGTAGTTTATCATTTCTGGGCTTATAAAGGAATGGCTGGCCGTAATGATATTAGAAAGAAAACTTGGTCTAAACCAGGTTGGGACCAGACTGTGTCGTATACAGTACCATTGTTGAAAGAAATGAAATCACAAATAATGGTGCCAACTGAATTATCCAAACTTAAATAGTTTATTGCTTTACATTTTTTGTAAAAATAAATTTTATGTAGTAGAAAGATTATTTACAACTTCTAAATTAACTTTACACTGTTTGCTTTATCGATATTTTTACTTTGAAAATACTGAGTATTTACATAAATATTTATATTTTATTATATGTAAACTTATGAAGTATTAATAAAATTAGATTTTTTATTTAATAAATTTGGTTTAAAATAGATTAGAAAAAAACATGTTAAAGAGTACATATTGTATTAAATAAAGTATATGAAATAAGATATTGTACTTTTGAATGTGTTTGTGATTTCAAGAATATAAAAAATAAAATTTAATTTAAGCTTCATTTATTTGATTAATGGATGATGTAATTGTTTTTATATACAAATAAATTGCTATACTTTTATTTAAAAGAGTGTAATTTATATTTATTCCTAAAAAATGTTTATGAAAGTTAATCGATTTTAAATAATTTTGACATTTAATTTTGGGTCAGCCAATATTTTTTATCACATGTTTAAAATGTGAATAATCTAGCACATTTTAAGTGAATTATATTTAATCAAGTGTTAAATTTTTTAAAAAAACAAATAAACACTACTATTATTATATAACTTTTGACAAACTCTAATTTATAAAAGTACAAAGATCATTTTTTATGAGAAAAAAAAATATTAACCTATAATTTGTGATGATAAAAAACTTTATTATCTGTAATTGTCACCAAAATTTACCTCTATAGTAAAAAGTACATTTTCAATAATTGTGAAAACTTGCTTAAAAGTTATTAGATTTAAAAAAACATTAACTTTTTGCCTTCAATTAATTGAATATATCAACTTTTTAATCTGTTTATCCAATTAAAATTTGTCAGAAAAAAAAGTGTAGAATTTACTTTAATTAAAGTTTTTATAAGAAAAAAAAATTTTTGTTATTGTATCAGTAATAACTAAATTATTTTGGTGGTAATTTTACTCATATATAAACATGTTTTCAAGTAACAAAAATTTGCCCCTATCAATATCTTTCAGGTTTTTTGATAAATATCTTTATATTTTTGACAAAAAAAATATTTTAATTCTAAGTAATATTGGCTAAGATAAGTTAACTAAAAAAAACAAACTAAATTTGAATTCAGAGGCATCACTTCAAAATGTTATTAATTTTTAAATTATTTTTGCCATTTTTAGTACTTTATTTTTAATGTAGTTTATATATATATATAATTCTATTTATGTATATAAAAGATACATAAAAAAATTAATTTAAATTTTTATCGTATTTATAGTATCTAAAAAAACAAGCTTAATATCAACAGGTGCATTTTTATACCATATTTTTGTATATATTAACATTAGAAATAATAATATAATCGTATATATATAAAGGATATAAATCTAAAATTTATAAACTATTATTATAATTGTTTTAAAAATTATTAAAATAATTTTATATTAAAAAAAATAAATATATATATATTCTTAATAATTTTAAATGAAATATCTATTTTAAATATATATAATAATTACAATTATAAAAATTTAAATTACCAAGTAATCATTTGTTTATTTTTGATATCTTTGTTCCAAAACACTTCACAAGGTATATTTATATGGTGAATGTAAAATTATACTTTATTAACAATAAATATTCTTATGTAATTTTATTATAATAATTTTTAGAAAGATTTTATTTATATATTTAATAATAGTAGTTAACATTTATACAATTTAGTTTTTATAACAATATCCTTTTCATATATGTAATAATTATACTGTCTTTGTCGTGCATGTATTCATATATTGATAGTTTATAAATTGTTAAAACCTATTTTATTTATAAATTTTTATAATTCTATATTTCTTTTTAATAACACATATAGATATAAACATTTTACACAATATAAAAATCCTAATTTCTTTATATTTAAATGATTTGATTTCAAATCAATAGAATATATATTTTTTTAAATCAATTTACATGTAATATTGTCATGACATACTTCAAAATCACAAGCTTAGTTATTCATTATACATTGTTATAATATTATAAAATATTTCAATATTTCTTTTTGTATAATTATTTTTTTGTAAATAATATTTTTATATGTTTATAGGTTTGAAATCATGGCTAATCCATTTGATGATGATGATGATGACTTACCAAAAAGTTATTCAAAAGTTGGAAAAAAAACTGGTGGAAATGATATTGATTATTATGAACGTGAAATTGAGAAATATATGCAAGAATCTCTTGATAGTACACAAAGATCTAGAGCTCATTTAGAAAATTCTGAAACTTTAGCTATTAAAACGGCTCAGGTATGTTTATTTATATTTTTATGGTAAGATAAAATTTTTTTTTATAGGATTTACTTGAACAAAGAGAAAAACTTGAAAGAACTGAACAAAATCTAGATAAAATTCAACATACAACATCTATGACACAACGTAATTTGAATAGTTTAAAGTCTGTTTTTGGAGGTTTTTTTAAGAATAAATTTAGTAAGAAACCAGCTGAACCTACACCTACAGTTACTCCATCAACAACATCAGATAAATTATCTTCATATGTATCAAATGATATAAAAAGTACTTCATTTAACAGTAATACAGGGCCGTCTCAACCAACATTAAGTCAGTCATCAAGAGATGCTATCAAAGATACCAGATGGGAGGAGATGAATAATGAGATTGAGGCTAATTTTGACTATATGTCAGAAAGTCTTTCACGTTTAAAACAACTTGGTACAGCTCTTAACGATGAAGTTGATGATCAAAATAAATTACTCGATAGAATACAAGTAAAAGCTGATAGAAATGATTCTGTTGTTAGAAGTCAAGATGCTCAAATGAAAAAATTATTAGGTTATAAAAATGTTACTAAACCTGAAGACACAGCAGCTTTTGCTGGAAGGAAAAAGTAATATAATATTATATGTAAAAATGCATCAAACATATCCGTTAAGAAAAAATTATTTCTTTGATTATTTCTTTAATATATACAATTAAATATATAAATTTTTTTATATCTTTGTTTAACAAATTTTGTTATTTTTAAGGAGACAAAAAAGATGTTAAGAATCTAATATTTGTTATTTGTAAATGTTTAATTTAAATTTATTATAATTTTAATACAAAATTTTTTACTATATAAATTATTGCATTAACTATTTTACAAAAAAAAACAAGAAATTTAATGATAATGAATTAAATTTCTCTTATACAAAATAAATTTTAATTTTTCCTGCTTAAAAATAATTCTTCTGATATTTCAAAAAAATTTTATAAATTAATTATAATTACACCAATTAATATAACTATTTTATTTATTAATAAAAAAAATATAATAAATTATTGAAATTAAAATATATGGCATTTTTCTATAGTAAACAATAATGTACAATAAAAGCAAATAAATAATATATACTATATATAATTAAACTGTAACTGAAGTTTTTTTATGTAAATTAATTAAACTATAATTTACATTATACATATCTTTTTCCTCAAAATTGATGTTGTCCAAATTTAATTTACTACTGTTACTTATACTACTGTTATAAAAATTATTTGAATTGTATGAATTTGAAAAAATATCATCATCTGTAAAATGTATTGGATGTTTATATTTTTTATAAGTTAATATAACTATAAATATAGATAAAGAAACTATTAAAGTAATAAGCATAATTGAAATAATTGGTCCATCAAATTCTTTATAACTAAAGTTACCATTATTATTTACAAATTTTTGTGCTCCAAAACGGAATGATTTTATTATTTGTAAAATTGTTTCAACATCATTTTCAAGTGCTTGATTTATTAGATTTATTTGACGGTCCTGTCTTATAACTGCTGACATTAAATTATTTTCAGTTTTATTACATTGTGGCGGCTAAAAATTGAAAGAAAAAAAAAGATTATAAAACTAAAAAAATTATATAAATTTACCGTAATTCCATCACAATCACCATTTTGTTTTAAACACAAACCTATTTTGCATGAAAATTTCATATGTTCAACATCTTCCAATGAAAATACTTCACTTTTAGCATAAGCAATCATTTTTTCAGATTCATAATTAATACCATTAATAGTAGTATTCTTAGTGACACAACCATTATTATCAACCATCTGAAGAATATTTTTCTTTTCATGTGTTCCAATAAAACAATCATGTATAAACATTCCATAATAATTTTCAACATTTTTCATACCATGACATTCCCATTTATGGAATATTGTTTGCCCCAATACAGCCATACTAACAATTGGACCATCCATAGAATCTCTATGTAATGAATATTTACATGTTGGTGGAACAATATCAATAGGAATAGTATCAAAGACAACTTTTTTCTCATCATTCTCAATATTTTTATTTGATGAAAAACATTGAACAAGATAACTTTTATCATTTTGACTAATCTCTTTATCATCTTTTAAAACATTCATAACAATAGTATAATTTTTTCCATTTAATTCATTATCATGAATTATATTTAAACCACAATCATTATTTTTAAAAGTAAATCCTAATTGTTTGTAACCATCACCAATTTCCATTGGTACTTTCTTTGAACAAAGACTATTATTAGAGAAATTTTTAGTAGTAAATATTCCTTGATATGATTTTGGTACTTCTAAAACTACTCTTAATTCATCATTCATACAATCAGTCTTAATTATATTAATATCATCATTATTTTTATTTTTATTACCATACTTTTTTATATTATTTGTTATAATATCAACCACATTTTTATTATTATCATTAAATGACATAACATTTTTTGGTGGTAAAATATCATTAAATATATTTTGACTATCTTCATCTTCACAAATAGCAAATACTTCAATATCATTATCTTTTATTTTTTCTATAGCATTACCAAGATTGGTATTTTTTTTGTTATCTCCATTAAATATAATTAAAAAATCTTTAGCTTCTGGTCTATTTCCTCTTAGATATGAAAAACCAAATTTATTAACTTTTTCAAGTACTATATCTAAATTATTTGTATTATTATCTCCTTTCATATAACTTGTTTCAATGATATCTTTTAAAATATCATCTCTACAGGAGTGTTTTTTAAATGAAAATTCAAAGAATGGTTGTGAGGTATATTGAACCAATGAAAATTGTGTTCCATTTAAACCAATATTATCAAATTTCATCACAAAATCACCCATCATTTTTAATGAACGTTCAAAATTTTCTCCTGACATTGATTTTGTACCATCCACCAAAAACATTACATCTGTTGGGGGTTCAGAAGATACATATGGTTCATAAGGACATGTTGGTACTGTTACATCATCACTTCTAAGTATATTAGAATCAAATACCTTATCTTTAGGTGGATTAAAATCAGGATAATCTCTATCAATAAAATTTTGTTTTAACAATTCTTCTTTATTTTTTCCATCAACATCATCATTATTTCTTACCTCTTTCTCTAATTCTTCTCCAATACCTTTTTCTAAATGTTCACCTAATTCTTTAATTTCTTTTTCCTCTTTATCTAATGTTTCTAGTATTTTTGGTATCAATTTATCTAATTCTTTTTCAAGTGTTTTTTCAAAATCAATATCTGCCAATTCAACAGACTTCTCCATATCTGTTGTAACTTGTATTGATACAAGATTTGTTTTATTGGTATTTTTACCATTTGGTACAAATTTATTTGTTGATTTATCTAATATTTTTGTTATTGTCATATTTGGAGATATAAATTCTATTCCTGTTGTTTCAGGAGCCTTAACTACGGGAACTTTTTTATTACCATTTAATATGACTACTGATTTAATTAATGTTGTTGTCGTTTCTGAAAATAACATTTCAGTTGTTGTTTCTATAGATGTTAGTGTATGTGAAAGTAGTGTCGTTTTTAGTTTATTTGTGCTTGAATTTATTGGCAATTGACTTATGTCTTCTAAAACAATTGGTAGTGGTTGTTAGTAATGTGTGAATTTAAAAAAAAATATGAAGCTTTATAGCATTTTTTTTTTAATAGTACAAAATATTGAAATATAAGAAAAAAATTATTATTAAATTTTATTTCATTTCTTAACTTACCTTCGGTTGTTGGTATACTTGAAAAAAAGAATTGTTCAGTAGTATTTGTGGTTGGTGTTGTTAACTCTCCAGAAGAGAATTCAGTTGGAAATACTTCATCTCCTGGTGTTACCTTTTCTGATGTTGATATTTCAGGGATAGATGTTGAAATTGTTACTGGTATAGATGTTGTCTTTTCTTCAATTTCACCTTCTTCAGATGTTGTTAATTTAGAGGTAGTAAATTCTAATATTTCTGTACTTTCTTTCAAATTTTTATTAGTTGTTGGCACTCTTTCTGTTGATAAATTTTCTTCCTCTGATGGAAATGTAGGAAATAAAATTTCTACAACAGGTGTCGTCGTTTCTTCACTTAATTCTATTGGAATTAATGTAACTTCAGTAGATTGATTTTCCAAAGTTTTAGCAGTTATATTTTCTACCTCAGTAGTTGAGATTGATTGTTCAGTTGTACATAACTCAGTTATATTTTTAGTTACTGTTTCAGAATCAAAATCAACAACAACCTTACCATTTGTAGTTGTTTCAGTCACTCCATTTAATGTAAATAAATTATCGATTGGAGTGAATGGTATAGAATCAATTTCAGTTTTTTGTGTAGAATTTATTTCAGGCTTTTCTGTGGTGAAAGCATGTGTAGAAGCTAGAAATATTGTTAGTTTTTTAAAAGCAATTTAGTTAAATAAAGCAACGAAAGAAGAGTGTTAAAATATAATTTACCTTCAAATATTTGTGTTGATTGTGTAGAAATTTCAGGTGTTGTTTCAAATTCTTCCAACAAAGAAGGTGTTGTTTCATGAGTATCTGTGGAAGATTGTGTAGAACTAGAGAATATTTCTGTAGGAATGACAGTAGACTCAATGTCAATGTTTGAAATAGATGTTGTTTCAATAGTTTTAAATGATTTTGTTTCTATAGATGTAAAACTTTCATTTAACATTTCTTTTGTATTCTGAACACCTACTGTTGTAGTCATTGTTTCTAAATTCATTTCTTCAGAGTTTTCTTGCTCAGGGAAAAGTGATTCAGAATGTTGTTGTGGAATACTTAAAGTTGATGTTTCCTGAGTATTTCCTTTTACAAGTTCAGGAGTTGGCTTATTGTCATCTTCTTCAAATAATTTAGTAGAAGTATCTGCAATATTAATTTTTTGTGTTGTAAAACTAGACTTTGGTTCAATACTTTCAACAGTTGAACTTTCAATATTTAATTGTTCTGTTGTTTCTTTAACTGTTGAAGATTCAAATGAAGGTTCTTTTGTTTTTTTTTCAGTAGTTGCCAAATCAATGAATGATTCTTCTGTTGTTGGTATCTCAGTAGTTTCTTTTTCAATTGTTTTTGTATTTTCTATAGATTTTTCTGTAGTTGTTGATTCAAATAATCTACCTTCAGGAATAAAAGGTATTGAAGTAATTTCTATTTCTGGTTCTTCAGTGTTTGTAATTTTTGTGACAGTTGTTTTTGAAGTTTCTACATTACTATTCATTGATGGTTGAGTTTTAACTGTAGTAGTTGTTGTAGATACAATATGATCATCAGATTCTTTTTTATCATTTGGTATAGTATTTTTTGGTATTTCATTAGTTATAACTTCTGGAATTTGTGGTAAAGTTGTTGTCCTAGAAATTATTTTTGGTGTCATAGTAAAAGTTGTTGTATCAATTGTGTGTCCTTTAGTTGAATGTACAGATGTAGGATTTATTTTTATAGTTGGAGTATTTTCTTTTGTTGATTCATTAATTTCATGATCAATAATACTTGGCTCAATTTCAATTGTAGTAAATTTAGATGTAGTTGTCTTTATGTTGTCCTGTTTTTGTGTATGATCTTCAAAAATTACAGGTGATTTTGTTATAATTTTTTCTGTTATAACATTTGATCCTTTTTCAAAGGTAACTTCAGGTGAAGTAGTCATTAGTGTTGGAAAAGTATTTGTCTCAAAGTTAAACTCAACATTACCTTTTATACTTTTTATCTCTTCTTTGTTTAATTTTTTAGTTTCTCCAAAGGTCACCGTTTGCTCTACTTTTTTTGTAGATGGTACAGTTGATAAAAATTCAACAGTTGTTGTACCAGTTGTTGAAGAAGGTAATGATATTGCTTTTGTAGATTTTGAAAATACTATTATAGATGGATTAATTTTTGTTGAAGTAGAAATGATTATTAGAGGTTTTTTCGTTGTTCTTTGAACTGGTATGGTTGAAAATTTAACTGTGGTTATTGTTGTTAATGGAGTAACAGTTTTTAGAAATTGACTTGTTAACTTTACTGGAGGATTAGTTGAATAACTTTTACTTATTTCTGTAACTTTTGGTCTTCTTGTTGTTATTGTAGAAAAACCTTTTTCGAACTTTACATCATTAGTTGATAAAATAATTAAAGGTTTATTTGTTGTAGAAATCATCCACCAAGGTTTTTGTGTTACTATTTTAGAGGATAACTTTTGATAAGGAATATTTTCTGTTGTTTTTATTGGTTTAATTGTTGTAATTGTAAAAGTTTTATGAGTTGTAGTTGTCTTTTTATCTTTAATTTGAGAAACAATTGAATTTATATTTTTTTCAGTTATAGGACTAATAGTTGCTAAATGTGGTTTTGTTCTAGTAAAGAATGGAGTTAAATTGTTTGTTTTCTTTTTTGTAACCGGGAGTTGTGGTCCATAATATCCACCTGTCATTGGTGGAGATGGTTGTAAATTGTTATAATTTGTATTAGAATTTCTGTCAAAGTTACTGTAATACATATCTGGTGATATAGGTATTGCTTCATAACTATTACTATTAGATATACTATCCGGATACTTATTATATTTTGTATTAATCTTTTGATAATTATATTTATTTATTTCAGGTATCTGTATTGGGGTTCTGGCATAAGGTGTAGTATTCTGTTTAGTTATATCAACTACTGGATAAGTCTTTGCTGTTGATTGCGTATTTAATAAATAATTACTTGTAGTTACAACTTTAGATTTTCTATCTTTAATTACTTCCGGAATGTCATTCTTTTTTGTCGTTGTGGTACTTTTTACTGTTGTTATTACACTTTTTTTTGTGGTAGTAGTTATAATGATATTAGTGGTAGAAGTAGTAGTTGTTGTTGTTGTTGTTTTTGTTGTTGTTGATAATTTATCATCTAAAATTAAAACTTTTTGAGATTTTACTGATTGTGTTACTGGAACTTCATAGTATGGGACATTTACATAACCAATCATATCACCATCATGTGTTTTTTGTACAGGATAAAATATTCCCGTATCTGACACAATTTTCTTAGTATTTCTATCAACATTTTCAATTTCACCATAATATCTATTATTTTTAAGTTCTTCTAATAAATCTTGTGGATTTTTTAATTCAATTTTTATTGGAGATTCAGTAATAGGAACATAAGGAAATGGTCCTCTAGTAAATGGTTTTGTTGCTTTATAATATCCAGGTAAAGGTGGTCTTGTTGCAAAAATTGCTGTTGGTGGTTCATATGGAGATCTTGGAATATTTGATGAACCATCTTTAGATATAACAGGTCTATGTTCTTGTTTATATTGTATAGAAGAATCAAAGATTGAAGGATTTATTCCTGGTGGAGCAAAACTGTTTACCAGAAAATTCTATAAAAGTAATAATAAATTTAATTTCTTATTAATAAATAAACTTACTATGCAAAATATTAATAAGAGGAAAATATTCCTCCAAACCATTAGTATATAACTGATAAAATTTCAAACTCTCAAATTTAGTTATAATTATTAATTTTAGATAATGAAAAATAAAACTTGTTAAGTATGTCAAAATTACAATAAACAGTCAATATTTTTATTAATATACTCTAGTTATATCTAATAAAAGTGAAATGAAGAAATTAAAAGTATGCCCGAAAATATTCATCCACAAACAAAATATTATCCGTTACCGCAATAATGTTTATTTTAATGATGGTATTTGATATTATATCTTATAAATCACCCATTAAGAAATTTTCTCTTTTATTTTAAATTACAAATAATTGTATATTTTAAACAGCGGTAAGTAATTTAGGTGAAAAATTTTAAGAAAAACTTTAAAATATATATAAGGGAATAATTTTGAAAAGTATAATATATATTTTTAATTATATCTTGTATATTTAAAAACTAATGAATTGAAACAATAAGTATTAATGAAAGAATTCTCCTTACGGCGACCGCTATCCTTGTTCAAAATGTCACATAATCTTTTTTAAAATCTTTATAATATCTAACAAAAAAAAAATCATTCCTCTATCCCAATTACTGTTATATAAGAAAAAAAAAATATAACACTATATATAAAAAATCAAAATAGATCTCTTTAAATAAAAAAAAAAGACTTTGGTTGATAGGAAACATTATTATATCCAACAAAATATCTATCAATTAATATAGTTAATTAATCATTTTATATTTTAAAGGATATATCTCTTTTATTGATATATGATCAAGACACAAGATATATTGTCTTTCAATTCATTAATATATTTTTAACATTTTTTATTTAATTGATAATTTTTAATGTTTTTTTGTTTTGTAAAATTATTTATTATGAGAAATTTTTCTTTTCTATTTTATTTTTTAATTTTTAAAAATAATTATTATCTTGATTAAAAAGGACATTTTGACACTATTATTAGTTAACGTGTAATAAATACTAAAATTTTATTACATCATCTCTTAAAATAGTTTCAAATTTATTTAGTTTATAATAAATTATTAATATTTAATATTTTTATCAAAAATTATATATATATAATATATATATTTTTTTAAGGATTCTCTTATTTAAAATAGGATATGATAAAATTTACAAATATTGGGAAAATTAAAAAAAAAAAAAATAATAATAATAATTTTGTAAATGTTATTAAAATATTTTTGAAGGTATTCATGTACATCTTGGTGGCATTGGTGTATGAGCAATTTGAAGTTTTGGAGAATATCCAAATACTTCCTCATCAGTATTGCTTTCTTTACATGGTGAAACAATTATTGTGGGGCATTCTATACCACCCTCATGAACAGAATAGTCATCTTCCATTGAAATTGCTGCTAATTTTGACATTAATTCTATATCACAAATAACAGGAGCCATTTCACGTGTCTGTTCCCAGAAACAAGGTGGTGATGCTGGTGGTGAAATAAGATATAATTTATCATTTGTAGGTAATTGTAAATGTCCAAATGAATCCTGACATGTTTTTGCTTGTAATCTTATATTCTAAAATTTATATAATAATAATAATAAAACATCATCAAATCAATATAAATTACCCTAGCAAAAAATGCTTTTAATTGTTTTCCTTTATAATTATGATGTTTTACTAACATCAAAGCAGCCGTAGCATGTTCTGGAGATGAAAATATTATTCTAAGTCTTTGAAAAGAACGAAGAAAATCAAAATGAATATCAGGTTGAAATTCATCAAATAAATTAGTAAAATGTTGTTTCTCTGTTTCATCATCAAAAACTTCCAATGGAACTTCAGTTATTATAATTGCTGTTGGTAAGTCTTCATCAGTTGTCACAATTTTATGTTCAGTTGTTGGTAAGGACATTCTTCATTAAATGTTTAGAATAAAAATAAAACAAATAACAACTATATCTAAAAAAAAATATTTTATATTTCTTTAAATAAATCATATTACTATGAGGAATATGATGTAAAAATAAACAAACATTAAAAAATAATTATGAAAAGAAATTTAAAACAAATATCATAAATTGAGATAAAGAAATGATAAAAAAAAAAATTATATGAATTAGACAATTTGCCAATCATTTCTATTAATCTTAACAATATATAATTCTTTTTTTTAATTAGTAAATAGTATAAAATAAAAAATTCTTTACTATTATATAAAGTTCAATGTTTAATTTTTCTTTATCTCAATCGTAAGTGAGTATAAATAATATTAAATAAAATAGATACATGTATATGTTTAACATATATCTCCGATAAATAACACTAATAAGTTTTCTAATTTATTTTAATTCTATTTTTAAAGTCAAATAGTTGCTTAAAATACTCTATTTAAAGGCAATCATTATCAATTGACGTAATTTGACAAAAATGTACTCTGATTTTAAATTTTTCAGATTACGTCAATATACATATGCAAATGATACTGGAAAAATAAAAAAGTAATACATATTACTTTTATAAAACTAGAACCAAAATATTTTTACATTAAAAATATTTTTTAAATCAAAATTAAAGTGTAAATGGAGCATATCGCTAAAAAGTATTATAAAGTGCTAAGTAGTAAAAAAAGTAGCTATAAAATAATGAATGAGAAAATTGTAAAAATAAATTTTTTCTGAAAACTAAAGGATAATGCAAAAAGTGTCGGCTTGGGCTTTTATATAAAAAAAAGTACACATTAAGATTATATATATTATTGATAAAAAAAAAACTTGATTGTTCAATATAAAATAAATTTAAAAAATACTGAAAAACAGTAAAAAAAAATATTAAAAGATATTGTTATAAATTTTTCTAACAACTTTTATAATAATTTATTTAAATATAACATGACAGAATAAATGATAAATACTTTTATGTTCATTTTTTTATGTTAAAAAGATTATCAATAAAAAAATTTTTATCATAAAAGTTAAGAGTCTTGAACTTTAAAGAAATTTTTTATATTATTTAAATAATGATATAAAACACTCTTTTACTTTCATTTCAAATAAATCTTTTTTAAAAAATATATTTATATGTTATATAAAATTGTCAATGTAAAAATAGATAGCTAATTATTTTCTCATGAACATAAATTTCTTTAGTCAATAAACATATAAAATATAAAAATAAATACTTTTTTAAATGATAAAAAATTATGACAATAGAAAAATTTTCTTTTTATTTTTTTTAAAATAATTTTAGAAATTATATACTAATCATTAAATTGTTTTTAAAAGAAACTTAATTTTATTGACCTATTTAATGATATAAAATATTTTTATAAAAAGTCCTTTGAATAAATTTTTTAATGTAAATAAGAAAGTTGAATTATTATTTAAATAACAATAATAAAAATTTTTTAGAAAAATAATAATTGAATAGACTTTTGTTTAACAAAATAATGTTCAAAAGAATATGAAGATATATTATCAGCTGTTCTACAACATTTCGTGCCAAGAAACTCTTATAGGTTTTTTTTTTCAAATGAAAAATATTACTTATTGATAAGAGAGTTCAGAGAAATTAAGAGGAAAGATAAAACTTTCAATTCATTATTAAAAATTGACAGTCATCTAACCATAAGAAAAAGAAGTGTAAAGAAACAAGAAGACATAAGCATTAAAATAATTAAATTTAATGATAATTTTTCTTTTCACCGAGTCTTTTTTATACTAAATAAAACAAATAATTTTATATTATTTTAAAGCAAGAAAAAAATAAAAAAGGGATTCTTTTATTGCAAAAATAATACTATGTTAGATAATAATGTCACAATAATTAATTAGATTTTAATATATTTTATATTTTATTTAAACCTAATTTATAATTAGCTTTTTTATTTTTATATTGAAAATATATAAATTATACTAATATAAATTTTATATTAGTATATTCTTCATTTTCTTAGTTAGTATTATTAACTGTGTTTAAGATATATATTTAATTTTTTTTAGAAAATTAAAGATGAAATTTTAAAATTAGTCTTATAAAAAAACTTCTTTTGTACAAATAGATTTATTAAAACATCATAAATTTGGAGGAAGTGGTGGTGAAACATCAACGGCACCTTCAAATAAACGTGGCGGGGGTGGCGGTGGTGTTATAATGTTAAATTCATTATCTTTTAAATCTTTGTCAGGTGAATCCATAGACATATCAGAATCAGAATCACTAATATCAACTGGTCCCAAATTTTGTGACGACTCCTGAGAACAAGTCATCGATGCGGGTTTCGATGAAATACTATTATTTACTGTTTCCAATACTACATTTGAAGAAACAGTATAAACATTATCTACAATTATGGGTGGTGGTATATTGGGATTAAAAATTGGGGGAGTATTATAATAATTTACAACATATGAATGATAAGAATTTGTCAAGTTAACTGGAGGAAGTACTTTTGGTTTCATTTCCTCTTTCATTTGTGCATAAACATGTTTAATAGTAGTTATATCAATTACAGATGGTTTAGAAAGATTCTGATTTTTTTCTGGTATAGTCGAAGAAAATCTTGATTTTCTTGATACACCACCACCTAAAACATTTCCTATAATTTTTTCTTTTTCCAATGCAGTAATAATAGGACGGAATTCTTCTCCCTCCGGTACAAGTTTAATTTTTTGATCAACCATCATTTCCATTATCTCTTTTTTAACATCATCTGAGTTACGATAATTTTCAAAAGCTATATTTATCTTCGTATTCCAAACACTATTTTTTAAATAATATTCAGCTATCTCTTTTTTCATTTCTTCTTTGCTAATAGGATGTTTACTATTTTGAAGTTTTTCTTTAATTAGTTGTTTTACTTTCCATTTTGTCTCAGTTTGCCTAAAACGGTAAGCATCCTACAAATTAATTAAAAAAAAAAAGTAAAAATATATTTAATAAGTAAAAAAAAAAAATAATAAATAAATAACATATAAGATTTTCATAAATTTAATAAAAAAATATATGTAATACTACCATTTCATTTTATATGTGTTATGCTATTTTGTTTTATAGACGAGAAAATGAATGTAAAGAAGTTAGAATATTCAAAAAAATTTGAAATCTATTATAATTCCAAAATTATTATTGTTTTTATATTCAAAACTTTATGAACTAGCAAAAAATCTTTACTAGTTTCATAATTTTTCTGGTTAAAAATATATATAAAAGTAAAATATTTTGGAAAAAAAAATCTAAATTTGTGATCTTTAATCGTGCGCGATAAAAAAAACAGTATAAAAAATAAATAAACAAAATATTTTAAAAATTTTGTTCATTTTAAAATTTTGTGTTAAAATTGTGTTTTACTCTCTCTATTTTGTTTTAATAAAAGATTTTATCTGACTAATACTACCTAGAGGGTCGCCAGATAATACTTAAAAATTTAACATAAACACATTTTAATTAAGTACATAAAAAATTTGAATTTAAAAGCTTACCAAATTAGAAACAGTTGAAATATGTTTTTCAACAAATTCATCAAATAATCCCGAACCAAATATATATTTTTTAAGAAATTCATCAGTATCTTCTAGTATTTTTAATTGTTTTTCTATAACATCACTATTTTCAACGGAATCTTTTTTACATCGTTCTTCATATATTTTATTTGCTACACAATTTTCATTTTGTTGAGAATCATTTGTAATACTCTGTGACAGAATTTCATCAAGAATAAAGTTTGAATCCATCCGTAAATAGTGATATAAACAATGTTAATTGTGAAAACATCCTACCATTGCATAATAAACAAATTTCTTTTTAAGACCTTAAAGTTTGTAAAGGAAAAATTGTTTAAAAATTTTTGAAAGATGTTAAATTTCAAACGTAATTAGAAATGCAATTTGCACTTTTTTCCAATATTTTCATCTTGAAACTACACTCTTGGTTCTGTTTAAAATACGTTTTAATTGAACTTTGCATTTTTAAGTCAATTATTTTGAGTATATTTTATGTTACTTACTTTCTTTGTGTTTCAGCGCTCGATTTGACTTTATTTTAATAAAAGCTTTCTTGATTATCGTTAAAATAATTTATTTCATTTTATATCTAATTTTTTCAAAGGAAAAATTATGGGAAAAAGTAAAAAGAACATTAGTGAAAATGAGGAAGAATATGTTGTTGAGGATATCTTGGATGACAAATTTGAAGATGGAATAAGGTTTTACAAAATTAAATGGGAAGGTTATCCTATTAGTGATTGTACCTGGGAACCTTCCGAAAATCTCGTAAGTATTGTGTTTTTATTAATAATTATTTTGTAAAATTTTTAGTCTAAATCTTTAATCAAGCAGTATGAAATAAGTAGAAAAAAAAAGATTCCTTTTTCTAAAGTTAAATTAGATAAAGGTGAAAGTGACAGTGGTGAAGAAGACAATGAACCAAAAATGAAAGAGATTTTAGATAGTTGTGAAGAAAATGGTAAATTAAAATATCAAGTTTTATTTACTGATGGGGAATCTAAATGGTTAAAGGCCAAAAAGGTCAAAGGTAGACGTTTAGTGGAAGCTTTTCAAGCTAAAAAAACTAATGAAGAACTCAGTAGAAAAAGATCTAAAAATTTTTCAGAAACTGAAAGCGAAGTTGAAATTACTTCTAAAAAAAGAAATTATAGTAGATCTATTTCGAGTTTTGACGAGGTAAACTCGCCCGGTTCAAAAAAAAGTGAAGGGACCAGGAAAAGTTCTAGAATTTTGGCAAGAATTTGGGACAATACCATTGAAAGAGGTAGTTGTACTCCAACTTCTGCTCTTGTAAAAGGTAAATAAATTTTTTTTTGGTCTTATTTTTTTTTTATTATTTTTAGATTTTAGTTCCATTCCAAATACTCCATCTACTCCTAAATCTCAATCAAAAGGAAATTCTTTACCAGAAAATCCTACTTCTTCTGAAGTTAAAAATAACGTATTTTCCAGTGAATTGTCTAATAGCAAGAAAAATAATAACAAAAAGTCAAAAGTTAAATCAAATGAAAACAAAAGAGAACATTACAATATTGAAAAAATTGTCGATCATCGTGTTGTCGATGGCATTAAAGAATATAAAGTTCGCTGGGAAAATTGTTCTTCTGAAGAAGATACATGGAAACCTTTAGATACTTTTAAAGTAAGTTTATAATATTTTGTTAAGATTTATTTATAATGTGTTTAAGGATTCAAATTTGGTTACTGAATACGAAAATTTAACAGTATCTTTGAAGTCTAGTAAAAGCACAAGCAAAGCAAAATGTGGTTTTCTCCAAAGACTTATGAAGAATACAAAAAAAGGAGTAGCCTATAATGAGTCAGAAATCATTGGAATTCTTGATAAACATTACAACAAAGATCATGATGGGTTTTTTTTGGTTCTTTTAAAAAATAAAGAAATAGTCTATATCTGTCCAGATGATATACCATCAAATTTTAAAGAAGAATGCATTCATGCTGAAAGAAAAAGAACTTTTAATTGTTGAAGGCACACCTATATTTTTTTAATTATTAAATGCGTCGTATTTTTACAAAATGAAATAATGATAGCTTTATCTTTATAAATGTTGCTGCTAATTTCATGGCTTCTAATTTTTTTTTTTACAGTTTTTGTAGTTTATTTAAAATTGCGACCTAAAATTGTGCATTTTTTATACTAAAACAAAATTTTTTATTTTTAATATGGCACTTCCTTCTAAAAATTGTTATTAGGTGTTTTTAAAACAAAAATGTTCAAGGTTTTTAAATAATGTATACTGAATATTTTTTTTCTATAAAATTACTTATTCAACATAAATATTTTAAACAAAATTACAACTTTTGAAGTATTTTTGTTACAATATTTATATTTTACGTGATGTAAAAAGAATTGAAATGAAGTACACTACATTTTTTTGAAAAAAAATAAAAACCTGTAAAGAGTACTATTTAGTATAAATTAAGAAATAATTATTTTAGTTGCAATCATTATTATATAAAAAATTAGAGTCTCCTTTAATTTGTGTTAGTAAAAAAAAATTAAAAGATCAAGTGAAGGTAACTGATAAATTATAAAATAAAAATATTTTAAACAATTTATTATAATGTTTGTGCTAACATTCATTTATAAACAAAAAAATATATAAAATATAAAGTTTACATCTAAACAGATAAAATAAACAAAAATTAACTTTTCAAATATTACCTATTAAATATATACCATTAAAAAAATATATTTTTCAAGTGATAAATAAATATATGTTTCATCCTGCACAGAAATATAAGTAAAATAACCTTAATAAATTTACGTGTCACCCTGGAACAGGAAGTACTTTTGTCACGAAACGCGCAAAATTTTGTATTTTGGAGTATCATCTATTGTCTTTAAAATTTTTCAACTTAGTGTTTGTAGAAGTTATAATAGGAAATTTTTTTTATTACTATGACTATTGAAAGTTTCAAAGAAAAGCTATCAACATTAAATAAATGTTTTGTAGATAAAATAACAGAAGAATTTAGTAAAACTCCTCATGCTGATTTTGTAAGTTTTTATCAAACTTTTCTTTAATTTAATTTTTTAGACACCTTGCATGTTAGATTATATTAAACATTTAAGTGGTATTGATGATGAATGTTGTGACCACTTTTCTAGGACTAATGGTGTATCAAGTCCAAAATTTCCAGCTCAAAAAATTACAGAGAATCCTTTACTGCCGACAATTGTTCCAAAATTACCTCCACCAGAACCAGTTAAAAGTGGAAGAGTAGGAGGAAAAATAAAAAGAAAAGCTTCAAGTAGTATAGATGATGAAATGAATAATGATGAAGATAGTGGATCAAGAAAAAATGGCACCTTTGTTGTTCCTGCTGCTCCAAAATCTACGACATCATTTGAATCTAAGCCATCTTTATTTGGTAGCAATGCTAAGCTGCCAGATTCTTCAAAACCAATTCCTATGTTTAATTTTCCTACAATGGACTCAAAAACAACATCTACAAATATTTTTACATCACCATCTAGTTTGACAGATGAGAAAGATAAAAATGTAACAAAGGAAAAAACGTATAGTATTTTTAACAGTGGTACTTTATCAGATATTTCTAAAAAACCTGAGGATTCTGATAATGATAAATCAAATACTAAACCATCTTATCCAAGTCTATTTGGTTCTACTGATAATACAAAACCAATGTTTTCTTTCATGTCGGCTCCTGTTAGTCAAGAAAAAGATGGAAAAACTCAAACTAAATCAACATTACCAACATTTTGTTTTCAACCTAATACAACAGTTAGTGAAAAAAAAAATGAAGAGGAAAACAAAGGTGAAGAAGAGAACGACGAGGAAGAAGAACAGCAAGAAAAGTATGATCCATTACAAGCAGACAAAGATGCATTATATAATGTGAAATGCTCTCTTCATCAGCTAATTGACAAGCAGTATGTTAAAAAAGGTGTAGCTTTCATTAATGTAAAAGAATTAGATGGAAAAAAAGTTATAATTGTAAGAGCAACAAATGCAATTGGATCAATTCTTATTAATACTCATATAAATGAAAACTTAAAAGTAGCCAAATTGGAAGGAACCAAAGTACGATTATCATTTCCAAATAGTAATGGAAGTGAAATGGAAACGTGGATTGCACGTGTACCAGGAGAAAATGACGTCAAAGAACTACTTGAAAATTTGAAGTTTTAACTCTCTTTTGTCTAGTATATACTATAAATAAATATTTACTGATGTGTTTGGCAAAATGATATTTTTTCTATCATATTTCAAAAAAATGTTTTTAAAAATATAAAATTACATCCATGAATGTCAAGTACGCTGCCGTCATAGTTCCATTTTTGTTAATTTTATTTCAGATAATAGCTTAGGATATATGTTTTCTAAATACCATTTAAAAGGTTTACAATTTAATCTCTTTCTTAGTTCTATTCTCTCTTGAATACTTGAAATTTCCATATCTTTTGCTTTGGGTCTTGCAAGGTAAAATTGTTCCTGGTACTCATCAAACCATACTTTAACAGTTCGAAGGCTATTATAAAGATTGCTGTCAGTAAGTTCAGGTTTAGATTTGTATGGTCTTCGATGTCTAAAAACGTGGCCTACTCTACTACAAGGGACTAATTTAACACCATCTCCACACAACCATGCCTAAAAAATTATAGCAATGAAATATTGAAACAAAAAACCACAAAAAAAAATACAGCATTCTTAGATAAAAAGTTATCTGTATTTTTTGTTCTTAGTAAAATGAAATTAATACTTACTCTAATACTCATTTCAACATTCTCTGCCCCCCATATCTCCATTCCCATATCGTATTCTCCTTGTTCTTTAAAGAATTTTCTATCAACAGCTAATAACCCTCCTGGCATCCCGGGAGAGTCTACTGGAATAATATGATTTTCTTCTTTATCAAAGTAATCCCATGGAATGTATTCCCATCTAAAATATAAACTCCAATCAAAGCCACTTTTTGCAAACATAGCTTTTGTATAATCAAATTTATTGGGATTAATTAAATCTACTATTGGTAAAGCTATAATTTTTGGATTTTTTTGTATTTCATGAAGTAAAGGTTCTAACCATCTATCATTAGGTTCACAATGTGAGTCTAAAAATACTAAGACATCTCCTTCTGCATGCCTTGAGGCTAAAACTTTAGCCCTTATTAAACCTTCTCTTTGTGATGATCTATAAAATTTAAAAATATCCATATTCCATCCTTCTATAGATGCATATTCTTTCAAATATTCATCAATTATTAGCTCACTATTTGTATAGTCATCAAATAAAATAATTTCTTTTAGTAATTCTTTTGGTGTTTTATTTAAAATTCCATTTAACATTCTAATTAGCACACTGAGAGCTTCATTATGATAAACTATGACAATTGATGCTTTTAAAGTTATTGCATATTCAAGCTTATCACATCTATAATATATTAATATATTAAAATAATTATACCATCTTATATTTTTATTAGTAATACTTACAAAGGATGTGCTTGTTTCATTATATCTCTTTTTGGGCCTATTTTATCACTAACATAAGTGTTAAAACCAAAATTTATATATCCCCATTTTTGTTTTTCTTCCTCTACAGAAGATTTATTTTCAGTAATAGGAGCTTCAAAAATTGTTACATTACATTTTTTAAAATCATATTTAGCCCATTTTTCTAATTCTTTCATAGGATCTATAAAAGGGCATTCCGGAAGACTATTGTTACTATCTTTTATTTCATTATTATTTTCAGCCAATGTTAAAGATAGAAAAAATAATGTTAAAAAACTAAAGGATTTCATTAACATTTATGAAAAAAAAGGATATATATATATAGGTATTTAAATCAATTTAAGAAATTTATGGTTATTATTTATCTCATTTCCAAATCATTTTCATATTTTTTAAAAAGATAGTAATGTGACCTACATTTATATTGTGTGAAAGTAATATATTAATTTGTATACGATACTCTAAAATCAATCTTCTTAAGATTCATCATTGGTCTTAATGGTATCATATATATAAAATAAATATAATATAATACACTTTTTTTTTTTTCTATAATATATATGCCCAGAAATTATGTGTACAATATCCTCTCGTCATCGAGTTTTATCATTATATAAAAAATTTATAAAATTAGCTAAGAATTGGGAAGCTATAGAATCATCAAAAACATCCATTGAAAAAGAAAATTTTTTAAAAGAAATAAAAGAAACCTTTCGACAAAATAAATCTGTAAGTCTATTTTTTTTTATTATTTTATTTAATCTTTTTTTAATTTAGCATTATTAATTTTTTTTTTTATTATAGATAAATGATGATATCAAAATTAATGAACTTCTTCTAAAGGGTGAAGAACGTTATTATTTAGCGGAAACTTATAAAATTCCATATGGTAAACTAAGTTATTTACCACCATCTAGTATTTATTGTAAGAATTATGCTAATGTTATATAATATATATTTTTTACTTATTAAAATATTTATAAATTTGATCATATTTTTTATCTAAAATATGATTTTAATTTTTTTTATTTAATTTATTTCAGATGTCCATAGAAAAAACAAAACTTTCAGCCTTCGAGGTAGAGTGTCTGATGGAGAAAAGATGGTTGATGGATAATTTTGAAAATTCTTTAGAACATGTTTATAACTTCATTAGATGTTATTACTCTTCTTCTAAAATTAATGATGATTTGTTAAATGAAATAATAAAGATTTTAAAAATAAATAATAAATATATTGATAACATAATAGGACATAAAATTTTGCTTGAATTTCCATGTAAAAAAACATTTGAAAGAAATGTATTAAAAAAGATTATTTATAAGGCAAGTTATAATAATATGGATAAGTGTATATTTTTATAATTATACATTTGCCATATATATTTATAGTTATTAAAATTTTATTTAAAAAAAAATGTTTACAGTTGGAAAAGGAAGGATTCTCTGGTAGTGATAAGATGTATGAAAGATTATCATTAGTAATGGTTGATGATAAAGATAAGGATACAGTGTCATATAGAATATATTTTGATGATAAGTTAAATAATAAAATTATTATACAAGAGTATGTTGAACAATTAAGTTGTGGTACTACGGGTTTGTCGTGTTGGCAAGCTGCTTCAGTTCTAGCTTCGGTAATTTGTTTTGACAGTGAATTTAAAGAAAAATATAATTTCAAAGATAAGAATGTCCTGGAACTTGGTGCAGGATGTGGATTAACTGGTATTGCTGCTAAAGTATTTGCTGGAGTTGGTTCTTTAAAGCTGACAGATTGTAATGAGTTAGTAATTAAACAATTAATAAGAAATGTTGAAATAAATAAACTGGATTGTAAAGAAGTTTCCGTTTCGTACCTCAACTGGAAGGATGAAATAGAAAAAGGTTCTAATTACGATTACATCATTGCAGCTGGTTAGTTTTATAAAGAAAATGATATTAAAAAATATAGATGTGTCTACTTATTTATTCTTATTTCTATCATATAAATGATAAAAAAGTTTTATCAAAATGTATAAAAGACATTATATACATGTTTATTAAAATATATACTTTTAGATGTTGTTTATGATACATCAATTCTTGATTCACTTCTAAAGACAGTATCTAACCTTTTGAAAGAAACATCCGGCATGTTTATTATAGCAAGTACATTAAGAAATCAGGATACAATAAGAGAATTTGAAAATCAAATTGGTAATTTCTTTTTTCTATATTATATTAACATTTTATTTAATATTATATTTTTATAGATAAAAACAACCTGTGTTTAATGGAAAAAAGGATTTTTGATTATACTAAAAATGTTTATCTTCCTTTTTCAACAACCATTAATGCTCCAACCATAATACATTTTTTAAAAAGCATTTGAGCATGTCCTAATTTAATTGGACTTTATATTTTTTTTTTATTATAAATACCTCTATACAAATTATATTTTTATTAAATATAATTTTTTTTTATGTTGTTATTTTGTGATGTGAGGTAAATTGTTGTTACTTTTTTTTATATTTTTTGTAGTAATAATTTTTAATATTTTTAAAAATAATTGTTCTGTTAAATAATAATGATTCTATTGGTTATACGAGTTTTTAAAAGAAAAGTTTGTGTTTTTTTTTTAAATTATTCATTTTTATAGGGTTTATTTAATGCTAATAAGTATATTTCATTCTGCTTATTTAAAACTAGATTCTTTACAATGGTTGATATACCAAAAAAAAGAGATGGATTAAATGAGGTTTCATTGAAACAAATTAGTGAAGCATTTGAAATGTGTGATGAATGTGGAAAAGGTTTAATTTCGATTAAAAAGCTTAAAGTTGTAATGAGAGCTTTAGGATTTGAACCCAGACAAGCTGAAGTTGATCATTTAGCGGATGAGTTAAAAGAAATCTCTGGAAGAAAGTCTAGAAATAAAGGTATTAGAAAAGATTATAAATAAAATAAAATATTTTTTTTTTATTTATAGAGGAATTTACTGTAGGAGAATTAAGTGAATTATTAACAGAAAAATTTGTAAAATGTGACATTAGTGAGGCAACATCTGAATTGAAGAGTGCATTCATGATGTTTGACAAAGATCAAAAAGGATATATTAATTTTGAAGATTTAAAACGTGTTGTTGCAGAGTTAGGTGAAAATATTAATGATGATGAGTTGTGGGATATGATAAAAGAGGCAGATGCAACAAAAAATGGTCATGTAAATGAGAATGATTTTATGGCTATGATGAAAAAAACATCACTTTACTAAAAAAAAATATTAACAATAATTGTAGCAAAGCTTGATCTCCAACTAGTTTGTGTAAATTTTTATCAAGTTTTGATTAATTAGTTCTTTTGTATGACATTAAAAAGTAAAACTTTTTTTAATACATTTTTTTTTTACTTTGTGATAGTATTCTTACATTTGGGTCATTTGCATTAATCTAAAAGGACGTCTTTGAACTTTTAGATACCTTTTTGCTTTCTTATATTTTATTTGTTAGTAAATATATAATGTATAAATTTATATATGTCAGACTACGCACTTTTTCTCTACTTTTACCTAAAACTCCATTGAAATTGCTACTAGATAGTAGGAGACAATTTATACAATTTTTCTCTGTACATTCTTTCTTTCACTAACTTTATGTCTTTTCATTCCACATGACCAATTTTACTCTATTCATTCTGTGCCAGTCACTAGTCGACACGAATATAAAACTCAGCTGCACACATCAATAACAGTTGATTTTTTTACTATTTTATGGATTCTTTTAAATTTTATGTGATAAGTGTTCTAAATTGATAATAAAAACAATTTTTGTATATTAATGTTCATTTCTACATCTATAGAATAATTATTGAAATTATATTAAGCTTTATATATTTAATGAAAATGAACATATTTACATTTTCTAAACTAACTTTTATTGTAATACTTATAATTAAAATATCATTAACTTTACAAGGAAAAAATAAATGCAAATATATTGATTATCATATCAAAAAAATAACAGAAAAAGATGAAGAAGTAAGTTTTTTTTTTTAATTTATATTTTTTATATAAAAAAATTATTTTGTTAGAGAGCTTGTAAATGCTATAGTAATCCAAGAATATTTATGCATCCATCAACAGCAGATAAAAGTTATGGATTTTCTGATTGGATTGGTTGTACAAGAAAAAGTGTACCTGCAATTTTTAAATCATTAACATCAATAAATGAGACAGTTAAAGCAAATATATATATTTACAATTCTGCGTTATCAGTACTACCAAGAGGAATGTTTGATAAAATAAGACCTTCAGCATTGGCTATTGAAGATAGTAATTTAAGTATGATAAGACCTAATTCTATTAGCGTTATTGGATCACAATTAAAATCTCTTATATTAAGGAGAAATATTATTAAAACATTTGAAGCTAATGTATTTGAAAATGTTACACAACTTGAATATCTTGATTTAAGTTTTAATAAAATATCTGCCTTGAAAAAAGGAATGATTCCAAATCTTGAAAAATTAGAAATTTTTTATGTGGTAAAGAATGATATTAATTTTATAGAAAATGGATTTTTTGAAGGATTTAAAAATTTAAAAAAATTAAATTTAGCAAAAAATAAATTAGAAATTATAAATTCATCAACTTTTAAAGGACTTGAAAATCTTGAACATTTAAATTTAGAGGGTAATGAAATTCAATTCATTGAAAAAGATGCCTTTATTGGATTAAAAAAACTTCAATTTTTAAATCTTGGAAATAATAATATTTTCCAATTATATTTATCTAATTTACCTGATCTTCAAAAAATTCATTTATTTTATAATGCAATTGACAATCTAACGGAACTTGTCTTTAATAATCTTAAAAATTTAAAATATCTTAATATGGATAATAATCCAATTGCGCGAATAAATAATACTGATCTTGAAACATTAAAAGAATCACCAAATATAGAATTCATTTCTTTTGCTCACAGTAAAATTGAAATTGTTGAGGCAAAAGCTTTTGAGCATATCAAAAATCTCAAAATTCTTTCTATGATGGATAATGAAATTTATGAAATTGGAAATAAAGAATCATTTTTGAAACCATTAACAAAATTAACGACATTAATACTTTCAAGTAACAGAATTGAAACAATTGAGCAAAATGATTTAAAAGGACTTTCAAATCTTCAAATATTAAATTTAGAAAATAATATGATTGTAAATATTTCAAGTGGAGCTTTAGATTCAATGGAATCAATAGAAAATTTATATTTAAATGGTAATAGATTATACTATTTACCTGAAAAATTATTTAACTCATTTGACAAAAGTAAGTTAAAAAATGTTGACTTATCAGACAATCCATGGGAAGCAATTTGTGGAAAATCTTGGATTTCACATTGGTTAGAGGATATTGGTGATGCAAATAGACCAACTGGAGATTTAAATTCACTTACAACTAAATGTGGTACTGTAGCTTTCTATGAAAATGATAATGACCCAATTTATATAACTATTGTCGCTACAATTTTAGCGGCACTATGTTTGATTAGTCTTTTAACAATAGCCTACTTCTATTTCGAGGATTCAAGGCATACATTTAGGTTACATCATTCATTGAAACAATTTCCAGCTGAATTATTAAAAAAGATATCAAATTACACAGCAAACAATGTCAAGCCTGAAACAGATAATCAAAGTCTCATTAAAACAACATTAGAATCTAAGTCTGTTATCAGACCGCTAAGTACCATCTACGAAACCGAGTCATTGTTAGAAGAATTCAATGAAGTTAAAACAAGTCATGAGGGACTTAATAATGATACAAGCAAGAAACGGGTTCGTTTTGACGGTGTTTAAGATATAATGTTTCAGAACACTTGAGAACATTCAAATAAACTAATGGACAACTAACTATAAAAAATAATTATTGTGGAAAAATCTGTTACAACTGTATCCTGATCTCTTGATCATCTATAATTTTATTTTTCTTCATTCATTGTATATAAATATAACATCTCATTGCCATGTTAAAAGTGCATTTTTTTTTAGATATTTGAATTAACTTAAAATTGGCAATTAATAAATATTCAATTATTTTTCTTATTCATTAAAAAAAATTAATATTATATTTATTTATTGATTTATTTTGTCAATGAAATTAAGTATTAAAAATTGTATTAATAAAAAAAGAATTACAGTTAGTTCAACATTACAAGTTATATTAATTTCAATTAAGAAATTTATTTTGAAACTAATACTTTAGCATTACCCCATTGTTTGCTAATCCATTTTATAGTTCTTACTGGTATTTGAGGTCCAATAAGTGGATTTAATTGATGGAGAAATACTATAATCCAAAACATCCAACAACAGACGGCTGTCAAAATAATCATAGTTCTAATGATACCTACAAACTTATTAAAAAAATTATCTGTAGAAATTAATAAAAATCTAACCTTTATTAGGGCCATTTGGAACTAAAAATGGACCCAATAAACCAACAATAAGCCAAAAAGCACTAACAGATACTAATGGTATCCATATAGCCATTTCTCTGTATATTAGTCTAAAAATAAATAACTAAATAAATATAATAAAAATATGTAATATAATGATTCAAAATTATATGTTAAAATAGTAGTTAAAAGACAAAGATCAAAAACTAATAAAAAGAAAAAAAAATTTGTTCTATAATGATATTTAAAAATGTAAATGGTATCAATGGTATAGTATTGTGATCCAAAATGATAGTGTAATTTTTTTATTTTTAACTAAAAAATATACTATTTGGAAAAATGATTTTTGTTTATGGTAGTCTTAAAAGGAATTTTCATAAAAAATTTGATAAGAAATAATAAAAATATTAAAAGTAAAATTTTTTTTTTATTTTTTTATCATGGTATCTGCATTTATTGGACCAAAATTGTCTGCCTTTCTCATTTTTATGTCTGGATCTGGGGTGATATTTCTCGGAATTTTGGGAGCATTTTTTTATTCTAATGCTGTAACACTATTTCCTGATCTACACTTCGCAGAAAACACTATTGATCCATCAGTTTTGTAAGTTTCTTATCTTTTTTTTTTGTAAAATCAATTTTTTTAAAGAGAAATTGAAAGTAAATATTATGAAAAAGCAACTCAATGCTGGATTGCTACAGCAATGTATGCTGTTACCTTCATTTTAGTACTTTGGCAAAACAGATATAATACAGTTTCAATGTTTTGAAATTATAAATAACTTTTTTAATCACCATATATTATTTTTTGGTATTTTATCTACGAGTATCAAATAAATTGATGGTCATTATTCTTACTGATAACATATTATTTAACTTTTAATTACCATCAAATATAAATATATTAAGAATGACCTTACAATATATTTATTTAATCTGTTTTTTATAACTTTCATGAAAATTAAATATAATATGACAAGAATTTTAATATAAATGTTTGATTGATAGAGAAAATTAATTTTATTTTTTTTTTGAAACAATTTTTTTTATCATTTTATACGCAAACGATAACATCAAATAATTTTAAATATTTTTAAAAAGAAAAAATGTTAGTGAAAGCTTTTAAGTGAACTTTGTTTTTTTTTTCTGTGTATTATTAAATATTATTAATGTGCAAGCTTATTTTTTTTTCTATTTGTATTAATTTATCAAGCAATTTTTTAATGTTTTTTTTTTTAAAAAAATACATTATTGTAAATTAAAAACAAATTTTTTTAAATAAATATATTAATATATTTATTTTTATTATTTTTAAGTGAATGAGATATTTTAAATGATAATATATTTTGAGATCGAAATATGCTTATATATTTTTTGGATTATTTGTGTTTCATAATAATATTAGATTAGTACAAAATGTAAATATTTTATTACTAATCTATTTACATTTTCTTTTTGCTTTGAGTGCCTTTAAATATAATCGTGTGATGTTTAATTTTGAAATTTGTAATATTTATATATTAACGTATTCAATTTGTCTTTTTGAAGCTTATGTTTTGTTGATAGCATATTTTCATCAATATACTTAATAATTTTATTTTATAATTCTGTCTTTTCAATTCATAAATATTTTTTTGTACAAGTATAATATATGCATCATGGTAAAGATTATTAAAAATTTATTAATTTTTAACATTGATAATACACTGATTATTATGATTAAATAATAAGAAATTATAATATATAGATTTTTTATTTTTTAAAGTATTAAAAATTAGTTTAATATTTAAATCAATTACATTTAAAAAGTAACCATACTAGTATTTTAAATTTTTGTAGGATAAATTGTGTCAGGAAATTTTTTTGTAAACTTTAAATTATTAAAACTATTTATCTTCTTGGTTTTAACAAAATATTGCAACACGCAAAAAAATTTTTTTTATAATTTTCGTAGTACGGAATAGTTTGTTTTTTTTATAAATTTTTTAAATAAAATCAACAACAAAAAAAATGACAGTAAATTATCGGTACACACGCAAACACTTTTTCTTTACATTTATGCACAATTTTAACACTTTTTTTGTAGTAATTAAAGGAATTAATTTTCAAATTAAAATTTTGACTTTATATTTACGATAAAATTTGTAGAAAAATAGGTAGAAAGTTAAAATTATATGAAAAATTATGATACTTTAAATAAATTGATAAATATTTGATATCAAAAAGTGACATTTTAAAAGATCAAAAAATACGAATAATATATATAAGAAATTAAAAAATTAACATACTAAACAAATAACAAGTAAAATTAACGATAAAGAAAATATTTAGAAAGTGATTGATATATTTATTAATAACTTTAGTTAAGCAATAAACAAATTACTCTGTAAACAGAAATATTAAACAACTTTACAAAAATACAAAATTAGATGTACTTTGGTAAAATAGTCAGATGCTAAACATTAATTTGTCAAACACATCAAAAATAATGTTATGGTTATAAAGAAACTATCATTATTTTTATTAGTACTTTAAATTTAATATATAAAAATATATTTTAAAAAGTTAAGATAAAATATCATTCTTTAATGTAATTTTTATTTATACAGAAAAAGCACTTGAAACTTTTTAAAGTTATTTAATTTTATAAAATAATTATAAATTTAAATAATTTTTAATAAAAATAAATTAATATTTACCCGATATTTTTAAATATTAAAAAAAATGGAGGTGATTTAAATATAAAGAAAAATTTTAAAAAAAGGTTAAAAAAATTTATTGAAAATTTTAACTAAGATCTTAAAAGAGTATCTATACAAAAAGTAAAAAAAAAGGTTTTAAAGATATTAATATTTTTTAATATCCTGATGGTTGAGTTTCTGGGACACTTGGGCTTGGAGCGGCATTGTATTCTTGTTTGGTTTCTGTAACTGTTTGTTCAACAGGTGCTGGAGCTGGAGCAACTGGAGCTGGTGCACCATATCCAGGTGCTGGTGCTTCTGGTACTGGAGCTGGTGCTGGGGCTGGAGTAACAGCTTCATCACCATATGCAGCTCCTCTCTTCTTTCTGTATCCAGATTGTTCAACTTTAGCTGGCTCAACAACGGCATTGTATTCTTGTTTGGTTTCTGTAACTGTTTGTTCAACAGGTGCTGGAGCTGGAGCAGCTGGGGCTGGTGCACCATATCCTGATGCTGGTGCTTCTGGTACTGGAGCTGGTGCTGGGGCAGGTGTAACAGCTTCATCACCATAAGCAGCTCCTCTCTTCTTTCTGTATCCAGATTGTTCAACTTTAGCTGGCTCAACAACGGCATTGTATTCTTGTTTGGTTTCTGTAACTGTTTGTTCAACAGGTGCTGGAGCTGGAGCAGCTGGAGCTGGTGCACCATATCCAGGTGCTGGTGCTTCTGGTACTGGAGCTGGTGCTGGGGCTGGTGTAACAGCTTCATCACCATATGCAGCTCCTCTTTTCTTTCTGTATCCAGATTGTTCAACTTTTGCTGGTTCAACAACGGCATTGTACTCTTGTTTGGTTTCTGTAACTGTTTGTTCAACAGGTGCTGGAGCTGGAGCAGCTGGAACTGGTGCACCATATCCAGGTGCTGGTGCTTCTGGTACTGGAGCTGGTGCTGGGGCTGGAGTAACAGCTTCATCACCATATGCAGCTCCTCTCTTCTTTCTATATCCAGATTGTTCAACTTTTGCTGGTTCAACAACGGCATTGTATTCTTGTTTGGTTTCTGTAACAACAGTTTCAACTGGTGCAGGTGCTACTGGAGCTGGAGCGCCATAACCTGGAGCAGGAGCTGGAGGTGCTGGGGCTGGTGTAACAGCTTCATCACCGTATCCAGCTGAACGACTAACAATAGATTTTGCTCCAACTGAAGCAGCAAGACCAATAAAAACAATATTAAAGAATTTCATTTTTGATTATGAAAAGTAGATTATTAAGTTATACAATCTTTGACAAGAAAGAGTATATTTTTGATAACCTCTCGAATACTTATATATACATTCTTAAATTTTTTTGGAGTATCTTTTTTATAAACATTACTAAATTTTTTACTCCTCATTGTAAAGTTCCACCCATTTGAACAGCTTTTTGAATGATAATGAAACTGGTATAATTCCAAGGTTTTTGTTGCAACCAAATATTAAGAAAAATATTGAGAAAAGTTTAGATTGATAAAATAATATAAATTACCTTGAAGATTTTAATCAGGCACTTCTTTATGTATAGGTTATTTGTTTATCTTTCAAATTCTGATTTAATTACTTTTTTTATAATAATAAAAATTTAAAATTACACTTACTATTAAACTTTGCACTCCATTGATAAAGGTTAAAATGCATAAAAGGTACAAACAATTTTTGTAAATAACTTTTATAGAATTTTTACTCCTTCGTCAATAATGATTTTCTATTATTTTTAACCTTGAAAAAGTATTTTCGTAAAAATAAACTTTCAAAATAGTAACAAAAGAAAGATAATTAAATTAATTTTTGAAACATTTTATTTATCTTTAATATTTATTATTTTAAATTATAATATAAATAAATATTGTTATTAAAAATAAAATTATATCTATTATATATTTTGGGGCAAATGTTGACCATACCATTATGTGATTTTGAAAAATTATCAATGACAATTCTGATACAGTAAGTGATAAAATTCTTACAAGTATTTGGTAAAGTAAAAAATGTTTTATATGTACATCATTAGTTGATATTTTTTTTTCTTTTAATTTATTCCTTAAAAATTTATTATTTATTTTTTATATATAAACAAAAAAAAAATTTACCAAATATATCCATAAATGATAAGATAACTTGAGAAAGTATGTATAAATAAGCGTAAAGACATTGATAATAAATTATCGCTTATTAATGCCACACTTGTAACTGATAAATCCAATGAAGAAAATGTAAGTAAATTTCCATTAAAATAAAAAGCTGCTTCATTTAATAATGTTAATGTTATAGCAGTACATTTTTGGGTTAAAAAATTATTCTTTAAAAGAATTTTTAATATATATATAAGTAAAAGTAAATATATAATCAGATATGGTGGTGTAAATAAATATGTTATAATAAATATTTTTAATATTAGTTTAATTTTCGATGATGGAATTAAAATAATATATAAAAGTGGTATAATATAAAGTAGAAATAGATAAGATATATTTGAGATTGAAAAGATTTTAATTAATGTAAAAGAAGTAAAAGGATAAAAAAAATGAATACTAAATGATTTTTTGTATAACTTTTGAATAAATATTAAAGATAAAATATATGAATAAAATGATATACTATAATGATTAAAAAAAGTAATATTATCACTAATACTAATAATATCCCTCATAATAGGTTCTAACCAACGTCCCTTTCCAACAAGATTTGAATTATTTTGTGGAATCAAATATCTTCTACGTACATGTTGCATTAAATTATGCATTATACTACATAAAAACATAATTTTTAAAGTTTTAAACATTCTAATACTATCCTTAAATTGAATCATTTTTAAAACAAGAAATGTTTGAAGCAAAAAAAACCATACATCACTAGCTTCATCAATAAAACTAGAGCCCATAAAAAATAATGATATAATGATAAAAAGAATAATATTTAATCTTTTAAGATTTTCAATTTCACTAAAGATATAACAAGATACTCCAATTAATGCTAGTGTAAAAGCAAAATAAACCAGAACATAATTTGGTGTTGGTGTATTCAGAAGAAATGGCTTTCGTAAAGTTTTTATAATTTCTTCACATTCTATTATATTTTTAATGTTTATTTTATTTTCTTTCTCACATTTAGTTATAATTTCATTAAACATTAAATTTATACATTCTTCAGCTTTATGAAGGATTTTTTTATCTAATTTAAAATTCAAAATAAAATGCTTTAAATTAACTATAACTAAATACATTTTTTCATACAAATCTGATGTAAAATCATATGCAATACCAATACTATCATTAGTTGTTTCAATACCATATAAATTTAAAATTGTTGGAGTAATATCTAATTGATAAATTTCATTTATATTTTTACTATTATTAAATATTTTATCTTTTATTGAAATTAAAAATCCAGATTCAATTTCATCTTTTTCAGAACCACCATGACTTCCAAAAGCATTCATACCATGATCACCACTAATTACAATTACATAACTATCATTTTTAGATGACATTTCATTATATATTTTAAAAATATATTCATCTAATTCATTAATTTTCTTCTCTATCATTTTACCTTTATCATTATTTAGGAAATGCCCAGCCTGGTCTAGTCCGAGAAAATATATTAATAAAAAATCCCAATTAAAATATTTATCCTTCATTACATAATTAATATGGTTACCAGTTATTAAGTCAACCTAAAAAAAATTTTTTTTAATTATTTACCAAATTAAATCATAATATAAAATATTTTACGTCGTTAAAATGCTGAAGGTCTGTTGTTGTAATTGTTTTGACAGAATCTTTTGTAAAAATATTTGGAAACCAAGAGAAAATTAAATAATCCCCTAAGCATAACATTTTTTTCCCATTTTCTTTCAATTTATTAAATAAAGTATCTCCGGAGATTATTGATGAACCAAGGTTAAAAATAGAATCCATAAATGATGCATCTCTTCCGGTAAATAATCTTTTCATTCCAGATAATGTAAAAGTAGGATAAGAACAAAAGTTTTTGTATAATGAAAATGTACCCGAAGACACTAATTTCATAACTTTTTTCATTTTAATGGATGATGTGGTATTGGAGAGAAAACGAAATGCTAATCCATCAACAAGAATAAATACAACTTTTGTTTTATTTTTATACTCAAATAAATCATTATATTTATTACATTCTGAAAAAAAAAAAATAAAAAGTAAGTTCAGTATTTTTTTTTTCATTACGCACTTTTTTTTAAATAATTAATGGTTTCATTGTGTTTTAACTTTAAAACAAGATGACTTTTATCATTGAAAATATAATTATTTCCTAGTTTAATTTTTATGTTGAAAAATCCATAGGTAAAAAAAATTATTGATAAACAAAAACATCCAACAAACAAAAATTTTTCTTTCTTTTTCATAATACTTTAAATATATTTTCTAAAATTAATATAAAAATAATTTTTAATTGTAAAAGAAACTATTTAAAACATAGTTATCTCTCATTAAAAGTTAATTATTAGTATATCAATACACGAGTGATTTTAAAACAAAAAATGAATATGCAAATTTTTCATAGATAATTTTAATTTCTATAATAAAAGATATAATCACCATTATTCTGATCTCTGGATTTTTATTCAAATTGAAGAAAATCTAAATCATGAATACAAACAAAATTATTTTTAAAAAACTTATTAAAAGACTAGATAGTAAGAATGAATTTCATTTTGTATTTATCAAGATAAAAATCATATTTCACATGTTTTTTTAAATATTCTACAAAATGGAACTAAAAATATTTCTAGAATAAAAAAATCAAAAAACAATAGTTAATTTTTAACGAAAAACGACAAATCATCTTAGCACGATATCTAATGTTCTTTTTTGGAATTTTGTTTTCCCAAATATTTTTTAATTTTTCAATTTATTATTAAATAATGTTTTGTGTTCAATTTTTTGTTTTTATCTTATTAAGTATATTTTTTCAAATTTTTTTTTTCAGTTAATTATGACATTCTCTAAAGATTCAATTAATACTACATCTGCTGCTGATTTAGCTGCTTTTAATGCTTATCTTGGAGATTTTCCATATGCCGGAGGGTAAGTTACTAATTAATATAATATTCAATAAAGTATATTATTTAGATATACAATTTCATCCAAAGATTTTACTTTATTTAATCTTTTTAAAAGTACACCATGTTCTAAAGCTTATGAACATCTTTCTCGTTGGTACAAAAATGTAGCATCATTCTCTGATTCAGAA
Organism: Strongyloides ratti; assembly: GCF_001040885.1. Classification (NCBI taxonomy): domain Eukaryota; kingdom Metazoa; phylum Nematoda; class Chromadorea; order Rhabditida; family Strongyloididae; genus Strongyloides; species Strongyloides ratti. Next base: position 10,224,674 of record NC_037308.1, read on the forward strand.
AAAAAAGCTTTCGGTGAACCTTCAACAACTGCCGGTGCTAGTAAAGGAGATGACGATGATTTCGATCTTTTTGACTCAGAAGAAGAAGATGAAGAACAAGCTAAAGTTGTTCAAGAACGCTTAAAGGCTTACCATGATAAAAAATCTAAGAAACCAGGTCCAATTGCTAAATCAAATATTATTTATGATGTCAAACCATGGGATGATACAATAAAAATTTCTGATATCGAAGAAGGAATACGTAAAATCGAAAAAGATGGACTTGTATGGGGTGCTGCTAAAGTATTACCAGTTGCTTTCGGTATCAACAAACTTCAAATCTGTTGTGTTGTTGAGGATGACAAAGTTTCATCTGATTGGTTGGAAGAACAAATCACCGATATGGAAGATCTTGTTCAATCTGTTGATGTTGTTGCCTTTAACAAAGTATAAATTTTTTTAACTATAATTAGTTGTTGTTTTAAAAATTATATATTATATAAACAATTATTTAAAAAAAAAAAGTTTTTTTGAATGAAATAATTTATCTTCAAATTTTTAAATTTAAAATCAAAATAAGATCAAAAACGTTTAATGTTTAATGTTTAAGCCTTTTTCAGATCCATCCGATACCAAAACAAAATATATGTATCCAATAATACTTTTTCCATGATAAAACAAGAAGATGAAACCACACACATAAAAATGTTTATTATAAAAATACTACTCTTTTAATCTCCAACCATCATCATACTTTTTTCTCCAAATTTGAAATTTTTAAAAATGAATAAATAAAGCCAATAAAATGAGAAAAGTCAAGAATTATAATGTCATTTTTGACATTCATATAAAAAAAATTTGTTTTTTTAATAAAAAAAGAACCACTCACTGTGTCATTTAATTAGGTAAGCTTTTAATTAAAGAAGTTACTTCTTCAGCAAGACAACTGAAAACCATTTTATATTGTTCTTCTGTTTTTACTGCTCCATTACGATTATCGCGAAGGTACTCAAGAGATGCAGCCATATTAATTTCTTTAACACCAGATGTTATACGATTAGCTATCATGTCAAGGAGGAGGTAAGCTCCAGTACGTCCTAAACCTTCTGAACAATGAACAAGGATAGGTGATGCATGACCTCGATAAGATTTGTTTACTTTTCTAAAATTTTAACAATTATATAAAGAAATTTTTATAATGAACTTTACCTTCTGAAATCGAGAAGTGTTTTTTGATTAGGTACAATTTTATTTTCAGGCCAAGCAAGATAATGGAATTGTGTTACAGTTCTTGTTTCATTTGTTGTGATATTTTTAAGATAAAATGAACGAACCATGTAATCTTCAGACCATATATGTTCTGATACAAGATGAATTTCATAATTGTCATAAACTCTACTTCCATCATCTGGCCAATACTTCTCACATCTTCCAATTGTCATGTCTTCTTTGGTAGTCAAATTAACAATAATTGTTACTCCCTTCTCCCAAATCATTTGCCAAAAGTTTGGAATTGTTGCAGAAACAGGTGACTCAGCAGCAATATAACTTGGATGTTTTGGATTGACATCAAATATACTTGAAGCATTAATGTAAGTATTTTTTAAAGAAGGTGAAGATGTTGGTGAACCTAGGCGAATCAAACTTTCATCATAAGGTAATATTTGTTGATTTCTATTTTTTGGAAGATTCTCAGGTTTTGAAGCAATTGTTATTTGGTCATTTGGACTTTGGTAAGAAGCAAGAGATTCCCATTCTTGATGAATTTTTTGAGGATTGTCAAGATAACTTTGAAGGAAACTTAAAATAACATGTCCTGTTGAGATATCAAGATTACATGAATTCAAAAATGCTTCATCTGGCCAAGAAGAGACACTAGAATTTTGAGAAGAAGTTCCACCAAGCTTTGTTTTATTTGTAACACTACCATCATGATTAAATCCATTAACTCCTATTTCAGACATTCTACGACGACATAACTCCTAAAAATATAATTATTATACTTTAGATATTATAAACATACTTCATAAGCACCACTAGTTCTTCCTTTTCCATTTTCAAGATTGTCTATATGGTCTATTACTTCTGGATAAAATCCTCCAGCAAGTATATTTTTCTTTTTAGTTTTACAAACTTGTGTCAATAGAACAATCAAAAGTGAGGTTACTGTAGCCATACAAACAAGTAAAATTGGTTTAAAAAGCCAGTCACTTCCAGCTTTTGCAATAGGAACAACATTCTACAAAAAAAAAATATTTTTTATAAAATTAAAAACAATTTTTTTTAATTATATACTACCTTTCCGCTTCCAATACCTGCTTCATTAACATCAATTCCTGATAATGTCATAATATCTTTTCTTCTTTTGTCTAAAATAAAAAAAATAATAAAATTATAAAAACAATATTTTTAAACATACAAACAGCCTGAGCTACTCCAGAAGGACTATCAAGGCGTTTCTCTTTTTTATCTTTACTATTATCAGAATTTTCAGTAATTGAACCAACAGAACTAGCTTTAAAAGAAAGTTGATTATTTTCAAATAAGAAATCATAAAAATAAAGATCATTTGGATCACCAATTTTATCTTGAAGATAATTTGCCAATGCAATAATTTGTTCATCAGTTAAGTTATCTCTTTTAATATTAATATAAATTCTATTACCTTCAATCATAGAAACTTCACTATTTCCTTTAACAATTTTATGTTCAGTATTATCTAATCCAAGATCATCTGTAATATATTTTTCATCATCTTTTTTGAGAAGAATTTGTTGGCCATTTGCCTCAGAATTTAATGGTATAGCTTCTTCAATTTCAATATTAGATTCTGGATATCTTTCAAGTAAAAATTCATCCAAAGCAAGGTTATCAAAAAGTTCTGGTGATATTATTTCTTTTGATAATGGAATATTTTTATTTGGTAATTCATTAGTATATTTCATTGGAATTTCTTCAACTAATGGAATTTCTTCATCAATTGGTTTTTCATAGACGGTAACTTCTTCTAATTCTACTGGAATTGCTATAATATCATCTAATGCATTATCATTATTGCTATTGTCATTGATATTGTCTAAACTTGAATCAGAAACTGTAACTGGAACAACTTCAATAGAATTACTTTCATATGGTGTTTCAATAATGGTAGGAAGTTGTCTTTCTTCTCTATAAAAAATATCATTTCCATCTGTTGGTATTAATTCTTCATCATCATCATTCTCTACCAATGGATTATTTAATGGATATTGATAACTTGATGGTAAATCAAATTCATCATTAATAACATTACCATTAGAAGAATCTTTAAGTAATTCATCTAATGGTACAACAAGTAACTCTGATTTATTATCACTATCATTATTATCAATTAAATCTCCAATTTGTGATATTAAATTACTTTCTGGGATGTATATATCATCAACATTTACTGGTAATGATTCATCTTTCTCAACATACATAACAGGAATAAATTCATTTTTGTTTGTATCAATAATATTATTAACATTTTGTATAGGTTCATTTTTCTTATTAATTTTTTTAATATCAATATCAGATGTTTTAATTTTATTTTCTTGATCATTTTCATTATTTTTTATCTGATTATTATTTATAAAATTTTCTTTAATCTTATTAAACTCTTCTTCATTTATTTTTTTAAAATTTTGTTGAAAATTATTAATGATATCAATGAATTTTTTAACATTTTCACCATTACATAAAAATGGTTGGTATTCTAAATTATGGAGAAGAGAAAATTTGTAAAGAGTAATGTAACATTGAGAAACATCATCATCCCAGTTTCCATTATTGTTGTTGTATTCTAAAGTAAGGAAAAGAAATTCTTTGTTGATTTCATTTGGAAATAATGACAAATCCATAATAGAAGAATATTGAGACTGCTCTGCACATTGACCAAAAAAGCCATCTTTAAAAAAGCGATATTTTTATAGAAAAAAAATGTATATATTTTTTAATTACCTGGAAAACATTTTTCATTCTTTTCACATAAATCAGATTTTACATCACATCCTATAAATTAAATATGTAAAGAAAATTTTAATATATTTTTAATTATTTATAAAATTTCTGACAATCATTTTTTTTTCTTTGAAAAGCTTAATACTTAATATTAAAATTTTGAAAAAAAAGTTAATATAAATTTTATTATATGGCAAAATTTATTTAATTAAAAATAAATTATTGAATTTGACACTTCAAATTTACAATATTAAAAAAAAAATTTTTGTTTCATCTAATAACTTTAAAAACATTTTAATTGATAATTAAAAATTAATTAAACCTTATACAACTATTATCAAAAGGATGTTTACAATTTTCTCAGATTTATATAACATAAATCATGTTTTTAAAAATTCAAATTTCAAATAAAAACTTTTTTAAACTTTATGGTTAAAAAAAAACTTTAAACAAGTTTGAGGAAAATATGTTTAATTTTACATATGTTTTAAAATGACGTCATAAAAATAAGTTTAATTATATTGTTCATAATTTAAATAATAAATATAATATTTTTATTTTTTTCAAGATGTTTAACATGATAATTATTATTTTTATTAAATTTCAAGATATGTATATTTTAAAAAAAGAAAATGTAAAACATAAATGATATACTTTAAAATAATTTTTAAAATGATTTGAATAAAAAAAAAGTTAAATGACGTTATTTAATTTAAAATGTATTTTAAAATTAATTATCTATAAACATTAAAAGAAAAAGAGTTTTATATTGAATTTAGAGTGTTGTAATATTATAAAACACGGATTTAGAAGTATAAAAAAGTATATCGTTAAAAAAGATTTTTTTATCCTTTTATTATTACATCATACTTTTAGTTTATTTATTTGTTTTTTTAAGAAGTTTACAATAAATTATAATATTGTCAGGTGTAATATAAAATGTTCCACTCTTTTATATTATGTATATATATATATATTTTTTATAATATAAAATTTAAATTAACTTTTATATTTTAATATAAAAAAGTTTTATTCATCTAAATTTTGTTGTATATTAAAAAAAATTTTTTTTTTATTATAAAATGAAGCTATAAAAATGTTATTAATTTCTTTTTAACTAAAATATATATATTGTTTTATAATAAATTTTAAATCTTTTAGCAATGTGTTTTATTAAAGACTAAAATAGTAGTTCTAATAATTAAATTTAAAATTAATAACGAAGAAATATTATTAAAAATAAATAAAGATATATGTTTATGATTAATAAAATTAATATCATATACTAAATAAAATTATTTTATAAATTTTATTAAAATTAAAATTGATACAAAAAAAATTATTAAAACATACCTTGTAAAAGTCGGCCTTCAATTAATGTTGTTTCTGGTAGAAATGTACTAATTATGATGAAAAAAGTTAAAAATAATTTGATTATTTTAGGAGAACGATTAGATAGATTAACTCTATTGAAGTATAAATAAGGTCTTGCAGAAAAAACGGCAGCCCCAGTCAATGTTTTCATACTTCTTCATCTAAAAAAATAATTTTTTTTATTATTAGAAATAATGATAATTTAAATATTTAAAAAAAAATACGACTTTTTTTTAATTCACAAGCTTCTTAAAAATATTTATATATAAGAATTAATATAAAAACATCATAAAAAAAATAAAAAATTTTATTAATTAACTAAAATAAAATTTTTTTTATTAACCATCTAACAATTTATATTATACTATATTATAGAAAAAAAAATATAAAATATATATATTTTTGATATTGAAAAAAAAAAACAGTTTTAAATTCTTTAAGACTATTTAAATATCTTTTATCAGCTAGTAAAATATATTTAGAAGGAGGGATAATGTAGATTTATTATTTATATGAAATATTTTAAAAATTATTTCATGGACATAAGTAAATAAAAAGAAATAAAAGATGTATATCTTTTGAATCTTCAATATTATTACACAAATAAAATTATATGATACACTCTTGTGATAGAAATAACCTTATTTAGAAAATTTTTTTATCAAATATACAATGGAAAAATGAGTATGTTGTTAGTTGTAATAAATTCTTACAATTTATATAATTAAAGATATATAAATGAATGAATATAGTGAAAGAATATTATCATTTAAATTATTTTTGTCCTCGGGAATAACAATTAACGGATTTCATTAATCCTAATTTATTAATTAAAATATTTTTAAAAAAAAAAATATTTTATATTTTAATAGTTTTATCTACCATATGATTAATATATAAATAATTTTTAACTAATATTTGTGGTTGTTTTCATTTTTATATTAATAAAAAAACCGATTTTTGTTTAGATGAATGATGATGTCAAGTGAAAAGAATATTAAGCATTTTTATATTTATATACGGTATTATAAAATACTTGGATGTACTATAATATTTATACGTAATGGTGCTATTAATAGAATGTGATATTTAATAAATAGTAATATAAAAATATAATGTGACAAATTATAAATAAATATATTGACATTATTAAAATATTCATCTTATAATTTTATAAAAATATTGAAGTAATTTTATTTTAATTTTAATAGTATATCATAAAAATTAGTATTTTAAAGTATTGGTAACTCTAATGTTTTATACTTATTGTAGAGGCAGAAATGTTGTACATAGATTATAAGTACCAGTAACTAAATATGTCCCTATTAAATTTTTGTTAAGGCGAATATAAATTTTATGTTAGTTGAAAAAGATATGTTAAAATGTTAATTTTTAATGTCTTAACATAAGATAGTTATTTTAATATCTTAAAACTTTAATTTATTCATATAAAAAAATAAACAAGAAAAGAATTTTTTTTATAAACAATCCTTTTTTTTATGGTGGAATATTTTAAAGAAAATGAAACATTAAAAATACGCATTGAATAATGAATCTTCATATTATAAGATAAAAAAAAAAAGATTAAAAGTACATATAATTTAAATTTTTAAATAATATTTATTTTTAAAAAAAATATATACATATATATTAGTTATGGTAAAAATTTATTTTTTTTATAAAAAATTTATTAAAGTATATTACTATTTATAATAACTTTATATATAAAACTTTAAAAGAATCTATTATAATTATGTTATAAATAATATTTTATGAATATTTACTTTATGAAAAGGATACTAAAAAATTTGTAAACTTTTATTAATAAAAAATATTACATAATTAAACATGCAAAGAATAAAATATTATTATAAATATTTCTATGCTTATCTCTTTTGTTAAAGAAAATATAATTTTTTTTTTAATATATATAAAAAGATTTTAAAATTAATGGTAATTTTGATAAAATTGTTTAATAACACAAACGTTCACAATTATCTTTTTTTTTAATTTCATATATTATAATAAAAAAAAAATTAAATTTACTTGTATATACAATTTTAATGGTCAAAAAAAAAATGAAATTATAATTAATGGATGTACCCAAGAGATTTTATTCCCATTGAAGTTGTTTACAAAATAGTGCCTTTTTTTTAATTATGAATTTAAGAATTAACTTTTTTTTTTATGAGTAAACATAATTATCGTAATTAACTTGTCTCTAATATATTATTGAGATTTATTCCACTAGATTAGAGAAAAACAGTAAATTAAATGAAGGTAAATATGAATTTGTTTTTAATAATTACGATATTTTGTTGTGTAACAACAAATATTAAGTAAAAATTAATTAAAAATACATATAAATATAATAAAAAAAAAGGTTCACAACCATTAAAAATAAATTTTTTTCTTATTATTTTCAAAATAAATAAATACAAGAAAGTCTATTTTTCTTTAAAGTAACAATAAAGAAAAAACAAATATATTTTATGATATCATTTATAATAATACTTTTTTAATCATCAAATGTCTTTCTTATATCATATTTAAGATATATAATTCTTTTACATATTAATATAAAGAATATAAAATTTTAATTGACAATATAATAATATATAAAATTTATTAAACAAAATATATTTATAATTGACAAAAGTATCAGGTTTTTTTTTTGGCAACAAAGTAAAAGAAAATATTAAATTTTTTTTATAAAAAGTTATTTATAGAAATATATCCACCTACTGGAAAATTTTTATATAAAAAGAAAAAACATTTCATCGGATAAAAAACATTTTTTTAACTATGTCACATGGTAAGGCACGAAATAGAAATGTTATTCAATATTTATTTTGTTAAAGTTATATTTGGATGTTACTAAATTTTATGCATTTTAACATTTCTAGAATAGATAATATAATATATGCCTAGTTTGAAATAAAATATTGTTTTATAAAAATAAAAAAAATAACAAGTTGTAAAATGTAATTATTACAAGTATAAACAATAATTCATTTTTACTTTTGATTAAATAATAGCATTTACAATAAAATATATAATTATTCAAAACATTATTATCCTTGTTTCTGTACATCATTATAAAAAAAATGAAGTTTATAATTGATATTATTTATTATTAATAGGATGTATGTACTTTTTAAGATAATAATAAATCAAAAAAGTTATCCATTACATTGATAATTTTTAAATCTTTTTTTCAAACTCATTTTCAAACTTCAAATATTAAACACTTAATTGGATGATACTGTATCCATTTATATTTTTTTCTTCTTTATAAAACATGGAATTTTCCATTAAATTAAACTATGCATGCTGTTTAAATAATTATCAAAAAGAAACAAAATATAATAACGGATAAAAGTTAGTAATTTGTCTCAATTTTATTTAAAAAAAAATGCATATTATAAAAATTAAAAAAAAAAAAATAAAGTATAAGATATACATCAAAATAACAAATAGCCTTTACAATCTTATATTTCATAATTTTTATAAAAAAAATTTTTTTATTATTAAAAACAAAATAAAGTATACTCAATTTTGTTTTATCATTTGAAAAAATCATGTATAATAAAATAAAGTTAAGCTAAAAAAAACTCTTTAAAATAATGATTATATATCTAAAAAAAAAGTAAATAATATAGATATTTATGTAAAATATTAAAGTTATTATATAAACAAATTTAAAGAGAAAAAAATTTATAAAGTTGAAAAAACTAAATAATAATAATTTAGTATTTCGAGGGGATGTTTAAGAAATAGGAGGATGAAAAATACTAGAAAAAAAATTTAATGAAAGCTTTTAGTTAAAAATAGGAAACGAAAAATGATTAAAGAAAAATGTAATAAAATGTAAATTTAATAGCAATTTTTAAAATTAGAAATGGTCTTTAGATATTTATAATTTTATTTTATAAGATATTTGATATACTAAACGGAAAGAAAGATTGACAAGATCCAATAAAAAGATATCATGAATAAACTATAAATAAGCTAAAAATTATAATGCTTCTAAAATTTCTATTAGAAAAATAAATGAACAAAATTTCAATTTTTAAAAACTAAGAATAAAGAAAATATATTAAATTCTATTTAAAATTTCATCTAAAATGAATAATCATCTATCATATACCAAAAAAAAAACTAACAAAGGGATAATATTAATAATCTTTATTTTTTTTCTAAAACTTTAATACTCAAACTTTTCAAATATACAAATCTGGATAATAAAATGGTTGAAATAAAATATAATAAATATCAATACTTTTTACATTATTTAATTCTTTTTAGATTATTTTCACTTCACATAAAACTTAGCATGCAGTTTCAATCAACTCTAATAATAGAATTTTTATAAAACATTTTTTTTTCCACTTTAATAATAAAATAATATTTCTAATCATTTAAAAATAAAACATGAATTCATTATTATACATCATTTAATAACAACAAAATAATTTTCACATAATTTTCATTCAAAAAAAAATATTTTTAAAAAGGTATATATTAACTTATTTTTTTTATATGATATCAAAATATACATATGAATAGATATTGAAAATAGTAAAAACAACTGGTAATAAATTATTTATTTTATAAAAATGAAAATTTCAGGTATTTGAAAATTAGATAAAAAAACTTTTCAATTCCAGAATAGTGTTACAAAATAAAATATTTGTTAAAAATGTTATATTATTATGTGAAAATGTTACTTATTTAAGTTATAAATTTTTTAACAAAATAATTTTATTAATAATATTTTTTTTCTATTAATTTTTAATTATTTTGTAATTATACTTGAATATTTTTAACAAAATTTAACATTAATAAAAATTTGCTTTGTCACACTAGTGAAAAAAATTATTTAATTTGACAAACATTTTATGAATTCTACATATAATTTCGATGCTAATTAAACATTCATACAATGTCGTGAAATAACTACATTCACAGATGTAAATATTAAAATGAAAAGAATTATAATATCTTTTAAAAACGCTATTTTAAATATAAAAAGAAAAATAATAATAATACTTTTTAGAGATGAACAATACAAATATAATAATAAAATCTTCTAATTATTATTTATTTTTATTTTTTTTTATTTTTGTTAAACATAGATGACTAAGTGGCGAGAAAATGCCTTCATTTAATTTTGAATATGAAAAAAAAAGTAAAAAACTGATGTTTGTTGTTAGACATATTTAAGAGTTGGAAAAATTGCAATTAATCTGACAATGCCAATTGTAAATTACTCTATATTTACACTTTTTTTAATTAAAATTTTTTGGATTGTAGGCTATAAGTTTTAAAAATACATTTTTATATATTAATAAAAATTTTGGTATAAACAAAAATTTTTGCCCCAATAAATATATATGAGAAAGTAATTAATAATTTTTTTGTTTATCTTTTGTTATGGAAATTATAATTGTAATTTTTTAAGTTATTATTTTTGTTTAAAAAAACGATTGAATGAGAAATATTTTATCAAAAATTCTATAAGAAATCTTACAAAGAAGTTAGAAAAAGATTTTGGAGATTTACTTACTTTTTTTTAAATGAAATTTATTTGAAAACAATATTAATAATATTCTATAAATCTAATTGAGATAATGAGTAATCATAATATTTTTACAAAAATAAGAAATAATTTAGTGGTTATTGGTTTTTTAGCTACTATGGGAATTACTGGTTATGGATCGATTAAACTTGGTTTATATGTTAAACGTATCATGTCATCACATGAAAAAAATCTTAGCGTAGAAATGGAAGATTATTTATACAACAAAGAATTGGAAGAAAAAAGGAAAGCAACAAATACTTAAGATATGCAACAAATAATTTTATTACGTTAGCTTATATTTTTGTATTTATAAAAAAAATAGGATTTTAATAAATTATTCTTTATTTTGAATATTTAATTTTTTTAAACTACCTTTATACTGTTTACCCCCTCATATTACATTTTTTTTAATTTAAATTAGAAAAATTTTTTCTCATATTTAAAGTAGTATTTTTCCAATCCTTTTTTGCATTTCGTTTTAGAACATCTTTTTTTTTAGTTTAAAAGTAGAATTTTTTTGAAATGAAAATTAAGGTATATTCTTGGCTTCCTAATCAACCATGTTTTTATATTCAATTTGATGATTGCAATATTCTTCTGGACACAGGACTTTCTATGTCTTCAATGGATGTATTTATGCCTTTGCAAGAATTTACAAAGTAAGTATTATTTTAATATACCTTTTTTTTATATTGTCTTTTAGTTATTCTTCAGATTTATTTCCAATTCCTCATCAGGATCATAAGGAACATGATTTTTTTAAAGTACTTGAAAAACAAGCATTTATTACAAAAAAACCTCTCCTCCATCCAATAATTCCTCCTGAATATGTTATAAGAAGTTTAGATGCTATTCTTATTTCAAATGTTGAATCATTTTTAGCATTACCATATTTAGTTCCTGTAGATTCTTTTCGTGGTGTTATTTATGCAACAGATGCTGTCATTGAATTTGCCAAACTAGCCATGAACGATTTATTAATGTATTTTGAGAGAGCAGAAAAAGTTCAGATAAATGTTAATGAAGAAGATGAATATGCTCCCTGGAGAGAATATAAATTTTGGCATTCATTTTTAAATAGACCACTTACAAATCCTAAAGAATGGAGGGGAATGTATAGTAAACTTTGCATTGATACAACAATTGCCAGGGCTACACCAATTTATTTAAATTCAAAAGTTTCTATAAATAATAGTATAGAAATTATGCCAACACCATCAGGATTTCAAATAGGTTCTTGTAATTGGTTAATTTATAATGGAGTAGAAAAAATATCTTATATAACAAATTCAAGTGTAATAAGAACACACAATAAATGTATGGATTTAAAAGCTCATGCTAAATCTGATATATTGTTACTCAATTCTGTCAATCCAAATCCTATGTATAACTTTAATATCAATGTATCAACAATCAAAAGTATTGTATTTCAAACATTGATGGATTTAGGTACTGTTATTTTTCCAGTTTCCTCAGTTTCATTATTACTAGAACTTATTATAAATGTGTCACAAGTTTTGAGGCATTCTACAAACTTTAGAGATATCTCAATATTTTATGTCGCTCCAAATGCAAGAACAACAATAGCATATGCTTCAAGATTTCCTGAATATTTAATAAGTTTTAGAAAAAATAAATGTTCAAATCCAGAGGATCCATTTGAATTTGATGATTTAATTAAAAATAATCGTTTGAAAATTTATGATAGTTTTACAGATGTTTTAGCAAGTGAATTTCGTTCTCCTTCAATAGTTATTACTGGACATCCTTCTCTTCGTATGGGTGATGTGATTCATTTCATGTATATGCTTGGTAAAGATCCTAGAAACAGTATAGTTCAGGTGGATCCTGACTATCCATTTGAAAATTTATGTGGACCATTTCAAAAGTTTTCTATAAAATGTTTTACCTGCCCTTTGGATTATACATTAAATGAAACATTTGTCTCATCAAATTTGCTAAATTTAATTAATCCTAAACAAATCTTTTTATCCGATATATATAAGCCAGATTTAAATTCAGGATATGTTACAATAAGAGATCCAAGAGTTAGATTTTTTAGATATGGAGATGTCATTAATACTAAATGTAACAAAAAATTTAAAGATGTTTTGTTTTCAGAAACAATGATTACTGTTATTAATATGGAGTCAGATGTAAAAACTAATAATTTATATTCTGTTAAAGGTTTTTTGAATGCAACTGACAATAAATTTATTGCAACAAGTGAAGATTCAAGAAGAAATTTCAAACCATTAACTAAAGTACCTTTATATGGATCAGTAGATATTAGTCAATTTACTAAAGATTTAAAAAATGATAAAATAGAGTTTGAGGTTCAAGGATCTGGTAGAAGTAACTCAGTAACAACAATTATTATTTCAAAACCTAAAAATGCTACTGTAAGAGTTAATAACAGAATTAATAAAACTAGAATTATTTGTGATGATATGACATTAAGAGATAAGTTGATTAAATTATTATCAAAAACTCTTGTTTGTTTTTAATTTTTTTTTTTTTGAATGTATAAATTAGTTGTAAATAAATGTATTAAAAACAATAGGTATAATTTTTATTTAGACAATCATTATATGTATATTAATAGTATTATTTTTTGAATTATCATTATTATTAATTGGAGTAGATGTTAATTTGTAACCATCAACAAATGAATCCATTGTTAACAAACTACTTTTATCAAAAAATTCACATTTTATATCATTATTATTATATTTCACTAATTCATCATTTTTTTTATTATTATTTTCACAACTGATTACAGTATTGTTTAAATTTATATTATGTAATGGTTCATGATATAAGGCCATCAAATCTTGACAAAAACTACTTCTTTGATTTTGATTAAGTAATAAACTTATCTTTCCAAAGTTGTAATTTAATGTAATACCATGAAATTTTGTTTTTTCTCCACTAAATGTTATTGTAAATCGGTCAAATTTTAATGATTTTGCATGTTTAATATTTACTAAGATTCCTTGATTGTTACTTTTATATATTAATAATAAACCTGATTTTGTAAAAACTACAAATCTTTCTTTACATTTTGTTGATTCATTAAAAAGTAAACCTTTTATGGTACATATTACAAATACAAAATCTCGGCGTACAGGTTGAATAGAATCTAAATCATTAGAATGAAAATCTGGTAAATCAACATCCTAAAATACATAATATATAAAATATTTTTTTTTGTAATAAAAAAAATGACACAAACTTTTTTTAAATTGTTAGTAAAATGGTAATTATGGTTATCTAATCTAACTAATTTTCCAAGATATGGACGTTTATTCCAAATCATACGTTAAGAAAATCATAAATTAAAATTATTTAATAATAATAGTAAAATAATATTTAAAGTATAGATTATTTAAAAAAAAATTTGAATTAAAATTTATAGTATGTAAAAATGTTTTGCTTTTTATTGGTAATACTGTATACATTTTTAATCAAAGATTAATGTACTTTTGAGTTTATAATAAAAATAATAGTTTTTGTTATCAAAAATGATAAAAATAGATTAGAATGTATTCATATTAGATACAAATATATTAAAGTATAGATAAGATTCTCGTATTTAATATTAATAGATTCCCAGCACTTTCATAATATTCTTCTTAAAAAATACGATGAAAAAAATTTTACTAGCTATAATTTTATCACTTCTTGTTATTAATTATGGTGATTCATATAAAATATTATCTGTAGTACCACATTTTGGTGGTAGTCATGTAAAATTTATGGGAAAAGTTGCTGATATTCTTGTTCGAGGAGGTCATGAAGTTGTATGTTTTTTTTTAAAAAAATATTTTATAATATCTTTTTTTTAGACAGCTCTTATGATACCACTTGAACCAGATCTTAAAATGGTTGGTACAAAACTTGCTAAAATAATAAATATAGAAAAAAATAATGAAACAATGAAGTTGGTTGAACAATTTTTTAAAAGTAAAAATGTATGGGAAAGTGGAATTAAAGATATTATTAATGCTAGATCACTTGTTAAAAATTTTGTTTTATCATCTAAAACTAATTGTAGGGGTGTAATAACAAATTCATCACTTATTGAATATTTAAAAAATGAAAAATTTGATTTAGCTATAACACAACATATAGATTTTTGTGCTTTTGGTCTTTTTAAATTATTAGATATTCCAGCACATGTAAGTTTATTTGCTGGTGGACTTATGCCTTCACATTTCAAAAGATTTGGTCTTACATTTCCTTTAGCACAACTACCTGATATAACTTTAGGTGTTAATGATAAAGAAATGACATTTTTTAATAGACTTAAAAATATTTTTTCATTTATGATGCTTGAAATGTATAGTAATAATATGATGTCTGGAATAGAAGAAGTTTTTAATGAAGAATTTGGTGATGGTTATGTAGATATAAAACAACAACTTCGTGATGCAACATTTCATATCTCTAATTCAGATCCTTTTGTTGATCTTGCATATCCTACTTTAAGTAAAATAGTTCAAATAGGTGGTTTTTCTATTCCTAAACCTAATGCATTAAACAAAGAATGGGATTCATTATTATCAAAAAGAAAAAAAAATGTATTAATATCATTTGGAAGTATAGCAAAAAGTGTATTAATGCCAAAAGAATATAAAGAAGGATTAATTGAAACTATTAAACAATTTCCAGATATTACATTTATTTGGAAATATGAAAATCCAGAAGATGGTTTTGCAAAGGACATTGAAAATGTATATTTAAATAAATGGGTTCCACAGACAGATTTACTTAATGATCCAAGATTATCAGTATTTATTACTCATGGTGGTTTAAACAGTTTATCTGAATCAGCACACTATGGAATGCCTTTAATTGTAATTCCATTATTTGCTGATCAACCTAGAAATGCTAAAATTATTGAAAAATTAGGATTCGGAAAAATACTTGAAAAACATAATCTTAAAAGTCCTGAAATAATTAAAAAAACTATAGAAGATATGCTTGAGGATAACAATATTTATAGGGAGACGGCAAAAAATATTAAAGAAATGATAAAAAATAGACCCTATAATCAGACGGATATTTTTATTAAACATATAGAATTTGCCGCAAAATTTAAAAAACTTCCTAATTTAAATATGGAAGGTCATCAAATAAGTATTTTCCAATATGCTCTACTTGATGTTATATTATTTTTAATATTTATTATAGTATTAATTTTATCAATAATTTTTTATGGAATATACAGTATATACAAATGTATAAGAAGAAAAGTTTGTGTTAAATGTAAAAATAAGAAAGAATAAATTTATTTATAATTATATATATTGTTTTCAAATAGTTAAAATTTAAAAAAATAAAATAAAATTAATTTTGTTGTGATATTTTTTTTATGATTATCAATACATATAAATAATACTATTGTATCCTTAGTTTAAAAAATTGTATAATATTTTTATCTATTTTAAAATAATTTTTTAATTAACATAAATATTTAGCTATCATTTTATATATTTAATATTAATTTTTAGTTTTATTTATTTTAATAGTTTATTTTTTATAAAATATAGTAGTAATTTTAAAGATAAAAAAAGTAATGTTCTATATTTTAAAACAATGTAATTTTTAAATTTTTAAAATTACTCTATAAAATTTAAATATTCTACATTTATATAAATATTTGAATTTGGAAAACTTGATACAATTGCAACAAAGTTACATCTTGAAACAAAAATTAATTCCCTCATACTGGGACAAAATAAAAGGCCACTAGTAGATAAATTACATTTAATTTTTACTTCTATACTATTATCTTCAGTACATTTTACTGAATTAGGATATCTAATAAATTTAAATTTTATTTTTATTTTCATTTTTTTATCTGGACCAACTTCAAACATATAAAAACATTTTCCTCCAACTTGAAGAGTAACGTTGGATGATCGACGTGTTGCAAAATATCTAGAGGGCTGTGTACATTGAGGACTATTTGGTGTCATTATTTCACATCGTTGTCCTGAAGTAAATGGTAAACATTTACACATAAATGGATATCTTGGATGTTGATATCCATAATATAAACATTGAGGATGCCTTATTTGTGGATGTGAACAGTATCTTTTATTTAAAATTTTAGCATCATTAAAAGTTAGATATCTAGATTGACCCAAAAATGGTTGAAATAAATAATCCTTGGCACTTATAACTTTACCAAAACTTCTTGCATATTCATAGGGTGCAAAATGCATAATTGATCTATAGTCATATTCTGTACCATATGTAGTTGTTAAAATTGAATTTATTTTAGAAAAATATCTTCTAAATGAAAATTCTGCATTATCTTTTGTTACAACAACATATCTATTTCTATCAAATCTTTTATGTTCATACTCAGCACCTAATGCTCTCATCGTTTCTCGAATAATTTTTCCAATATGTTGTGAATTTGGAGGAATATAAATTTTATGAGGAATCTCAAGTCTTTTACCTAAATTTGTATGATAATGTGTACCAGGTAAATAAGCAAATAAAGATTCTCTTAAACTCATTTGACGCTGAAATATAAAACATGTCTCTTTTTTTATTCTAGAAACTGCCATTTTAACCAAAATATGATCTATTTCAGGACTAACATAATATAGTATTTCTCTTTCACTCCATATATTTGACATACTTGTTAACATAGCTCTTTTTTTTCTTTCTATTTCATGATTGCTAATTAATGATATATTCTATATAAATTAAAAAAATTTTATTTCACTAAACTTACACTCACTGTAAAAATATGTGAAATTTCAAAAAATATTATTATTAAAATAAAAATTATCATATTTTGTATGGAGTAAAATTATTTATGTTACATATCAAACAAGTTTCAAAGTTTTTATTAATATTAAATTTATTCATTTAAATATAACATTAAAAAAAAATATTAAAATTAAACAATTTTATTTACTAAAATATTTTTTAATAGTAATATAATTTATTAAATGCACATTATTGAAAAGTACAAATTGAGAATAATTTTTAACTTTAATATATAAAAAGTTTTTATTAATTTAGTTAATAATTTGGCATTAAAATACAACGTTTCAGTAGAAGTATGATTTAGAAATATGGTACAACTAAATTAAATAAGTATAAAGATAGTTAAGATTAATAAAATAGTTATTTTTCAAATACTTTTATTTTTAACTTAATTAATGTAATAATGTATTTATATATTTCATTGCTTATTTTAGTAAGTTTAACAGAATTTTTTCGAAAAAATTTTTTATTATTTGACAAAATATATAAGATTATATTTTTAATAACATATAGAAAAAATCAAAAATACTTTTTTACAAAAAAATGTCTGTAATAATAAAAATAACTTTTTTTTGTTTTAAATAAATGTGTATAAACAATAAAAAAATGTTTGTTAAACTAATTAAAAGTATATATTAGATTTAAAAAAATTGTTTAATAATACACGAAATGAAAAAAATACTAATAATGAATAAAATTAATATGTTCAGAGATTTTTATAACATAAAATAGGATGTTAATGAAACAACTGACTCTAGGGTAAAATTCAAATAAATGTTTCATCACAAATCAATTTGAATTTTTGTGCACTACACAGACAGCAAATATTAGTTTCAAGATGATAAGTTTATCAAAAATGTTTATCCTGTACTTAAATATTTTTTTAAATTTTTCCAATGCCAATATAAAAAAAATTTATATTTATTTTAAAAAAAAACATATTTATTATATGAGATACAGACATATCAAATAATTTTAAAAAGTGTATAATTAAAGAATTTATAAAATTTTGATGTATTTAAATAATTTTTATATTTTAATCAAGTCATTATTTTTATTCATAAATTTGAAAACTCCAAAATTATTATTTTAAAAGATTCTTTTTGAATTTGATTTATAAATTATATATTAACATAAATCTTAAATCAAAACTTCCATGTTTTTTTATGCAAAAAAATTATTGAAATTTTTACTTTATTTGTATTTTTTAAGATAAAAAATTAAGTAGTAAAGCAAAAAGTATACTTGTAAAAAGATATCTTTTTTTTTGTTAAAAATTTAAAAATAACCCAACAAAATATTTAAATAATATAAATAAAATCAAGAAATTAATTTTTTTTTCTTTTATTTATAATAAGAACAAAAAAGAAAAGTCTTTGAAAATCAAATTTTGACTTAAATCTTTAAAAATAAAGTGCTTTCAAAAAATTGTTTACAATGTTCTTCAAGATAAAGCTATCATCTTGCAATTTTTAACAAGAAATTAAAAAAGAATTTATAGCACAACATATTAAGGATTATAAAATATATTATTTTTCTAAGTAATTGCTAAAAAATTATAATGTTAAACTAAAAAAAAACTCACAATTAGTAATTTTTTTAATTTTACTTAATTAAAATTTATGCTTTCATATAAAAACGTTTTATAAAAAGTAAAGATATTATAGATTAATATTTAAAAAAACGAAAATTTAAAAAACACGTGTTTTTTTTATTTTAAAATGATTTAAATATATTATATAAAATTCAGTATATATTGGGTTCTTCTATATGAAACGTAGTATTTAAAATACCCTAGCATTCATTTAACATTTTTAACTATTTAGTAATAATTAAAAAAAGTTAAGCATTTTTTTTTTGATTCTACAGAATCTGCTTTATAAAATAACAAGGAAAAAGTTATAAAAATGAGGAAAAATTAATTTTTTTACATCAATATTTATTGTCTTTTAAATACCATATAAGCATTATTTTTATATATAAGCCTAAAAGAGGAACAATTCTAATAACAACAGCCCGGAATAATTATTAACTTTATGAGGAAAATTTTCTGACTCAAGAAACAATATATAAGTTGTTAAAAAAATTTAGGAAAGAAAATAAGAAGCTTGAAAATAAAAATAATTGAAAATTACTATGAAATGTTGATAATGAAGATTAGAAAAACGTTATTAGAACAAGTTCTTGACAAGCAGTTAGAAAAATGTCTAAAGTCTTTAGAATATCTCATTCTAAACTTTATCTCTGTGAGAAAATTTATTTTTGATTCTGATAGAATAAAAAAAAATTGATCTTGTTAGAAACAAAATGTTCTATCCAACAATTTTTATTTAAAAAATTATTTATTTATCACTAAATTATAAGTGTCACAAATTTTTTTTTTAAAAAATAATTGTATTTTTTGTGAGTAAATTCAATATTTTCATATATACCATTAACATTTTTTAATATGTTTCAATTTAAATAATAATATGTACTATATCTTCATAGAATATCCAAATTCAAACAAACATTTAACATAATTTCTAGTAAATGTTTATTTAAATGATAAGTAATTTATAAATATTAACCATAATTGTAACAAAAGTTTAAAAAAAAATTATTGTTTTAAATCTTGGTTATCTTATTTTCTTTTGTATAAAAATATTTGTTCAGTGAAATATAAAATTTGAATATGTAAAATAAAAATTTTTATTTTAATAAACTAATTTTAAGAAATAATAATTAACAAAAAAATTGTATATTTTTTTAAATCTAATAAGAATCATATTTCTATTATGGACAAAGTCGCTATTTGTTTGTACTATAAATTAACAATGATTAAAATAATAATATTACTATTAAAAAAATTGTAGCACACAAAAAAATTTTAACCAAAAAATAATTTTTTTTGTCAAAATAAAATATAAATAAAAAAATTAATATTTTGTTTTATATCATTTAAAAAAAGCCTAGTTTAGAGGCATAGTTTTTTTTTTTACAGATTTCACGTAATATTTTATCTTGAAAAACAAGTATGTTACTTTTTTTTATAGTAATTGCTTTGTTTAAAATTTTAAATATCATTATTGGAAATGTAAGTTAAATAAAAATATAATTTATAATTATTATAGGATATATCATTTATTTATAGCTATGAAAGACAAAAAAGAAACGTCTATAGACCTTCATTGTTTAATTGGAACTTTAGAGATTCAATTAATAAATGGAGAAATAATGATAAAATGCTTAATATTAGAAGAAAAATGACTCCAGCCAATTGGAGAAAAAATAATTCATCTACGGTTAAAAAAGAACCAAGTATTCCACAAATTACCAAAGTCAGTTCTAATTTAAATCTTAATAAAAAAAGAAATAACATAATATATTATGTTGATTCTAAACTAAGGGTTGAAACTATTCAAACAGCACTTAGTAGAATTGAAAAAGAAACATGTTTAAAATTTATAAGAACAAAAGATTTTAAGAAAACTGAAATAAAATATTTACCTGGTAGATTTTTTGAAACAATTTTTGAAAAAAATCTTGATAATCCTTTTAAAATATATGTTCCATCCAATTCACAACATATTGGAAAAATTATTCGAGAAACGATGCATGCATTAGGTGTTGAATATGAACATACTAGAAGTGATAGAAATAATTTCATATCAGTAATTAAAAGAAATATAATTGCTAGTTATAGAAAATATTTTGAAATATTTAAAGAAAAATTTAAAAAAAAATACAGTACTCCATATGACGTTAGATCAATTATGCATTATGCATCATATGAATTTGCAAGCGGAAAACAAAAAGTTTTAAATTGTAAAGATAAATTGTTGAAGGAATCAATGGGTAAATCAAATTATCTTACTTTTAATGATGCCAAACAATTAAATGAAAAATACTGTTCTTATCCAAGTATCCAATATCAATCTTGTTATTTTCATGGATATCAAAATCCGAAATTTCCAAATAAATGTAAATGTCTTCCATTTCTTACTGGTAATAGATGTGAAACTTTTTTACCAAATTCAAACCGTTGCACAAAACATAACGTACGTGTTATGGGCAGTAGAGTAGAAGTATATAACTTTATTATGGGACCAAATTGTTCATTCATTATTAGAGGAAGTTCATCCAAAAAAATTGCAGTGGATATAAAATTTACTGATATGAAATTTAAATATACATCATTATGTAGTGAGGCAAATAGTATTGAAGTTAAATATAAAAATGATTTATCCATTAGTGGAGCTTTAGTGTGTCCAAATGATAAAAGTTTTCGAGTAGTAGCACAAAACAATACTATAGTAATTGTAGGAAGTAATTTTAAGCAAGAAACAGAGTTGAGTGTGGTAGCAATAGAAGTATAAAATTAGTTTAATTATAAAAGAATTATTTAAATCATAACACTTTTCGTATGTCAAAGCTGATAATTTTGCATATAAATAAAAAATTGTCTTAATTTTATAGTAAATTTTAGACTAAAAAAGTTTTTAAAAAAAATGTTATTAATTTAAACAATTTTAATATATTAAATAATAACAATTATTGTATTTTTTTTTAAATCCTTATATTAAGTTGAATTATTTATTAATTTTAATAAAAACATTTTTTAAGACAGGTTTAGTTTTATTTATACTTAAACTTATTTAAAAATTAGTAAGATATCAGTTTTAAAATTGATTTAAAATATCTAATGCACATGATAAATATAATAATGTTATTATTTAAAAAGTATCTTTCAAAAACTTTTTTTCCAATGAAAAAAAAGTTAAAATATATTATGATCAATAACTTGATACAAAAAGTTAAATGGATTAAGTTTTGTTAAGAATGATAAAATCATCTATATATTTATAATCATTTAAGTTATATAAAACAATGATAAAATCAATACATTATTTAAAAAAATTAATTATTATAAATAAAGTAAAATTTTTATTAATTTAAATTTCTAGATTCTACACTAAATAAAAAAATAAACATATTAGTTAATTTAAAATACAACTTATTAATCAAAATTAAGGTTATTCAATTTTAGGGTTTTAATGTGAATTAAGCAAAAACATACTTCAAACTTTTTTCTTAAAATATAACATCATTTTAGGATTAAGAAATTTTATTATAAGAAAACAGTTTGAAATATGTAAAGCTATTTAAAAAATTTTCCTGGAAACATTTTCCAAAAATTGAAAATTTTTTTATATGCTATCTTTTATTTTAATTTAGGCACAATATTAACAATAAAAAATTTCACCTGTATTTGCCTTAAAAAAATGTCTTATCATGATATTTAAAATAAATAAACTTTACTTTCTAAAATTTAACATATATTAATACTAAGGATTTACTCACTAGTACTTACACAATTATAATATCAAAATACAATAAAGATAAATTTAAACCATAGGCTTATAATATATATTATAAGGTTTTTGTCCTGGTAATAAATATTTTAATAAAATAAAAATACAAAATCCATTCAATTGAAAAAAAAGTGTAAGAAAATTTTTTATTAAATAAAATTTCTACCCATTCTAATATTTTTTTAAAAATAGATTTTGACATTAACTTTTTAAAATGAAGTATTTACACCCAACTGTTTATAATGTCTATAACAATTAAATTATTAACATATAATATTCAATAGAAGATAAAAAAGACTCCGAAATACATCTAACTGAAAGTTTTAAAATATTATAATTTTCATAAGTTACTGTAAAAAAATTTTAAATTTATTTTAAAAAATTAAAAACATTATGTCTATATAATTTTATAAAATTTATTTATATTAAATGATTCTTGTAATAATAAACCAAATAATAAACTTACATGTAATTTTAAAGCCATTTTTATAAAATATAAAAATATTTTATGCTTGTACGTATGCTATGTTTAATATATAATTATCTTGGATACTATTCGTTACAATTGAAATATGATTTTGTTTTGATTTTATATATAATTTTTTTCCATTTGGACAAAACAAAGTTCCACTAACAGTAAGATCATTTCTATATTTAACTTCAATGCTATTATCTTCATTACATTCTATCGGCCTTTGTACTCTTGGAGTAAGAAATCTTAATTCCATTGAAACTTTTAATCTTGGATGTGATCTTATAAAGTATGCACAATTTGGTCCCAATCTTAATCTTTTTACTGATATGATGTACATTGCTGAATATATGTTTCGTTGTGTACATTGAATGTTATTTGGTCCAATATGTTCACATTGATTACCAATTAAAAAGGGCAAACATTTACATGTTGTAGGATTTCTTGGATTTTGATATCCCTTATTACGACAAACTGGATGCTGAATTCGTAAAAATGAACAATATTTATTATTTAAAAGCTTGGCATCATTAAAAGTAAGATATTGAGATTTACCAATAAATTGGGACATTAATTTGTCTTTAGAATGTAAAACTTTACCGGTTTTTTTTGTATATTCATAAGGTGAAAAATGCATAACTGATCTAAAGTCATATTCTATATCATATGTAATTGTAACTGTAGAATGTTTTTTTTCAAAATATTTTCTATAATCAGAAAGTATATGTCTTGGTGAAACTGTTATATACTTATCTCTGTCTCTTCTATTATGTTCATAATCAATACCAAATGCACGTAATGTTTCTCGAATAATTCTTCCAATATCATGAGCCCTCAGTGGTAAAAAAATTTTATGAGGAATTTCTCTTCCTTTACCTAAATTTGTCTCAAAATATCTACCAGGTATATATGAAAAAAGTGATTCTCTATATTCTTGTGTTTGTACAAATGTTAAACATGTTTCTTTTGCAATTCTACTAAGTGCCACTTTAACTTCCATATGATTTAACATAGGATCTACATAATACATAATTTCTTTTTCTTTCCAAGCAAATTGTGAATGCCTTAAGATTTCTCTTTTTTTTCTTTCATCATAATTGCTAATAAATGATATATTCTATATAAATTAAAAAATTTTATTTCACTAAACTTACACTCACTGTAAAAATATGTGAAATTTCAAAAAATATTATTATTAAAATAAAACTTATCATATTTTGTATGGAGTAAAATTATTTATGTTATATTTAAAAAAATTTTAAAGTTTTTATTAATATTAAATTTATTCACTAAAAAGTAATATTAAAAAAAAAAATTTAAAATTAAACAATTTTATTTAATAAATAATATTTTTAAATAGTAATATAATTTATTAAATGTACATTATTATAAAGTACAAATTGAGAATAATTTTTAACTTTAGTATATAAAAAGTTTTTATTAATTTAGTTAATAATTTAGCATTAAAATACGACGTTTCAGTAGAAGTATGATTTAGAAATATGGTACAACTAAATTAAATAAGTATAAAGATAGTTAAGATTAATAAAATAGTTAATTTTCAAATACCTTTAATTTTAACTTAATTAATGTAATATTGTATTTATATATTTAATTGTCTATTTCAACTAGTTGAACACAGTTTTTTTATAAAAAAAATTATTACTATTTGATAAAATATATAAGATTATATATTTAATAACATATAGAAAAAATCAAAAATACTTTTTTACAAAAAAAATGTGTTTGTAATAATAAAAATAACTTTTTTCTGTTTAAAATAAATGTGTATAAACAATAAAAAAAATGTTTGTTAAACTAATTAAAAGTATAATATAGATTTTAAAAAATTAATTAATAATACACGAAATGAAAAAAATACTAATAATGAATAAAATTAATATGTTCAGAGATTTTTATAACATAAAATGTGATGTTAGTGAAGCAACTGACTCTTGGGTGAAATTCAAATAAATGTTTCATTACAAATAAATTTAAATTTTTATACACTATGCAGACAGCAAATATTAGTTTCAAGATGGTAAGTTTATAAAAAAATTTTCATGTTGTACTTTTCATATTTTTAAATTTTTCCAATGGCAATATAAAAAAATTTCATATTTATTTTAAAAAAAATCATATTTATTATATGAGATACAGAAATATCAAATAATTTTAAAGAGTGTATGATAAAAGAATTTATAAAGTTATGATGTGCGTAAATAATTTTTATATTTTAAATAAGTTGATAATTTTACTTGTAAATTTGAAAACACCAAAATTATTATTTTTAAGAAATTTTTTTGAATTTGATTTATAAATATTAACATAAATCGTGAATCAAAACTTTCATGTCTTTTTATTCAAAAAAATTATTAAAATTTTTACTTTATTCGTATTTTATTAGATAAAAAATTAATAAGTAAAGCAAAAAGTATACTTGTAGAAACATATCTTTTTTTTGTTAAAAATTTCAAAACAACCCAACAAAATTTTTAAATAATATAAATAAAATCAAGAAATAAATTATTAATTTTTTTTTATAATAAGCAAAAAAAGAAAAGTCTTTGAAAATCAAATTTTGACTTAAATCTTTAAAAATAAAGTGCTTTCAAAAAATTGTTTGCAATGTTCTTCAAGATAAAGCTATCATCTTGCAATTTTTAACAAGAAATTAAAAAGAATTTATAGCACAACATATTAAAATTATGAAACATATTATTTTTCTAAGTAATTTTTAATAAATTCTAATGTTAAATAAAGAAATTCTCAAAATTAAAAATTTTCAAATTTTACTTAATAAAGAATCATGCTTTTATATAAAAACGTTTTATAAAAAGTAAAGTTATTATAGATTAATAGTTAAAAAAACGAAAATTTAAAAAACACGTGTTATTTTTATTTTAAAATGAATTAAATATATTATATAAAGCTCAATATAATGGGTTCTCCCATTTGAAACGTAGTTTTTAAAATGCCCGAACTTTCATCTAACCTTTTTAACTATTTAGTGAAAGATAAAAAAGTCATGCATTTTTTTTTTGATTCTACAGAATCTGCTTTATAAAATTACAAAAAAAAAGTTAGAAAAATAATCTTTTTACATCAATATTTATTGTCATTTAAAAACAATATAAGCATTATTTTTTTATATAAGATTAAAAGAGAGAAAATTCAAGAACAACAGCCTGGAATATTAAAAAACTTTTTAGAAGTAATCTTGTAACTCGAAAAACAAAATATAAGTTGTTAAAAAATTTAGGGAGGGAAATAAGAATCTTAAAAATGAAAATAATTGAAAATTAACTTGAACTGTTGATAATGACGATTTGAAGAACGTTATTAAAACAAATTCTCATCAAACAGTAAGAAAAATGTCTAAAGTCTTTCGAATATCTTAATCTAAACTTTATCTCTTTAAAAAAATTTATTTTTGTTTCTGATAGAATAAAAAAAATTGATCTTGTTAGAAACAAAATGTTCTATCCAACAATTTATATTTAAAAAATTATTTATTTTTTATTAAATTATAAGTGTTATAAATTTTTTAAAAAAATAGCTGTATTTTTTATGAATAAATTCAATATTTTCATATATACCATTTAACTTTTTTTACTATGTTTTAATTTGAATAATAATATGTACTATATTTTTATAGAATATCCATATTCAAATAAATATTTAACATAACTTCTAGTAAATGTTTGTTTAAATGATAAGTAATTCATAAATATTAACTAAAATGTAACCAAAGTAAAAAAAAAATCTAATTTTAAAAAATAATATTAGCAAAAAAAATGTGTATCTTTTGAAATCTAATAAGAATCATATTTCTATTATGGATAAAGTTGTTATTTGTTTGTACTATAAATTAACAATGATTAATATAATATTATTACTATTAAAAAATTATAGCATAGAAAATAATTTTACAAAAAAAAAAAAATTATTTTTTGTCAAAATAAAATATAAATAAAAAAATTAATATTTCGTTTTATATCATTTAAAAAAGCCTAGTTTAGAGGCATAGTTTTTTTTACACAATTCACGTAATATATTATCTTGAAAAATAAGTATGTTACTTTTTTTTCTAGTAATTGTTTTATTTAAAACTTTAAATATCATTATTGGAAATGTAAGTTAAATAAAAATATAATTTATAATTATTATAGGATATATCATTTATTTATAGCTATGAAAGACAAAAGAGAAACGTCTATAGACCTTCATTGTTTAAATGGAATTTTAGAGATACAATTAATAAATGGAAAAATAATAACAAAATGCTTAACTGGAAAAAAAAATTTAATCTAGCCAATTGGAGAAAAAAAAATTCATCTACGTTAAATAAAGAACCAAGTATGCCACAAATTACCAAAGTCAGTTCTAATTTAAATCTTAATAAAAAAAGAAATAGCATAATATATTATGTTGATTCTAAATTAAGGGTTGAAAATATTCAAACAGCCCTTAGTAGAATTGAAAAAGAAACATGTCTAAAATTTACAAGAACAAAAGATTCTAAGAAAACTGAAATAAAATATTTACCTGGTAGATATTTTGAAACAATTTTTGAAAAAAATCTTGATAATCCTTTTAAAATATACGTTCCATCCAATTCACAACATATTGGAAAAATTATTCGAGAAACGATGCATGCATTAGGTGTTGAATATGAACATAATAGAAGTGATAGAAATAATTTTATATCAGTAATTAAAAGAAATATACTTGCTAATTATAGAAAATATTTTGAAATGGTTAAAGAAAAATTTAATAAAAAATACAGTATTCCATATGACGTGAGATCAATTATGCATTTTGCATCATATGAATTTGCAAAAGGAAAACATAAAGTTTTAAATTGTAAAGATAAATTGATGAAAGAATCAATGGGTAAATCAAATTATCTTACTTTTAATGATGCCAGACAATTAAATGAAATGTACTGTTCTAATCCAAAAATCCAATATCAATCTTGTTATTTTCATGGATATCAAAATCCGAAATTTCCTAATAAATGTAAATGTCTTCCATTTCTTAGTGGTAATAGATGTGAAACTTTTATATCAAATTCAAAACGTTGTACAAAACATAACGTACATTTTATGAACAGAAGAGTAGAAGTATATGACTTCATTATGGGACCAAATTGTTCATTTATTATTAGAGGAACTCCATCAAAAAGAATTGCAGTGGATATAAAATTTACTGATATGAAATTTAAATATACATCATTATGTAGTGAGGCAAATAGTATTGAAGTTAAATATAAAAATGATTTATCCATTAGTGGAGCTTTAGTGTGTCCAAATGAAAAAAATTTTCGTGTAGTATCACAAAACAATACTATAGTAATTGTAGGAAGTAATTATAAACATGAAACAGAGTTGAGTGTTGTAGCAATAGAAGTATAAAATTAGTTTGATTATAAAAGAATTATTTAAATCATAACACTTTTCATATGTCAAAGCTGATAATTTTGCATATAAATAAAAAATTGTCTTAATTTTATAGTAAATTTTAGACTAAAAAAATTTTTTAAATAAAAATGTTATTAATTTAAATAATTTAAATTTATTAAATATTAACAATTATTGTATTTTTTTTTAAATCCTTATATTAAGTTGAATTATTTAATAATTTTTAATAAAAAACATTTTTTAAGACAGGTTTAGTTTTATTTATACTTAAACTTATTTAAAAATTAGTAAGATATCAGTTTTAAAATTGATTTAAAATATCTAATGCACATGGTAAATATAATAATGTTATTATTTAAGAAGTATCTTTCAAAAACTTTTTTTCCAATGAAAAAAATGTTAAAATATATTATGATCAATAACTTGATACAATAAATTAAATGGATTAAGTTTTGTTAAGAATGATTAAATCATTTATATATTTATAATCATTTAAGTTATATAAAACAATGATAAAATTAATACATTATTTCAAAAAATTAATTATTATAGATAAAGTAAAATTTTTATTGATTAAAATTTCTAGATTTTACACTAAATAAAAAAATAAACATATTTGTTAATTTAAAATACAACTTATTAATCAAAATTAAAGTTATTCAAGTTTAGGATTTTAACGTGAATTAAACAAAAACATACTTCAAACTTTTTTTCTAAAATATAACGTCATTTTAGCATTAAGACAATTTATTATAAGAAATTCTTATAAAATATGTAAATCAATTTGAAAAAGTTTGTTGAAAATATTTCCCTGAAATTGAAAATTTTTTTATATACTATTTTTTTATTTAACTTTAAGCACATTATTAACAATAAAAAAATCAACAGTATAAAATTTCATCAATACCCACCATATTAATAGGTTGTTTTCTATGATATTCATGATTAATTAACTTTAATTTCTAAAATTAAACATATATTAATACTGAGAGTTTACTTACTAGTATTGACATTATTATAATATCAAAATACAACAAGGATAAATTTAAACCATAGTCTTCTAACATATATCTTATGGTTTAAGTCCTGGTAATAAATATTTTAATAAAATAAAAATACAAAATCCATTCAATTGAAAAAAAAGTGTAAGATAATTTTTTATTGAATAAACTTTCTACCCATCCTAATATTTTTTTAAAAATAGATTCTGACATAAACTTTTTAAAATAAAGTATTTACACCCAACTGTTTATAATGTCTATAACAATTAAATTATTAACATATAATATTCAATAGAAGATAAAAAAAACTCCGAAGTACATCATACTGAAAGTTTTAAAATATAATTTTCATAAGTTACTGTAAAAAATTTTAAATTTATTTTATAAAATTTATTGCTACTATTATTTATCACATATCTATTACCAAATAAATTATATGATAATTTATTTCAAAAATTATTATAAAAATTTATTTATATTAAATGATTCTTGTAATAATAAACCAAATAATTAACTTACATGTAATTTTAAAGCCATTTTTATAAATTATAAAAATATTTTATGTTTGTGCGTATGCTATGTGTAATATATAATTATTTGGGATTCTACGCGTTACAATTACAATATAATTTTCTTGTGATTTTATATATAATCTTCTTCCATTTGGACAAAACAAAGTTCCACTAATAGAAAGATCATTTCTATATTTAACTTCAATACTATTATCTTCATTACATTCTATCGGCCTTTGTACTCCTTGAGTATCAAATCTTAATTCCATTACAATTCTTAATCTTGAACGTGCTCTTATAAAAAATGCACAATTTGGTCCCAACCTTAATCTTCTAGTTGCTATGATGTACAATGCTGTATACATATTTCGTTGTGTACATTGAGCGTTATTTGGTACAATATGTTCACATTGATTACCAAAAAAAAAGGGCAAACATTTACATGTTGTAGGATTTCTTGGATTTTGATATCCCTTATTACGACAAACTGGATGCCGAATTTGTAAAAATGAGCAATATTTACTATTTAAAAGTTTGGCATCATTAAAAGTAAGATATTGAGATTTACCAATGAATTGAGACATTAATTTGTCTTTAGAATGTAAAACTTTACCGGTTTTTTTTGAATATTCATAAAGTGAAAAATGCATAACTGATCTTAAGTCATATCCTATATCATATGTAATTGTAACTGTAGGATGTTTTTTTTCAAAGTATTTTCTATAATTAGAAAGTATATGTCTTGGTGAAACTGATATATACTTATTTCTGTCTCTTCTATTATGTTCATAATCAATACCAAATGCACGTAATGTTTCTCGCATAATTCTTCCAATATCATGAGCCCTCAGTGGTAAAAAAATTTTATGAGGAATTTCTTTTCCTTTACCTAAATTTGTTTCAAAATATCTACCAGGTATATATGCAAAAAGGGATTCTCTATAATTATGTGTTTGTACAAATGTTAAACATGTTTCTTTTGCAATTCTACTAAGTGCCACTTTAACTTCTGTATGATCTAACATGGGATCTACATAATACGTCAATTGTTTTTCTTTCCAAGCATATTGTGAATGTCTTAAGATTTCTCTTTTTTGTCTTTCATCATAATCGCTTAAAGATATATTCTATATAAATTAAAAAATATCTTTTTTTCAAACTTACCATCATTAGAACAATATTTGTAATTTTACAAAATATAATAAAAAAAATAAGCATTTTCATATTCCTTATTTGGAGAAATTGACTTGTCCAATTGATAATATAATAAATTTTTTAATATTACGTTTTATTAAATAACAAAATCATTACCAATACATGATTTGTATTTAAATAAAAAAAAAAATAAAAAATAAATATGGCATTATTAAAGTAAATATATTCAAATTTTTTTTTTTACATATTTCACTGCTAATCATTAAGTTTTTTTTAATATATTGTATATGTTTATTAATTACCTGTGAATAAATAACTTTTTTTTAAAATTTTTTTTTAATATATAAGAATACATTTAATTTAAAACTACAAAAATGAGTTTAACCCATAATGAAAATATCATTGTTGTTACTTTTGAATTGTTATTATTATTTTTTCTTTTTTAATATAAACCTTTTCTAAAAGTTTAATTTTACAAATAAATATTTAAAATATTTTTTAACTTAATTTTCAAATTTTGTTAATAAAAAAAAGTATAATATTTACAATGCATTTTTAAATATATAAACATAAAAAAATGTACCTTTTTATTAATTTGTTATATAATAAATATCTATTTAAATAGTATAATTTGTTATTAATTTTATATAATATATGTGTAAAACTATATTATTATAATATAGTCATTAAGTTTTTTTCAAACATTTTTATCAAAACTTTTAAGTATTTAAGTTTTTAAAATTTTTAAAAAGGTTACATCATTTTTTTAGAAAAAAAAAATTTTAAGTTATTTATTTTTAAAAAGTTTTATATATATTATTTAAGATGTCCAGAATTTTTCTATATAAAATATTTTCATTTTTAACCTTATCAGGAACGCACCAATAAACTTTAACTATAAATCTTTATAATCATAAAATATATTTTAAATAAAATTTTACTCATGAAATAAAGTTTAACTTTTTTAAAATCTATTAAAATTGTGCTACTAAAAAGCATCAATATTACCTGGTATTGATAAAATAACAACGCAATTAAAATAATTTTGGCGAAAAAAAAAATTACTAAACTAAAGGATATATCAATATTGAGGAAAGGTTTGCAAGTTATCTAATTAAATATTTACAATTTTGCTATCAAATTACTAGAAAATTTATCATGATATTATTTTTTTTTAACAAAAAAAATAATTTTTATAAATGTCTTCATTCAACTTTATATGTCATTGATCAAGAAAATTGTTAGGTATACTATGGTAATATGTTTTAATGGAGATAATATATTTAAAAAGTTTATAAATTTTGCTTTAGTTATATTTCTTATTCTTAAAAATTACAACAAACATTAGTTTTTTTTATACATTTTTAAAAATTATTCAATAAATAAAAATAATAATTGTTGTTTTAAATTGATTTAAATTTGTAAAACTTTAATATTTTTTTATTGATATATAATAATATTGTTGTCTAAAGGTGTACACAAATTATAAATTATATAATAACAATAAAATCAGAATTGTTATATTTATTTTTTTAATTGATAAAGTATATTAATTTATGATGCAATTATTATATAATTACATAAATATATTAGAACATTTAAAAGTTAGTAAATAATTTTAAAAAAGAATTATCATGAAAAATATATCCTTTACGCTAACATAATTTTATGAAAGAAAAAAGCTAAAAAATTTACAGTATATTTATATAACAATTAATATAAATCTATGATTTTCGTTGAACGAAATTTTAGTCTTAAAATTTAATTATAATAATAACCATATTATTTTAACTTTTTTTTTGTATAATTTACTAATTAAATTATTTAAAAGATTGCTTGTCAAAATAATTTTTTATATTACATTTTATTCCTTGGAACATTTATATTTAAAAATTATTAAAAAAAAATATTCATAAAAGTTAATAGAAAATATTGTAAATAGGTTTGGTAAATAATTTATAATAATAAAATAAAAAGTACTTTTTTAAGTAAGTAAAAAAAGTTTTTAACACATAATTTATATAAGATTTTTGGTGTTGGCACTTTACATCAAATGAATATATTTTCACACATATATCTAATTAACATTGAGATATCTAAAGTTTTTTTTTTCAATAAAGCATTACTAATCTATCTATTTTATGTTTATCAAAAGGAAATGTTTAATTAAAACTACAATTAAAGTAAAAATAAATTTCCTTTTCATTAACCACCACCATTATTTGTATCTTCTCATTTTTCAATTCGGCTTTTTTCTCTAATGTATTTCCTCAAATCCCATAATTACATTCCATTAATTCTTTTCATTTTTATTTGGCAATACTCACCTTACAATATCATGTCTATTGTTCTTCCTTTTCTTAATATTTTCTTTATCAAACTTGACATCAACCGGTCATTGAAAATATATACGATCCTTCTATTGTATTAGCTTTTCAAATACCTTCTTTTTACAACTCCTTTATCTGACACACATTTATTTGAACCTTTTTACACTTTAGATTTCACGCAAAGCTTCTTATTTTTTTTTTTGTAACATCAATACTTCAATTTGCAATATGGTTTAAGAAAAGATAATAATTATTTTTTCTTTTGACCTTGGTAATTTTTCAATTTTATTTACCTATTGATATTTTAATTTGTTGTACGGTCATGAATATAACGCTATCATATTGTACTTTTTTTTTTTATTCTTATAATTTAGTATTTTAAAAAAAAATTATTTTACCTCATTATTTAAAGAATATTATATCATTTACTATTTATCAATTATATAATATATTTTAACATAACTATATTTTTATGGATTTTTAAATTTATATTTATTAAATATAAATTATAATAATAATTGAATAAATTACCCTATTAAAAGGTAAATTAAGTAAGAACACCTGATATTTACCTTTAAATAACAAACTAAATCTAAGGCTGAGCAAACATTAAAATCACATATGTCTTGACATTTCTTCATAAATTAAAAATTATTCATAAAACAAATGATTACAAGAACATACATATATATATATTTATATCATTAAAAATTATACCCATATTTTGTCCTTCTCAATGTCAGCTATTTCTTTTTATTATCCAATCTTCAAAGTAAATGAAGTATCACTAATGGTATTTAATCATACCGTTTCATGTATAAATTTATTATATCAAAAAATATTAATTTCTCTCATCATTTTTAATTTTAATTTATATATAATATATTTTTTTTAACTTATAAAATAATTATTATTTTATTTTTTCTTAAAACAATTTTATCATTAAATTTCTTTTACATCATAATAACCTTTTAATTATCGTCAATGTTAAATTAAAATTTTTTTATCATTTATTTTTTTTTCCTAAAAATAACTAGACAAATTGGCAGGTGATAAAATAAATGTTTTCTTTTTTTTGTAAATTTATAGAAATTTATGAACCATAAAAATTAACTTTCTTATTTATATTAAAAACTAAATATTTGGTGTGGAGAATTTAATGGAATTTATCGTAATTCTTTTGAAAAAATATTTTTATTTTATTTTATTAATATTTTATATCATTTTGTTGGCATTAAATATATTAAAAGTGTTTTTTTTTTATAAATTTTTTACTTTTAGTTTTACCAATTATTTTTAAAATCAAATCTATAACTATATTATAAATGTCTTTATTATATATACCATAACTATATACATATATATATCTTATTGGTTGTTACCTTTAACTAATTATATTATAACAAGACTAATTTAAATATGGTTCCATAAATTGTTCAGGTACTATTGTATATCTTGGTCGGTAGGGTAAATAAAATCTTTGCCAAAACAAGAAAGCTATTGTAAAGAATATAACCTTTACTTGACCCTTCTTGACATTCCAACAAAAAAAAAAACACTGTGTGGCAATTTATGGCAATTAGGTTTTAGATTTAAACTTATATAGATGACCATCAAAGGTTTTAATATAAAATCTTATAGTATTTCTTAGAAAAAAAAATTTAATAAGTTTAAAAATAATTCTATATATTTTATATTTAAAAAAAAATGCCTTTAGTATATTTATAAAACCTGAATTTTTATATATAATTAAATATATTTAAATTTGATTGTTTAAACATCTTATTTTAATTTTAAATAAAATTAATATATTCAATTTATTTTCATTGATATAATAATTATCATATATATACAATATAATCTTGTTTCTATTTTATTTTTTTTTTATTTAAAATATACCTTATAAAGAATAATAAATAATAAGACAAAATTTTCGTTACATCTTTAAACCAGCTCATTTACTTATATTTTCCTCAATCAATTATGCTTTTCGCCTCTTCACCTTCCTTCGAAAAATTTCACCTTGATATGATTTTTTAATTCCAATAATTTTTTTTTTTTCTGAATTACCTTATCTCTTTCATATATATATATATATACTATTCATGTCAGCTTTCAATTTTAAAAAAGTTTTTTTTTTAACTGTAATTTTATTATTTGATTTTTATTATATACTTATTTTAAAGAAGATTATAATAATTCTTTTATAATTTAAATCTTCTAAGCATTTTCTTTATACTTTTATATAAAAAAAAAGAAAAGTTATTCACCTTAGGCTTGATATTTTATTATTATTTAACATTATTTTTACCGAACGAGATATATACAATAAATTTCAAGGTTAAAAATTTGTTTATTATATATTTTTATTAAAAGTTTTCTTTTTAATTCTTAACTCTTATAAATAATTATTAATCAAATTTCTTTTTTTTTAACTAAAAAGGACATTTTTATTTTAATTACTTAATATATTAATTTATTACCATTATTTTATTACTTTAAGAATTTTCTTAACACCTTAAATTTTATTAGTATTATTATATATTATCATATAAATATAAACTTTTTATTTTATTAATTATTTTATAAAATATAATAAATAGTAATATATATCACACTTATAATGTCCTTCTTTTATTTCTTAAGTAGAATTGAATTAAGATAATTTAAAAGTATGGCACTTATTTTAATTGTTTCATAATTTCGTATATGTATTTATTTATATATATATATATCATATAATAATATAATAGTTAAATAAATTATTATTTTTCTTATAAAATCTCAAGATATATAATGAAGATGATATATATATATATATAGTACATATTTATTATAGTACCTTTTAAAGATTATAATTGAAGGGATAAGCGGATGTATTAAGTGTTAAATATAACTTAAAGATAAAGGTCATTTTAAGAATTTATATACATTTATATCAAACAAATCATTGACTAATATATATATATATATTTGTGATTGATGAATAATATACTTACATTCTTTATTAATAAATACCAAAATTTTTGAAGAAGTTCATCATATGATCATTTATTATTTTTATATTAAAATATCTTTATGATTAATAATATATCTTATTATTTATAGTTTTGGTTGATAAGTTAACAATTAAAAGTGTAAAGTAGGATATATGTACAAAACTTTTTCATATATTATTTATTATATATAGTTCTTGAGTATGATAGTAGCGTGATTAATTATATAACAATCCTGATTTTTAGGCAAATTATGTCATATATTGTTTGATCTAAATACTTTTCTATTAATATGATAATAATTATTACAATATTGAAACATAATATTTGATAGATCTATTGTAATATTATCTATATTGTTTAAATCCAACTGTTTAAAAATAATAAATTCTCTTATTCTTTTCTTTCATTTACTCTATTAAATATATATACCTATATATATATTATATATATATTTTCTTCATATAATTATATTATATAGTGAAAAATATTTAATTTATATTTTACAAGATTTTACTCCCACTTCTCATTAATAATTATATAGAAGATTTATTTAATCAACTAACAATTAAATTTTAAAAATATTTTCTTATCAAATTCTAAAATATTTCATGTCCATTAAAATCCTTGTTTTTAATACTTCAAAAAGATATTATTAAAATAGTTTAAAAATTTATTCCACTTCAACATCAATTTATTTCCATTTTTATATCTACCTCGATCTCTTTTTTTTATATATATAATTTACTATATACAAATAGAAAAATATTTTTTTTTAACCATATTACAATACCCTTAAATATATTATCTCAGATATCAATTAAATCAAATATTTATAATTACAATTAATAATAAAAGTTTTATTAAAATAAAAATCCTTTCTATTATTATAATTTAAATTATTTTTTTTACAAATTTTTATATAAGTGTATTGTAATTTTAAAAAAAAAAATTATGATAACAAAGATTAAGTTATTTTTAATTTTTTTTTTATATTAGATATAAAAAATCTATCTGCTTTTTATTTTATTATTTTATCAAATAATTTTAAAAAATTTTTTGTATATATTAATGAATTTTATTAATAATAAAAGTAGAAATTTAATATCATGTACCAAGCTTAGTAAAAACAATAATTAACTTTACTTATATATTATAATTTAATTACTATAAAAATATTATGATCATTGTATTGTTAAAAAAGAATCAAATATAATAATTGTAGGCAAAAAAAAAAAATTAGTTTCTCTTTAAAAACTGGATTAATAATATACATTATTTAATATTTAATTTCTTTTTAAATATCTTTTTCTTAATGAAATAACTTTTCATTGTATTTTTTTTTTCATAAAAAAAGAAAATATTATTGTTATCGACAACCATATGATAATATTCTATTATATTTTTATTTTCATTTTTGTATGCTTATTTTATTTTTAGTAAAAAAAAAAGAAAGAAGGTAACTTCAAACATTCAATTAAAGAATGAATTTGAAGTTTAATAGTAATTGCCATTTATTTATTTTATATATTTTATTATCTAATATTTATTTGTCATTATGTATGAAAATTGATTCAGAACGTATTGCAGCTAGACTTAGAATTGAACAAGAGATTCTTAATGATAAATTAGAACAAAATAATATTAGTAGAAGTAGAAGACAATTGGGTGGTGGAAACCCGGCAGAAATTAATATTCAAGTATGTACTTTATTTAATTATTAACATTACTTATATATATTTACCTTGATATGGTATCTTTTATTTACACATAGCTAACACATCTTTTTTAAAAGTATCAAGTTAAAAATGGGGGTAAATATATAAAAAAAAGTTTATTAAAAAGATGGGTGTATTTGATCTAATAGACAAATTAAAATTTTTTTGATTAAGTTCAAGAGATCGTTAC
Organism: Strongyloides ratti; assembly: GCF_001040885.1. Lineage (NCBI taxonomy): Eukaryota > Metazoa > Nematoda > Chromadorea > Rhabditida > Strongyloididae > Strongyloides > Strongyloides ratti. The sequence goes on from NC_037308.1 coordinate 10,263,535, forward strand.
TAAATAATGTATATTTGCTTAAATAAAAACTTATTAATAGAGTAACAAAAAATTTTTTTATAATAATTCATGAGGAAATGATTTTAAGTGTTTATTATGTTATTATCTTTTTAAAAAATCACATATATCACTTTATATCAAAGAATGAGTAAAAATAAATTAGGTCAAGTAACTTTTATGTAAACTGTTGGATAAAAAGAAATAAAAATTAAGATAATATCATTGAAAGCACCTTCATGATATACTATTTTCATATTTGTATTTTTACAGGTCACAGCACCACTATTTTCAAGTCGTCTTTTTGAGTATGGTATCGATGCGGGAGATGATGAATTACCCCAACAATTAGATGCTTATAAAAAATTTTCACTTAGATATCCAATTAAATTTTATGGAAGAGAATATACAACAATTAATATTTTGGCAAATGGAGCTATTGGATTGGATGAAAATTCAAAAGTATATAAATTAAATGTTCTTCCAGGAAATATGAAACTTATTGCTCCATTTTGGAATAGAAATAATCTTTTAACTGGTGGAGCTGTATATTTTAGAGAAATTACATCTGGACGTGTTTTAGAAAGAGGACAAAGTGAAATAAGATATCAATATGATAAGTCAATTCATGTAAAATCAGCTGTTGTAATAACATGGGACCGTATGCAACCTGTTGGGGATAAAGTATTACCAGAAGAGAATACCAATACATTTCAAATGGTTATATTTAATACAGATGATGGAAGTTATGCTAATTTTGTTTATTCAAATATTGGATGGACTCAGGGTGCTGAAGCTGGTTTTAGTAATGGAAATAATCAAGATCATTTTGCATTACCAACATCAGGAACTGGAAATATTATGTATCTTGAGGAATATGGTAATACAGGAATTCCAGGTGAATGGATGTTTGAAATGGGTGATAAAAGAATTATAAGATGTAAACTTGGAATTAAAGGTAATACTTGTGATGAACAATGTCCTCCTGGAGAATGGGGTTCAGATTGTGCTAATTGTTGTCATTGTCAAACTGGAAGTTGTAATACATTAAATGGAGAATGTGCTGTTGGAATTTGTAGTGAATGTTACACTGGTCCATCATGTTCAATTAGAAAAGATAATTGTCAAAGTTTTAGTAATTTAACTTCATGTGCATCAAATGCCATTGCATTTATTGATTTAGATAAATGTGGAGAACCTCAACAAAATTGTAAATGTATGTCTGGATATGAAGGTGATGGATATCATGTATGTACAGATATCAATGAATGTAATGATCCAAAAGTTTGTCATGAAGATGCTATATGTACAAATACTCCAGGAAAATATTTTTGTCAATGTAAGGATGGATACATTGGTGATGGAATAACAACATGTGAAAGTAATTTTCTTTACAAAGATACAACTGGTAGTGTTCAAGAACTTCATAAATCAAAGAATTCTAAAATAACTTGGCAATTAAGAAATCCATTAGTTATTTTTGGTATTCTTAAGAAAGACATTCTTATAACATCAACTGGTTTAATTTCTTTAGTAAAAAATCCTTCTCAAATAGATATTTCTAAATATTTTAATGAAAATAGTCATTTAGAAAATTTGGATGGTCAAATAATTGCACCATTTTATGCTCCGATTGATTTATCCAAAAACGGTCGTGTAACAATTTCTGAAACTAATGACCCAAATTTATTAAAAAGAGCAACTAGAACTGTAGCTGATAACATACCAAATAATGAAAGTTTTATGGCAACTAGCTTATTTATTGTTACTTATCGTGATGTTACCTCATTCTTTAATCCATCACTTAAAAATTCTTTTCAAATTGTATTAATTGGAGGAAGATCTAGAAATGGAGATGATGTTACATATGCTCATATATTATATAAAGATATTTCATGGAGTGAAAATGCTGAAGCTGGTATTATTTCAAGTGAAAAAGATTCTTTTGTTCTTCTTCCAGGTTCTGGTGTTGATAGATTAGATCAACTTGTTTCTACTTCAAATATCAACCTTCCTGGAGAATGGGTTTATAAAATTGATAAACATCAAATATCAAGTTGTTTAAAGAATACTCTTCAACCACCTTATTGTGATAAAGTATTACATCAAAATAAAAATATTCCATTAAGAGTAGAAAATTCTAATACTTTCAAAAGTCTCTCAACAAATCCCACACCATTAAAAGTAACAGATACTTCTGAAGAAACTACAAAAGAAGAGGAAGATGACTTGGATACAGATTCATCTGTTGTTACTTTCCCACCATTCTTAACAGTTATTCCTCAAATAATGGTTTCCTCAGAAAAACCTAAATTGTCAATTAATAAAAATTCTCAAGTAATAGAAATTTTAAATCCTGTTCAAAAAATTGTTCCAGATACAAATTTTATTACTAGTGAAAAGTCAACGAAAAAAGTACTTTCAACATCATTGCCTCAAAAGACTACTGTTACTTTAACATCAACAATTCCTACAGAAGAAAGTACTACAACTCATTCCTCAATTATTAAATCTAAACCAACTGAAACACTTTTTGCCAATGATGATGGTAGTCATATTACACAAGGAAAACCAATTTATATATTTACTACAGCTCGTCCACTTCCAACAAAAACTACTAATATTAATTCATTAAGAACAACACTTTTACCATCTATATCAAAATCATCTTCACAATCAAAAAATGCTCAATTTGATATTACAAAAAGTAATAAAGAAAGTACTAATTCATCATTCTTCTTTATATTTACCGTATCTGGAGTTATTGCACTTTGGCTTCTTATTGTTATTATTATGGGAATTGTTATATGTTGTAAGAAACGTAAGAGTCAAGTTGGATTTGCTACAATATATGGACCAGCATATCATGTACACCCAATTACTAATACTTTAAGTGCCCCTTATGGAATGGTAAGAAAAAATTCAACAACAGGTTATGATGACTATGAAGATGGTGTTGATAAACAAGCTAGATTATCAAATGAGTTTTCTTCATATAATCAAGTAAGTTTTAATTAAAAAAAATTATTTTTGTTTGATTTTTCATACACCTATATGTCTATGTGGTTTTTTTTATAACAAATTTTACACTTTTTTTTTGTATTTTTAATCTTATGTGTGTTTTGCCTAAAATAAATTTTAGACTACTGGAAGAATTTCTTTATATGGATCTCATTGGAATCTTCCAACACCTTTAGCTGGTGCTCATATTGGTCCAGCTGCATTTATTAATCCAAATATTCGCTTCCATGAAGCTTTACATCATCATAATAATATAGTTATTCCATCTAGTGGTGGATATAACTATTCTGTTAATTCACATGCTACAACATTAAGTATGGGAAAAAATTTTGATGGAGTAAGAAAACTTGGAAATTTAAATGGAATGAAAAATCAACAAATGATTAATGGACATGGTGGAAGTTTAAATACAGATTCTACAATATCTGATTCAATATCATCAACTCCACCACTTATAAATGATACTAATCAAAGAATGTCTCCAAAAATACTTACTGCAACTTCAATGGAACCAGCAAATACTAAGGTGTTTAGTAATACTAACAGTTTTATTTTTTGTTTTATGTTGTTTGTGTTATGCTTTCTTCTCTTTTTAAATATCTTTATTTACAAAAACTAATTTATTTTTTTTTAGACTTCACCAAACCAAAGATACTCACAAGGAACAAGTGGATTCATTAATTCCAGATATTAAAAGAAATATTCAAACTTCATCAACAAAGACTTCATATTTTCGTGAAAATCTCATTTAACAAAAACAGATGAAAATAATTAATTTCAAGGAATAATAATTTTTTTATGACGAATAATATTTTTACACAACCTTTCGGGTGCCATCCTTTTAAATATTTCATTATTGTTTTTTTTATAATATATAAATAAATTTTAACTTAACTATAAATATTTATATTTTTAATGAAATTATTAATATTAAAATTCAATTTTTTGTTTTTTTTTTGTAGATTCTAGCTATAGCAACATATTTATATATTTTTATGGAAAAAAATTTTTTGTCTAACAATTTTATAATAAAATTTTAACTCATTTTTTATTTAATAATTTAATAGTTGGATAAAAATTATTTGCTGTTAATCATTTATATTTTAACTATAAATATTGAAATTTGATTATTTTTTCAAATCAAAAACTGATAATATTCAAAATTCATCCCGTCTCAAAGGCTATCGAATGACTATAGTAGCATATTCAAATTCCAAAAAAGATTGTTTCTTTGTCACATTTTAGAGGTAAAATCAGAAATCTAGAAACACTTTTAGCCAAATTTTATATCTCTGAAAATATTAATGTTATAGCTGTGAAAATTAATATTCTAGACCTACTTTTGAATAGAAATTGAATGAAACTAGTCCCATCTTCATAGGATAAGTATTTTCTGAGATACTGAAAAGTCGGGTACAATGAATATTTTAGAAAAATTTCCGCCTTTGGTCATATCTCGCTTCATAATGAAGATAATAACAATCAGATTTCTGCAATCGACTTCAAATGAATTTTCAAGTGGGGGCCACCTTCAAAATATTTTTATATCTTTAAACACTTTCGAGATATAAAAAAATGGTGACAATGGATTACGCGCAAAAAAGTACCAAGCTCAGTATTTCAAAAACGGTTAAAAATTTAAAAATATTTTCAACGTAGGGTATACATTAAATTGCGAAAGAAGCACAGCGCATCTAGTTTCATGGTTCTGTGACTTCATAAACTTAAGTTATCGTTAGATTCTTAAAACTTTTTTTTATACATATTTCTTATCATAACTTCATTTTTATAAGTCCTATAAAGATAAGAATAGGCTTAATGAATTTCTCGTAAAAAATTGATCTAGAAAAAAGTATTTATTTTAAACATTTACAATATAATCATGGAAGTCGAGATTTGCAAAAAAATATTCTTCAATTTCGCTTTTCAACTTTGAATTCTTATAACTCCTGAAGTTTCAATTTTCTAATATTGTTGATTATATTCAAAATTCATCTCATTTCAAGGGCTATCGAATGACTATGGTGGCATATTCAAATTCCAAAAAAATTTGTTTTTTTTATTTTTATTAAATCAACATTATAATTTTTAAAAAAATTATACATTTGTATAATATTCAAATATTTAAAAAAAATTTCATGCCCGTCAGTGACTCTAAAATCAAGCCTGTGAAAAGTTGTCAAAATCGTTGCTTTCATAGTATAAATAAAAACTTCAACGATAAAAACTTTTTACAAAAATGAACGGTTGAACTTCAGACCTGGTGTCCCCTGTTGTACTTCCATCTACCCATCTTGGCTTCTTCTATTTCCACTATGATGCCTTCTCCGCCGATAACAAAATCTTCGCTTTCCAAAGCATCCGCTACATGTAGGACAATCCATTTTCCTTTTAATTATTTTCTCATCTTGGAGAAACTCGAAAGATGCTTTCTCGTCGCAGAAAATGTTTTTTAAAGATTTCATTGATGGAATTGAAGCCATCTTAGATTCGTTGTTTTGATTGAAATTTAGAATTGAATACTCCTTCCTTTTTTTTTGAAAACTACGTTAAAAGCATTTTTTCTTATCAGATTGGTATATTTATCATTTCTCAATACTACTTTATAAAAAAAATTTTTTTTCTATTTTTTTCTTATAATTTTTTGTTTTTAGTGTAAAAAATTTTTTTTTTCTGATCCCCCATGTTTTTTCATATTAGAAAAGTAAAAAAAATTGAAAAAAAGTTCATTTAAAAAAGTTATTTGAAGTGTCTCCAACTTTAAAATAGATCCATTTTTAATATATAGAAAATTGGATTCCAAAATTTGAGAGATAAAATAAAATAAAGTAACAATTGTTATCAAATTTCTAGCTTTTATATATAGTAATTAAAAAGAAAGAACAAAGTATTTTAACTAAAAAGATCATAAATCCCAAGAGTTCATTAAATAAAGTTAAATGATAACAATGATATAATATCACAGGGTTATATTATTATAAAATAGAATAGAAAAGAGATTAAAAAAAGTGATAAAAACTAAAAATTATTTAACTATATCTATGAAATTATTTGGTACAAATCAAATATCAAATATCATTTACATTTTCTTTACTTATTTTTCACCAAAAAATTCAAATATCAATTATCTTTTTTTCATTTATTTTATTCGTTTTTCAATAAAAAAAAATCAAATATCAAATACTTTTTTTCATTACTATTAATTAATAATATTTTAAGAATTGACATTAAAAATATATTTATTTTTATTAATTTATAATATTTTTTACAATTTATTATGTAATCTTTGAATATGCAAAAAAAACCAAAAAAGGGTGAGGCCTAGTAGAAAAGTACTGTTAATTCTTTTTAGTTAAAATAACAATTTGTAATTATTTAATTTAAATGACAAAATATAAATAAGAAAATTTTTTTTTCTCTTTTTTTCTTATAATTTTTTGTTCCTTAATGTAAAAAAAATTTTTTTCAGAATTTAAAATTTTTTTTCTGATCCCCCATGTTTTTTTATGTTAGAAAAAGTAAAAAAAATTGATAAAAAATTTTATTTAAAAAAGTTATTTGAGTGGTCTCCAACTTTAAAATAGATCCTTAGTTTTGATTTAATAAGTTTGCTAAAATTCATGATCAAATATCAATTTCTAAATCATTTTACCTTTTTTTTTTTATTACTTTTTAAGAAAAAATACTTTTTTTTGATAAAAATAAGTTGTTTTTTTTAATGATTTTATAATAAGATTTAAAAAAGTTTTATTTATGTGATAAAAAAATTTTTTTTTTGTCTTTTTTCCTATTTTTTTCTTGTAATTTTTTGTTTTTTAGTGTAGAAAAAAAATCTTTTTTTATCTGATTCCCCATGTTTTTTTATGTCAGAAAACTAAGAAAATTTGAAAAAAAATTTTATTTAAAAAAGTTATTTTAGAGGACACCAGATCTAAAAGAAATCCAAATGAACATTTATTTTTTATTGTAATAGGTATCTACAATAGAAGTATCAAATAATGCTTAACAAGCATAGGATAATAATATATTTAAACTATTCAATTATTAACATTTTTTATTAAACATTTAATTTTACTTAGTTGTTTATTTAAATTTTCTCCGTCTACGTAATAAAATTTACAGGATAAAAAAGGTATAATTTGTAGAATCAGTTCCCCATAAAAGCCTCACGATGCTGGTATTTTATGAACCAATGTTTATTTTTGTATAAAAAAAATAAACATTTATAAAATTATATAATAAATGTTGGAAAAATAATTGCACCACAATTTTTTTGTTTTACTTATTTTTTCCATCTTAAAAAAATTCAATAAATTTTTGTTAATTATTTTTATGTTTCAATCATTTTTTATCATAAAGTTGTAAATGATATATCAATCTTTATAAGATAATAAAAAAAGATTATTTCTGTCCAATTTTGTAAAATATTATGTGATAGTATCATTAATTTAATTAATATTTGCTTTTGTTAGTATTATAGTTTTCAAATAGTTATTATTTGTTGTAAGCAAAATAAATATTGAATTATAATTAAATTATAATTTATAAAAAAAAAACGTGTTTTTTTCCAGTTTTTAACTTATTTTCTTGATCATTAACTTTGAATGTTTCTTTAGTAAACATAAAACTCTAATAGATTGGTAGATAAATGTTTATACCCGAAATTGATATTCTTCGATAAAAAAAGTTTTATCATTTACTACTTCAAAAATTTAGTATAAAATAATAAAAATGTAAATTTAAAAACATCTAAATCATTTTATTTTTTTTATTTCAAGTTTATTATTTTATTAATTATAAAAACCATTTTTAATATTAAATTTATACTACATTATTGATTGTTTATTTTTATATTATTGACAAATAGGCGCTATATCAAAATTATAAAACGCAGACAACAAGAGAGACTAGTAGTTTAGCATTTTATTGAACATCTTTTAATCCAAAAACTCACTTCATATTCTAGTTGTAGGTTAAATTACTCTGCGAGAAAAAAGCACAGTTGGAAATCTAGGCCACTAAGTTACATTCTTATCGAATGCACATAGTTTGCATTGATATTTTTGTAAACGTTATTAGTTAATTTAGTTTTAAGATAGTAAAAATTATTTTATATTTAATATTTTTATTACAAATTGAGGTAAATAAATTTAAATATATTTAATACCATCAAATATAATAAATTTTATTTTTATTTTTTATTTGCTTCGTTTAATATTTTTTTTTTAGTTTCCACATATCTTTAAGTTTTTTATTATTATTATTTTATATAAATTATTAAATAATAATTATATTAAAATAATATAGACTCTAAAAAAATTATTTTAAATGCCGTCTACAATTTTATCAAATATATCCAATATCGATGGAATGAGAGAAAATTCTAAAAAAAGTGGAATAAAATCTTCGACAAAGCAGAAAAAACAAAAAAAAAATTCTCAATCTAAAACAGTTACGTCAAATGAGGATAAAAAGAAAGCTTTGAAGAGATATTTTAGAAAAAAAGTTTACAGACCAATAATAATTAGAAGAATATTATCAAGCAAAGTTGTTAAAAAGAGAATAATATTTACTTACAATGATGATAAAGGAAATATAATGCAGGGAATCATGGAAGATTTAATAGAAAATGAACAGTATGCGAATCTTGTTTTTGAGTTTCTTAACAGAAGACGTGGTTCACTTACAACTCATTTTGAATGTGGTTTATACGATGACATGAACGGTTGAATTTTTTTTATATACTTTTTTTGTAAATAATAAACGAGCAATGTTTTGGCTAGTTTTATATGTTACTAAATATATATTAATGATTTTATATTTTTTAAAATAAAATGTTTATTTATAAGTATTTTTAAATTTTTTTGTAACTTGAAAATTAAAATCTTGAAAATACCTTAAATTCATAGTAAATATTTTTTAGATTATATCTCAAAAATAAAATATCTGTTTCTAACAATAGTTATTTCATTTTAAAGAGTACCTAAAATTCATAAAATACCACTTTGTCATTAAATTGGAATAATTACTTTGAAAAATATAACTTATTTCCTTACTAATAAGATGATTATTTGAAATAAAAAAGTTATAAAAATGTTATAGTAATCAAAATGTAAATAAAACATTTTCCATAGTGATATATTTATTTATTTTCAAAAGTGTGATCTTTAAAAATTTTTATACCTAAACTTCTTAATTAATATTTACAAAAAAATTAACATTAAAAGTTTTTTCAACTTTAAACTATTCTTAGACTCAATTTTACTTAAATAAACTTTTTGTAGCAAATACTAACTCTACACCTTTTTTTGTTATATTTTAATAAAAACGTAGTTAGTGGAAAAAAATGATTATGCTTTTTATTATTAGTGGATTTTTTTTATAAAAGTTTATTAACATTATCAAAAAAATTTTTCGCATCATATACTTTGTTTATAAGTAGTTATAATTAAAATATTAAATTTTACAAAAAATCTTGTTTAAAATGTTTTTTTAGGCTTTTTCATAAATTCTTCATATTCTAAATTCTCATTTCCATGAAGAGGGTTTAAGATTTTGGCATCTTGAAGTAAAAAGTCAAAGTTAACTTTTGAAAAAAATATTTTTGCCTCTTTGTCTTTATAGAAATTACATTTTTTAGGAAGTTTTGAATCATAACACACAGCAACTGAGTGATTAGAATCAATAAAACTTTCTTCAAACTGAAAATTAGGTTCATTTTTTCCATCAACATTAACTTTAGTTGATTTTATAAATGATCCGGGTCGATAACGGTCAGATGTATTAATTTGAAAATCAATTGTCGTTAAATCATTAATCATTCCCTGTCCGGTAGCTTTTAGAATTGATTCTTTAAGACACTAGATATTTATACATTATTTGCAAAAAAAATTTAATGTACTTACCCAAATTCGGTAAAAAACTGTCATCTTCATAGCATCTGTAGGTTGTGTTTTCATTAAGCTTAACTCATTTGGTGAAGCTGATTTAGACATTGAATTTATATATTCATCGGCAGTTTTGTTATTTCTTGATATGTCAAGTCTCATGCAATCAACACCAACATTTGGAGAACATGAACTTGCAAAAGCTACATAATCTCCTTGATGAGAAATATTCATACCAAAATTAGTATTAGGTGGAAAAGATAAAAATGGTTTACCACGTTCCGTTCTATCAAATTTAATTTCATCCCAACTTGTACCAGTAATTTTTTTAGCCATTTGACGAAGAATTAATTTTCCTGCCAAAGATGCTAAAGAATCTTCTCGATAACGGAAACGACATATTTTTTCAAATTCTTCTTTTGTAACAGCTTGTATTCCAAGTTTAAAATTTTTTTCAAACTAAAAAATAATAAATAATTAGACTATTATTAAATTAATAACATACATTTGGAGAAGAAATGGCATTGGACAGGGAGAAAGCATATCTATGACAAAGGCAATTATTAGAATTATAAGGTGTATCCATTACTTTATTATTAAAATTATAACACTCTAAAAATATAAAATAAAATTTAATATGATGACATGGAAGAAAAGAGATAACTATAATTGTGACCTTCCATCAATATTTTAATGTAAAGATCTATGTTATAATATTAAAATAAAGCTTTATCACTACCAAAACATATTTAAAAGTAAAAAATATTTTTGTATTTTTAGTAATAGTAAAATGATAATAAATAATTGCACCTACTTTTGATATGACCACTGAAATATCTTTTTAGAAATGTCAAAGATTTGGTTTGCCCTTGAAATAAATTTTCATTAAATAGTAATTTAAATATGCCAATTTTTGTTTGTAATTTTCTTGTAAATATCATATCTGATAAGATAATACTATTAATTCTTGTAATTAATAATAAATTATTGGTTATTTTTGATATTTTTTTAATTTAAAATATCTAACACTTTAATAACAACTAATAAATCAATAAAAAATTTAAGAGGATCATGATAAACATTTACCTTATAAGTATTTTTATTAAATTCTAATAATACTATAACTTATTTATACAGTGAATAAAGAAAATTATTATAATTTCTTGTAACGTTATTATTTGAAAAGTATGTACAATTATAAACTTTTTATTTTTATTGAAATAAGATTAGTCTACTTTTTTTATTAAAACTTTATCTGGAATTATTTTATATTCAAAATAATATTAGAAATTATTAAATCATTTTTAGACTTTGTTTTTTTTTTTAACTTTTTACAACAATTGGACAATTCTTAAAAAGTTTTTATAGAATTTTATATAAAAGTTATAAATATTAAATCATATATAACTTAAAGTAAAAATAGAAACTTTTCAAAATGAATATAGTAATTTTGTAATATCTAGTTTAGAGGAAATTGATTACTGAGTAAAATTTAAATAATTTATAAGTTTATTAAGTAATATTCAAATTTTAAATGTGAATAAAATCAAAAAAAAATAAACCATTTTTAAAATTAAGCTTTAATTTATTAAAATTATTTATAAGAATATTATTAAACATCTATAAAAAGTTAAAAACTATGTATTTAAAAGGTAAATTTTAAATTAATCAAAGATTTAAAAAATATTCTGATAACGTAATAAGTTTATGATCAAGAGTAAATAATGACGAGAATATAAAATGTATTAATAATATTAAAAAAAAATTTTTTTTAGTGTAATTAATGATGAAAACAAATTTTACGTTCACTTTTTTATAAGTATTTCAAATTTTAATATTTTCCAAACCATTTTTTCCATAAAGTTAATCCACTTTCAATTGCCTGTTCCTCACATGATCCTGAACTAATTTTATTAACAGTAACTCTTGAAATTCCATAAAAATGCAAGGATGCTGCTATTACAACAAAAATATGAAAAAATTGATGTGAATGAAACTAAAAATTTTATTTATATATATTTATATATATTTAACTTACCAAGTAATCAAATTTACCCATACAAAATCTTTCAGGAATTCTTAAAGCATATTGGAGAGCTCCAATTACATACAAAGAACCCATAATAATATTCCATTTTAATAATTCTTTTTCAACAATTATATCCCAACTTTCAATTAAAAGTAAATGAATTCCAGGAAATATGGCACTAAGTCCCATAGTCAAAAAAATACCAGCTCTAAGTGGTCTAAATCGAGGTTGAGCAAATTTATCAAATAATGATACGATAACTGCTAATATTCCTATAACAGTAATCATTGAAATATAAATTATAACTAAATGAGGTTGACATTCAAAAACAAAATATATCCATGGTATAAATGATCCTAGAAAAAAATTGAAAATGTATTCATCATAACATACCTATTATTAATAAAGCAATTCCAGAATAATCTAATTTTGAAAATATTGCACCAAATTTTTGAGATTTAAAGAAAAATAAATGAAATGCGGCTGAACATGTCATACACATAATTGAACCTAAAAAAAAAGGAAGAAAAATCCATTTAACATTTGCTGGAACTAAATTATTTGGTCTAGACATCACCCATATACATGCACTAAAAAACATTATAGATCCAACTAAATGTGTCCAAATGTTAATAGTTTCATTGTGAAATTGAATAAGTGAAAAAAAAACATATTTTATTGAATCTGATGGAGCACGATATCCACTGCGAATAAATTGATTGTCTTTCAACCAATCAGGTAAATTTTCAAAATTAATTAATTTAGGAAAAAAATTAAATATATTTCTTATTTTTTTTTGTGTCTCTGATCTGAAAACATCAATTGTCTCTTCTTGTATACTTCCTTCAAAATCATAATCAAGTGTACTAATTGAAGAAGCTAACGACACTGTATCTTCCTGTACATTAAATATATTATTACTTTCTTCTAATGTTCTATTTGAATGATTGTTATCATCTAAAGATACAATAGTAGTTAGTGTCTCACAACTTGAATGTCTTAACATTATAAAAAGATAATCTTTGATGATATTATTTATTTTCGTTTTATAATAATGAAATATTTTGTATAAATAATTTTGAATTCAAAATTAATTCTATTAATAAAATTAATTGTTAATAAAAACAAAAATAAAAAAAATTTATTTAAATTTTTTATTAACGATCAATATAATATTAATAAAAAAGAAAAAAGAAAGTGACCAGTAGATTACATTTCAAATGATCGATGCAATTGTATTAAAAATATTTATATGATAGTGTCACCTTGTTTTATGTATTGTACATATGTCTGATAAAAAAAAGGAGGCTAATATATTTTTGATTGATATAAATACTATTCAATTGTTTTATATATTTTTATAGTTAAAAGTCTTGCTTGAAAAATAATATTTTGTATTATAAAATCTTGTGACAAATTAAATAAGTTAACATATGATTACTTTATAAAATAAATGAAGTAATTTAATGTTTAAAATAATATACCATGTCTACAAATTATTATAAACATTATGAAAATAAAATTAATCAATTATTTATAAATAAAAATTTTATTCTTTATAAATCAAGTTTTATTATTGTTAGATATAAATAAGTTTAAATATTTTAAATTAATTTTTTTTTATCAATCTTGAAATATATAAAATATAATCATTTATTTAATCAACTTTGTTTACACTAGGGAAGCATTATATACATTAAAACTTCTCAATTTTTACACAATAAAATAATGTTCTCTATAGAAAATCGGCAAAATGCCTGAAACTTTATTGATAAAAAAACCATTTATGATATTTAAAAAAAAGATTATGTAATTTTTAGTTATTAAAAATTAGTTGTTGTATTTTTAATATTTTTTATCATTACTTTTGCTTATTTCAAGAAGCTTAAAAGTTTTGTTCTGATATAGGAATTAATTTCTTAACAAATAAACAACTATGAAAGAAAGAATCAAACAAAGTTGTCACGAAAGTATGATGCAGGAAAAAGATGTGAATATTGTACTTGATAAAAAAATTTTTTTTTTAACAATTAATAAATGCTTTTGTTAAATTTCTTTTGTCTTTGAATATGAAAAAAAAAAAAGATTATTCAATTATTTTAAAATGTTCTGTAAATAATTTTTTATAATACTGAATTGGTCTCTTTTTTTTTAATTTTATTATTGTTTTTCTTTTTAAGCATTACCATGACTTTTTTCTTAGCTTTATTATAATTTTAAATTTAAAAGTTAAAGCTTTTGTTAAAATTTTTTTTAACATCATTATGAAAAAAAGGCATATGTATTACCATAAACGATATCTTAAAAGAAAGTTTCAACTTATGTTTTGAAAGCTAAACTATTGTCACCTTTGTTAAAAAAAACATTCTCATCAAGACATTTTTTTTAAAAGATAATTCACTTTTTCTTACATCTGTCATTTTTTTTGATAATACTTCAATTGTAGTATCTTTAAAATTATTTTCAAAATTTTTTTTTTAAAATAAAATCAAGTGTTTTATTTTTTTTTAGATAAAAATAGCTTAAGATACTATTAAGTTTTTTTTTTATTGATGAATGATAAAATACATGAGATATAGTATTTGTTTATTAACATTATGTAAACTACTAAAACATTGTTAATACTTGAACTTTTAGATTTTTACAATTTAAAAGAAAATTTTTTTTATCAGTTGATAAAATATTTAAAACTCTATTTAAAAGAAAATTTCTTTTATAATATTATAAAATTTTATTTTAACAGATGTAGTAAATGAAAAAATTTTATGTTAAAGTGTAAATATTAAACTATATAAAATAGATTTAAATATATTATTTTTATTATAAAAAAAAATGAAATTAATTTCATTATTTTCACTATTTTTAGTACTTTCTATAATGAATGTTGCATTATCTCAGAATGCTGATACTGATGATGCTAAAGTTTGTAATGATATAGCAATTGATTGCCTTGCTAAGAAAAATCTTTGCAAAAATGCGGCATACAAGAATCTTATGGCAAGACAGTGTAAAAGTACATGTGGATATTGTACTTAAAAAAAATTGTTTTATTTTTTTAACAGTTAATAAAAATATTTTCATTTAACTTATTTTAAATTTAATTATGAAAAAAAAAATTTTGGTTATTCAATTAATTTTAAATGTTCTGTCATTAGGCCTTTAAAATATTTAACTGTTCTAACTTTTAATTCCATTGTAGCTTCTTCATCAGAAATAAACATAGTATTAGGATGTAATTGAAATGCTGAAACAGTCCACATATGTGAAACACCATCTTCAATAGCTTTATGTAAAGCAAATGCCTTAGCCTGACCAGTTATTATTATCATAACCTCCCTTGCATTCATTATAGTTTGTACTCCAACTGTTAAAGCTTTTGTTGGAACTTTTTTAATATCACCATCAAAGAAACGGGCATTAGCTTGAATGGTATCCTGAGCAAGTGTTTTAATTCTTGTTTTTGAAGCTAAACTACTACCAGGTTCATTAAAAGCAACATGTCCATCAGGACCAATCCCTCCAATAAATAATTCAATACCACCTGCTTCTGTTATTTTTTTTTCAAATTCATTACATTCATGTATAAGATCAGGAGCATTTCCATTTAAAATATGTACATTTTGAGGATTAATATCTACATGACGAAATAAATTATCATACATAAAAGAGTGATAACTTTGTGGATGGTCCCTCTCAATTCCAACATACTCATCCATATTAAATGTTTTTACATATTTAAATGAAACTTTTTTTTCTTTATAATATTGAACTAGTTTTTTGTATGTTCCTAATGGTGTTCCACCTAAAAAAATAAAAAAAAAACCAATTAAATATAATATTTTTTTATTATTACCTGTTGGTAGTCCCATAACAAAATAATTATCAGGAGAGGGATTAAAAGAGTTAATTCTTTTTACAATATATTTTGCAGCAAACTCCGAAACCTCATCATAATCATCTAGAATAACTAATTTCATTTTTTTTTTATAAATATATTCAATTATTTCCAAAAATAGTATGTTTATTAAAAAGTACTGTTAATGTAAATAAATATACATATATATATAAAAGGGAACAATAATTTCCTGTTTAAATACATTTGATAAGACATAAAGATTTAATACTATTTAATTAAAAGATAATATTTATTGATAATGTTTTAAACTAGTATAGAATGAAAATAAATATATTTTATTTTCAAAAATTATTAATATTATATCAATAATTTCTATCAAGTTCATTTATAATTTCACATATTTTATCAATCATATCAGTTGCTGTCATACTTCTTCCTTTGTCATTAAAAGTTTTTTGTGCTGTATATCTAATAAGATCACTAGCTGCACAAACTCCATCAATAAGAGTTCTATTGTCATTGACATAACCAATATTATCATATGTTGATTGACTTTTTTTTAAAAAATATGTAAATGCTGCAACAGCACCACTTAAAATATCTCCTTGTCCTCCACATCTTCTTGGTGAACCACCCATTTCACCTGTTTGAAGTAAATTACCATCACTAATAATATCAATAACACCTTTACGCATTACAATAACTCCTAACTCTTTAGCAAGTTTTTTTACAGCATTTTTTAAATCACTTTCATCAACAAGTTGATTTTCTGGAAAAATAGTATTATATAATTTTTCAAATTCAAAAGCATTTGGTGTTAAAATAACTTTAGAATGATTTTTAATTATATCTGGATATTTTGTACAAAAATGTAAACCATCTGCATCTATTATAACTGATGTTATATTATCTTTTTCTTTTGTAGATGAAATAACATATGCAATAAATGACTCATTAATTACTTCTCTTCCCAAACCAGGACCAATAACAATAGAATTGATCCTATTACATACTTTTGAAAAATTTGTTTCATTTAATGCTGGATAAACAATTAACTCTGGTGAGTAACTTTTAATAATTGGTGCTGCTTCTTTTGGACATATGACATAAGATAAATCACAACCCTATAAAATAATTATAATCAATTTTTTTTTAAAAACTTCAAATAATACTTACAATTTTTAATAATGTTATAGCTGAAAAATATGGAGCACCTGTATATTCTTCAGATCCACCAATAACAGCAATTTTACCACAGTCACCTTTTCTATAACAAGGTGATAGAGCCGGTAATAATACCTTTACTCTAGGTAAAATTTTTGTTATTGGCATTTTCATTTATAATAAATTTTCTCTTTACTATTATGTAATAATACAAAATATAATTCTAACAATCTGAAAAATAAAATTTATATTTTAAAAGTATAAATTTAACAAAAAGAATATAAAAAAGAATTTGGAATAAATATTTTTGTAACATGAGACAAAAAAAATAAGACAAAAAATTTATGATAACTATAAAATAGTTATAAAAGATTACGTAATGTGAATATTTGAAAAGAGAAGAATTTTAAAATAGACAACGGAGAAAATAATATTTAAAAAAAGAATTAAACAAATTTAAAACAATACATCATAAAAAGAATCTCATGATATTTATAAGTTCAAACAAAAAATTTTAAAATAATTTCAAAGATTATAAAATTAAAGCACTTTTATCAAAAATTATAATTTAATTTTTAGTTATATCTTTTTTTTTTATATTAAATATACATAATATATGCATTAAAATACATATTGTATTAGAAAATAAATATATTTATACATTAATACTATACTTAATCAACCAAAAATACATTATATATTTATATAAAGTCTATACTATAATTAAAAAAAAAAGAAATTTTCTAACAAAAATTAAAAAGGCAGTCTAAATTAAAATAAGATATATAATGATGTCTAATAAAAAGATAATTTAAAAAAAAAAAATAGATAATTCAGTTTTCATGAGATAATGGAGGACTCAATAAGAAAAACTAAGCAACAATCAAATTGTTTATATGTTTTCATTTCTTTTTAAAAAAATTTAATTTTATATATTATTATGATAAAAAAATAAATATTTTAGTTTAAAATTAAATGTACAAATAATTTTTATAAATATTACTTCTTGTTAAAAAAAATCCTTTTAGTGTTTTAAAGGTTAATTTTTGAATTAAAAAAATGTTAAAAACAAAAAAAAAAATTTTTTTTAAAGTGAAAAAATACGATCTTTTTGATTTTTAAATAATATAAATTAAAAAATTGAGGAAAAAACTATGTGTGTTTTAAAAACAAAGCATGACAAAAATATTAAAAAAAAAATGTATGAAAGAATCTATAATATAAAAAAAAAATAAAGGAAATACTAAAGTTTAGAACTTGACTTTGTTATTAAATTATCAGCTCCAAAAACATTATTAGGATCTATTTCTTCTTTCAATGCATTAATAATTGATATCCCAGTTACTCCTATTGTTTGTGGAAGCCAATGTTTTCTAATTTTAGCTACACCATGATGGTGAGATATAGAGCCACCACATGCAAGAATTTCATCTCTAGAGGCTGCCTAAAAATATATAATTATATATTATTATTTATTTTATTTATTGACATATTTATTTTTTATATTCACATACCTCAATTGTATCATATGTTTCTAATGGATTTTCTAGTCCCTTATAATTAAAACCAAAATAAAAATAAATGCAAACTCCAGAGTCATATACTTGTGTTACTCTAAAAAAAAATAAAAAAAATATAAATATATAATTAATTACCTGCACGAAGCTATAACTCCTGTTCTGATACCACATTCTTTAGCCTTATGTTGTATGACAAGTTTAACATTTCTACAAAGATCTTCAACTTTGTCCCATGGGCATGAAGTTTCAAAGCTTTCACCAATAACACCATAGTCCATAGCTAAGTCACGAAGGTATGCAATAGAAAATGTTAATCTATAACCATATTTTCCATTTTCTTCCCCACCTTCAATTCCATGAAAATCTAATGCTAATGCATATATACCTTTTTCCTGAACATTAACTTCTGAAGCAGTACCCTCAAAAACACAGGTTGCCACAACCATCTCATCAACTTTGAATCCTTTAATTTTTGTAACATAAAATTTAGCCAATTCAGAGGTAAAAGATTTCCAATATGAAGTATTTTTTGTTTTCATAGCTTGTCCCATTTGAAATTGTACATTATCTACAAGTCTAATTGAGGAAGGTTGAATTCTTTGTTTAGCAATTTCTCTAAGAAAACTTACACCACATTTAAAATTAGGAAATACAATACTTCCATATTTTCGGACATCCGGTAAAGGAAAAATTTTAATAACAGCTGATGTAATAACACCAAACATTCCTTCTGAACCAAGAATAATTTGATGGATATCTGGACCAGCTGACATTCTTGGGACTGTACAACTTTTTGAAAGTAATCCTTTAGAAGTTACCATATTTACATGTACAAGTAAATCTTCAATATTTCCATATTTATTTTTTTTCATACCACTGGCTCTGGTACTAATCCATCCACCAAGAGTTGAAAACTCAACTGAATCAGGTTCATGTCCACATGTATAACCTTTCTTAGCCAATTCTTTTTCTAATTTTTGTCCAATAATACCAGCTTCAGCTTTAACAAGAAAATTTTTTTCATCAATCCATTGTATTTTATCCATTAATACCATATCTAATGAACAAATAGAACGACTTTCATTTTCAGGACATGATAAAGCATTGGTAACAGACGTTCCACCACCAATAGGAATAATTACTGTATTAAATGTATTAGCTGCTTGAATAATTTTAACAACATCCGTTTCAGATTTTGGCCAAACAACAATATCTGGTATTCTAACTGGTTTACCAGTACGAACCATCAACATATCATGAAGAGTTTGTCCATGACTACGAACCAAACGATACATTGGACTATTTGTAAATGAAATGTTATTTTCTTTTAAAAAATCAATAAATTGTTGATTATTAATTGCTTTTGGATAATTAATTTCTGTTTTCAAAACTGGCTCAATTTTATTGTTAATATCTACATTAAGATTAGCCTCAATCCATGGACGTAAATTAGGAAGAATCTCTCCACTAATATCATATTTATTTCCAGTCATTACAATATCACCATCTTTGTTTATTTCAAAGCGAGAATCATTATAACCCCAACCATTCCATTTTATAATATTATCCCTATAATAAAAAAAAAAGTAAAAAATTATTAAAGAAAAAAAAAAGAGACATACCTATATGAATGAGGAACATTAAAATATTGTAAATCATCATTCATTTTTAGTTAAAATAACAAATATATTAACGAAAAATTAACAATTAATAAAGATAAAAGAAAGAATTAACTATGTATATACTATTTAAATTACCTTGAATACTTTTAAAAGGAAAAATTATTGACGAAAGACATCTTTATTTTGATAACATAATGTCTTATCAATTAAAACACTTAAAAGATTATTACACACTTGAAAATAAAATACATATTTATACTAAAAAATTAAGGAATATTCTATATTAAATTTAAACATGAACAATAAATATGATTGACATAAATTGTTCATTAAAATACTTGATAAGATATACTTAAAAGAAGCTTACTTTATAATATATAAAAAAATTATCAGGTGATACTTTTTTTTTCATCCTTACGTTAAAAATCTAATTTTGATTTTAATAAATCTTATGAGGAAATTTATTAAATGTAAATAATAAAATATTTTACAAAAAAAAATAATAATTTCATTAGTCAATCCAATCAGCATAAAATAAATTCAAATCTTCCATACTTTTGCCATTTCTACTACTCCCAAAGATTAAATTATTTCCAGAATAACTTATCATGGGAAAAGAATTGAAACCGTTTGGATTATGAGTTATCTAAATATAAAAATAATATTACATTTATTTGTTATCAATAAACACATTTATTTTTAATTAAGATAAAGACATTTTTCAGAATATGTTTTAAAACAAGTAATTATTTTAATATTGGAAGAACGCATCTCTCTTAATAAAACTATATTTTTTAATATTTAAAAAAATTTTTTTTCTAGAATGGGAGGTTGTCCACAACAAACACAATCACCACCACCAGGATGTGGTGGTTGTCCTATGAGTAATACTGATGAAAGTTCTTTAAATAATGTAAGTATAAAATATACTTTTGTTATGATCCAATTTAGATGCCGCCACCAAATCAACAACCATCACCTGGTCAACCATTTGTATTACCAACAAAAAGAGAAATATCAACAATACCAAAAGCTCATGAAAATGGTTATTGGGAGTATCCATCACCACAAATGTTTTGGAATGCAATGATTAAAAGGGGATGGCGTTGGAAGGAAGAAGATTTATCACAAAAAGATATGGAAAATATAATTAAAATTCATAATTTAAACAATGAGAGGGCTTGGCAAGAAATTCTTAAATGGGAAAGAGTTCTCCATCCAGAGTGTGCCGAACCAAAGTTAAAAAGTTTCAAGGGTGATCATGAAAAGTTATCCCCTAGAGCTCGTTTTTACAAACTTTTAGGTTACCCAGCTCCATTTGATAGGCATGACTGGATTGTTGATAGATGTGGAATAAAAGAAGTTCGTTATGTTATTGATTACTATGATAATGGTTCAGGAAAATTAAAATCAAGAAATTTAACACATCTTGATGTAAGGCCGGCACTTCAGGATGCACAAAGCCTTTGGGATCGTACTGTGGTTGCTTATCATAGTTTTAAACAAAACTACTTGGGTATTACTCCTAAATTTGTTAAAGATTCAACTAAGAGTACTTAGTAAATTAATTATTGTTAGGGAAATAGTTATTAACATATTTTTTATTAATTTGTTATGTTAATATTAATTAAAAAAATTGTTTTAATTGTAACTTACCTGTTCAAGACCGGTACCATCTTCATTAATCATGTAAATATGAAATTCTCCAAAATGTGCTTTTGTTGAATTAAAATTAGATGAAAAAAGAATTCTTTTGTTGTCAGTTAGGTAGTATGGTGCCCAATTCGAGCCTCCAAGATTAGTAATTTGGCGTAAACCAGTACCATCTGCATTTATTACAAACAATTCCATATTTAACGGTTCAACTAAACCATATCTAAGAAGTAATTTATACTTCTTTATTTCTTCATTACTTTTTGGTCTTGAAGCTCTAAAGATAATTTTATTTCCATCAGGACTAAAGAAAGCTCCACCATCATAACCTAATTCATTTGTAAGTTGTTTCTTTTTACTTCCATCTGAATTCATTATCCATAATTCTAAATCTCCACTTGCCATTGACGTATAAACAATCTTTGTTCCATTAGGATTAATAGTACCTTCTGCATCGTAACCATTTTTAAAAGTTAATTGTTTTATAAAATTTCCATATTCATTTACCAGATAAATATCATATTCAGGAAAAACATCCCAAACATATGATGTATTACATAAATTTTTTAATATTTGATCAGTTTTAGCTTCTTCACTTTTACATTTTTTTGGTGGACAGGCACCATTCAAAATGTTATCATTCAAATTAACTGTCCTAATAGTACTAGCATGTATAGATTTTTTATTTGAAGGAAACAAAAAAGAACATGTTGTTGTCCCAAGACCAACACTTATTTTTTGTGGAATTGATGATTCTGATGGTAAATTTGGTTCCAAATTATAACGATATATTTGGTCACATCCTGTATTATAATAATTTTGTCCCATTGCTTGGAAAATAAATGCAGAATCATTTCTAATAAAATATCCTTCAGCATTTTGTCCACCATACGTCAATTGCCTAATATTTTTTAAATGAGTTTCTCCAGGATAATGTGTATCATGAACTTTAATATATTCATTGACATTATTTATATTTTTTTCATTTTCTTTATAGAAGAAAGGTCGATTTGATGGTTTACCAAGATATGCTACAAAAATATTATATTCTTCACGTTGTTTTACTATTTTTAATCTATTAGAAACCCAACTAAGTATGTTAAGTTTTGGATTATATGAAGGAAAAGAATCAAAACCTTCATCATTCCAAGTGATTCTTTTTATTTTTCCTGTTGTTAAATTATAAATATATAGATTAAAGTCATGAATTCCACTTTTTCCTTCCTCAAAATTTGAACTAAATATAAAAGCATCAGATGAAATCCATGTAGCACCAAAAGTAGAAGCATTGAGATAAGTTAATTGTTTCCATTTTAAACCATCTATTGATATGAGAAATATTTCTGTTTTTGAAATATCAAGAAGATTCAAAGATAACAATTGGTAGAAATCACTTATTTCTTGTTTTGTCTGTGGTATATATCCTGTATAAAGAATATATTGACTATCAAAACTCCAAGAAGGTGATCCTTCATATCCTTCAATATTTGTTAATTGTCTTTTTTCAGAACCATTTGAACTCATTAACCATATATCTAATGTTCCCAATTTCCCTGAGGTATATGCTATCCATTTTCCATCAGGACTTTGAGTTGCTTCACTATTGTAAGAAGAATCATTTGTTAGAACAGAAACAATGATGCCATATTTATTAATTTTATAAATATCATAATCTGAGAAAACATTTTTTAGAAGTGGTCTTTTACATATTTCATCTATTGTTTTATTAGAATATCTTTTTTTACTATTGCAAATTGATTCAGGACATGTTTTTGAAATATCAAAATCTTTATTATCCATTGAAACATTAAGAGTTCTAAAAGTTCCTGAATATATTACATCATAATTGGATGATATAAATTTTCCATTTGAACTACTTCCCAAACCATTACTAATTCTATGAATCTCAGTGTTTTCTTTTCCATCGATTAAAGATAATTTTTTTCGATATATCTAAAATTAGTTATAAAAATATAAAGAAAAAACATACACCTGAACATCTTGTACCATATTCATTAAATCCACTTCCTTGAAACAATATAAATTTCCCATCATCGCTAAGATTTGGAAAAAGATTTACCACACCGGAAGTAATTCTAGTTATATTATGAAGCCATTCTTCTTTCCGACAATAGACAGTTAGTAAAATGGAAAATAATAGAAAAATATACATTTTAAATTTAATACTTCAAAATATAACAAAATCTAAAACACATCAGACAAAGCAAATTTCAAAGTAAAAAACATTATTTTTTCCTTATCTTAAAAAACAAATAATGACCTTTTTGTTTACCTGATAAATGATAAAACAAAAGAATTTATCAAACTAATGAATTTAAAAACTAAACAACACAAAATATTTTTTATTATCTAAACAATTGTAAATAACACTTGTATTTTACAAGATAAGATAACAATTTTAATCAAAAAAAAAATCATAAATAAATATATAATACTTCATAAAAAGCTTTAAAAAATTAAACTTTAAAATAATTTTTTTTATTATAACAATGATTATTTATAAATATATCATAAATCAGGTTGATGTTAAAACATTTTTATCAATATAATTAATTTTCTTTATTAATATGGCAATATTTGATATATAAATAATATAAAATAAATTTTTATGATATTAACTTTAATTAAAGTATTGAATTATTATAACAAATAAAAATATTTTTAAAGATCTTTTTTTTTAAAGCAACCGGTATATTAATTTCTTGACTTAAAAAGTCTAATTTAGCATCTTGTTAAAGAACTTGACAAAATATTCATAAGCAGTCAAAGATATTGCTGAATTTGGTACTGATCTTATTAACTATAAAAAGATTTTAACAATTTTTTTAAAAGTATATACTTACAGTAGTTCCCATTCCACGATATAAAGTTTTAAAACCTTCATTTTTGGTAATTTGATATATTAAAGTCCAAAAACCTTGTCCTTTATATCCAACTTCTCTAGTTCTTGTTCTTATAACTTCTTAAAAAAAAATATTTTTAAATATTAAAAAAATAGTTGTAGGATAAAATCTTACCATGAGGATATGTAGTAACAACAGCTACAAATTTTGATATTGCTCCAGCAATCATAAAATGAGCCACTTTAGGATCTTCACTTAACCAATATAAAGAAACATTATACTTAGAAAGCCAAATATGTAGATCATGTTTAATTTTTTCATAGATCATAAATTGAATAACCATTTCAGAAACTCCATAAGCAGAAGCTTCCATACCTCTATAAAAACCAGAAATTCCATGATGTTTAAAGGTATATTTCAGACATTCCCTTACATTCATATTACCACTATTTAATTGAAGTCGTGTTTTTATTACATGTATAGGGTTAAACGTTAAACATACAGACAAACCTATAATAATAAATCATTAAGCATATTTTACTTCATTGTTAAATATTATATATAAAAAAAAAATATTAAAGATTAACATACCGGCAAAGCCAGCCGCAAACATATGAACGGGTGCAGTATTTTGTGTAAAGTATTCTTCTTTATTTAATTCACATTTTGCAGCATTATAACAAAAAAAGTATAATGCTTTTGTTGGTATGAAGGCAACTACACTAGCACCAAGACCTTTATATAATCCCCGAACACCTTCATTAATAATTATTTCTTTAACATTTCTAATTAAATGAAGATCAGCAAGTTGTTTATAGATATTTGAAACTATTGGTACATGAAAGGAAGCTGTTGTAATAGGTATTTTACCAATATTATTTCTTAATACATTATTTATAATAATATTATTATTTAACTTATTACTATGATATGATTCACCTTTAATACCAATTTGAGATTGAAGGCGTATTCTAATTAAATCTAATGGATATGTAACTAATAATCCAACTCCAGATCCAAGACCTCCTGACATAAAATGAATCATATTATCTTTGTAAACCATTATATTTAAATAAGTTATCAATAAGGAAGTAAAATAGAACAATATCCTATGTACTATAAAATAAAAAATAAATTATATAACAAATGTTATAAGTTAAAAGAAGAAAAAACAGGAATAGATAAAATTTGAAATAACAAAAAAAAATGATATTTATTTTTTTTTATATTAATTACCTACAAAATAATACGAGTAAATATAAAAAACATAATTTATTTCAATTTTAACTTTGATTCTTAAAAAATATATTTAATTTCACCAATGAACACACTTCAAACTCCTTTCGTCTCAAGAAACTATTATTTTTTATTTTAAAAGAAAATTTTTATTTTTAAAACCGTTAAAATTTAATACAATTAAATGAAATTAATAAAGTTAACTTAAAAAATAATTAGAAAAATTTTTTCTAGAAGATATAATAATAATTAAATATAAAATAAATAATTGAATCACTTTTTAAATAACTTACATACTAAAGTTATATAAAAATTAAAATAATAAACTTTTTTTAAAAAGTTTTTGGTAATTTGATAGTTTAAAATAAAAAATTTAAATTTTTGTAAAATTTTTATCTTATATTCAAATTAAAATAAAACAATTATACATAAATAGCTAATTTTACCATATAAAATAATAAATAAACAAATTTTTAAAGTATAATATGGGAAATTGAACAAGAATTTTTTTTTACAAATTTTTTTTAAACTTAAAATGTCAGGATAACCACCAAAGAAATTTTTTTTAAAATCTTTTCCTAATAAATATTTAGCTTGAAAATCATTTGAATATATAAAATTCTTCTAAAAAAAAGAATTTCAAACTTACAAAGAATAAACAAAGTTTCAATTGGTCAGTCTTCATTTTAAATGCTGAGAATTGAATGCCAAAAATCAGTCTCAATCAAAAAAAGAAACTCTTTTTACTGTCAAATTCTTTTTACTGAATAACACATTTTTTGACATATTTATGTCTTCTTAAAATCTTACTGATTTCTGCAGTTCTTCAAGTTGAATGTAGCAACGCTACTGCCACTGCTTTTAATGGCTATTTTCGATAGTTTGTTGCTGATTTTTTTAAAAAAAAACCAGTTTATAATTAGTGGAAAAATTAACGTTGTTGAAGTCAACGAAACAAAAAAAGTCAAAAGAAAGTAATATAAAAAATATCGTGTTAATGAAATTTGTCTAGTGCCGGACAAATAAAAAAAAATTGTGAGTAACCTTTTCTATTTGTCTGAAGAAAGGTATATTTAAAAATAAAAATATTTTTATTTTTAATTTTTTTTAAAAAACAAATTTTTTGAATTATTTACTTATCTTTTTTTTGATTAAATGTTATGTAAATATAAAACTATGCTAAATCACTATTATTTTCTTAAAAAATATATATATATATATTCAAATTTAAAAAATTTTCCAGTAGGCAAAGGACTCTAAAATTAAACCTAAATAATTAGTATTTGATATTCAATTATAATTTACATTAATCAAAAGAATTTATTTTAAACTTCTTTATAACAAAAGACAAATTTTTAGATGTTAAAATAATTAAATAGAATTTGAAATAATTCTTTGTATATATTTAATAGTATTTAATGGTGTCTAATTTTTTAAATGATCATTATTGTATGTAGAAAGAAAATTCTCAGAAATTGACGTTCTATGAAGTAAAGTTTTTAATAGATAATATATTTATATATATAAAGAGAATAGTTTGAATTTTTGTCTCATTTATAAAGTTTTAAGATATATACTAATTATATATTTACATTTATTGTAATTGTAATCATTAATGTTTAAATATTTTTAGAGGTTCTTAATATTATTTAGCGATAATTGAAACAATTATATAAGTTTAGAAAAATTAAGCTCTAAAATAATTTAGTTATGATTATATTTATTGTATTGTTTCATATAGACAAAATATTAATATATAATATTTATTCATAAAAAGCAATGTTTTAAATTGATATTTTGTTTAAAAAAAATCAACTTTATTTTACCTTTAGAGATTACTTTTTTTTTAAATATGTAAAAATTTTGAATTTAATATTCATGTAAAATGTATAAATTTGATAAAATTAAAACAAATATATAATTTAATTTTTTTTTAATATAAATATATATTACTTAATCAATGTTTAATGAAAATCCAAAGAAAGATTTTATTAATCCGGAGAAAACAAATAAATTTTATCCTAAACAAATTGAGTATGGAAATATTTATTTTAAAAAAACTCCAATTATTTTCACTATGAAACATGAAGAAATTAATCATAAGTCCTCAAGTAATTTAAATAATATTTTCTTTAATTTTATTTTATATTTTATTGGTGGAGGTTGTATTATTTATGTTTTGTTGAAATTTATAAAAGTTAGACTATCAAATAATAGTTTCCAAGATTTCAAGAGTGTAGAAGATAGTGAAAGTATCAGTGATGATAGTTATTAAAATGTATATAATCAACCAAATAGTATTTTTTTTTTAATTTCTTGTAATAATAATATAATTAATTTACTAATAATAACAAATTTATTAATTAATTATTACTAGTTCTTTTTGTATGTGTTGCTTTTTCTTCTCCATCTTTATTATATAAAATAGTAACAACATTATGACCACTACCAAATGAATCTTCTTTGTCAAATACCAATGTTTCTGGTGGATTATGTGGTCCTGCTCCTTTGGCAAATATTTTGACAGTTTTAAATGGTTTAAGTATAAATTCTTTAGGGAATGTATAAACAATTTCTTGTTTATTGTCAATTTTTCTTTTAAGTTTCCATTCACCTATATTTTCTTCTTTAGCTCTATGAGTATTTTCAAGTAAAATATATGTACCATCTTCAGCTGTTTCTTGAATAGAAACTATACCTTTAGCTGATCTAGAGTATGATGATCTTGATGAAGTTTCACCTTTGACAACACGCATTGTCTCTGTATCAGCAACCTCATTAATACCTGTTGTTCTAACTACTTGTTCAACAAGTTGACGTAAACCTGTACCATCACCTTCACCTTCTAACATTTTACGATAAATTGCCAACTCAGAATCAAGTGTTTGTTTTGTATCTAAAAGCATTTGTAATTCAACCATCAATGCTTGACATTCTTCACGCATCTTTCTTATTTGTACATCTTTTTCATTTAATGCAGCCTCATAACTTCTTTGATCATCTTCAATTTGATAATTTAAATCTTCAATTTGTTTTTCAAGTAATGCATTTCTTCCTTCTAAATCTGCTAATTTACTTCTTAAATCAGTAACATTGGTTTTTAATCTTTTTAATTCATCTTTTTGATGATTTTGTTCCATATTTTGTCTAGCTGATTGTGTATTAATTTCTTGAATTTTAAGTTTATACCATGATTCTAAATCATTTCTATTATTGTTATTTAATTTATCATACTCATCACGAATATCTCTAATGGCACTAGCTAATTCAGATTTAAAATATTCACGATTTTCACTTGTTGTATCTCTTGAAGCCATTGCAAGAAGATCTTTAATTTCCTCTTCTTGATTTCTTTTAATAAAATCAATTTCTTCGAGTAATGTTGTCAATTGATTTTGAAAATCAATTCTATCTAATGTTTCATGATCAAGTGCTGACCTTGTTCTTTTAAGTTCATCTTGTAATGATATATTTTCTTTTTTTAATAAACCAATTTCCTCCTCAAGAAGAGCTATTCTTCTTTTAAGTAAATTAATTTCAGCTTCAATATCAGAAAGACTAACCAATAAATCATCGATTATTTTTTTATTTTGTTGTCTTAATTCATATGCCTCGTCATACTTTGTCTTATAATCATCAATGTCTTTCTGTAATTTTTTTAATTGATTCTCAAATTCTTCTTTTTGTTTCTCAGTTGTTTCAATTAAAACTTTAGCTTCCGTCAATTCATGTTCAAAGATGACACGAATTTTTGATGCATGTGTTCCAGTTTTTCCTTTTAACATATCAAGATCAGTATTTAATTTTCTATTTTGAGCCTCCAAAAAACGAACTTTTTCAATGTAATTAGCTAATTTATCATTTAAATCACTCATCTCTTTACGTTCCCTTTCTCTTGTATCTCTAATAGTTGATGCAGCATTTTGACCATATGAATGTGGTGGTCCACCATTTCCAGAGGTACGTGATGAATGTACTTCAGTCACTACTTTAACATATTTATTTCCAGATACTATATAAAATTTTTGTTATTATTTTTTTAATTAATAAAACATACATCCAGGAGATAAATTAGTACTACTGGTACTCATTCTATGAAATTCAGGTCTAGCAGAAATAGAACTAATTCTTAAATCTTCAACAGACATTTCTTTTAATAATAAATTTAATAAAAAAAAATACCCTAAAATATAGAAAAAAAAAATAAAACTTTAAAAAGTAATAAAAAAAAAGTATAGAAAAAGACAAAAAAAAAAACAATAAAAAGTTTTGTTAATTAAAGAAATATAATATATTATTTTATAAAAGTAAAAAAAAAAATATTTATCAATTCAAATTAACAATTAATAAATAAGTATATAGTATTATGATAAAAGATTTTTAACTATTTATAAATGATTGTCAATTGTTAAAGATGGTTATAGTAATTTATCTTAAAAGACATTTATATTAAAAAAAAATCCAATACATCTAACTGTGTAAGAATAATAATATGTTAATGACTATATGAATGAATTTAATAAAATTACTTTTTAGGGTTAATATTATATATAGAATGATATTGAAAAATGATGATTAAAGAAACTAATAAATTGATAGGAAACAAGGAGGGTTATTGTAGTAATAATGTCATTTAAATTGAAATCCATCTATGGCAAACACATTTATATATACAACCCATCACATTTAGATCAATTTATTTTATCATTTAATGGTATATATAATATAATGTAACTGTAATTATGGTTAATAAAATATTTTAAGGAAAATATTTTGTCTTTGATTGATGAAGAAAATAGTGGGCTGGACAATGATTGTGATTATAAATTATTTTTAAATAAAATGTAATGAGTTTTATTTATAAAAAGAAAATATTTTTTTTTCATATTTTTATCATACATAATGATTAAAATGAAAACTATTTGATATATTTTAATAAGTTATAAAAATATATTGTATAGTTTTAGTCATTTAAAAATAAATTAATTACATTATATATTATAAAAAAAAAATAATAATATGAGAAAATTAAAAAAATAAAAAATGATTAGTAAGTATTAAAGTTATAATTTTATGTAAAAAAAAAAGATATATATATAATATAACTACAGGTAATTAAAAAATATATATAATTTTAAATTACTTTATATAAATTTTATTATTTTTCTTTTTATTTAACTTTACATTTTAACAAATTTTATTTTCTAAATATTGAAAAGAAAATATTTATTATAAAATAATTATGATCTATGAATAAAATTTAATGTAAAAGAATTATAATTTTAAGTGTTGGAAATTTTATAAATTATGATAAATTATTTATATTAATTAAGAAACGATAAACATATCTTAAAGTGTATCATATATCAAGGTGTATGAAGACATAATTAAAATATAATAAAAACTTGCCTTATAACATTTTTAATTTCACAATATATATATTTAATATTATACCTTTATATTATGTAAAGAATTTCTCAATTAAACATTACAAATAAACATTCTTCCTACTCATAAAATTAAGGTTTTCCTAATTTGTTTATTTTATATTTTAGTAATTCAATGATTACTCATGATTATGACTTTTACAAATTAAGAAAAAGGTCGTTGATGTAGTTATATTAAAACAAAACATTACTTATTAATTTTATTTATTTTAACAATTATATATATATATAAAAATTTATATATATATTAATCTTTAAATATAGGAAGAGAAAAATTAAATAATATAAAGTCATAATAATACATTTTTGTAAATATATCAATTAAATAATTATCATTTAAAAGTAAATTAGTAAAATAAATTTTATCTGTACTGTTCCAGGTTGAATGAAAAGTTCTTCCAATATTAATTTCATTTATTATAAAATTAATAGATTCTTTTGGTATATGTTTTGATTTAAAATAATTTATAAGATTTTCAATAAAATTACTTTTCCTACTTTCTAATGAGGAATATTTAATAAAATAAAATTTTTTAAAATTTTTATAAAACTCACATCGCCTAAAAAGAAATTTTTTTTTTAATTAAAACATTAAAATAACTTTATTAACAAACCAATTTTGGGGAAAAAAATGTTGATCATCAAAATTATTTAATCTTTCTCCATTATAACTTCTCCTATACATTCTATCGTATATCTTTTCAATGAAACATTTCATATCCAT
The DNA here is from genome assembly GCF_001040885.1 of Strongyloides ratti. NCBI lineage: Eukaryota > Metazoa > Nematoda > Chromadorea > Rhabditida > Strongyloididae > Strongyloides > Strongyloides ratti. The sequence continues at coordinate 10,295,555 of NC_037308.1, forward strand.
TTTACAACCACCACATATACCAGGTTTTTTCATCCATTCTCTGTTTAGAACACACTTATCAACAAAACCAGATATAAATCTTTCTATAGGATTTCTTATAATAGCTAAATAACTCCACTCCCCATTAATATCATTTTTATTAAATTTTTTCTCCAACTCTTCAATAGAAGTTCCCTCATTTGTCAAACCACAAGATCTCCTCCCAAAAATTTCATCTTTAAAATGTTTCCCTGACAAGATATATTTTGTCTCATTATTCAAGAAACATATTATTGCTGTCATCATTGTGGAAAAATTTTTATCAATAGCACAATAATTAATTTTGTATTTTGTTGATACACGAAAACGTGGATAAAATGGTGAGAAAGGTTTTATGCATACTTTTTGAGATGATAAAAGTTTATTTTTTGGTAGAAAACTTTCATCTATGATACTACAATTTATTGTTTTTTTATGTAATGATAAATGGTATATTCTATTAAAAATCAAAGAGTAATTTGAAATATTAAATATAACATAATATAGAAGAATAAATAAAAATAATATTATGGTTGTTTTTAATAAATGTTTCATCATATATTTAATTACAATAAATAATTTTCATATGATCAATAAGTATATCATTATATTTTTAGCGGATTTTTAAAAGATTAGTATTTTTAATTGATAAAAATTGTGTATTAATATTATTTATATATGGTTTTAAAAACAAATCTTTAAATTAAAAAATTTAATTAGTAAATTGTAACTTTATAACTACAGTACAACTTATTGATAATTATTTATTTTAAAATTTTTATAAATACTTTTATTCTTATAATTACTTTGTATTATTTATCAACAAAAAAAATGTTTTAATTTATTAAAATTTATTAAATATTATTATTGTTTTAGGAAAAAAAAGTTATTATAAAAAAAGTGATAAAAATCTATGAGAAAAATTTTGAAATGATAACTGTTATGAGAAAATTTTTTTTATCTTCCTGCTCTAATTTTTAAAAAAAAAAAACTATCTTTTCTTTTTCTATGGCACATGAAGATAATGTGATATATTTTTTTTTCTTATTAAATTGTTATTTGTAATATTAGATGATTTTTTTTTATTTATTAAAAATATCTTCTTTGATTATTACCAGTACTTCCATTATATTGATGATGATGGAATGATCCTGCTACAGGTGTACTATTCATTGGATAATTTTGTGGATATGGAAAATTAATTGCCCTCCATGCATTCATCTGTTGAACTGTTATCATTGGATTTGGAGGAGTAGGAGCACCCGTTGGTTGTGGGTAATTATAACGATAATTTGTTATTGGTACCTCTGGTCTACAACCATTTTTAATATCATTTTCCATTGCCTGTTTAGATAAAGTTTCAATATGCTTTTTTTTTGTTAATTGTTGACCTGACTTGGTGGAACGTTTTTTATTTGGTGGTGGTGTTTGTGGTTCCTCATAAATACTTTCATCATTCTCAAATGAATCATTAAAATTTCCCCCTATTCTTGATGATGGTATTCTTTTAGGTTTTCTGGACATTGTTGTAGATGATTTTTCATAATCTGGTGGTGGCATTATCATATGTCTTGTTGGAATTGGTGTTATTATATTACCATTATAATATTTTGAGATACGTCCATCAATCCCATTTGAAACAATATATATTCCATCACCTGGTTGTTCAATGATACATGATGGTGCCATTGGTTCCTCACACATTTGACCAATTTTTACACAACATGTTGCAACAGATTCTGTTAAGAAAATTATTGATGATGGAACAAATAATAAAATATTAATAATAGTAACAATAGATGATAAAAATATAATACAAAACATATGATATATCAATGGAATTTTTGATGATAATAATGGAACAAATGTTAAACCAGTAATGACAGAAGCTAATGCTACTGGCATAAGAGTACACTGAAAAGCATATTGTATTCTGGCTCCAGAAGTTATATGTGTAAATCCTGAATTAGTATAATTATAAACAAAATGAATAGTTGAAACTGTATTAAAAAGTATTCCCATTAAGATTGCCGTACCAGTAAGTATATTTAATGGAATAGAAAAATGATATGAATATCCAACTAAACAAAGGACAGCAATAATATTTGATAATAAACATGTTAAAGCCATAGCAGGATTATTAAAAAAAAGAATTGTCATAACAAATACAATTCCACAAATAATACCAAGACATGTTAGAAGAGCTCCACTTAATTGAAGATCATGTTGAAGAGAAAATATGAAAGGAGTTTTTAATGTTATAGGTAAATTATATTTTTTAGCTAATTCTAAGATTCCTGATATCATTTTTAATTGTTCACTTGATCCTTTACTACTCATCTCCAGATACATTCTACTTTTTATTATTTGTGTATTAAATTTATCAAAAACAATATCAGTTGAATATTTTTTGTAACTGTCAGATTGAAGGAAAATATATGAAACTATAGGAACTATTGTATCAGCATTAACATCATATACTGTTGTATGTTGAAATCTTTCGAAATCCATTAACCAACTTACGGCTTTTGTAGCATATTGTTGATCTAATGGCCATCTAAGTAATGATAATATTTCTTCTTTTTTAACTCTATCATAATAATCTAATGGAGCATTAAGAACAATTTCTAAATAATTATCAGATTTTTTGAATGATTTTCTATATGTATTCATAAATTTATATGATGTAGTATTTGTATTAACAAAATGTTCCTCTTTCAAGTCAACTGATGTCTGATAGAAACCCCATACACCAATAATTATATATATTGTCATTGCAAAAACAACAAGACTTCTAACATTAGCATTAGATAGTACTCTTCCAATAATTCTACTTTTTGATGATTTATAATCAGTTAATTTTTCATGAAGTACATTGAAAAAATTTTCATCAAAATCAGGTAACGTTTTTTCATTAAAATTATCATCACCATTTCTACAAAATTGGTACCATTTAACTCCTTCAGCTTCTTTTTTACCACTTGTATACATACATAATGTAAGGTAAAATAAGGCAAATACTAACATAATAGCAAATGATGCTCCAATAATAAAAAGTGAATATTGTAAATGTTGATTTATGGCAAAAGTTCCTGCTCCACAGGTAGCAATAACAATTATAAGAAGTGATAATATGACAACAGGACCATCCCATGATAGTATAAAAACTAATTTTTCAACTGGATGTAAAGCAGCCATACAATATCTTGACCAGGAATCTAACATTGAATAAAAAAGAACCAAACCAATTTGTATAATTGGAAATGAAACCAAAAATGCAAGAGTATAATATTGTCCAACACCTGTAATTTGTACAAAAATACCTGCACCAATAGAAATTATTAAAACTAAAGCAATTTGAATTCCAAAAAATGGTCTTGATTGATATGAATCTTTTCTAAATCCACTAAAGAAACAAAGTGTTATTAATGTTATGGCACAATAAAATAATTTATAATGTGCATTTTCTAAACCATCCAAAACTTCAACAACATATTTTCTAACACTCCAATAATTTAATTCTAAAGAATGTTTTTTAATTTCAATTCTTTCTTTTTCAACAGCATTTCTAAAATTTTTCTCATATTCTTCAAATATTTCATTTTTTAAATTATCTTTCATTTTTAAATTTAATTGTAGAGTTCTTGCTCTAGATACAATTCCTTCTGAATCTTGAATAATATCTCCAAGTAAATTTGCTATATATATTCTACTAATATTTAATCCAGAAATTTTCATATCATCACTATCATTATTAAATGTTTCTCTCATTACAGCTTCAGGATATCTTAATAATAATTCTTTATCTAATAATTTTTTAACTAATTCGTTTTTTTCACTACAATCCTCCCTACAAACATCTTTCCATTTATATTTTGTATCTTTACTTGGAGTAAATCTTAACTTTTGCATGTTACTTCTTATTTGTTGATATAAATCAATTACATCACTATTAAGTACAGTATCATATTGATCAATTGTTGATATTAAAATAGAAAATTCAGCTTGAGATGTTTTTTTAAATGAATTAAACATTGGATTTGTACTATTAAAATTTAAATTATTTCCTAAATTATTTCCACCTATCCTATAATTTTCAACAGTACTTCCACTTTTTTCATTATGATTCATAAATGTTGGAAATGGTATTGTTAATGATAAATTATTATAATATATTATTGGACCAATAATTGATAATGTTGAAAATATTAATGGAAGAAGGGTAAAAAGAATTTTATGTTTTGGTACAGTTTTACCTAAAAAAAATAATATTCTTTTAACACCAACTTCTAACCATCTAAAAGTATTTATTTTTACAATTGGTATATTATTATGACGATGATAATTATTGTATGTTGGTAATAATTCCTGATTTTTTGTTGTACTGTTATATTTTTGCAATGAATTATTGATATCTGTAGGTATTGGAGGTAATGATAACTCTTTTGATTTTCTTATTAATGGACCAGAATTTGTTGATAAATTTTTTTTTTCCTCTTCATCATCACTACTAAAAATTTCTTTTTTTTGATTTCTCTGAAATTCTCTTGGTGAGGAGGATGTCTTTCTTTCACAATCACTATAAACTGTTTCTATTTTTAAATCAGCATTTGGTTTAAATATTTCATTACCCTCTGACTCGAGATTCATATTTTTTTCAATTGATTTATACTTTACAGATGGTGGATTGGAGTAATTTGAATTATGAGGAGAATTATCATGATCTTTTGAAGTATAACTTTTTAAAGTTATTGAATCATCTTTTTTTGATCCTCTATTTAATGATCCTGAATTTGATGGATAAGAAGTTGAAATAGAATTATTAGTATTAGCTGATGCGATTTGTTGTTCCAATTTCCAAATGGAATTGGAAACAAAACGTTCAGCCATTATTTTTAGTTATATTTTCTTATAATCTAAAAAAAAATAATAATAAAATATATTTTTTTTAAATATATATATATATAGTATTATAAAATTTTAAGAAATATATATTATAAATTAAGTAACAAGATAAAAGAAAATTAAAATAAAATGGCCCCATGGAGTGATAATGAAACAAAGAAAGTATGTTATTAACAATATTACCAGACACCAAAAATGTCGGTACACTTCTAGAAGGTGGGAAATATATTCTTTTTCATAATTTGGAACAATAAAATAATATAACATAATTGATATTATTATCTCTTACATAATAAATAAAAAGTATATATAATAAAGGCATTTTATATTATATATAAGTATCTATTTATATACAATTGATAATATTAAATTGAAACAATTTAAAATTATTTGTAATGTTGATAAATGATAAAAGATAAATAATATAAGGTAAAGTTATTACAAAAGATGTTTATAATAAAGGAAATGTTTGAAATCTTATAATATTGCGGTTAAGGTCATCTTCTTTCTTCAAAACGAATGTCAAAAATTTTTTTTATATATTATTACATTTCGTTCTTTCTTAATTTCTCTTTTACTTATATATAGTAGTAATATATGATTGCCATTATTAAGTATATACCATATATATATATATATATATTATTTATTAGGTATATAAAATAATTTTAGTTACATGAAAGTATACCTATATTTGTCATTTCATAATAATAAAATTAAAGAATATAAGTTTTAAAGATTATAGAATAACTTTAATTATTATGTTTACCTTCTTTAGATAAGATATATAAAGAAAAAGAGAAGGATCATATTATGTTTCAAAGAATCATTTTATATTTAGAAATATATATATATTATTAGGGAGTATTTTAAGAAATGCCATCATTAAGAAGATAAAAAGATTGTTATTATCTTTTCTTTTTATCAATTTATCAAAGTTTAACTATATATTGGCATTAGAAAAAATTTTTGACAAGTGATAGGAAATAAAATTGACATTGTTATATTTCAAGGTTATAAATGGAATGTAATTGTTACAAAAATATATATTTATTAAAATCATAAAAATGTCAAAATAATATAATAAATATTTTAAAAGTTTTTAATAACAATTATAAATAAAAATAAATATAAATATATATTCTCTTCATATAATACAAACTAAATTAATTATAATGAAGTTCAGGTAAACTTAAGAATTATATAATATTTTAAAAAGATAAAAATCAACTAGTTTTAATTTAAAAAAAAATATATATTGGTTATTATTATTAATTTAAACAGTTTCAAAATGAATGATCAAAAAATTGATAAGCTTATCTAAATTAATTAACTTTTTAAAAATTGTTACAAGGTTATCGAGTTACTTAAAATAAATATATACTTATTATAATATTTGTGATTTAAAAAAAAAATGTTTCTTCTCAGGTAAAACCACATTTTTCAAATGCGTTTTTTTCTTTTTTTATAGTTTTATTTGACCTTTATTTTGTTAAATTTATTTATATAAGATTGTACTACCATTTGTTTTTTTTATTCTTTGATACAATAAAAGTGCTTTAAAATAATGAAAAAAAATCTTTTTTCTAATTAATTACCTTTATTTATAACTTTTTTTTTTCTGGTAAATGACATTATTGCCAACAATGTGTAATAAAAATTATTTTTTTAAATAAAATTATTTGGTGTTAAATGTTTGATTTACCTAATTTAATTATATTTAAGCTTTTAATTTATTTTTATTAAAAAAAATATTTAAATTTAAATAAAAAAAAATATTTATGGTAAAAAAAAAAAAAGATGACTTCCGTTAATTTAAGGAATGATTAATCAAAAATTGTTAAAACAATTATATATATATAAACATTTTTTAATTGCATTAAATGGAGTATTATAATATGTTCAAAGACCACTTCCGCTAATGCCTTTCTTTTTAGCAATCAAAATAATTATTGTGATTGTATTTCATGAAATATATTAACAAAAAAATGATGGATTGTATTTATTTTGAGGTAAAAACAATTGACTTCGGTAGGGTTGCTTTGATCTTTGTATAATTCAATATGAATCATCATATATTAGAAGTCTTCTCATCGAGTGCCATTATTAACCACCTTATTGACCTCTGTTATCTTTTCTTAAAAGAGGATTTAACTGCTAATCGAGTTATATTGTTTATTTATATGGAAAGTTAGAGGATAACAAGAGATTTAACATATTAATAGAATATATCTCTTTTTTTAGATGCCGAATGCATTTTATTTTATTAGTATAAAGATTTAAGATGTTTTTCGGTGAGTGATAAAAGTGTTTTTAAGGATAATAAAAGTGTGAAGATATAAAAAAAAAACAAACAGAAGGATAGCTTCTTTACAATTAAAGTTCAATCAAATAAATTGAAAACTAAATTAATTCAATTCATGTGTTAATAAGTTATGGTTTTATTTTATGTATATCATACATTACTTTTTTTTTTAATAAAAATTATTTTATTATTTTTAACATACATTTTTAAATAGTATCATAATAACATTAAAATTATATAATTATATCTAAAAATAGGCATATGTTAAATATAAAATAAATCATTTCACTTCCAATTACCGTAATCATTTTAAAGAAGTAAATTTAATAAGAAAAAAAAAAGTCCAGCTGAAAGTTAACTTTTTACAATACTCATTATCAATGAATTCACCTTTTTTTTATAAGTATATCACATTATAAAAAGATGTATAGAAAATAAAAATACAACTACTACATGTTTATGTTTCCTGCTGATTCTATATATGTATCACAATAAATTACATCCAATAATAATTTGATAATTAGATTTTTACATTTTACAACTTTTTTATTACCTCAAAATGTATACATGCAATTGATTGCATCTATCTAATAATTATTTTTTTATTACATTTAAAAAAAAAAAACTTTTTATAATTAATATTTTTTTAATTAAAAAGTATATTATTTTTTTTATATAATAAACTAGATAGTTATTATAATGAATTAAAATAATAAAACAAAAAGATATATTAAATAAAAATAAATTAACCATGATTAATTTTATCATACATAAACTCTTTATACTTTTCCGATACTTCATATTTATTTATCTTTAATAAGTAAGTTGAGTTTTTATATTATATATGGATATATAAATAAAGCAATCAAAATTGAACTGTATTTTAATCCTCAATAAATGATAATGGTGATGACAGAAGGCCTTATGCCACGATATATTAGTAAGAATGAAAAGATTAATATGTTTTTGAAAATTGAGATTTTATACAAATGATAATTAGGAAGAATTATTTTTTTTTATTAGTTCTTTTTTTTAAAAACATACTTTTATTTAATTTAATTAAAAAATTTTTTTAAAAGTTTTATTTAAAATAATGTCTACTTAATATATGTTTTTGTTTATTTATTATAATTATTTGATCAAGATCAATTTACTATTATTATATATATTTACATAAAACTTGTTGAATAACTTATTAATCTTGTCTCATACGATAAATCATTTACAAATAAGTATACTTTTTATCATCTGTCACTAAAAAAGATAGAAGAAATATGTAAATACCAATGACAAAATTTTTAACTCATTAAACATTATAAAATCTAATAAATAAACACATTATGGTAAACTAATTGTTATGTATAATTTAATTATACAAAATCATATAAAAAAAAATACATCACATTATAATTAAATATCAATAAATAATTTTTGATTATCATACTTATAAATGTATTATAATTTTATTCATAATCATAACATAATAAATCTTTTCTTACCACAATACAAATAAGGTATTTAAAAAAAACACATCATTTAAGAAAAGAAAACAATAGAATCAACAACTTTTTTATAATTTCATCATAATTAAGACACTATAACAATACTATTATCTTTATAAAACATTTTATCCAATTATTTATAAAAAAAAAAATAAAGTTATCATCAGGACAATTAAATTATTATCTATACTTCTTCCAACTAAAAACTATCATTATCCTATTCTTGAACTTTTTATCTACAATAAAAATTTTGTTAAACTAATAACTGAACATGGTAATTATTTATCAAGTGGTAATTTTAGTTTTATAAAGTAATTTATATAATAGATTAATAAAAACAATCACTATAACTGCCTAAAAATGATAATCACTTTTTTTTTCACATTATGTCAGACTACTTCTATTATATTAAAGTATATACCATTTAAGGTACTTGAAAAGTTTAAGAATAGGTTAATAAGTATCAAGAGTTTTTATAGGTAAAGTATGATTGATTATACTTAAATTTTAAAAATCATATTTAATCATTACATGTATGTTTAATAATAATAATATATATATATATATGGTTATTATAATTATAAAAATAAATTTTTATTATAATTAATTTATTTTTACTTTTAATTAATTGAAAAATCTTTTCTCTTGAATAATTTAAAAAACTTTGATTGTAATTTCTTTATATTTTATAATGTAGGCACTCTTTTTCATTTTCACTTTTGACATCTGCTTAAAATAAAAAGAATTAATTAACCTTACTAATTATGCAATATTTTTATTTTAAAATATATTTTATATACAGTTAGATAGTGTCAAAATAATGTGCTATTTTGATGGTGCTCATATAATATATATATTATATATATGTAACTTATTAACATATTTTGTATTTAATATTTCCGCTAAGCGGTATTGTTTCTTTCATAATAGCTAATAGGTGATGTGATTTGGGAGTATCATGCAGAGAGAAAGAGATAAATATATAGATGAAATGCATTATTATTTCTTATTTTTGGGTCTTCAAATATAAAGATGATTGATAGGAATAGGAACCGTAATGTTAAAGGATTTAGAGAAGAAAGATGAAAGTGTTACAAAAATATAATATAGTTTAATCTTATTAAATATATTGAAAAAAAAAACAGTATGTGCTTGATTGACTTAAGAAGAAAATGAAGGTGTTCATTTTAATATTAAAAATTTATACCGACATATCAAGTAAGCGGAAGTAAAGAATAAAATTACAGAGTTCTTAAGATAATCTAATCAAATACTAAATAGATTAAAAAAAAATTTTTTTTTCCCTATTATTATTATTATTATTATTGTATCAATTACTATTAAATATTCTAATTTTATCAAATGTTAATATATAATAAAATTAAACTATTTATGTAACAGTTGACAAAGAAATAAAAACTTGATATGTTTTGTAAAAATTTATCAATAAAAAATTAATGAGATTGTCAAAATGTTATACAATTAAAATAGAAAAATCCTTATCTATTAAGAAAATATTTTAAATTAAAAATTTTTTTTTTTAAAAATAATCAAAAACCATATGCTTTTTAAGTAAATTGATATATAAAGAAAAATTATTTATCATATCCAAAACAATTTTTGATAATTCATATATAGACTTTTTTTTTTTATTAAAATTATTAGCTATTTTTAAGGTCAGTATCCTCATTACCATGTCCTTATGGACAGGCGTGTCAATCACAACTCCTACCATTCTTTATTTATACCATTTAATTTTAGAGGTCCATATATAAATGAAACAGAAGGTGGAGTTTAAAAAGAATGAGGTACTATATAAAATAAGTTTGATTTGAAACCTTATGTCAGTTTTTATCTTTATATTTCATTTCTTTTACATAGTTTCAATAAACTAAAAAATTTTTTTTTTTTACTTTATAAATTATTAAAACTACTATATTATTTTTAAACATTATTTTTTTTTGTTGTTAAAATGGATTCATCAAAAAGTAAACAATTGGTACGCCGTATGAAAGCTAATAATCGTGAGAGAAATCGTATGCATGGTTTAAATCGTGCAATGGATAACTTAAGACAATGTGTTCCGTTAACTACACATCATCAAAAATTATCAAAAATTGAAACTTTACGTCTTGCTAGGTATGTTAAATTAATTATATTAATAAAAAAAAAACATAGGTGTTAATAATTGCACAATACTTTCTTTTATAATAATGTTGATTAGTAATAATTATAACACATTCTAAGAATGTCATTACATCAATGAATAGTAAATATAGATAATTATAATATTTATAATAACATTTAATTATAGAAACTATATAACAGCTTTGAAGAAGATTCTTAATGATGGTCAAGTATTAAATAATTTAGAATATGCTACAATTTTGTGTCAGGGAATGTCACAAACAACTACAAATCTTATAGCAACATTAACTGGTGTCCAACCTAGATTATTAATGATTGCTCAAAAACAAAATTCATACCTTACACCTCATTCAACATCTCCAACGCCTTCAAATATGTCAAGAGAATGTAATTCTAGTACACCAGATAGTTATGATTCAATAAATTCAACAATCTCATGGAAAGATGATCATATAATAAGAGGACAAGAATTTTCTCCAAATTCAAAACCATCAACAATTAATACATTATATCCACCTTCATCAACAAGCATTCTTCAAACATCTTATAGTAATGTTACATCTCAAATATATGGATATGAAAATATTACAAATTATGAAAATGGATACACAAATATTCCATACTATCATAGTCAAAGATATTCACCGTATTAAAAATTTTTTTAAATATATATAAAAAAAAAATTTAAAAGTGGATCTCTTATACTTTTTATTCAAATAGTCATGATTTTTATTTTGTTATGTAAATTTACTTTTGGTGAAAAATAAATTATCCCAATAAATAATTTATTTTAATTTTTTTACAAGGTCTTTATATTTTTAAAGATATTTTTGTTATAATAAATTTTTTTAAAAATAATAACTCACGCCTTTTCTCAACTCATGATTCATCATAAAATTCTTATGTAAATAAAATTTTACTATATAAGAAAATAAATTTTTATAATTTAATATCACTTTAATAATATTAATTTAAAAATATTTTACTAATATGATTTCTTTTTTCAAAAAATTATTTATTTATCTAATTCAAGGATTTTTTATATTTATGTTTATTGAAGGAAAAGATATTACTATAGCTATAAGAGAAAATATAACAACACCATGTCCAAATATGGATTCAGATATTGTTGATCCTGATTCAATCAAATTTAAATTTAAACCAATTTCTGATCATCATTCAAATAATGGAGATTTAGTAACTGTTATTTCACAAGATGGTAAACAATCAAAACTTCAATTTCCAGGTTGTTATAAAGTTGATTTATCATTTAAAGTTAAAAAAATAATAAAAAATCCATATGTAGAGGCATTCTTTCAGATGGGTACAAATTTACCATGTCAAACATTTGAACAAAGAACAAGTAAAACTTTTAATAATATAAATAATATTTGTACTAATATAACTTATCATAATTGGTGTCCACAATCATTAAATAATGAATTAAGAGGAATAGTTCAGGGAAAAAATACATGTAAATTTTGTAATTTATGTGGTACAATAATTGAGGAAGAGGATAAAATAAAAAAATATATAACTAGTCTTGATAAAAATACTGAATGTGATACTTCAAAAGATAGGCAAAAATTAAGTTTTAAAATGTGTACACCATCACAAAGTGAACTTAGAAATAGTTCACCTGATGTTGAATCTAAGATGTCAGAGTATTGGAATTACTTAAAACAAGGAGTTTTGACAGCTGTTGTACATGTAGTTGATCGTGGTATAATAAGTGGAAATAAAATGAAACAATGTCAAAGAATGTGTACAACCAATGAAAATAAAAATAGTGTTTCAGAGGGATATACAACCAAACTTTTTAAAACATTAACAAAACTTTGTACCCCAAAAGATAAGTATGTAGCATGTGCTTATCATACAATGAAATTTGATGTTTTTGGTGACTTTTAAAAAAATTTATTTTTATCTAATACATAATTTATAATAAAATTTAATACTTTTATATCTTTAAATCAAGTTTTAAAATTTAATAGAAAAAAAAAATATTTTACGCAATTTATTTTTACATAATTATAAAAAATTTGATGATAACAAAATTATTCATATATGATTATATTATTAATCTTCTCAAAAATATAAATTAAATCATTAAAACCTATATTATTTTGATAAAAGTATTATTATACTTTTGTAAAAATATATCTTATAAAAAAATTTTTTTTTTTTATTTTTAAATAAATAAATTTCTTTTAATATTAAAATAAATATATAATAAAATTATTTTATACCAGTACTAAAATTTCTAATACTACTAAAACAAGAAACATTTGGGTAAAGACAAATCTAAAATATCTATTGCAATATTAATTCTTCTTCACAGGAAAAAGAAAGATTAAATTCTTCAGATAAGAATAGGTATATAGGAAATAACAGAATAAAAATATATATTTTACATCATTCAATGTAGTAAAAATCAGGTAAAAAAGAAAACGGTGATATGATTTTTATCAAATTGTCTTTTTTTTTTCTTTTTACTACTGGATTTTATTTTGAATTTTGGGATAAAAAATAATATACATACATTTTCATTTATAATATTATTTTGATATATCTATTTCTTAGTAACTTTCGTTTAATAATTCTTTTTAATGATTTATATTTATATTTTAATAAATGTTATTTAAAATTGTTTCTAAATAAATAAAAATTAAAATAAATAGTTATTTTATTTAAAAATTATTAATGTATTTTATATAAAGTAACTAAAATCATAAAAATAACTGAATATATCTAATTTAAACAAAATTCTTTGACATCATAAATAATCTAGATGATAACCTTTCCTCTTATCAAAAAAAATTTTTTTGTTTTCTTTATAATGACTATTTATATGTATGTACGTTTCTATCATTTTTTTACTATACAATTTGTTTTATTAAACACATGCTCAATTCATTGAATTTTCATTATTTCTAATCTATTATTTTATTCTATCATAATTTTTTTGTTAATACTCTGTAAAACCAAAGACAAATATTATGATTTGTTAAAACTTTATAGATGTTAATATTTCTTGAATTAAAACCCTATTTATATTATTACTATTAACAGTACACTTTCGTCAAAGTATTTAGTTAATTTATTCATTTTATATTTTAATATTAAATTGCCATTTCTAAGAATGAAAACTATAATTTTTTATTTTAATATTAAAAAAAAAAACAAATCTAATTATAAGTTTTAATATAAATGTATTAACTTCTTTTTTTTTATAGAATTTTAAAATATTTATATATAATCAGTATTAACATTTTTTAATAAAATTTTAAATAAATGTGTTAGTATTAATAATAACTATAATGAAAGTGCTATTAATTATAAGCTATATATGTGTTATAATTTTTGGATTGGGAACGTGGCTCAGCATTAATTCTTTATATACACAATTACCACTATTAGTTGATATTGTATGTTTTATAATAATTTTTTTATTTATTTATTTTTTTTATTTAGGTTCCAGAATCATGGAATTTTGCAACATATCTAGTTACTGTTCTCCAAGGTATTTGTCTATTATCAATTGTCTATGCATATTTTGCATCAAAATCTTCTGTAAGTTATTTTAAAAAAAAAAATTTCATAATATATATTTTATTTAGAAATTAAAACAAGGAAATATTCCAGCAACAATAATATTAATATTTCTAAATGCTGGAGCATTATTAATGGCTGCTTTTGTATATCCAAATACAGTAATAATTGGTGGTGAAGAACATTCAGTTTATTTGTTAATAGCAATAGCTCTTATGTCAATACCATGTACATTATCAGATGTCATATATCTTCCTTTTATTAGTAGATTTAGAAATAATAATCTTGTAGTAGCATTTTTTCTTGGAATGGGATTAAGTGCTCTTGTACCATCGGTAACAACTTTTGTTCAGGGAACAATTACTACTAAAAATATTACAGAAACAATAATACTTTCAAATGGAAATTTAGAAAATATAACAAAATTAGTAACAGAAGAACCATTATTTGGTGTACAACAATTTCTTATAGGAATTTCTATACTTTCTCTCTTACCATTACTTGCTTTTATTGTTCTTTTAAAAGTTCATGAAAAAGAAAAAGAATTAGAGGTTAAATCTCCTGATTGGCCACATCCTGGAATAACTTCAAGATATGTTGATAACTCTCTTTCAAAGGGAATGTTTTTATCATATCTAATTCTTGTTTCTATAATTGGTGCATTACAAAATTCAATTGTACCATGTATTATTCCATATTCAACATCAAGATTTGGTGCTAATATTTATCATATTACAAATACTTTGTTTGTCATGATTAATCCATTCTTCTGTTTCTTACCATTTGTTATTAAGATTCGAAAATTTATCTATCATTTAGGAATATTTCTTATAAATATTTCAGCATTTACAGTTTTATTTCTATATGCATACATTCCAAAACTTCAAAAAACTGATAACTGGTTTTCACATGCCATTTTATACATAGCAACTGGAATTTTGTCAGGATTTTTATCTTGGCAACGTGCTGGAATAGGAGAAACTCTCAGAAAAGCATCAAAAAAAAGTGGATTATTTTGGTGTGGTACATTTATACAAATAGGATCATGTATCGGAGCTATAACATCGATACTCATAACAAATGTCTTTAATATATTTGAAAGTTAGAAGTCATATTTTTTAAAAAAAAAATTTTAAAAAGTATTTTCAATAATTTTATTTATATGTTAGAAAATAACATTTAAAATGATAATGTAATTTAAAAAAAATGATCAATTATGTTAAAGTAATTTCATAGATTAATAATATAATTATACTATGATTTAATTAAAATAATTACAATCAATACATTTATAGTAATTTTATTTTAAATTAAAACTTAAATAAAGTAGTTACCAACATATATTGATTAATAGAAATTAAATAAAAAAAAAACTAAAAACCATTCTAAATGAACTATCCTATAAAACAACACAAATAAACTTATCATTTGATAGAATATTTATTTAAAAAAGATAATCCATAAGATATAATTATATATATACATAGAAATCTATAGAACTCTCTTTGAAACAACACAATCTTAAAAATTCCCTCCAAATATAGATGATTTGGTACTTAGTAGGTTAAGACAATAATTTATATCACTTTCGGATGGTGATGGACAGACAGGAAAAGGTGTACAGGCACTTTCTTTGCGGAAACATCTTTTAGATGTTGAACAAACATACATATTATATGGGTGAACAGAACATTCTTCACAACCACACTCCAACTCATCACTATGATCAGGACACTGTGAAATCCCATCACACCTTGCAATACTTGGATAACAGGTAGATGTTGAGGGACAATAAATTGCATCTGGATTTCGACATTCTTTACAATTCTTTTCATCATCTCCTTGTGGACAATCTCTAACCCCATCACAAAGAAGATTTTTATCAATACATTTATTAAAGTTGCTATCCATGTCACTGGCACATTTATACTGTGTAGCCTCATCACATCCACAATTATCTTCATCTGATCCATCAACACAATCTGATACTCCATTACAGCGGTCACTTCTTGAAATACAAGCTCCATTCTTACAGGTAAAAGCAAGCTCTGTATCACAACCATTGTCACAAACTCCGTCACATTGTCTTAAAAGTCCACTACAGGCATAGTTTCTAATATAATCTTTTCCATCATTACATTTGATAAAGTCATCAGCCATCAAAGCACGAACTAAATGACTTTTCCCGGATGAATCTTTTGTGTCAATAGAACATGTTCCTGGACAACCTTCCTCATCTTCACCATAAGGACAATCAACATTACCATCACAGACACGGTCTTTTGTTGTGCAGAAACCAGACTTTTTACACATAACTCTATCATTTCCTGAACATTTATTACAACTACAATTTTCTTCATCAGATCTATCTGAACATTGAGCAGTTCCATCACAAATATTCCATGCTGGTAAACATTTTTTAGTTGATGGACATAAAACAGCATTATTGTTACATGAAGAACACTCAGCCTCATCCTCCTCACCAGGGCAATGAGGATCTCCATCACATTGGTATTCTTTCTTTATACATGAACCATTTGATTCACAGTAAAATTCATTCTCTGTACAATTTCTTCTGTTACAAAAAAGTTTTTCATCACTTCCATCATCACAATGTTCAATTCCATCACAAAGTTTATTTCCTCTTAAACAAATTACGACACTTGGATCAGATTTGGAAGGGCAAGAGAAACCTGAGTGACATCCATGACAATTTTCTTCATCACTTCCATCCGTACAATGAACAATTCCATCACATCGTTGCATAATACCAATGTATTCATTTGGATCATTATTACAGTTAAATCCATATTCAGGACAAACACCAACAGCTGGAGGAAGGAAACTTTCATAGAAGTTCATTGACCTTGCGGAGACATTTCCAGTCTGAGGAACCTCAACATCCTTAGAGAAATCTGATTGTGTTAACATGATGATAGTAAAAGGTATACAAGATACAAGAAGTAAGATTCCAATAATTGAAAGAACAATACTTAGTAATGAATATCTTCCAGCAGTTTCAATAATTGAATCCCAAATACTTCCAAGACAAAATAAACATGAATTTACATTTTTCGGCCTTGAGGAATCTTCACTGTGTGGACGAGAGACATTATTGCCCCTAGACCGCGGCGTAGTCCCGTTACTCCTTGTTGCACTGGTATTTACATGATATGTTGGTAATGGAAGAGTTGTGTCAACTTTCGATGACACTGAATGATCGCCGTCTCCTGTAGAGTCTCCAGATGCATAAGCTACTGCGTATTCCCCATTCGAAGTCATACTTTGTGTTAGTGGTAATTCTAAAGAAAAACATTGAAGAAATTTTGCTATGATTCGAGAAATAAAGATAAACTTACAGTTAACTTCAAGTTAGTGTTAGTTAAGAAGAAAGTGATGACACTCGTCAGAAGGTGCACCACCTTTAGATAGATCAAAATAATGACAAAATAACACGATTTTCTGATTATATATTTTTTACTTCGTTAAAATCAAGCGTGTTTAATTCTTTCAAACATTTAAAGATATCTACAATCAAACAAAGAAAAAAGTTGTGGTTTTTTTACAGTAGGATTTTCTTTTAATATATAGATTATGTAATTACAATTAAAAACAAAAAATAATTTTAAAATAATGGTTAAAAAAAAAATAAAATTAGATACAATAATAAATTTTTACAGATTATACAAGAAGATATTTAAAATCTTCTACTTCTTTTCATCTCATTAGCCATGAATCCTTGGGGAATAGTTGATTTTCTTTTTCTAGCGTGTGAACTAGTAACTGCTACAACATCAAGTAATCCCATTAACTTTCTTGAACTACTTGGATACCCTAGTTTTGTAACTTCATTTATATCATTTGGAATTCCATGTACATTGTAATAATCATCAATACCAAGTTCCATTGCTGTTGAGGCGCGGAATCTACTTTCAATATTTAATGGTGGTAAACCTTCATTTTCAAACTGTTGGGATAATGTTTGCAGACTGGCTTCAGAAGAAAGAAGAAGACTTTTAAGCTCATGAAGTTGTGTAATTTCATCTCGAAATTGATTGTACTCACTAACCAAATCTTCATGTGAATCAACAACATATGGAAGTTTAAGATGTAGGAATATTTTATCAATGTTAGCTGTTTTCTTTGTACCAATACTAGATGGTAGTTTTTGTTCTGCTGATCTAGCATGAACACCAACACCTTTAAATTCAGGCCACCTGATAGATGGAAAGTCAAATGAAACAGGAGGTACTTGTGGTAGAATTTTTGGAGTTACTGCAATTGTTCTGCTTGTAGTTGCTATTGAATTCTTTGTCTGAATCTTTTTCTTTGGTATAGTTGCAAGTGGTGATAAAGCAGCTGAATTAATTGCTGGAGAATTAGGATTACTTTCATTACTCCTTATAAGTTTCTGTAAATCTTGAGCCCTTCTTTCTCTTTCACGTTTTCGAGCTTCAATTTTTTTTAACTCCATTAATAACTCTTCTTCTTCTTCTATTTGTTCTTTTGTACGATTCATTAATAAAGCTAACTGTTTTTTCCTTTTTTTTTCATGCTCATCGTCATATCTTATTGGAGGAACATTTAGATCTCTAGCACTATTTAACCAATTTAAAGAAGTGTAATATCGTGATTTCAAATCAACTAAACTTTTAGTTTTCTTTTTTTCATCTCCATTTTTAAAAATTTCCCATCTATCATGAATTACATACCACTTTAGATCAAATCTTCTGCATAGATCAAAAAGATGATCTGTTTCCTGGCGTGTCCACTTTGGATCTTGAAGATGCCTCATATATTCAATATCTGTATATATAGGAATATTTACATGTTTATCTAACTTTGCAAATACATAAGGTTCATTCTTTTTAAATTGAGACTCTTTAATCCAATGTTTAAGTGCAAGCCCATCAGATCGTGCAGGATTTGTAAATTCTTTAAAAACCCACTTCTGACAACGCTGTTTGGAAAATGTTATTCTTTTATTAACGCCATAATCATTACCATGAATTTTATAAGAAGTAATTCCATTTCCTTCTTCTAAATGTATTCCAAGTTGTTCAACTTCTCTATTATATTTAATACGTTTTTTTGATACATTATCAAGTTGTATTGTTTTCTAAAAAATTTAAAAAATATAACACAAATTGCAAAATTACCTTTAAAGATTCAACAGAAGTTATTTGAGGGACCGACCAACACTCGGTTTGAGCTAAAGTCATTATTAAACATAAATTTGCTTTATAATTTGATTTTTCAAATAAATAAAGAAAAACAAAGTTTTAATGACAAACATTTATTTTATGGTAAAATGTCCAAATATTCTGCTCAGGACCATTTCGATTTTAAAATTTGTGTTTACATCATACATAAGTAGTATAAATTTTAAAATTTATAGCACGTGTATTAGATTTTTTTAGTAAATTTTATGTTATTTTAAAAGTAAAATGTATGAATTTTTTTTTGTAAATTCTTTAATAAAACATATTTATTATTTTATTTTTTTTATGATTATTGTTGTTTTACAAAATTTTTTTATTACAGAAAAATTTGGTTCTTATTTATTATTTCAAAACTTTTTAATTATCTTTTTATTTAGTTTTTTTTTTTAATTGCATCATCACTTACAATCTATAAAAAACTTTTCTTTAACAATGTCTAAAGATAATAATAATCTATTTAATAATAAATGTGAGTATGACTTTACAACAATTCTACCAAAAGAGATTTCATTTAAAATATTCAATTATATACCAGCAAAATATTTAGTTAAAGAATGTTCTAAGGTATGTTAATAAAAAAAAAAAATAAGACGGTTCTAGATTTGCAAAAATTGGAATACGATTATTAAAACTCCTCAATATTGGATTAGTCGTTCTTTCAATGAAAGATGTCGTGAAATCTTACCACCACCCGAAATGATTAATGACCCAAAGTATAGGTGGAATTTAAGTAAAATATTCATACTACGTCCATTCAACAGAAATTTGATAACTAATCCCTCAGGTGAACATGGTTTAGAAGGTTGGGAATCTTATCCCGCCTCACAACCATTTGAAATAGAAAGACCTTACGGTTCTATGCAAGCATCTTTTCCAGGTTTAGAAACTTGTTTTGTATCATCATTTTCCAAAAGAACCAAGTTTTGTAATATAAATCTTCATGATTATGGTTTAGATTCTACATTTTTAGATTGTTTCAAACCAACAATATATATATCTGAAATGAACAGTTATAGAAAAGATGCCGCTGCATATTATTCATTAAGGGTTAGAATTCATTGTGGAGATATAAATTTGAATCGTATGGATACTACTACATTTACAAATAATCGAAATACTTTTGCATATAAAAAAAAAGTAGATCAATGGACTGATCCCGTTTGGGAAAAAGTTGAACATAACTTTTCTGACTACTCATCAGGGAATTACCAGATATTTTTTGAAACAATTGGTAAGGATAGAATGTTTTGGGCTGGTAATTATGGTTCTAAATGTTGTAATGCAACAATTATTATTAAATATGAATTCAACAAGCCTTATCAAGACAAGAAAAATGATCAATTTTAAATTTAGTATTGTATTTTTTTTTGCAGTTTAAAAATAAATAAGATTTGTTTTTTTAATATAAAAAATTCATAAAAAACAATCGTTAAGTTAGATAACTTATGTAAAAAATAAAACCTTTTAGTATAAATAAATTTCATATAAATGTTAGTACAATAAAAAATAAGTTTGTGTCAAAATTTGGTTTTTCTTTTAAATCATAACAATGCAAAAACAAAATTTTTCTATTTGATTTTTTAAAGATTAGTTAAAAAAATATTTAAAAAATTGTATGTCTACTTGTAAGTAATTTAAAAAACTTTAGGAAAAACTAAAATATACAAGTTTTAAAAAGTTTTATTAAATTAAAAAAAACAACGTAAATTAATATATAATTTAATAATATTATTAAAATTACTACTTTTTTAGTACGACAATAATTCTAAAATTAAATCAAGGAGTATAATAATAATAATTAATTAATTAAAGTTCGTTTATTTTTTAATTTATTTAGAACTAATATTTTTACATTACAAATTATATATCTTTTTATACGATGATGAAATATATATCGAAATTTTATACTAAACATTATGAAAAATAGAATAAAAAAAATATACATTAAATTAAAAAATTTTATTACAATATTAAAAATATATAGGTAGAGGTTGTTAGTTATGAGGTTATTTATTGATTCTCAGGTTGATGAATAAAATTTTGCTTAGGTTTAAGTCCAAAATTACGTTTTTGAAAAGTTCCCTTATTTGGTTGATATCTTTTTTCTTGAGAATTACCAGCTCTAGAATTATTATCAGCGTGGTTTACTCGAGGATTTCGATTGTTAAAATTGTTGCCGGAACCATTGTTTCTAAAATTACCATTAACGACGTTATTACTAAATTGGTTATTTGTATTTGAATTATGGTGGACATCTCTACTGTTTCTAAAATCGTGAACATCTTTTCTATTATTGGTACGGAAATATTCATTTTTAGTAGTAGGCTTATGATAACTTTTTCCATTGTTAGATTGTTGTTGATAATCTTTTTTAACATTGTGTTGTTCTTTTCTATTATTATATTGATGGTACTCCTTTTTATTATTATATGGTCTACGACCATTAAAAGTTGATACGATTCTTTCTGGTTCGATGACACCTTCAAGACGATGTACTGGATAATGATGCTGGTCAACAAAAAATGGATCTCTAACTAATGCCATTGCACATGAATTAGTAAAGTCTTTACAAATCATGGCTTTTACTGGTGAATAGTATGGTTCATCAAGATTGATACAATCCTCCATTCTTGAAATAAGTAAGGTAACACCATTATTAGAAGTTGGATTTAATGAAATCCAAGTTACATCTTGATTGGTTTCGTAAATTTCTCTAATTTTTTCAAATGCTGAGTGAACTTTTGAAACATAAATATGATTTTCACCCCTTATATTTCTTTTTTTTTCGTCCTCTGTTAAACCATCGGAATATTTTTCAAGGCATGCAAGGAGACGTTCTTGATCAACAAATGGAAGTAATGCCACTCCCATCCAGGAGAATTTCTTACCATTTAAATCTATAGCAAAATCTGTTGGATAAAAGTCACTAATTTCACTATCAATATCAGTCATCAATTTTCTCCAACATTCTGGAACATGTTGACTACTTGCAGCAGGAAAAACTCCCATAAGTTGTTCTAGTGGATTAAAAGGTTTAGTATTTCTGGGGAAATTTGGTTTGTAATGCTCAATTTTATCAAAATCAGAGGCAAATGGAGCATAATGATATGGATAAAACCAATCCCAAGAAGGACAACCACTGTAATAATATTTTAAAACCCAACAAAGACCTTCCATATATGCTTCAGCTACAATACGACGGAATTCTTCAGAAACATTACTAAATGAAGCACCAAACTTTTCTTCATAATATCTATTTTTCCATCCAGGTTCATAAAATTTAACATTATCTTCAGGTTCTGAGTCTGATTCCTCACCAATTGTTTTACCATTTGGACCGACAACTTGAAAAACTTGTGGATTTAATGGTGGTAATTCAGCAACTTTATCTGGTTTTAAAATACTAAGTAGTCTTCTTTCTGCAACTAAACAATCTTCTTGTTCAACACGTGCCATGTAAGCCTTTATTTTTGTTTCAGCTCTAAAATTATTCAAATTAGCATTTTCAATAGGTACTGGTGTAATTAAACCACCATCAACATTTGGAGCAATGAATGAAGAAGCTTTATTGTAATTAGTGTTTCTACACTTCATAGACTTTTTTTTATCTTTAAACTTTTGTTCATTTTCTTGCCTTCGTTTAAATATATCATCTTCAACATCACCAAGTTCAGCTAATATCATTGATATTCTCTGCATATTAACTTCACCGTTATCTGTTAGATATCCACCACACTTTGAAGCCATCTGTTTGTAAAGTCTTACCAATCTGCATATAGCATTTTCACGTATTTCTAGTGAAGGCAAATGTGGTAAAAAATCATTTCCTACTAAAAAACATAAAAATACCCAATCGTCAATGGCTCGTTCTAAATCAAATTTAAAATTAATTTCATACATTATTAATTCTTTTTCGAGATATTCTCTAAGTACTGGAAGCCGAATAAAAATAAAATTTGTTCTTCTTTTTACAGGTACTGTTTTAACTATTGAAGATTCAATGATCCCACCATCACATTCCTGAAGTGTATGACCAACCAAGTTACATAATTCACAAGGAGACATTTGTCTTGGAATAAATTCTTCTCTAATTATAGTAAAATTGGCTTCATGAGTAGCGAGACCCAACATAATGAGATCAGCATCAGCTCCACAAAGACAATGTGCAGTATTTGGATCATGTCCTGAGGAAGCTCTTTGCTTTCTAATAAAGTCCATTATTTTATGTTCCCCTTCTCCCGGAACAGAAGCATCACTAAGTATTACAAGAATATTAGCCCAAGCAGGATCAGTTTTGATTTTTAAAGCAATATAGTATCTCAATGCTTTTGCTAGCCTTTCCATAAATGGAGTTCCAGGTGTAATGCAATTACTATCAAACCAATTTGTTTCTTTTTTTCTTTGAATAACAGGAATACCTTGTGACATCAACTTATCTTTTACTTCTTGAATTTCTTTTTTTTTATCAGCACTCTCTTTTGCAGTCCTAAAGCGACGAGATCTTTGTTGATTCATTTTAGCTCTTGGTGCAACACCATCAATAGCCATATAAAGTAATTTTCTTGGCCTTATAATAGCCATTAATCTATCAATATACTCAAAAATAAGAACAAAAATATCATCTTCTGTTTCTGGAGGGGGTCGATCTTCTGGGTGAGCACATGGATGAATAATTCCATTCATGTCTAGATACAAGTTATCAAATTCTTGAAAATTAAGATTTGGTTTTGTACAATCTATAGGTATTCTAACTCCATCGACAATTTGGCATTCCTCTTCTATAACATCGCTAACAATTGACGGATATTTTCTAGATAACCATCTAAAGAATGCAGGTACACCCATTGTCTACTAATTAATTTACTAAAATATAAATAAATATAATACTTGTTTTGCATTTATGACAAACAAAATAAGTTTGATAAAAACCAAATATTCAAACTTTGTAAATAAAAAATATTATATAATGAAATCTAAGATTTGCTAACTTACATAAATTAATATGTTAATTAAATTTATTTTTTTCACAAAGAAATAAATAAATAGCAATATCTGTTGGTAAAACAGTACGAAGGAGAATTGACTATTACTTTTGTCGATAAATAACAGTACAAATATGGAATAAATCGTATGACGCTTTGTCCGCCAGGCGGAGAAATACTACATAGTAACATAAACATAGTGACTTTACTCCAAACATTGTGTAAAGAGTCAATGAATATCTCTTGTACAGAAAATTTAAAAGATTTTGTATTTTGTCTTGTTTAAATACCTTTATATATGCTTTTTTTCTGGTTTAAGTTTTCTTTTAATCATACTCTTATTGTTTATAAGAAAGTTCAATTTTACTCATTTTAGATGTTTGTTTTATTTGAAAATCCAGCAGGTTTTGCTGTATTTAAAATTTTGGATGATGGTAAAGTAAAAAAGGCAGATAAAATTTTTGAAGAATTTGGAACACCAGAAAAATGTCAACAAAAGTAAGTTGGGTCTTTAACCTTTATTGATTATAATTTTTTTTAAAGCTTGGAGTTAGTTAAATTTCACAAGTTTAAGAATGTTGATGATGCTGTTGAATCTTTGACTGCTCTTCAAGATGGCAAAATGGCTAAATCATTAAAAAAAGCCTTGAAAAAAACTGAAGGATTATCTCAACTTGCTGTTGGTGATACAAAATTAGGATCTATTGTTAAAGAGAATCTCAGTATTGATTGTGAATTTTCTGGAGCAATTGCTGAACTTTTTAGATGTTTAAGATTAAATATGGATGAATTACTTAGTGAACACAAAGATGAATTACATGCTATGCAATTGGCTATTGCTCATGGTGTTTCAAGATTTAAGGTTAAATTTAATCCAGAGAAAATTGATACAATGATTGTTCAAGCTGTTTCTCTTCTTGATGACTTAGATAAAGAGTTAAATAATTATACTATGAGATTAAGAGAATGGTATGGATGGCATTTCCCCGAACTTGGAAAAATTCTTGGAGATCACCAAGCTTATGCCAAAACTGTTAAATCTATTGGGATGAAGGAAAATGCTGTAAATACTGATTTGTCATCAGTTCTTCCAGAAGAATTAGAACAAAAGGTAAAGGAAGAAGCTGAATTATCTATGGGAACTGCTATATCTGAAGAAGATATGATTCACATATCTGCTCTTTGCGACGAAGTTCTTGGACTTACACAATATCGTTCAGAATTGGCTGAATATCTTAAGAGTAGAATGAATGCTCTTGCTCCAAATCTTACAGCACTTGTTGGAGAATTAGTTGGAGCTCGTCTTATATCTCATGCTGGTTCTCTTGTTAATTTAGCTAAGTATCCAGCTTCAACAGTACAAATTCTTGGTGCTGAAAAAGCACTTTTCCGTGCTTTGAAAACTAAGAAAGATACACCAAAATATGGTCTCATTTACCATGCACAGCTTATTGGTCAAGCTGGACAAAAAATGAAAGGAAAAATGGCTCGTAAATTAGCTGCCAAAGTATCACTTTCTACAAGAGTTGATGCTTTATGTGACGAAAGTCTTGGAAATGAGACAGGTGTTGAAGCACGTGCTTATCTTGAGAAAGTTTTAAATGATGATCAAAATCGTATGTCATCTGCTGCTGTAGGTGGTGTTAATAAAAAATTAAAGAATCTAAAATTTAAATCAGAAGTATATTCTTATGATGACGCTAATGATGATACAACCAATAAAAACAAAAAGCGTAAAAACGTAGAAAATGGTACAAATAATGCTAAGAAGGCAAAGATGGATGGGGGAAATGAAGAAGAATAAATTTTTTGTAATAATAATTTGTATGATTGTTTCTTTTTAATTTTGTTTAATTTGTTGTTACTTGGTTTGTTATACATTTTTGTTTGTCTTCTTTTATTCCTAAAGATAAATTTTGATATATATATATCATTTATTTTATTAAAATATTTTATCATAAAATTTTAGAATATAATTTTAATTGTTATACATTAAAAAGTTTATTAGTGATGTAGTTACAGGTGGGATTTTTTTTTATAAAGGAAAGGTATGTAGGAAGTTTTATATGTTTTCAAATAAAATATTTTATCAAATATTTAACAGTATCCACAAGTTTTTTGACATTGTTGTTTCATTAGATTTCTGTATAATAAGTTTTTACAAAGATGTTTTAAATTGGGGCATTTAGGAGAAAGATCTACACAACCAGAAGAAATAATAGTACCACCTGACGTTGTATCACAGTAACCACAGGTTTTTGGACATTTAGACTTCATCAAATCAAGCCATATTGGGTCTTTGCATTGTGCTGCATGAGCCTGACAATCATTTCGACCACCAACTATTAAATCTCTACACAATGTTTTTGTAGTTGTTCTAGCAGTAGTACTTGTAGTAGTGGTAGAAACTTCTTTTTCTACACACTTAAGTGTGTATAAATTACAAATTGGTTTCTGAGAATTCATTTTTTCACAATAATTATCATTAATACATTCAGCAGACTTAACACATGTCAAGAAATCTACATCATTAACATCTTTTTTTAATTCACAGGTTTCACTATCTCCACATTGTTCAGCTACTTTGTTTGGTACACATTGATTAACACAATACATTTCTAGGCTATTATCTAAAGCTCTGGGTACATCTTTCATGCATTTAAAACCACCCGTACAATCAGGATTTTGTGTACATGTAATAGTGTCATCAGCTTCAATGAAGGAAACTAAAATAAAAAGAATGGAAATAGTGATATAACAGGTAGAATGGTACATCAAATAAAAGAAAATCCTTCTATAATAAAAACGAAATTTACTAAATCATTTTATTGTCTTTTATACATAATAAAAACATTTTTGATGCTAAGCAATTATCATATTGCATTAACAGTTGTCTAAATACTAATAATAAATAATTATAGTATTTTAAACTTAAAAAAATTTTTTTCAATGTAAGTAAAATGTTCTGATTATATATTCAATGTATTAAAAAAAATTCAAATCATTCAACATTTGCCAGATTATTTATCAAACTTTCATATATTTCTACTCCTTTCAAAAAAATACTTTCATTCAAACATTCATTATGCTCATGAAGGAGTGTAGGCGTTTTATTCATTGGACTGAAACCAATTGATTGTATACCAGTTTTTCTTATAAATCTTGAATCAGTTGCACCGGTAAATATTTCAGTGACATATTTACATCCCATACTTTCGAGTGTTGTAGCGAATGTATTAACAAATTTATTATTTCTATCAAAAATGGCTTTACATGGTGGGTAATGTTTTTGTAAATATTCTAATTCAACATTTTTTCCAGCTTCTTTTGACCAATTATCAAGCATTTTTTCAATTTCATCAAAATTATAATTTGGATTTACTCGCATATCAATAGTCACTTCAAATTCAGTTGGTAGACAATTAGCTTGAACTCCTCCATTAATAATTGTCACATTTAAAGTAGATACATCTCCTAAATTTTTATTAGAATCACTTTCTAACTTTGCTTTTTCTGATGCTCTAAATTCTAATGCTTTATTGAGAATATATTGTAATTTTTCTGCTGCATTATCTTCAATAAATCTTGATCCATGTCCTGGAGATCCATGGCAAGTAAATTTAACCCACCATGGACATCTTTCTCCATAATAAACTTTAAAAACCTCATCTTCGGTAGCAAGGCCTTCATCTAAAGCAAAACCAATGTTAAGTTTTTTGAATTCTTCAGTTTGAACAAACTTTTCCATTCCATCTTTACCACCAATTTCCTCATCAGGTCCAAATATTAAATGTATTGTTCTTTGAAAGCGTTTTATACCCTTTTGATGTAATCTTCTTAATGCTTCAATATATTGAATACCAACACATTTCATATCTTGTGTACCACGACCATAAATAAGTCCATTTTCTTCTTTAACCCCTTCATATGGATCATATTTCCAATCTGATTTAGACGTTGGAACAACATCTGTATGAGAATATAATAAAATTGCTTTCAAATTAATGTCTGCTCCAGGAAGGGTTAGCCCAATTATTGGTTTACCTTTTACACATTCATGTTCCCATGTTTGACAACCTAATTCTTTACCCAATTTAAAAAGAAAATCTCTTGCTTCATCTAAAAATAATAATCATATATATATATATTTATTTACTAAAGTTAAGTTATAAAAAAAAACATACAATATTTTGGATTTGGTTGTTCAGTATTAATTCTAATGTAGTTTCTAAAATTTGTAACAGCAATATCTTCACCCATTATTTTCTAAAAATGTTTAGATAAGATAGTTTAATTAAAAATATATAATTTTAAAATAATTAGGGCAATAAAGATTCATTATAAATGATAAGATGGTAGATGAAATTAGAAAAAGATCAATGATTAGATGGTATTTTGATAAAAATAATATTAAACGATGAAAAACTATCTCATACAGAAAAAGCTTAACATTATACCAATTAATATAAATCAAATGATAAATAAAAAAGTGATAAATATTGATAAAAATTTATTTGATAAAGTAAAAAATACTTGACTTGATATTTATAGGTAATTTTAAATAAAATTTGATTAATATCTAAAAAGTATTTTTAACCAATTTTTTGATATTTTTCTGAAGCAGCTGTACTTTGAAGGTCATGACTGCTATGATGATGAATATTTGGTGGAGGAGCTGTTCTCCTAGTACTTGGTGTCCTTCTCCAAAGTGTACTTTCTCTACTCATTCTATGATGTGATGAATCTCCTTCATTAGCTGTAGATCTTGTTGAACCAGTACCACGAAACTCTATTTCGAATTTTGTTGCGCAAACGAAACATGATGTTACTAATTTAGCTATCTCATTCATTAAATTTTTAGTTTCTTGTATAACAGAATCCACCTTTCCAAATGTTGCACTTTTACCAACTGTTGGTGATTTAACAAGAACCTGAAGTTGTTGACAATGAAGAGGAATCCTTTCAAGAACATTCATTAAATCAGATTTTTCTGGTGATCCAGGAACCTCATAATGAAATTCTTTGACAGTTTTATACATTTTGTTAGCTTGTTCGGCAAAAAATTCAGCTTGTGTAAATAAATCATGAGTTGTTTTAAGTGGACCATCACCCCTTGTAAATAAATACATATTATAAGCCATTGAAGACATCGATTTAGCTCTTTTAACAATATCATTTTCTGCATACTCATCCCATTTCTCTGCTTCAGCATCAACTTCAGAAGTTAGAAGTTTCATTTCTAACCCAACTTTAGCTATTTTTTGCTGATCTTCAACATCAAGTGTTATTGGTTTTGATGGCTTTGTTGTAGTACCATGTTTCTAAAAAATTTTTTTATCATAAATATTATAAATATTTAAATAATTAATAATTTTTTTCACAATAAAAATATATTAATATTTCATATATACATAATCAAATATTTATATAAACAAAAAAAAGTATATAAAACAAACACATTCACAATTATATTACAAAATATATCAAATTAATAAATATTAAATATCAAAAATGGGACTAATATTTTGGAAAAAGATCATTCATATCAGTTAATACATGCAAATTAAAACATTCTTGATATATATTTTTTTTGTTATCTATGAAAATATTTGTTTTTGTAAAAAAAAATTATTTTCCATTATTTTAAAAGTGTTTTTTCAAGATGTTTTAACTTTTGACTTTCAATATATAAATTTTCAAGAATTATAGACATACAATCTTCAAAATCTTCATTTTTTTCTTTCATTGATCTTCCTCCTTTTTTTCTCATTTCAACCTTAATTGGAAGTGGTGGTGTACCTAATCTTTTATCTTCAACTATTTGTTTATTTTCATCAAGACATCCAGTAAGAACTTCTTTTGTTATTGGTGATAAAAGAAGTGGTGATGTAGAATCATGTTGATTTCTTTTAAAAATAGTGAAGGCACTTTTACTACAATCATGCTCTTTTAACAAACAAAATTCAATATCTTTACGATTATCACTAACACTATCATTAACTTTTTCTTTTATTGGAGTAGTAGGTGAATGATATGTAGAATTTTGAACACTATTATTATAACTTTTTGACATATCACTACTATATTCAGTTATTGATGACGATAAACAAGAATAAGGCATGGAAACAAAAGCACTATCACCAGTCATAGAAACAGAAATTTCAGGAGATGGTTCACTATAGAAAGAAGATGATGATGTATGGGAGGCATAAGATTCAGATGGAAAGTTATTACACATATTATTTAAATTAGAAGACATGCTAGTTGATGGAAAATAGTTACAAGAAGTTTCATAATAACCTACTCCTGGACGTGGTAGTGACATATATGCTTGTTTCTCTGCTGCAACTCTACCAGAAACTACAGTATCAAATTCTCGAGCTAATCTTGAAAGATCACTAATATTTTGTGCCCATGTATCACAGAATACTTCAAGATTTTCACGGGCTATTCGTGAAGATGGATGAATACATAGTGTTCTTCCAGCAAATAATGTCTAAAAAATTTTTAGTTAATTAATAATTTTTATTACTTACCAATGGAGAAAGTGCTCTCAAAGTTCTTTCAGTTTGTCCTGAGTAAACATGAAGAGAGTCAGTTAATGATACATGGTGTAATAATCTACAAACATCTTGAACATGTTCAGTATGATTTTTAAATTTTTGTAAAAACTTTTCTACCCCATCAATATCCCCCGAAACAGAACATGCTTTTATTGAAGTCAATATATTATGATCTTCATTTTCTCTAAATATTGAAGCAACCTGTTCTAATGCAACTGCTTGAAGCTGTTTTTTTAAATCCCCTAATCTTCTATTTAATCTTTCAACACTAACTTCAACATTATCATTACACAATCCATCTTTATCATCCATAGAAGCTGGTACTATTAAATTACTCATTTCAAAACGACATTCTTCTAGATAATCTAGTATTTGCTCCCTTTGATGATGTGGTGTTATTGGAGAATCAGTAAAATCTTGTGTCATTTCACATAATTGATCCAAAGCTCCTATTAATCTTTCTCTTATACCAACATTTGTAGATCCCGTTAATCTTACCATTTCTAACATTTCATTTAGCTGTTTTATTGTTACACTTGCTGTTAATTGTAATCCAATATCTAAAGGTTCATCTGATGGAAATGATAATGGAGTATAGTATCTTGAAATATCATATGGTACAACTCCATCTGTCACACAAAGTCCTATTAATTGTAAATTAAGTCGAAGGTAATGGAAAACTCCATCTCGACATTGTTTGGCTCCTTGATCATCTGGATGCCTTAGTAATGTTTTTGAAGCTGTCAACAATAACATAGTTAATCTTTCAAGGCTAGTTCTAGCACAAGCCATTTGAGCTCTTCTTTTATCACTTTTTAAATCATTTTGTCTGTCACCAGATCTGTGCGCTAAATCAACCATTTCACCACCAAATTCAGTAAATATTTTGACAAATTCAGTAAAATGTGAACAATTTTCTAATTTAGTTAATGAAAAAGCTACCTTATCTTCAGCTCTAAGGATATGCTTAACTAAGACTCTATCCGCTAATAAAAGAACTCTTGTAACAGATGATAATAATTGCCTTGCAGCTTTAACAAGTACAGCTTTGTCAACAGCACCAGAACCTCCAGATGAAGGATCTTCAAGAAAAATACTACCATTCAAGTTAGCTATAGATGAACCGGCATACCTAGCCTCTCGACAGGCATCATACATCTCAGGTTGTATATCAGGATTTTCATCAGCTATAGTTTCACCAACTGCAACAAAACGTTCTATTGCTGCCTCAACTGCTGATCCCACTTTTAAAGCTCCTCTTATTGCACGTTCAGATTTTGGTTTACCATTAGATATAATATTTTCTTTAAAATTTACCAAAGCAGTTATCTATATAAAAAAAATCAATTTTTTTAAAATATTTTATAAAAAAAAAAATAAATACCTGTGTAACAAGAGGAACAAGTGTTTGTTCAATAGATTTTGTCTTAATCTCCAAATTTTGTGGATCAAAAGTAGTTCCTATTGTATTATCTATAGTTCCATTATCGAAGTTCATTTTTATACTTTTTTTTTAATTCAATTTAATAGAATTTTAGTAAAAAAACAATTGACAAGTAATATAATAAATATTACAACAATTAACACGTATTAATAATATTAAAAAAAAAAAAAAAAAAAAAACTGGAAAACAAATATAGGAAATTTTAATAAATAAATTTTTTTATCTTTAATCAGTTTTCTTTATTGAAAGCACCAATTAAATTGAACTTAATAAATAGATAAATATAAAAGTCTTCACTTATTTTTTTAAAAAATTAAATAAGCATTTGGCGGTGTTTTCAGTTAGTTCTGGTAAAAAAAATATTTGATATAAAACAAGATTTTAAGATATATGCTTAGAAATATAGAATAGTAGAAAAAAAATATATATGGATCTGTAAATAAAATATTAAATTATTTTTTTAAAATATATCTTCTTTTTTTCATAAAAAAAAAAGTATTTATAAAAAAAATTTTTTTATAACAAAAAGTATCATGACATCTAATATGTTTATTTATCAAAAGAAATATTAGATAGATAAAAAAAATAAAAGCATTATTAAATATATAATATAAATGAATTATTAATAAAAGAGGTGTAATAAATATATTCAAGATAATGGAAAATTGATATAAAATAAACATATTTTATAAAAAATAATTTATTTTATAATAAAATTAATAAAGAAAATTGTAAAAAAAAAATTATAGAATTTTTGAGCCAAAAAAATATGAAAGTACATTTGTTCATTACAAAGTTGTGAAATAAGATTATGATTAAAGTTTTAAGATTAGTCCAGGAGAAGAAAAAGAAGATAAAGATATATTTATAAATATACATATAACTATAGCATACTTTGGGTTCATTAGCAAATTGATAATGGAGGCCTCTTTATCATTACAGCAAGCTAAAGGAAAGTAATAAGAAATAATGAAAATAATAAGTGCTAGAGATGGTTGACATAAACAAAATGAGGTAAATCTTTTTCTAAAAATATTCTATCTTTAGAGATGATAAGAAGAAAGTTAAAAACTTTTAAATGATGTTAGTGTGAAACAATACACATATTTAAAATAAAGATTGATTTGTGTTAAGAGAAATGATGAAAGTGAAAAGTAAGAGAATGTATCAATGTTTAGTTTTATAATTTAAATATTTAGGAAAAAAAAAACTATACAATAAAAATATATTAGATTACTTGTAACTAGTTAAAAATATTTAAATGAAAAAAAAAAACAAACTTAAAATTATTTCCCACAACAAATTAATACTAAAAATTGATAACATAAAGTTAAAAAAAAAATTATAAATAGAGAGACAAAAGATGTATGTTTCTTAAATATACTTAAAATTTATAATCATTGAATAATCCATTATAATACTATAAGTTTAATATTTGAAAGATCTATCATAAATAATACAATAAATATACAATACATATTCTATTAAATTTAATATTTCCTCTACCTAGAATGATTTCTATCAATAGAATATATTTATATATTTTCTAATCTATAAACAATGATTAAAGAACTTTTATACAAAGTTATTAATATATTAACAAAATTTTTCTTTTTCCATTTTTATATAAAAATTGAAAGAAAAGAATATATACTTAAATATTACTATAATAGAGGGAATTTCTACCTTAAATATACACGGTTAATAATTCTTTTTACAATACATATAATCATTAAACATTAATATATACTTCAAAATTTTTAACTTAAATATTCTTGTGAATGGTAAATATATAAAAGGAAAAATTATCTTGTTTACATATTTATATTTTTTCTTTTAAAAAAAAAATAATAAATTTTTAAGAATCAATTTAAGTTACGATTTGCTAATAAAACAAACAAAAATAAAGTAATAAGAGAAATACACCTAGTAATTTCAATAATTTTTAAAATTAATAATAATAAAAATATAAAGAAAACAAGTTTTATATTATAATAAATATTAATTATTAAGTTAAAAATAATTTAAGAAACAACTTTAGGAATAAAGGAAACCTTAATATTAGTAAAATATAAATAGAATAGTAGAGAAATAAAATGATATATGTCTCATTTATCAATAAAATGAAACATAAACTTTTAAACGAAATTTAGTTAATTAGTAAAACTTGAAAAATATTATAAATTTAAATTAAAAGAAAAGTTCATTTATAAAATAATGATTTTAAAATTAAAAAAATAATAATAAAAAAGAAAATAGACATAAGAATAAAAAAATAATAAATCTAAGTTATATTTTATTTTACTTTTTTTGATTATTTTATCTCTTTTATTTAACTATATAAACATTATGCCAATATTCATCTTTTAGTTAGGTTGATATATTTATTCTCTATCTACCAGAGATGAATGTCATATATATATATTTGTGCCAATATTATTTATATTTTCTCTGTTCATTTTTATTTTAAAGATACACATTTAGAAGAAAGGGTCAAGAATGCCTAATATTTTATATGGATATTGGAAAAATGTTTTTTCCTTGTAAACGTTCTAAAAAGACTTTCTGTTTGACTACGTAGATTATAACTTGTTAATTTTGATTTGAAATATTTATCGAGTAGAAGATTATATATATATATATATATTTATAAATTTTAACATTGTATTATATTATTATTGGATATTTCTTTAAAATTTATTATTTTAAATTAAATAATGAATATTATATTGAAATTCTTTCATTTAATATTACTTCTAAAATTTTCTCAAAGTATAGAATTAACATTTGAGTTACCTGATAATGCAGTAGAATGTTTTTATGAAGATATGAAAAGTGGTGTTGAAAATGTTTTAGAGTATCAAGTATGTATTAATATAAAAATTATTATTTTAATATTCTATAGGTTATTACTGGAGGTCAGTATGATGTTGATGTCTCAATACAAGATCCATCTGGAAAAGAATTATATAAAGAAACTAAAAAACAATATGATAATCATGCTTTTACAACAGCTATTGAAGGTCCCTTTAAAGTATGTTTTAGTAATGAATTTTCTTCCTTTACCCATAAAGTGGTATATTTTGATTGGCAAAGAAGTGATAAACCAGATCCATCACAAACTAAACATGCGGGACCAGTGACTGAAATTGAAAATTCTGCTAAAAATATCAATGATAAACTGAAAAATATAGATGATTTTCAGACACATCACCGTTTACGTGAAGCAACTGGTAGAAAACGTGCAGAACAATTAAATGAAAGAGTTATGCTTTGGTCTTTAGGTCAGACTTGTGTAATTATTTTAATTGGAATTGGTCAAGTCACTCTTCTTAAGTCTTTTTTTACAGACCGCCGTACAAATTATTGATAATCTATTTTTATCAGTAACAGAAAAGGGTAGTGCATAATTAATGTAATATTTATTTGTTTATTTGTTATTTCTAAAGAATTCACTGAAAATATTTTTTTATTTTATAGCATATATATAGTAGAAGATTTATTAAATATTATTTAAATTAAAAATAAAGAAAGTATATATGAAAAAAAAGTACTTTTACTGATTAATGAAGAATTAAAGAGGCGTAAAATGATTTATTTATTTTATACAATAATGACTATGTTTATAGATATTGCCTTTAAATTATTTACTAAAATTTCCTATTTCTAAAAATAGTACTTTAAAATAAAAATTTTATGCTATATCATTGTAAATATGAATGATTACTAAAGAATATAATTACTTTTAAAAACAATAATTAATTCTAAAAATCATTTAATTTTATTTCTATGCGAATTTATAATTAACAATAAACTATATACATTATTCATATGACTTTTATTTATTATTATAATTTAATTATGTACCAGTATACTTTTAGTAATTTATAATAAAGATTTTCTTTCTCGAGTTAAAAAATTATTTATGCATAAACTTTCTACTATAACAAAAATTTAATAGTTTTAAAAATAATTCGTTTTTCTGCTTTTTTTAATGAATAATGTATATGTATGATTACATAAAATGACTATGGTAAAATATGTAGTCATTCAACAACACCTTCTAATAAAAATTTTTTATTATGGGTAATTATTCCTTTAGATAGGCAGACTTTTCGTAAAATAAATTTTGAAATATTTATAACCAAAAGAATGTTTTCTTTTTCTAGTAATTGAGCAAAAAAGTAAATAACAAAAATTTTCTGTTAAAATATTTTTACTAAAGTTTATATGTTAATAAAAAAGAAATTGATGTATTAAAAAAATATTTTAAAATTATTATGAAATAAAAAATGATATAGAAAAAAGTGTGATATAACAAAATGTTTAACGTAAAGTAAAAAAAAAACAAACTTTAAAAATAGAAAATAGTTGAAAAAATTTGATGTTGAAATTTAGGTATAAATCATATAACCATAATTCAAAGTTTATTTAAAAATAAAATAGAACAAATGATAAAATAAAACAAAAACTCAATATGAGATTAGTTAAATTTTACATATATATTTATAATCAACGCATACCACGCCTAATGGGTCTGTTACTATAATCGTTTCTGAATCCTCTATTAACATAATTGTTACCGCGATATCCTTTCTTATAATTATAATCATTTCTATAGTTATTTCTAAAATTAGAGTCATCTCTGCTTCCATTATTTTTCCGATAATCTCTTTTATAATCTGAATTATAAAAATTTGTAAGTGGTAAAACTCTTTCTGGTTCAATAACACCTTCAAGACGGTGTACAGGATAATAATGCTGATCAACAAAAAATGGATCTCTAACTAATGCCATCGCACTTGAATTGGTAAAATCTTTGTAAATCATTGTTTTTATTGGTGAATAATAAGGTTCATCAGGATTAACACAGTCTACCATTCTTGAGATTAACATACTAACACCATTATTAGATGCTGGATTTAACGAAATCCATGTTACATCTTGGTTAGTTTCATAAATTCCCCTGATTTCTTTAAATGCTTGATGATATTTGGAAACATAAATATGATTTTCACCCCTTATATTTCTTTTTTTTTCGTCCTCTGTTAAACCATCGGAATATTTTTCAAGGCATGCAAGGAGACGTTCTTGATCAACAAATGGAAGCAATGCTACTCCCATCCAAGCGTGTTTCTTACCATTTAAATCTATAGCAAAATCTGTTGGATAAAAGTCATAAATTTCACTATCAATATCAGTCATCAATTTTCTCCAACATTCTGGAACATGTTGACTACTTGCAGCAGGAAAAACACCCATAAGTTGTTCTAGTGGATTAAAAGGTTTCGTATTTTTAGGAAAATTTGGTTTGTAATATTCAATTTTATCAAAATCAGAAGCAAATGGTGCATAATGATATGGATAAAACCAATCCCAAGAAGGACAACCTGTATAATAGTATTTCAAAACCCAACAAAGACCTTCCATATATGCTTCAGCTACACTACGACGAAATTCTAGAGATACATCACTAAATGAAACACCAAACTTTTCTTCATAATATCTATCTTTCCATCCAGGTTCATAAAATTTAACATTATCTTCAGGTTCTGAATCTGATTCCTCAACAACTACTGTGTTGTTAGAAACCATACCTTGTGGAATCAATGGCGGCACATCGTCACTTTTTTGTGGTTTTAAAATACTCAATAATCTTCTTTCAGCAACTATGCAATCCTCTTGTTCAACACGTGCCATGTAAGCCTTTACTTTTGTTTGACTTCCAAAATTATTCAAATGAGCATTTTTAATTGGTACTGGTGTAATCAAACCACCATCAACACTTGGCGCAATGAATGAAGATGCTTTATTAATGCTAGAGTGTTTACGTTTCATAGCCTTATTTCTTTCTTTAAATCTTTGTTCAGTATCTTGTCTTCGTTTAAATATCTCATCTTCAGCATCTCCAAGTTCAGCTAATATCATTGACATTCTTTGCATATTAACTTCACCATTATCTGTAAGATAACCACCACATTCTGAAGCCATTTGTTTGTAAAGTTTTATCAATCTGCATATAGCATTTTCACGTATTTCTAGCGAAGGTAAATGTGGTAAAAAATCATTTCCTACCAAAAAACATAAAAATACCCAATCGTCAATGGCTCGTTCTAAATCAAATTTAAAATTAATTTCATACATTATTAATTCTTTTTCGAGATATTCTCTAAGTATTGGAAGGCGAATAAAAATAAAATTTGTTTTTCTTTTTACTGGTTCTGTTTTAATTATCGAAGATTCAATGATCCCACCATCACATTCCTGAAGTGTATGGCCCATCAAGTTACATAATTCACAGGGAGACATTTGTCTTGGAATAAATTCTTCTCTAATTATAGTAAAATTGGCTTCATGAGTAGCGAGACCCAACATAATGAGATCAGCATCAGCTCCACAAAGGCAATGTGCAATATTTGGATCATGTCCTGGTGAAGCTCTTTGCTTTCTAATAAAGTCCATTATTTTATGTTCCCCTTCTCCTGGAACAGAAGCATCACTAAGTATTATATGAATTTTAGCCCAAGAAGGATCAGTTTTTATTTTGTAAGCAATATAATATCTTAATGCTTTAGCCAACCTTTCCATAAATGGTGTTCCAGGTGTAATACAATTACCATCAAACCAATTTGCTTCTTTTTTTCTTTGAATAACAGGAATACCTTGTGCTGTCAATTTATCTTTAACAGCTTGAATTTCTTTTTTTTTATCAGCACTCTCTTTTGCTGTTCTAAAACGGCGAGATCTTTGTTGATTCATTTTAGCTCTTGGTGCAACACCATCAATAGCCATATAAAGTAATTTTCTTGGCCTTATAATAGCCATTAATCTATCAATATACTCAAAAATAAGAACAAAAATATCATCTTCTGTTTCTGGAGCGGGTCGATCTTCTGGGTGAGAACATGGATGAATAATTCCATTCATGTCTAGATACAAATTATCGAATTCCTGAAAGTTAAGATTTGGTTTAGTACAATCTATAGGTATTCTAACTCCATCGACAATTTGGCATTCTTCCTCCACAACATCACCAACAATTGTTGGGTACTTTCTGGATAACCATCTAAAGAATGCTGGTACACCCATTAATAACTTGCTAAAAATATATAAAAAAATTATGTTTAAAAATTTTATTAATAATTTATACTTTATGACAATATTGGTATAAAATATATTTATTTATTTAAAAAACGATTTATAGAATTCTATCAGCTTGAAAAATAAAGTTTAAAAAACTCCTTTTGTACAAATTTAATTTAAAAAATTTAATTATTAGTAATATAACTATTCAAATATGAAATTAATGATATCTAAAGTATTCTGAATATACCATTCAATTAAAAAATGGGTGTCTTCATTCCACCCTTTGTAATTTAAATACACTACTTCAGGTCATTATAGTTATTTCTGCATTTTTTTTTTCTGTGCAAGAGAAGTTTTTAAAAAAATAGTAAGAAATACCTATTTTAGGATAAATATAAAATTTTATAAATAAAAGAATGATTAAACTTCAATTGTAAAAAAGAAAGTTTTATTAAAATTAAATTTAAAAATAAAAACACGATTAACCAAAAAAATAAAATTTTATTAATAAAGTTTAATGATCAATGATTAAGCCATTTATCACATTTTAAATTTTTTTAAACTAGACATTATTTTCAAATAATGGAGACATATTTAATATATTTTACATATTATGGTTGAAATTCTCAGAAATAATTTTAAAATATAGGAAAAAAAATATAATAATCAAAATTTACATAAATAACCGCATTTATCAAAACAACTAAATATAAAGTTATTTTTGCAAACAAAAAAAAAAGAAAAATCTTGATAATTTAATATATTTCCACAAATATTTTGATTTGTACTTTTAGTAATAATAAGGTTTTCAGATGTTTATGACTTTATAAATAGTTAAAATGGTAACATTGATTTTTTAATCTTTACTACATCTTATTTTATAAAAATTCCCAAAGCGTAAATTATTTTATTTTTTGATAAAAAAAAATTTAATTATGACATGTTATTTTTTGTTTAATAATTATGACATCATATAAAAATTAGTATTTTTATTTTTGTAATAAAAATTTAAGACAAATTTTATATATACAAAAAAAATGTTAAATTTTAAGCCGTCATAAAACTTTCCAAAGATATTAAAATATCTAGATATCTGAGATTATTATAAAGTAAATTTAAAAACTATTTAATCGTTTCATTTCAAAGCATTACGTAACGAAATTTCAAAGAGATAATGATGAAAGTTGTATTAAAAAATTTTATTAATCAATTTTTCAAAAATATTATCTTGTATTAGTTATTTACTTCAACTATTTAAAAATAATCCATATTCAAATATAAATCAATTTAACAATCTAAAAAATACAAATTCTAAGGTATTTTAAGATACATTAGTTATCGGATTACTGATTAAAAATTGTTGATATTTAATTATCTATAAATATGAAATAAACATAAAAGAATGAATAAAATTATTTTATTACTAAGAAATATATTTACACTGAAAATATATTATTAACATATTGATATAAGCATCCCTCTACTATTGCTTCAAAACTAATTATATAAATTATTGTTATGCTTAAACTAATCTTGACATGACAGTAAAAAGATAATTTTCAATTTTTCTACCTTTTTCCGCAACTATGTGACCTACACCATTATAAATAATTGCATTATCACACATCTGTGCTACATCATCCATTATCTCTTGCATATTTTGATATATTCTTAATTTTAACTTATGATGAATAACAGAAGTTAAGTCTACTGGTTTTTTAATAATATCATAATAATCACGAACGTATAAAGAGTTAACTGA
Organism: Strongyloides ratti; assembly: GCF_001040885.1. Taxonomy (NCBI): domain Eukaryota; kingdom Metazoa; phylum Nematoda; class Chromadorea; order Rhabditida; family Strongyloididae; genus Strongyloides; species Strongyloides ratti. Next base: position 10,337,044 of record NC_037308.1, read on the forward strand.
ATGAACAAAATCTGCTGCAATTGGATTACGAAACAAACTAACTATTGTATCATTTATTGTTGTTTCAGCTTCATATGTTAAATATGGTGGTTTCACAGGACCATTTTCATTTGTTTCATTACCAGTAATAAATACATGTAAATTATCAAGATGATCTTTAGTAATTTTTTTCGTAACATCTTCACTTGATAAACAAGTATCACAATACATTGTAAAATTGTCAACATACATCAATTTTTGACATCTTGAATGATATGTTTTTTTGCAACACCTACAACGATGAAGGCGTAATGAATGAAAATAACGATTTTTGCAAATAAAACAACGTTGAAATATTATCCTCCTGTCCAGATCAATTGCAATCTTAAACATTTTAATAATTTTTAACAATTCAAAGGGATTTGTCAATTTAATAATTCTATTGTGCCAATTTTTCATTTCTTCAACAGTAATATCAGGTTCTGATCTTGGTAATAATTCTTCAGATTCAGTTTCTCGAATTTTTTCTAATAATATCATAACAAATGGTACAATCATATCTAGAAGATATTTTTCTTTACATGAATATTCTTGAATATTATATATAAACTCTTCCATCTTAACATTATTTTTATTATAACAATCCTTCCATTCTTTAAGATGTCTGGTATATCTAACAGCTTTATAACTAATAATATCGTCAATTAACTGCATAATTTCATTTCTGATCATTTCGCTAACATGTGGTTTGACATCAACTTCATTATACTCTTCGTTCCAAGTATGTAAACCTAATCTTTCTATGATATTTCCATTGTCTTTTTTTACTATATCACCAATAATATCAACAAAATGTTTTAAATTTTTTAATAAATTCCCTTCTCTATAAGCATTTTTATTTAATGATCCAACAAAATCATTCCATTCTTCTTTTATATAAAAAATCCTTCTAGGTGTAAGATCATAATTTTTTAATGGACAAGAATTAGCATGCCTATTAAGAAGATGTTTACATGGTAATACAACGTTTTCTTTAACATTCTCTACTAACAATAAGGATAGATTACTAAAAAAATATATATTTCTACATGCTCTATCTTTTCCAAAAATAACTTTCCCTAATCTTGGATAGTATCCAAGTATCTTCTTATATAAACATTTTTCATATTTATTTTGTATTTCCTGTATACGACCTTTCATTTTATCTAAAATATCTTTTCCAATTTCATCAATATTTATATCACCATCATAAATTTTTAAGATATTTTCGTAGTACTCAATCTCATCTTCAATCATATTATCATCTTTCATAGTAATATCTTTAATAATTACTTTTTCATTTTCACCAAAAACTTTTCTAATATTTGTTACAGTTTTTTGAACTTTTCCATCTTCTATTACTTTATCAACTAGTCCCAAAATTGACAAAGAACTAGCTTTTGTTTTAAATTCCTCTATCTTTCGTTTGTTTAAGGTTATCTCCAAAAAACCATTATCTATTGCTTTCTTAATTTTTTCATTAGACCTGTTTAATATTTTTATCATTAAGCATATAATGTCTGCTCTATCTTTTGCCTCCATTTCAAAAAGTGTTTTTTTGTTAAGTTCTTCAACAATTTTGCTCCATTTCTCATTTTTACTTTCATTTAATGTTTTTAACCATAAATTAACATGATAAGATACTTCAAAATTTGTTATTAAAACACTTTCACAACTTGGAGCCCATAAATGTTCTAATTCAGTAGAAGCTTCAATACATATATCACGTTGATCTATTATAGAATTATTGCCTTTATCAATACTAGCTAAAAATATTTGTTGAAACAATATATTAGCAATAACAGAAAAGGTGCTTTTAATAATATTTTTACAAAATATAGCACATTTTACCATTTCATAAGTAAAAAAATCTTTACCATGTGAAGAATCGTTTTCATTTAAAACATCTTCAAATGCTTTTAAAAATGTATAAATAGATAAACTTTCCATAAAAATTTCATTACTACACCATTCCGGTAATGATATCTCATTTAAAACTGGTGGTTGTTTAGAATCAAGACATAAAATATCTTCACGACCTTTCTTCTCTTCAACTTCACTTGCTTTTAATAATTCTCTTAAATCACTTAATACATTTTCATCAACCTCATCAAGTTTATATTGATAAGGTACATAAACTTCCTCAGCAACACCATAATATTTTAATTTTTCACATATACCATTTAATTCTTTTTTTAATTTCTTTCTTCTGGGAGATAACGATATATCATCTTCCGAAGAATTATTCATTCTAGGTATTTCAATTTTTTGCAATGTTATAGGAAATGATGGAACAGGTCCTCCAAAAATATCATCCCATCGTAAAGTACTTATTTTGTACTTTTCAATTATTTTTTTCTAGAAAAAAAAACAAAACACATATATTTATATTACATAAAACTTACAGAAATTTCAATTTGTGTTCTATCAAGATACCAATTTGTGTGAAATAATATAAAATTTTTAACTAATTTTGAAGTAACTACATTTCCATCTCTTATAATTCTATTACTACTAACATTTTCAATTTTTCCTATCCTCGATACTTGTAAATCATACTCAACACATTCACTATCAATAAATTGACAATCTTCATTTTCATGATTAACATATTTAATATTTACCATATCTATCTTAACACCAACTACAACACCTTTCTTGTATGAATCTCTATCTTTATATAATATTTCTTCACCGATAAAAAATCTTTTATTTGTAAAATGATAAATATCATAAAGGATATCAATAATTGAATATCTTTGTAAATGAAATTTAATTAGAAAAGTTATTCCTTTTTTTAAACCATCACATAACACACTAATTTCCTCAAATGCTTCATCTTCTATATTTTTAGCTTCATCATATGTACATCCTTCTTTTATTTCTGTAAAAGGTGAAAAACTTCGTGATCGTAAAAATAATTGGTGATTGCAAAAATCATCAAAGTTATTAAATACCATTCCTGTTTTTTCACATAAAAAATATCGAGAATGACCTTCCAGTTTTTCCAGCGCTTCTAATGAACCAACATATCTTTTTCCACGAAATACTGGCATTTTGGTATTTTTTGATAAAAATATTAGTAGTTATGTTAAATGAATAAGAAAAATAAAAATATATTAATAATAAAACAAATGAGAAAAATGAAAAAAAATTTAAACCAACAAAAGACACTGTCCCAAATTGGCGGTAAACAAGGATAGTCAAGAGACTTTTTCTTTAGGTAGGCTGATAAACCTTTGAGGGTTTATTTTGATTTATGTGATAAATTTAAAGTCATTAATTTATCTGTACTTTGTGTTATGATATTACTAATATTTTATCCAATAATATTTTATTTAATTTTTTAATAAAAATATATTTAAATGATAAAAATTCATTAAAATACTTTACTTTATTTAATTTATAATATTAAAAATAACCTTTAATCCCATCTTTAAGCAACCTGTATTAATTTTCTATCGTTTCCCTATCACGGGTATCAGTTAGAAAAATTTTGATACGTCTAACAATTTAATGTGCTAATAAATTTTCCCATTTAACAAAGCTGTTTTTACATCAAACATATAATATACTTTTTAATCAAAGTAAAAATATATACATCATATATATAAATGTTTGGTATAATTTTCTTAGCGTGTGATGAAATATATAAACTATAATGATCATTTAAAATGTGATGGCAATAAAACAGTTGAATAATTGTGCACTTTTGTTACAAATTTTTATTTATTTATATATTTCATTTTTATTCCTACATATTATATCCCTATTACTTTCTTTTTGTTACCTTATTATTTGAAGGTATACTTATCTTTTAATTTTGCCACTTTCTTATTGTATTGTTATATTCCAGACAATGTGTTTCTCAATTGTAAATATAAAGATTTTTTTTTTCTTCTTAATCTTATCATTTGTTTAATAATTTTTTTTTTTTATAAATAAAATACATTGAAACATTTATTTTTTTTTCCCCATTAAACACAATTTATGATTATTTCATCTTACATTTTTAGTTTAGTATTTATGAATGTCCCTTAAAAGTTACTGTTTTCTTTTCAAATGTAAATATATGCGATAGTATTAATTTTTGGTATTTGGCATTTGATTACAAATTTTTAGTACTTGATATAAATGTTTATCTACCTCTGATCAGTGTTTTTAGAGACAATATTTTATTAGTTGTCACTTCTTTTTATGAAGTTTGTGATTCAAAGTACTTTTTTTTTTAAAAGAAATGCTACTTTAAATAAAAGGAGGCAGTTACCATAGAAGGCAATTTTTTTTTTCCTAATATTATAGTTATATTTTTTTAAATTATTTATATTTAGATATTAAAATAATGTTATTTAAGATTTTTGAATTAATATTTTTCTTATATTTTCTAAATTTTAATGTAATTTTATAACATTGATATATATACGTATATATTATACATAAATATTCTATTTTATTTATCTGATTTCACGGTACTTTGATATATATATATATATTTTAGAGTTAAAAAGTATGGTGATATTGAATATATATAGGATTTTGCAACATTTACTTTTAAAGTATATTTTTTATGATTGTAATTGATAGTTATATTATTTTATAAATAGGGAAATAGTTAATTAAATAAAATAAGAATGCAACTTTTCAATATTATAATGGTCGTTAATTAAGTACAATTAGTTTATGTTCAATCGTTCAGTTTATTATCAAGTCTTCTGATTAATTTAACTATTTCCTAACAATATTTTGTAACACAAATAAATGTATCTTTAGGAAGAATGGATGGGATAGAGTTGAAAAATGAAACATCTACCTTTGTTTAAAATAAAATATGTAGTTAAAAGTGATTAATTATTTCACATAATCATAAATCAACTGTACCCCTTTAATTCCTCTTTCTTTATTTGGATCTTTTATCTTGACATTTTATTATTGTTTCTTTTGACCCCCTACTTTATGAGTTTTGGCCAGAAAAAAATGTTTTTGAGGAGAAATAATTTCAATATAAATGTTTCTTTTCTACGCTTCATCACATTATAAGATATATTTTATATATATATTATTTATTTATAGTAGATATATATATGGTGGTTATGTGAATAATATAAATGAGTAATAGGGGACAATTTTAATAGTTCTTTTGTATTGAGACTTCTTTATTTATTAAATCTATTAACGTTTATATTTATATATATATATATTTTATTCTTTTATGGCACATCTTTTTTTTTGTATGAAGTTTACATTTTATAGATATATCTAACTACAATATCATCAATAACAAAACACATCTTTAGATTCTTCTTTTTTATCACTAACAATATATAGAAAATCGGCTTTTCATCTTTTTATATTCTAATTGTTGATTCTAATAATAGTCATAAACATCTCAAGGCAAGTAATTATAGTTGTAAGCTAATTATTATTATATTATTATTATTCACTAATGGCTTCAATATATAGTATGAAAGATATGGAAAAACAATAGAAGGTATAAAATTTATTATCTACTGTAATAACAAGTAAAAGTAATGTTTTATCATAAAAGCTGATCTTTTTATGATATCTACCGACATTAGTTTTCTTTTAATATTTCAAAGAAATCAAAGTTATCATTTTATGGCCATTTGACATCTGAGTATGATTTTATTTATGGGTTTTTCTATATATTAACTAATCTACCATTTTTTAATTTACCCACTTCTCTTTTTTTCTATCAATCAAATATTTTTAACTTATCTTTTTCATATCTAGGAAAGAGGATATAAATCGTCAAGTAACCCTATTCCTTCTTTTGATTGTATTATTTATTATATTTAATATAAAAAGGAGAATCATGGCCATGTTGTCGTTGTGCCTGTTTTAACCATAAATAATGTTGTGTATCATTTACATATCAATATAAAGGTACCTTTTAAAACATAAATTGCCCCATACCGCTGTTGTCTAGAAAAAAAAAGAGTTTAGAAATTATATTAAACTTTCATCACCTTGAGTCTAGGTGTAATCAACTACTGATTTAGTACTGTGGTTGTAATTTTAAAAGAGTTCACAACTGCGCATCATTAAGTTATAAATTTCAGAAATATTTATGGATCATTTTTGTATTCCTCAAATTTTTATATCATGCACTTTGAAATGTAACAGACTTTTTTAAATTGAAAAAATTGTTTTGTTTTTTTTTATTATTATTAAATACTTTATAACAGAAAGTGCAATTTTAAATAGTATTTTTAAAATATATTAAAAAATAATTTTTTATTTAAAATTTGCGTTATTTATTATTTCCATATGTCTTTTTTGCTTAGTCTTTTCATTACAATTTTATACTCCCTCAAAAAATTGTAACATTTATGTAATTTTATCTTTTCTTATTCATCCTGTTATTTTAGAAGTTTTTTTTTTTTATAAATTTATTCTTATACACATTTTATTCTAATCATTTATACTTTTTTTAATAAAGTTAAATGAATGTCATTCAAAAAAGAAAATTACATTTTTATATTTAACTTCAATTAATGTTATCTCCAAAAAGTTAATATTTTGTAATTTAAAAATAGATCAGAGGTCAAAATATATATAATTTTATGGGATTACCTTCTCGCTTCATTCCTCATACCTATTAGAAGGATGTTAATATAAGTATTTAAGAAGAAATAATACTAAAAAAAAAATAATAAATAAACTATTCATTTATTATATCTTATTTTACATTTTTATTTCATCATATTCATTTATATTCTTTATTTATCTTTTGTAATAATCATTCATCAAATGTAAATGTTTAATTTTTTTTTAGGAAAAAAAATTTTTTTCTAACATATCAAAGTTTCAAAAGAGAAAGAGGGGAAAAATATTTTTATCATTTTATATTAGTTAAATTATAAATATTTTTTAAAGATATATTAAAATACCTGCTTAAGTGTGTAAATGTTGTAATAAGATGATGAGTGTTATAATAACATATACATGATTTTCTGTATCTCTTTTCTAGGAGAAAATTTAATGTTATTTTTATGATGTTAAATGATAATCTTGACGATGGATTTGTTCTTTTTCTCCCATTAGGTTAATATGATGACATGAAAATCAGAAGGTTAAAAAATATCTATATAAATCATCAATCAACTAAATAGTGTGGTGTAAATTACACTAAAAATATATTTCTCTTTATAAATTTAATAAAAAAGAAGAAAATATTTAATGGTAGAAAAAGTATAAGAAAATTCTTTACTTTATTTTTTTTTTGTTTCAAAATTTAGATTAATGAAAGTTTGATATTTATTTAAAGATGTATTAATTACCCTTTCTAAAGGTTATATAGGAAATAAAGAAACATTAATTAAAATTACATTTTAAATATAATATTTTAATCAAGGTTTTTGATAAGAAACAATTTTTTTTGTTTTTATAAGGTAAATTAAAAATATTAAAAAAAAAAAAGATCAATCAATCAGTATTCTTACCACCATTTGTCTAGATAAAGATTATATATCAATCTCATTAAAAAAAATATATATTTTAATAATATCAGTTACATCATTAATTTCTTTTCTTATTAAAATATTCATTTAATCATCTTCTAATCCCCATAATTGTAATTTATCAGGGCTAGATAGAACGTGGTGAAACAAAAAAAATATACTGACACTGATTAGCTATATATATTATTTTCTATTCTATTTATCTTTTAAAATATTATACTGTTTCTAGTTTCATTCTTTATTTCTTTCCATACTTCCTTCTTACCAACTTTAGTTTTAATATTTTTTTTTTTAGGAAAGTGAATAGATTATATTTTAATATTTTATACTCAAATGTTATTACTTAAATTTTTAATGTATTATTTTAATTAAAGACGAAGAAAAAAATATTAATATATTTTAAGGTAAAACTAGACATTGACAAAAGTTGGTATTTTTTTTTCTGTATTTGAATATATTATCAAGGGAGCTCTCTATAACTGGCTTTATTTATAAGTATTTCAATCTTATTGCTACATATATATATATATATTTTGAACTCAGAACACCCAGACAGGTAAATTTACTTAATCATATAAATATAAAAATTGCACTATTATTAATGTAATTTTCATTATAAATTGTTTTAATAATATTTTTAATGTTTTATATAATTATGAAATTCATAATTTAAAAGATGTATTTTGATGTCTTACTTATCATATATGTTAATATATATTGATATATTTAAATATTCAGGTTAAAAATTAATTGATTATTTATTTAAATTATTTTAATAGACATACTATCAATTAAAAATTCTAATAATACATTTTCATTTATCTTTTCAATGAATTTTTATTGTTAAAGTTTAAAAAAAAATGACAAACAAAAAAAAAGTTTACTTTTTAATCAAAAAATATTCGGACATTACAATGTGTATATATATATATATTTTTATTAATATATTTTTATAATAGAAACCCCATTCATATCTCCAACTCAAGATTATGGAATATTTAGTTTATTCTTTTTAAATTACAAGAACGTCATCTCTATGTCTCTTTTTTTGAAATTACAAAGTTACATATATTAGTATATATGAATAGGAGAATAAAATAGAAGTGGAAGAAATATATATATATATGTTATACAAAAAAAAAGTCTACTGCAATGTGTTGAAGATTTTGTTGCATTAATTTTGTGGACGATGTGTGTGTTTGACTTCAATTATTTGTATATTTTCTTTCTCTCTCTTTTATCTACTTCTATCACTCTTTAATTTTTAGTATTTTCAATGAAGTATAATAGTAAAAATACATACGGATTCTTTAATTTACGTCTACAATTATATAACGTCAGTAGTTTTTTTTTAGCACTTTCCAGACTGCCAGACAATCCCCATCGCGTCTTCAAAAGAGAGAGATACTTGATGGAATGTGTATACATAAATATGTGAATATTTATATATAAAAATGTGTATAAATATAAAATATTTTATATTACCCACATTGGTAGAAGTGAAAGTAGATAGATGTTATGTTTAACAATATTACTAAAAGGAAACATATTATCAAAATGTCCTGATAAAAGATTTTTTTTAAAATAAAAAGTTATTCTTTTTAATGATAGTTAATTAAAGAAGGTAAATGATACTAAAATATCAACAAAATGTCAGGTAGGGTTAGGTAAAAAAAAAAATAATATGATTATAAAATTTATTTTCTTATCAAAAATGATAAAAATGTATAAAAATTTTTTTTTATTCTTATTATCATTTTAATAAAAATTGAAAAATTTAATATATGTAATACTTTAATCAATCATTTTTGAATATAGAATGGTGTTTGAAAAAGTTGAGTTTGAACCTTGACAAGTTTTAATAAATGTAGCAAAAATATTTTAGTAGTAAGATGATATGGAAAAAGAAAAATTGATAGAGTACCCATATTTGTATGTATATATTAATATAATGAAAAAAGAATAGATGATAACATTTTTTTGTTAGGTAATAATGTGTTATACATTTATTAAAAATGAATATCTTTGATCATGGATAGTGATATAATTTTGAAAGAAGTAACAGTTTATTTGTTATACTTTACTATCAAAGTACATCTGGGTGTCTGTAACACTAATTAAAAGTGCTCTTATAGTGGTATTTTTATATTTTATTATTTATATGTGGTTATCAATTAACAACTTTTTCCAAGCATTTTTTTTAGAACAGTATACTTATTAAAGATTTCCTTGAAACAAGTTTTCTACTAACATCTCATCGTCGCCACAATTTCTTTCTTTTCATCAGTTTTAATAAAAATTTGTTTTCATTTTTTTAAAACTTTTTTCAGCTACTAGGTACTTATTTATTAGATGAATATGTTGATTTATTTATAATAATCACAATTAATGCTATTATTTTGTTAGTATTAATAATTGATAACACAATAAAACATTCTCTCTTATGTTATATTTTGTCAATAAACTATTTTAAGGTAATTTTTTAATATATATTTTGTACTTTACTAGTGAAATAAAATATTTATTTATTTATTTGTATTATTCTATTTTATTTTACCCCTTCAATGATTAAAGAAAAAATTTTTTTTAATATGCGTGAATGAAAATATTTTTTACTGTCCCTTAAATACATATATCTCTCTATTTCTTTCATGCTTAGTTGAATTTTTAAACAATGTTTTTTTTATCTAAGTACAAAATTGATAAAACCAAAGTTTAAGAATCTTCCCAAGTTCATTTAAAGTAATAAGATGTAAAGATATATAAAAGGAAATTAAATATATGTATAAAAAAATCTTTTTCATTTAATCTTCATTTATTTAGTTTTAAATTTTGTCATATTTTAATTTAAATTTTCATGAACGTTTTTGAAAATTTAATATGATAAGTATAATACTATATAGATTAAAATTAAAAAGAGAGAGTTATATATATATATATATATATATATAAATAAAATACATATATTTATATCCCACTTAGTGTGGTGTTCTTCACGACGATGTGTAAAATTTACCAAGTAGAAATAAGTATGTTTCATTTTTTAGACAATCATACAGAGGCCGCCATAATTTTTTTATCATACGCTTCCGTAGGCCTTCTGATGTATATTTTGCATCTCTAAAAATATATTTATCTGTGTATATTATATGTATATATATTCATTAAAGATATAAATGGAAGAAAGAAGAGTAATGCTTCTTTTTTAAAAAAAAAAAAACTTTGATAATTGTTGTGTATATGTTTAAAAATATCTATCATTTTGTAGCTGAAATAAATAGTTTATGAAGGACCTGGCTATTTGGTTTTTTTTTTTTTCTTAACTTCTATCTCTCATAGATCTCTACCAATAGAAAAATTTTTTTTTTTTTAGATTAGAAAATTTTTATTTATACAGACAAAAATTATTCATGTATTAGAAAACAAAAATGTTGCATGTTTTATAGTTAATAAGAGAGAAAAATGAATGTATACATATAGAAGGGTGTAAGAAATTGTTAGTTTGAAAAATTTTATTACCCCAACATTAGAATTAAATTGTTTTTTTTTTTTTATCATTGTATGATAAGTGATTTGAATATATATATATATATATATATATTGTGGTACTACAAAAATTCATGGATAAATATTGTTAGTGTTGCGACAAAAGCTTTTACTTTTAAAATGTACTTATTGGGCATAAGTTTACTTGAAAATTTTTTTTTTTCATACATCAAAATTATTATTATTTTATAGATTTTTTTTGTACTTTTGCAAAAAAAGGTCATACTTTGTAAACTTAAGAGTTCTAAAATTTTCAAATTTTATATTTACAGGTATTAATGAATAAAATTAGATAAAAAAAACGGAAGTGTATATTTGATATAAAAAGCTATTATTTAAAAAATTGTTCTTGACATTTATTTGATGGCATTTTTATAAATATACTTACATACACAATTATGCACCACCCAACATGTAGAAAAAGAATTTAATGAAGCTAATAATTTTAGCTTCCAGTGTTGATAAGAGAATAATTCTTTTTATTCACATATATAGGAATGTAGTTCTTGGCATGTACTTTTATATTATTATCAAAACGAATTTTTATCCTACACCTTTCTTTTTTTAAGAGTTTCTTCTAAAGCTGTTTTTTTACTATCAATATGTATGTAGTATGATAAATACATCTGTACAAATATGGATATATTTATGAAAAATAGGGGAAATTACATGTAATTTTTAATGAATGCCTGAGAAACATATGTACTTAATATAAACTTTTTTCTCCTGGAAGATATGCATTTTTTTACTTTTTTTTCTTTTGAAAATTAAGAATAAAGAAAAAATATATATTAGTAGATATTGCATGTTAAAATATTATAGAAGTAATAAATTTATTCTTTAAAAAGAAATGACATTTAAACTTTCTTCATAATAGTATATTTTTGATTTCATTATTTTAATTACTGCTAAAAAAAGATTTTTATAACAAAATTTAGATTTTGTCATCAATTTATATTAATTCACCACTTCTATTTCTTTTTTACAACCATCTTATAAATTATTAATTAAGACATTTTTTCTCTCTATCTCATTATATTTTTCCTTAACTCAACTACTTTTTTCAATAAGATTGTAATATGTTTTTTACATGAATAAATGATATATATACATATAATACGAAGATAGATAGTACGCTTGTCCTCATCCAATTATTTTGACTTTTTGAGATAATACATCTAAATGATTCTTTTTTTTATATATTATTTTTTTTTTCTTTTTTTTTAACTTATAGCATTTGAAGATATTTTTATAATTTAACTTGGATTTTTAATTTTATAGAACAATTGCAATTAATATATAAAATGACAAAGGATATTATAATACTTTTAATATATATGTTTATATAATAATCTCATTAATATATATACAAATTCTTCTCATTACATAAACATTTCTTTCTTTATTATAAAATAACAAAGAATTCAATAACATTATTATATTTTAAGACACCTTTTCTGTAATTTGATCACACTGTTTCAGTATTATTTTCAAAAAGAATAACCGTTTATTAAATGTTTACGGCATTTTTTAATCATAATAATTAAATTTGTATATATATCTATCAAATTTTTATAAAACAAAAGAATTTTAAAAAAATATTTAATGTCAAAAAAGTTGTTTTGTAATATCTTATTGTTGTTACAGTACCTAAACATTCATCTCTAATAATTGTATTACTTTTTTCTTTTTTTAATTAGAATGGCAATTAATTGACAAAATGGGAGGATGGATAGAAGGAGATAAAATGTCTTTCATCAGAGATTGTAGATCATTTTATTTTATATATTTCTTAAAAAAATTACCAATATACAAGTGTTTGAGCAATTAACATTTTTACGACCCGCCAATATGTTGCATATTGGTAGTAAAAAATGTAACATTTTATTTATTGATATTAGTAAATTACACTTTCTGCTATCTAACGACAAAAATCAAAAAAAAAAAAAAAAACCTAAGATGTGTCTTTATTGCTTCACATGAAGACATGATAGTGATGATTGATAAAAAATGACTACTTTTACACATTTTTGTTAACATATTTATTTACCACTATCTTTATATGCCTATCAATTTTTATGAAACCATTTATCTCATACGTTTTTTTTTTTACCTGCAACATTGAAATGTTTCATTTTTAGGTATTAAATTTATTTTACAAAATAAAAAATGATAATCTTTTTTTATAATGTAAATTACCTACTGATAATATGTAGATATAATATCTTTTACCCTTCAAAAATAAAACATAAACATTTAAACCAATTTTCGTTAATTATTTTATGGGAGGATGCTTTTCATTTTTTGATAATGTAAACGTCAAAAGATGTCTCATCACTCTTTAGTGTAGCTTCCCCATTACTTGATTAATATGTAGTTTTGAGCATTTAGATATGTTTATGAGATTATTTACACATCTACATACACATCTTCATTCGTTCACGAAAAATGACTGTGTGGACGACAAAACATACATATATATATTATTTATATATATATATATATATATCTACATACTCATCGTTCTCTTTATGGAAATTTTTATATTAAAAAATTTAGGGGTGGTTATTCTTATTTATTTTTTTAATATATATTTCATATTCATGATCTTTATCATTGATGATTTTTCTTATTTTTTAATATTTTGATAGCTTTTATCCATTATCTTTTTAAAATAACTAAGAAATTTAAATTCTTTAATGTTAATTTAGTAACATAAAGAAAAAGTAACTTTTATCAGTATTATTTATTCTTTTTTAAAAAATTATCTTATTCTTATCTTAATTACCATTCTAAAACTCTTTTAATTTTTTAATTTTATTTTTTAGTTATGTAATACTTTATTCAAAAAAGAATTATTTGAAAACATATATATATTTATTGTAGTCACAATTTTATTATCTTTGTTTACACTTTAAACATATTAATAATTATTTATTTTTAAAAAAATATATTTATACATCGTTTCTTTTTTTTTTTTTTTACTTTTTAAACAATACTATCAGATATAATTTTATTTCTCCTTTTTCAGAAAACTATATATTTATACGTATATACATAAATAAATATTTTACAATTTAAAACTTTATATGTTTTGAAATTGATAAAAGTAAATCTGCTGCTTTGACATTTTAAGTAATGACAGCAGACTGCATATCATCATCAACGAAAAAATCACCTGTGTCGGAGAATTCAGAAAAAAAACATTCTGATAAAGAAACTTCACTTGGTGTTGAAATCCAAATTGATCAAAATTCTAGAGGTGAACTTGGAATGTCTACAGTTAATTCCAATAATCAACAGTCATCAATACTTAATAATATACTTAATTTTCAAGCACAAAACGGTTCTTCTGGTGGTAATAATTTTTTATTACAACCACAACAAAATAGTAATCAATTAAATCAACGACTTTTTCCTACAAATAGTAATGGTATTAGTAACAGTCATATAAATGAAACCAATTCACAATGTAATACTCTTGGTAATAATGGATTTTTTCAAACTCCAGGACCTTTAATACCATCTATCTCTGGAAATGTTCCTCAAGATCATGATATAAGTTTGTGGGCACAACAATTTTTAAACAACTATCAAAATTTTATACATCAATCACAAGCAGTTGCAGCATCCCGCCCCCAAAAGTACGGTAACTTCCATATAATTATGTCTCTTCTTTTTATTAAATAGAAAAACAAATATAGGTGTATCATTTTATTAAAAATTTTAATTTAAAGAGTTCTTCTTTAAACTAAAATTTAAATTTTTGTTAATTTTTTTGATAATCTATTATTTTAATTTACATAATTTATCAAAAAAGTCTATAATAAGATAGAATCTTCATTTTTTAATATTGAAATTTTTTACTCTTACTTAAGTCATCTCATTATCATTCATATGGGATTCATAGTACATAACCTCTTGATATCTTTACTTATTTTTAAAATAGTAGAAAAAAAAAACTATTTCTATTCAAAAGAACTTTAATATATTATATTATATATATTCTATATATTCCCAAAGCACGATATCTTATTTAGAAATATAAAAAAATATAGGATAAAAGGAATAGCATGTTGATTTTTTATACTTTAA
Organism: Strongyloides ratti; assembly: GCF_001040885.1. Taxonomy (NCBI): domain Eukaryota; kingdom Metazoa; phylum Nematoda; class Chromadorea; order Rhabditida; family Strongyloididae; genus Strongyloides; species Strongyloides ratti. The sequence goes on from NC_037308.1 coordinate 10,352,184, forward strand.
CTTCATATTTCTTTTTATTTTATAAATTTTGTTTTTCTTTTATTAAGGTATTAGTATAATTAATAATATTTTTTTTTATAATTCACTTTATTCTTAACACACAACTAATTCACTTTAAAACAAAAGAACATTAAAAAACAAATATTAATAAATAAAGTCTAAAAATTTTTATTACCCTTAAGACTACTTTAAAAAATAAGTTTCACAATTTTTTAGTTAAAAAATTTATCATATATATAGACAAAAGGCAAAGTCATAAGTTATTTCATCTTTTTAATCTTTATCATAAAAAGAATAAAGAGATACTAAAACTATTAAAAAATATATAAATTACTTTCTGCATATAAAAGTATTATGTAGATATTTTATTTTTTTTTTTTCTATCTTGATCGAATGTCCCTTAACTAACATATAACCCCTTCACTTCTTCAATAGATATATTTTTCCACCATTTTATTAATCCTCCTTATTTGCTTTTTGAAATAATAATGTGGAAGAAAGAAATAAAAAAAAAAAAAAGAGAGTATAAAATAAAATGTACTTCCATCACATAGAATAATATATAAATACTTTAATCTTATTGCAAATTTTTTTTTAATTAAACGTGTTAAGATATACCTATTAGTAGTATTATAAAACAATTTTTTAAAATATTTTGGAATTTTAAAGTAATTATTTTATTTATTCTTTAGCTTACAATTGACTATGCTAAATGGAAATTTACCGCTTCAACCATCATTGTCAGGTGGTACCCCTATTGATATTCAAAGTACATTAATGGAAAATATTTTAAATTGGAATAATCATAATAGTATTACTTTTAATAATCAATTTAATAATCAAAATAGAAAAAGAAGAAATCTTCAGGCATTGTCTTTGTCATCTAGTTCCACTAATTCTGGATCAACTTTATCTCAAAGTTCTGGATCCTCTTCTTCTAGGACAATTAATACACCATTAGTGGATCCCTCAACAATTATTAATAATAGTGGTGGTATATCATTAAGAGGAATGTCATCTTTTGATATTCATAATACATTTAATCTTGCAAGTCAAATGAAATTAGTTCAACAGATGAATGCTTTACCAGCACAATTAATAAATAATTCATTTTCATCGACACTTCAACCAACGACAAATTCTTTGAATATGCCTTTTAATGGACAAGGACCTAGTCTGGGAAATTTAATTACTGGAACTAATCAAAATTTTGATAATACATCTCAAAATATTGTTCCACCATCTCAACAACATATGCCATCATTTCAACAACAACAACAACCACTTCGTCCCACTAGACGTGGTCGACCTCCAGGCGCTAATAATAGTTTTCGTCATCTTCTCCAACAAGTTCATCAATTATCTCCTACAGTAGTTGGAAGAAATGATGATTTACAACATTCTCAACCTAAAAAAGAAGATGTTGAACAGACATGTCTATGGGACAATTGTAAACGTGTATTTCCTAATCAACAAGGACTAGTTGAACATTTATCAGCAGATCATATCTCTCATTTGGACAAATATTATTGTAAATGGGAAGGTTGTGATAGAGATTACCCATTTAAGATGCAATATATGTTAGTTATGCATATGCGTCGTCATACAGGAGAAAAACCAAATGCTTGTACATTTCCAGGTTGTTCTAAATCTTATTCAAGGTTAGAAAATTTAAAGACACACCTTCGTACACATACAGGTGAAAAACCATATGCTTGTGAATTTTATAATTGTGATAAGGCATTTTCAAATGCTTCAGATAGAGCTAAACATATGAATAGAACACATAGTGATAAAAAACCATATATTTGTCCAGAAGAAAATTGTACTAAAGCTTATACTGATCCAAGTTCTTTAAGAAAACATATTAAAACTGTTCATGGGGAGGAGGCTTATGAAAGAGCTAAACAAAATAAGGCTAAAAATTCAAGAAGAATTTCTCAGGATTATAGGAATGGAGAAAGATGTAATAGTATTTATAAAAGACCAAAAGTTGATGGTGAGGAGGGTAATGATGAAGAAAATGGTAATTGTATTAATTCAACAACTGGTAATCAAGATTCAAAGGGTCCTGATGGTGAACATTATTCAACTTTAACACGATTGCTTAATAATTCTTTATCACCAAATATTAATGGTATTCATATTGATAATCAATCATCAGGTAATGATACATTTATTACACCATCAACATTTTCTTCAACAACATCATCAAGTTCAGGATTATCACCATCTGGATCAGGACCTCATAGTCCAGAGTCAACATCACCAAATAAAAATGGTAATAGTCAACCAAAATTAAAATTTTCTGTGGAAGGTAATATGTTACCAGGTTTGATGCAAGAACTTTCATTAGGTGGTACTTCAATGACAAAAGAACAATATTCACAGTATCAACAAGGTAATTATAATGTTTATTTAACACCACAACAGCATGACTCTACTAATAATTCTTATATTTATGATGGTGATCATGATATTGGGCATGGGCATCATTATACTAATGCTAATGTTAGATTAGATAATCATAGATTTGAAAATTTTACAGGAGAAGATTTAGTTAGTCATCATCAAAATTCACAGGAATTATCTGGTAGAAATAATGGATTAGGACGGAGTAATAAAAAAAATTATCATAATACTCAAACTACAAATATTGGTTTGGAGGATTCATCTGGTCAACAGATTAGAAGAAATTTTAAAAAAGGTGGTATAAATGTTAAAGGTAGAACACAATTACCAAAAGACAATCTTCGACAAAATATAACTGAAGGGTCATTTTCAAATAATTTTACACAACCTAATCCTCAAAATTACCATCAACATCATCATCAACAACAACAATACCAAGGAAACAATTATTATTCTAATAATACAAATAGTAATAATTATGAAAATTTTTATCAAAGACAAGAAGTAAATTTTTATAATAGAAATTATCAATCTCAAGAATATATAGGTCCTCAAAATAATATGATATATTCTCCATATAATCAACAATATTATAATAATGGTAATTATAGTACAGTAAATTCTATTAATAGTTCTATTACTATTGTTTCCAATCCATCATGTCCACTAGGACATTCCAGAATTCATCCACAAATATCATTTGTAACACGTAGTAAACCAAATCCTACACCAACTTCAGAATATGAAGATGGTACACATCCTTATCAATATAATAATCCATATGCTTCTTCAACAATAGATCAATATTATTGTAATGATACAGAAACTGGTAATGAAGTTATGATGGGTAGTGAATATATGGTAACATCACCACCTATTTTGTATCATCAACAAAATGGAGTACCAAAAGATTCTAGTGAGTATTATAATATACAACAAGAATATGAGGTGCAACAAAATAATATATATCAACAATCTTCATTACAATTACCTACTATAAAAGAAGAAAATGTTGAAACAATATCAGAATGTCCATTACATGATTCATTACCAGTATCAAGATTTATTACAGATATTCATGAAGAGATGGAAGAAATTACACCAACATTTAATTTGTATACTGAAACTGTTCTTCAGGAAGTCTCTTCAGGAGAATTATGTGATTTAGGAGCAAATGCATTGTCTGGAGTAGTAGAACCTGAACCACATCTTCAAATATTGCCAAATTCTCATTCTATTAGTAATCAAGTTGTTCCTCTAAATAGTAACAATAATCATTCTGGTGTGTTATCATCAGATATTAATGAACAAAGAAGAGAGAAGTATAATGAAAAATAATTTATTATAATTTTTTTTTTATTTCAATTATATATTTAAATAAATTTTTCTTTTTTGTATTATAAATTATAAATGCATTCTTAGTTTTAATCTTTCAAAAGTACATAAAATCATAAAACAAGCAATTTTTAATTAATTGTTTGATATTTTAATAATAATAATAATAATTATACATAATTGTTGTTATTTTTTTTAAAATAATTATAATATCAATAATTATTAAATATTTTTTCTTTTATAAATATAACTTTTATATAATATTTATAATATATTAACAATCAATCAAAGATAAAGATGATGTTTGTATTTTATTTTAACAAATATAATAATATTAAAATAATAAAAATTATAGTAAAGAAAATATAATTAAAGTTTTGTTATTAATTTTCATTTCTATTAATTAAAAATATCATACATTTTATATGAAAAGAATATTTTTGGAAAAATATTAGTTTTTTTTTTTGACTATTTATTACTTCTCATGAGTATATAATGTTAATGAAATTATTGTACAATATTTGAATATGTTATTAAAATAAGAAGTTTATAAAAAAAAAAATTTTTTTATTCCTCTTATTAATTTCATATACATTTTTAATCTTCTCATATATTAATTTGTAATTTTTGCATAAAAATACATGTATAATTTAAAATATATATATTTATATGTGAATCTTACCATAAAATTACACTTACAGTATCCTTTAGAAAAAAAAAAAACAATATAAAAGTATATATGGAAGATGTTGAGTTAAAAATATATAGCATACTCTAATTAAAACCACATATCATAAATATAAAGATTTCTGAATATAAACTTTTGAAAGTAAGAGATAATTAGTACTTTTTAATTATAAAAGTAATTTTTTTATATAAAAAACAACCTTTGAATTTGTCAAAATTTGTAAAAATTTATAAATGCTAATTATTTTTGAAACCATAGAATAATGATGACTAATTATTGTTAAGATTAATTAAAGGGATATACTTTTAAAGAAATAAGGTAAAAATTATTTGTTAAAAAATTTTTTTATTTTAATAATGATTCATATAGAGGGAATGTCTATTTAAAATAAAATATAAAAGTTTTATAAAAGTAATTGAATCTTTTTTTTACTTTTAAATAAAAGTAATATTTGTAATAAATTTTTTTATTGTATATTTTTAATAAAATAATGTATATGGCATCGTAAAAATAAAAATCTTTGTTAAATAATATTTTTTAATATTTTTCATTTTAATAATAAAGCAGCTAATAAAAAAATATTAAATTAAAGTAATACATTTGATATTAAGATTTTATTCAAATTAAAAAAAGTTATTACATAAATTTATCAATAAATAACTTCATATTGATTAAAATTTTTTTTTTCAAAATAAATAACTTTAATAAATAGTAATTTTTTAATTAAAAAAGAAAAAATAATTTGGTTTTTAAACTTTTTAAACTATTTTGTTAAAAATAAATATAATTAATTTAAATTTTTATTCAGAAAATATGTACTTTTATTTCATATTAAATGCATAACTTGATCAAAATTTTTAAACTAAAAAATTTTTAATTAACTCATATCAAAAAATATAACTTTTTTATCTTATTTTAATAATTTTTTAAAAATCACATTGGTAAAGATTTAACTTAAACTAAAAAAAAGTTTGTAAACATTATTCTAATATAAAATCTTTTAAAGATATATAGGAAATAAATAGTTTGATTAAAAAAAAGATTCCACTTTTTTTTTGTTTCATTGTTTTGGCAACCTACGTTTAAAAATAAAAATATAATAAAATGCACAATGATATCATTAAATAATTTATTGTTTAAATTTCAATAAAATATACATTCAAGATTTTATTTTTGAAAAAAAAAGGAATTAGCAAGAATGGTAAAAGATTTTAGGTATAGGTTATTTTTTTATTTTTCTTAAAAATATATTTTAAAATTAGGTAATCATAAAATTTTATTAATAATAAATGTTTTTCTTGTTATTTTTTTTTCTATAGTAGTGTATGAATAATAAGTTTTATTAAGAAATTAAATGTTTAGCTGAAGTTATAATTAAAATAAAAAAAGTGTCATGAAACTTTTGATGTTTTTAATTACAAATAATATAAATTTTATCTTATATTAACCAAATTTTCAATTAATATAATTTGAATAAAAAAAAAAACCAAAAAGAAATTGATAAAAATATAATTGTTTTCTGTGATTTTTAATAACATAATGATTTTAAAAAATTTAAATTAAATTCTATTATTTAAAAAACTTTGAAAGTTATTTAATATTAACCCCTAAACTTTAAGAAAATATTAAAAAAAAAAGAAACATAAACATAACGTAAGTAAAATCTTTATAACATCCAAATCAGTATCCGTTTTAATATATCTTACCTTCCGGTACTTAAAACTTGAATATTACTTTCCGGAGTACCTTTTTCTAAAGAATATATGTAAGTGAAAAAGAAATATTTTTTTTCCATTGGCTTCAAATATTATTGGAACAATTACAAGGTAAAAATTTTATAATAATATATTCCTTTTTACCCTTCAATAACGGTTGTGTATACTATTGAAGATATAGGAGAAGAAAATTTTCAAGTTACTTTACAAAAATTTTTAATAACTCAAAAATTATCAAAATATGAATAGCAAAACATATATATGGATAGGTAAAATTATGAAACTATAATAAAAAGGTATATAAAAATAAGAGTATTTAAATAAAGTTTCATTCAAAATAGATTTAAAGTTTTAAATGTATAAAATAGCTTCAATTTATAAGAAAAATTGTTATTTAATAACAGATTTATATTTAGATATTTCATTTTTATAATATAAATAATTTTCTATTTAAAAAATTTGTTAATAATCTACCGATTTTTTAATATTTAATTTGTTAGTTTACTTTTTTTTTATAAAATTATAATTCAACTACTAAAATAAGGAGAAGAAAAAATTTTTTTAATTAAATTTCGTTGAAGTCAAATGACTGATGGTGATCGAAAAAGATTACTAAATAAAAGTATTTTAAATAAGTATTTTACAATAATCTTTTTATATTTTTTTCATTAAAGATTCTACATATTCTGAATGCAGTACCACAATTTACAATTCTTTTAATAATATTATGGATGAAAGAAATGAAATACCCAATCATGGTATTCCTGCTTCAATATCATATGATAAAAATGAAGTTAAAATAACACTTCTTCAACATTCTAATAATTCAATTGGTAGAGAAATTATTGAAGAAAGAGAAACATGGGGTAGAAAGATTGACTTCTTGTTATCAGTTATTGGATTTGCTGTTGATTTGGCAAATGTATGGAGATTTCCATATCTTTGTTTTAAAAATGGTGGTGGAGTATTTTTAATTCCATATACAATGATGGTTTTACTTTGTGGAATACCATTATTTTATATGGAACTTAGTTTAGGACAATATCACCGTAAAGGTGCTATCACAACATGGGGAAGAATATGTCCTTTAGCTAAAGGAATTGGTTATTGTGTTATAATGACTGCTTTTTACACTGATTTTTTTTATAATGTTATCATTGCATGGGCATTACATTTCTTCTTTAGATCTTTCACACTTAATCTTCCATGGGCTTCCTGTAATAATACATATAATTCAGAAGCATGTTATGAACCTACGTGGTCTAATGATAATTCTGATGAATGTTTAATAAATAGTATGTCAAATTATTCTGTTAAGAAAATTTCTGCTGCTGAAGAATATTTTTATAAAAGTTTTTTAGCACTTCATGATCCTGGTAGTACAAATTCACATGTAACAACTACATTAGATAATTTAGGTCCAATTAATTGGCAAATTGCTATTTGTCTTTTTTTAGTTTACATTATATGTTATTTTTCATTATGGAAAGGTATTAAAATGAGTGGAAAAGTTGTATGGTTTACAGCAATATTTCCATATATTGTTTTAACAATACTTCTTATTAGAGGAGTTACACTTCCAGGTGCTGAAAAAGGTATTCAATATTATTTAAAACCAGATTTTGATAAACTTTGGGAGCCATCTGTTTGGCAGGATGCCGCAATTCAAGTTTTCTTTTCACTTGGACCTGGTTTTGGAGTTTTAATGGCTTATAGTAGTTATAATGAATTTAATAATAATGTTTACTTGTAAGTTATAATTTTTGATTATTTTTATATTTTTTTTATTTAGTGATGCACTTTTAACAAGTACAATAAATTGTTGTACTAGTTTCTTATCCGGATTTGTTATATTTTCTGTTCTTGGATATATGTCATGTAAAAGTGGTAAACCAATAGATGAGGTAGCACAAGAAGGTCCTGGTCTTGTTTTTGTTGTTTATCCAGAAGCATTAGCAACAATGCCTGGTGCTTCAGCATTTTCAATTATATTCTTTCTGATGCTTCTTACATTAGGTTTAGATAGTTCTTTTGGTGGATCAGAAGCTATTATAACAGCATTAAGTGATGAATTTCCTATATTAAAAAGTAAACGTGAATTATTTGTTGGATTATTATTTACTTTCTATATGATAATAGGAATGTTTATGTGTACTAGTGGTGGAATATTAATTATGGAATGGATAATATTTTATGGAAGTACTTATGGTCTTCTAGTTTCTGTTCTTCTTGAAACAATTGTAATTTCATTTGTATATGGTATAGATGAATTTTGTAAAGATGTCAAAGAAATGCTTGGATTTACACCAGGTTTTTATTGGAAATTTTGCTGGAGAATAGTTGCACCAATTTTTCTTTTTATAATGATTTCTAGTAGTGTTATCAATTACATGCCCCTACAATATCAAGATTATGTATTTTCATCTTTTTCAAATTTTCTTGGAATTCTTTTTGCTCTCTCATCAATTTCTGCCATTCCAATAACAGCTTTAATTGTTCTATATAATACTAAAGGCCAAACTTTATCTGAAAAATTTAAAAAAGCACTGACTCCAATGATATATCATAACAGAAGTGAAAATGATCATCAATTACTCAGCAATGACATTATGCTTTAACTTTTTTTATTAAAATAAAAATAAATGTACAAAAATAACTTTTTTAGAATCTTACTTTTTCATTTAAACTACGTACACCTTTCTCATGAAGATAAACTAATTAATAGTAGTGTCGTAGTTTATTTATAAACATATTTTTATTTCTAAATTTAAATTTTAAAAAATCATCATCTTTAATGTATTTTTTTTTGTAAATGATTCAAGAATTAAATGTCAATATGAATTTTAAATCAGAATTCTAACATTGTCACTTTTAAAAAAGTTATTAGAATATTTTTAAATTTAAATAAGATATTTTGTTGTTACAGGTATGAAAAATGTTCAAACTTTTTTTTACTTATACTTCCATTCCTACTTTTGGAATTTTTGTTAATTTATAAATATTTAGTATATTATTCTCCAATGTCTTCTCTATCTTTTATTGAAATTTGCATATTATTAATTTCATTCTAAAACGAATTATTAATGTTATTGTAAAATTAATTTATTTTTAAAGATTCATGTTAGAATCCGACTTTCAAAAATAAAATTTTTTTTTGGAGAGAGTTAAATTTTTTACTAATGTGTTAAGTAGTATCATATTTTAAAGATTTTTTAATCATTACTTTTGTATTAATTTTTATTTTTTCATCATTTACCTCTTTTTATCAATTGTTTTTTATAAATGTACATTTTTTTTATTTTTTAACAGGTTTTTTTTCAATAATTACTAAAAATATTACACATTATAATTTACAGTAAATTTTATATTAAAAACATTTATTTAAACAATCTTTTGAAAAAACATTATCTCTTATATCACAAATATTTATATACATATGTAATATTACTTTAGTTTTGAAGTTTCTTTTGAAATATTCATGTGGAAAGAGTAATGTTTTGAAAGAAAAAATACTTTATTATTTTATCTTAGAAAAAATTTATTAAAAATTAAAAAATCAAAACAATTTTCACAGCTTATTTTTTGTCTATATATAGTAAAATATAAAAATTAAATATATTAAAAATAAAAATTCAGATATAGAATAATAAATTAAGGCTGATTATTATTGCCATAGGTCACGAATGGAGTATTATACGTATTAGAGAGATCCAAATTTTGGCCTAATTGTGGAAAATTTTGAGCAGACATCATAGCTGCATACGGATTCATCATAGGATTCATAGCAGCCATTGGATTTACGGTATTCATATGATTATTAGCTAACATATTAGCATAAGGATTATGTGACATTTGTTGTTGAACGGCATTCTTTTTTGCATTGTACAGTGAAGCTTCCTCTTGAGCTTTTGCAATATTTTTTTTATAACGAATTCTTTTGTTACCAAACCAATTGGAAACTTGAGAAACTGTTATATTACATTGCCTAGCTAATTCTTCTTTTACTTCTTCACTTGGATAGGGGTTACTAAGATGAGCATAGAAATATTCGTTCAATAAATCAACAGATTGCTTTGAAAAATTTCTCCTTTTCCTCCTTGCGTCCATGAACCTAGATTTAAGCATCATAAAAGATTCACAAGTCAATTGTTTTAATTGAATTTGTATATTTATAAATTTTTTCCTAATTGTATGCACCATTCTATCTATCTCAGTACTGAGAATAGGTCTAATAGTCGATTGTTCATTTAACAATGACACAACATGCTGATTAAATTGTTTTTCAGCCTAAAAAAAATAAGAAAAAAAAAATAAACAACAAAAGATAAAATTACTTACATCCTCATATTTTTTTAATTCTTGGTTATAGAAACTTTTTATTTGTTCAAATCTAGAGTTAAAATCATTTTTGTCTCCAACAACGTTAGATACAGAAACACTATCATTTTTTGATCTTCCTGCACCATTAGCAACTCCCTCAGCAATTAACATGTTGTCAAGACGTATCAATTGTGGGTCTTCTTCTTCAACATCTTGCCTTAAATTTGAGGATATATTAATTTTTGCCTTACAATCAACAAAACAACTAAATAAAGCATTCTTGAAAGGATGACTTCGAATTTCTGCTTTAATTTCACTCGCTTTTTCATTTATTAATGGTTCATCTGCAATAATTGCCAATTTTTCTAGTAAATCGGTAACTGGTCTTTCTGGAAGTTGAGATTGGGTAATATCTATCATCGGATCCATCATGATTAAAAAAATAATAATAAAATAGCAAAATATAATCAAAAAGTTAGATGTTTAAAAAATGTTAAATATATATGTAATATTATAAATTATAAATGTCAACACGCAGGATGATTGAAACAAATTAATTTTTATGCCTGGAAAGTTCAATAAGTTAGACAATGTGAATTAAAAAGTTTGTAAATTAGAAATAGATAGGCATTAAACTTTCCCGCTCGGGGGATATAGAGGGGGTAGAGTAGTAAATAAAGTATACATTGCATACAGAAACATTTCTTAATTTCTATATATCTTTCATTTATGCCATCTAATTATAAAATAAAACATATATATGTATATTACAAATATATAGATTAAAAGGATATAAAGATTGAGATAAGTTTAACAGCAAAATAAAGTGGTCTGTTCAAACGGTAAATGAGTCCTCAACAAGATTATAAAACTTGCAGAACAGGTAAGACGTTTGACCCTTTGATCTAGCACGAAGATATCAATAAACTAATGAGTGATAATATACAAACATAGTTAATATTATACGTGCCATAACATCTATAGTATAAAGAACCTGGGTGATTCATTTACTGTTTCATGAAACATCCATTATGCTACTAGTAGATAAGACGAAGCTTAGTCAGTATAATATGTTAATTTAAAAAGTAAAAGTAATTTCAATGCAAAATAATTACAATTATCGAAGTACAGAGAAAAATACCTCTCCAACAGACATTGTTAATATAAAATAGTAACCGCCAATAATATAAAATACTTTATTTTATTTTTGTTGGAGTAATGGTTTTTTTTTTTATTCCACTAATTTAAAAATTCCCTTGAAGCAAGAAATGCTATCAAACTAGAATGCATTGGTATATACCATTGATGAATGGGTTTTTCTTTTTAATTTCTATCGTTACATATTAATTGTTGTAACTTTTTTTTTTGAAGTGTTTTTGTAAACGATTACAAAATATATTTTGTATTAAAAAAAATACATTTGTATACATATATATATATATATAAATATATATTTAAATTTTTTCTTTTACTAATACCAAAGATTTTTTTTCGGAGAAAAAAAAATCAGAAGAAAGGCAGAAATTATGGAAGTTCGTAGGATTTCAATTATTAAAGATAGTAGAAAGTCCAATAATATGTTATATATAATAGGGTTATTGGCGGTTGTAGTCATCATGATCAGTGTCATGATACATTATTATCACTATTCAAAAGATGACACAAACCATCTGGAAAAACATAAGGAGAATAAAAGTAAGTGATGGTATTATAATAAATAAAGAATATAAGCTATTAATAATAACTACTTTATTTCCTTTCTTCCAGAATCAAAGATTTTGACTGATGACATGTTAACTTCTGGTAAAGTAAAGAAAGAAAAAAAGGGGCTGTCTTTGTTGGATACATTTTTTATTTGTTTAAAAAAGATTTTTCACTTTGTATGTCCGTCCCTTCAAACAATGAATAGTATTAATAATGATATGAAGATGATTGAAGTGAGTAAGAGAAGTGAGGTGGCAGTTGGTGAAAAATTAAATGATACTACTACAACAACAACAGCCAATAAAACAATGCCAGTTTCGACAATTGTTGTAGATATAGGAGAAGAGAAGTTAAAAAAATTAAGAAATGAGCTTATAGAAACATTCAAAGATGAGTCAAAAAAAATGATAAAAGAAGAGTTAAAAATATTAAAAGATATTATTGATGAAAAGGTAAAAATAATTGGGAATAGAATAAATAGTATAGAAAATAATGACAATAATTTTGGAAAAAAGAAAGAGGAAATTGTAATTGACTACACAATTGTAAATGATCTGATTGAAAAAGCTATTCAAAAGTATGACTCTGACAAGACGGAGTTAGTAGATTATGCACTAGAATCTACGGGTGGTCGTATTATAGAGGCTTCTGGTGATAAGGGTTTCTTTGATAGTTGGTATAACATAGCAAAAATACCTTTTATTTTTTTAAAACCTTCACCTAGAATTGTCATTCAACGTACCAGTTTAAATTTGGTTCCTGGAAATTCATGGTGTTTTGAAGGTGATACTGGTTTCTTGACTATTGGCCTTTCATATGAAATTTATGTAACATCATTTACATATGAGCATATTCATTTTAAAAATAGTCCTTCTAACAATTTATCTTCTGCTCCAAAGGAATTAGAAATATTTGGTATTGATGGAAAAAATAATTCATGTGACAATAGTACTTCAATTGGAAATTTTACTTTTAAGGCAAGTAAATCTCCTTTACAAATGTTTGAAATTAAAGTAAGAATATTTTTTTAAGATATTATATTTTATTTTTATTTATAGGGTACTAATAATAGGACCTATCCAATGGTAAAAATTGGAATTAAATCTAACTATGGTGCTTCGTATACATGTCTTTATCGTATACGTGTTCATGGTCATCGAGATTTTAAGTAATTATAGATTGCTAATTTTCTTTATTTTTTGTATATATTTATCTATTTTTATTTTTTTTAATAAAAATTACTACAAACTTATGCTTAATTTTTATTTATTTAATTAGTAAAAAAAATTTGAAACTATATATTTTTTGATATGAGATTTATATAGCAAAAAATATAGAATAAGTATGAATATATATGTATATATATATATACTTGAAATTAGAATATAAATTAATAGATAACTAAAAAATGTCAAAGTATTTTGTTAGAAAGAAATGATAAAAATAGTTTTATTATTAATAAAAAAATTTCGAAGTTTAATTTATTTTAGTTAATTGATAATTATATTGTTATTAATACATAGTTATTAAAATAAAATAAATTTATAGTAATATATGGACGTTTATATAAAAGTTATTTATCACTTTGCTAATGCATATTAAAATGACATTTTACTTGTTAAAACATCTTGTTTCATTCTTTATTTATAAAACAAATTTCAAATTATTGTTGTTTTATTACAACAGATTTTAGTTTAAAAAATCTTTTTTTTTAATTTAATTACCATATCAGTTAAATAATTACCTTATTTTTATTGTAATGTAACATATTAGATTTTAAAAAATGTTGTATTACTTATTATAATATAAGGATTTTTGCTTAAACAGATACTTGATTACTGCTACCATTTTCATTGACTAATTCCATTGAAACATTTCTTGAAGATGGTCTGGTAAACTTTGGTGATTTACTAAATGATCGTCTTAGATAACTACCGCGTTGCATTACCTGCAAATTCAAGTGGAAACTATTAAAAAAATAATATATGTTAAATATCATACCCCCTTTACCTGCGCTCTAAAACTTTCAATTCTACTAAGTGATTTAGCATCTTCATCCATAGGTAAGTTTCCACAACATCTAAATGCACAGACACAGCAAGTTATTAAAATTGTTAATGCTAATGCTACTCCAACAGCTATTAAAAGTGATAATGTTCCTGTATCAACACGATCTTCCGGTTCACCAGTTAATTCAATATGTAACTCTTTTGTAATTTGTTTTAATGCCTCTGCCCATTGGTCATTTTGTATGAAGTGATTAACTTTTGATAACAATGCTTTTCTTTCATTAACAGTAATATATTTTTCTGCCAATCTTGCAGGCCATATAATAACTTTTTTATAATGTTTCCAAACAAAAACGATAACAGAATTACCACAATCTCCTAAAGCCCATCTACCACTAAGAGTTTTAGAAAAACTTTCAGCCTTATTTGTCAATTGTTCCTCTGATGGTGAATGAATATTCATCTCAATATTATCAAGAATAGCTATTGAAACAACAAAACCATGAAAAGGACTTCCTTTATCATCTCCACTAGAACATTGAGATCTTCTTTGACAGGGACATGGTGTACCTACAGCTAACTTTTCTAAACCCGCATTTATCTGAGATACTTTAATAATAAAATATTATTAATTATAAAAAAAAATAATAATCATACATTCAGTGACATTTATGATATGATCCGGATCACAAATATACAATAAACTTTTTTCTGGTAATTGTTGTGCACATTTTTTATAACTTTTACCTCTAATATCAGGATACGAAATTGAGGTCCAATAAGTAGTTTTAGAAGAAATAATTTCGTTAAATAAATTAGAAATAAAAAATATTCCTATTATGTAAACATATCGTTTCATTTTAAGGGAAATTAAGATTCCAAATTATACAAAGTACCATCTATAGTGTTTTGCCATTCGGACGAAACTTTATATATATAAAATAAATACTCAATTAACAATAATATTTTGGTATAATATAATAAAACTAAAAAAAAAAATTTTTTTTAATGTTTTTTAATCAAATATATATATATATATATCAATTACCGTTATTAAATTAAAGAAAATATTTACCTTTTTTTTAAAAATAAAATTTAAAGAAATATATGTTAAGATAATAGGAATGTAAAATATGTGTATATTATTATACTTGATACATTCCAGAAAATATAAATAATAAATATAAAGAACAAAATATATGATATTAGATAATAAAAATCATTTTTAAACAGTACATATTAATGATAGATATTGTCTAATGAATAAAAAAAAATAAAAGTAAAAAATGTAATCATCTTCTAATTTTATTTTTTTTATTTTTTTTTATATTATTTTATAGTATAGATTATATATATATATATATATATAAATAGACAATTTTTTTTTCAATTACTAAGAAAAATGATAAAATAAATTATTTATTTTCTTAAATAGTAAAAAAAAATATATTAGTTTTTAAAAATGTAATAAATTTAACAAGTAACAAATATTAAATAAAAAAAAATATTTAAATTATTGATATTTTTAAAACTTTTTAATATAAATAGGTTTATAAGATAATAAATATTAAAAAAAATTTAATCGTTTTATCTAAAAGTTATATAGTAATGTGAATTGTTATTTAAAAATTATTCAAAATATTTATAGAAGAGAATTTGAAAACAATTTATTTCTTAAATAGATATATATATAATTTTAATTCAATTTGATTACTTATTTTATCACCAAATGAATATATGATATAGAGATTATTATTAGCACATAAAAGTGTAAATAAGTACCATGTGGTGGATAAAATAGAATATTGATATATATATATATTGTGAAGGAGTTAAAATAAAATAATTAAAATAAGTTGTAAAAATGTGTATCATTTTAATAATAAGAATATTAGATGGCAAAAATTTTATAATATAAAAAAATACTTTTATAAAATCTTTTTTTTTTTTATTTATAAATTATTTTAATGATTGTTAATTTAATTATAATATAGTATATTTAAAAAAAATTTTTTTTTGTTATTAATTATAAAAACAAAATATCATAATTTTATATAACATTAAATTATTTATATCATGATTTTATTTTTATTTTTAATTTTTATATATTATAACGGTATAAAAATTATAATACAATGATATATTCTTTTCTTAAAAACATTCTTCATTAGTTATTTTTCAAATCAAGATAATAATCCAACACACTCTAATATTGTGGTTAGAAGCATTATTTTATTATAAATTTGTTTCTCCTCAACTTAAAATGACATAATTGTCAAGAAAGTAGAGAATATAACATTTTAAAGCAGCATTTTCTTTTTTCTTGGTTCAATAAATAATAAAACTTTTAAATAAAAGACAATTTTTAAAAAATTAATCTTTTAAGATAAATATTTTCTTAAAATAGTATTAAATTTGATTAATATATAAATAATTTGTAACATAAAACAAAAGATGAAAAATATTTTAAAAGAATTTTTTTACTAACATTTTATTATAAAGAAAAAATAATATTAGATGAAAAAATATGTCACAAAGTTGTTGAGTAGTGTGGTTTGTAACAATCAGTTAATGATTATATTATATTTCATTAACAAATATCAATGCTGAAAAATAAGAAATATATTATATATATATATATATATACATAGTGTATTTAATATAAAAATATTACATAATTCATTTTATATAAATAAGAGATATTTAAAAAATGTAAAACATTTAATCATTCTATTAGAATTAATAAATAAAAGTTTAAAAGAAAAGTAATAATGACAATTAAATTTGATAATTATAAATTAAAATGGTAATATAGTTTAAATAATATACATTAAATATATATATATATTTGAATAATCAAAAATTAAATGATCATTCATTAGGATTAAATAAAGAGATTTTTGCTATTGCTTCAATTTTAACTCTTGCTTGTAATGCTTTAAATGGTTCAATCATTGCTTCTTGTATTTTTTTTATCATTTCCTCTGGTAAATTTATACCATGTCTTATCAATTCATTTCTACCATATTCACTTAAAAAAAAAATATATACATTTATTAAAAAAAAAAAATTTTATGTATATATATATACTTACTCTAAATTTTCTTCATTAGCAAATTCAACAATATCATCTAATGATAATATAAATACTTTTCCATTCATTCTTGTAGAATATGAATGATTAAATAACCATTTTTTATCATCCTCATCAGCAACATATCTAAAAATCCTTGGTTTTTTTTGAAAAACATATCCTCTTTGTCCTTTACCAATAATTTTTCTTACTTTAGAATATAAAATAAATTTTGAATCATTATTAAATCTAATTGGATTATACTTTCCAGCTTCAATAAATGAAACAGGTTCAATACCACTAAATATTGGTGTTCCACATCTTCCTGAATCAACATCAATTTTTCTTGGTCGTCCTCTTTTTTTTGGTGGAAAATTATTTGATACAATTGTTGCTTCACTACGACATTCCTCATTATCATCACTCTCATATGAGTCATCTTCATCACTTTCATGGGGACGTTTCATTCCAAGAGACTTACCTGGAGTATTATTATGTTCATTTCTTTTTATAAAATGATTATTTAACAAATAACTACTTGTTATATATTGATATTCTTTACATAACACATCACTATTTGATATACTTTTAGATGTATTTCTTTCATATGTTATTCTTTGATTAATATATGTTTTATGATAAGATTGTCTTGCATTATCAAGTATATCATAATATAATTTATTAATATGATTTTGGCTTACACACTATAGTAAATAAAATTTACAATATTTATATATAATAAATACAAAAAAAAACATAAACTATAAAATTTTAACTTACTTCACCCGCTTTTTTAAGATTTTCAATTGCTTGATGAAAAGTTGTACGAAGATGTCTATCTAATATTTGTTTAATTTCTTCATTAATTTCTAATTGAAATACCATTCTAAGAAGGTGAAGACACTGGTCAACACCTTTAGGACCATATGCATTATTTATTTCTAATGAATGTTTTAATGAATTTATTTTAGCAGATTTTGTCTCTTCATTAGAAACAATAAGATTTTTAATAAATTCAATTCTTCTATTTAATTTATTTTCATGAATATCATTAATATTATTATTATTATTGTTATTATTAGTATTATATGGATATTGACTATACATGATACAATAAAAAAAAAAAATCTCTTATATTAAATCTAGAATAAAAATAATATAGTATTGTAAAAGGAAATAACTAATAATAAAAAAGAAAATTATAAAAATAATGACATATGATTTTTTTATACATTATTTATAAAAAAAAAGTAGTTAACTTGAAAATATAAGTTTAAATTATTAACATAAATATATAGAAAAGAAAATTAATGAAATGAGTAGAGTAGCATGGTAGTATAACTTGCTGATAAGTTTTTGAAGCTTTCTTGTTCTATATTATATATCACTATGGGAAACAAATAGCTGTCACCTAGTAAATAATTGATATTAGAAATATTGATCATATAAAGTTGGTTACAGACAATTTTCATGTTATAAATTATAATAAAAAGTGAGAGTTTTCCTTTTTCACCATGTTTGAGAAATAAAGACATGCACCGTGTTAAGTTGCAATTATTATTATAGAAAAATATTATTCTGCCCCTTTATTTTCAATATAATTGTTACTTTTTTTTTTTGCAAATAATTTGTAAATAATAAAAAATTAGTTCTTTTTTTTTTTAATATTATATCATAATTTTATATATAAATATTTTATAATTTAATTGTTAGATGTAATAAAATTACTTTTTTTTAATAAAATAAAAAAATAATAATAGTAATAAAATATAATTTTACATAAATAATTTATTTTTATAATAATATTTTATTAAAAAAAAAATATATATATAAAGTGTATAAATATAACCAAATAATAAATATCTTGGTAATAAAAATTATTTTTCAAAAAAAAAGTATTGTAACAAAAAAAAAAAAAAATTGTCGCACAATATTGTTTTTGTAAATTAATATACAATTCGCTTTTTTATAACTATTTCTATATATCACAATTTTAAAATATGTATAAAATGCTTTTCTAAATAGAGCACACACGTCAAAATAAATATTAACACTATTTCTCTATTAAAATACCAACGATCTTCTCATCTTATATATATGTATATAAATTTCGTTCACTCATTCAGACATTATTGTGATTTTTATTTTTTTAACAACTGATTTTGTTAATCACAATATTTGCGTTGTACAAAAAAATATACTCAAAACATTATTAAACCAAGTTGTGTTTTTTTTATACATATATATATATATTAATATCAATTTTCATTACAAAAATAAAAATGTTTTGTATCATATAATAATTATTTTTTTTTAAATTTTTAATAAAAAAAAAAGCATAAATACATTGTGAAAATTTGATTATAAATCTAGATAAAAATATTTATTTATAATAATATAAAAAAAATACATAAATTTCTTTTGTGTAAGAAATCTAATTTAAAACTTTCGTCTTAATTTGTTTTAATCTGTAAAAAAAAAATTATTTTTTCCTTAATTGATAGTAAAACTTTATTTAAAAAGCCTAAAATTATTGGTTTACATATTATTGGAATAAAATACATTTTAATGGACTAATAATTTTATTATGACAAAAAAAATTATTATTTTTTTAATATCAGATTTTTGGTCAGATATATATTTTTTTTTATTATTAACATGTTTAGAATATTTTAATTTTAACTACATTTATTTTTAAAAACTTCATTGAATGAATTTGATGTTATACAAAAAAAAATTGTTACATATTATAATGCACTTTTAGTTTATTTTTAAATATAAAAAAATAGTTATTTATCTATAATTATTTACATCTTTATCAAATTTTCTAATTAACTAAAAAATTTAATGGAATAGAAATTATATAAAAATGAAGTATTAAGGGATCAAATAGCAAATTTTTATTACTATCCCAGGAATTTAATGCATTAGTTTTAATTTTTTAAAAAATTAGACATTTTTATTTAAGAATAAATTTAAAAAAAAACCAGAATCTTAAAGTTTTATTTTTAAATTAAAGAAATTTTATTAGAAAATTTTATTCTTAATAGCTATAATAAATTATTTACATCTATGAAATAACTTTTTAAAAGATTTTTAAAAGTTTATATTGCTTTTAAAATAATATAAATAAAATTTGAATATATTTAAATTATTTATTAATAAGTTTATTATAAATATATAAAATATTTAGTACTAATAAAGATATAAATAAAATGAAGAGGAAATCAAGTATGTAATTGAGCCATCATGAATTTTTATGATAGACATATGTTAATGTATATTTCATTTTGCTTAAATTATCTTAGTCCATATTTTGTTATTAAAGAGGTATTCTGAAACAATTTAATATAGAAAGTTTATAATATTAGTTGTATCAATTATGATAATCAACTAATGTCATTGGAAATAAAACATAAGCTGAAAATGTTTACACGGACTAACTAGAAATATCAAAGGAAAATTTTTACTTCAATACAACAACAATTTATGAAATAAAAAAATAGAAGAAGAGGGTCTCTATTTTGGTATCACAAGATCAACAGTTCTTACTTATTCTCTAGCTTCTCCAACTCTTCAATTCTCTTCTGCATTCGATCTCTCTTTTCCCAGTTATGGCATCATATTCGAATTCCAATACTAGAAAGAGAAGCACTTTGTTATATAAAACTACCTTACTTGAGTTTACTTTTTTTCTCAGGTAAATTACTTTTGGAAATAAATAACGATTAGTAATGAAGCAAAGTTTATGAAAATAGCACAAGAAACATGAATTTTACAAAAAAAAAATATATAGCAACTAAGAATTAGAGACGAAAAGAATTTGTTATTAATATGTTTTTCTAATCTTTACAAAACAACTGACAAAGTTATCTCTTCAAGTTTCTAATCAGTTGTCTCCTTTTTTTGTCTCGTTTTTTATTTTGTTTATACTTCAATATTATTTAATCCTTTTCTTCTCATTTTTTTTATTACAATATTATCATTTTGGTAACATTTTGAGATTCTTTTAAAATATTTTATTGTTTTTTTCTATTTTAGATTTTTTTTTACAAAGAGAAAGTTTTTTGATTTTATATAGTTTGTACTGATAATTTAAATTATTAATATTGTTCTATGTTACATAAAAAAGTAATTTTAACTTTAAAGTGTAATTTATTTTTTTGTAATTTCTTTAACAATTATTGAATGTAATAATTTATACTTACACTCTATAATATGTATACATTTTGATTATTAAAAAATATTTACATAAATTTTCAACATATACTTTAGACCTCATGATTTAATGTCAAATTTTAAAAATAATTTTTAAATAGAAACATCAAAAGATGATGGTGTTGGAGATGTTATTATTGAACATCAATACATTTAATACTGTTTTTAAATTTTTAAAAAAATAAAAGATTATTCTTGAAGTATAAGTATAGAAACTTATTTATTTAAAATTTTCATGAAGTTGAAATTTAATGCATGGTTTGTTTCTTGGTAAATTAAGTAATTTTTAAAAGTTAAAAAACTTATAATGTTTATGTTGAAAGTTATTCTATTTTTAAATGTACAATATAAAAAAGTTTAAATTAAAAGAATCATAAAATGTTTACTTTAACTTTTACCTTAAATCGTTTAATGAATATATAAATTTAAACAATGTTAACTATTAATTTTATTTTATTTATATTATTTATAATATTATGTTTTTATGATATCACAAAATATTTGGTTACATTAAAGTTATTTTTATTATATGTTTAATAAATTATTTACGGTTGTTTGATTATTTTTTAAAAGATTTTTTTTTCACATTATTAACTTTTTGTTTATTTTTTAAGTTGATTTCTCTTTTTCACTTACAAGTTCTGTTACAATTATAAATTTGTTATATGCTTTTGGATCCATATAATTTATTTTTGTTTTAAAGTAATAATCAAAACAAAGATAAATTAACTAATACTTTAAAATGTTTTGTAAAGTTGTTGTCTAAACTTTATTAAACATATTATTGAATCAAAAGATTTTTTTAAATTAATTATATCAATTATAAAAATAACTAGTGCTAGAGTTCCAGTTCTTCTTAAGTCTTCACTACAATGAATAGTGATATAACAGTCATCGTACAATTAAAAATTTTTTTTCGTAATTTGATGAAACTTTTTTTATCAGAAGAAATATCTAAGAGAATATATTATTTTATCAAAATTTGAAATCGCTTTAATTTGTATTTTATAAATTTCACTATCTTCATTTTAACTTTCTCATCTTTGTAAAAATCAGGTACAATAATTTCATTATTTAATTAAAGTTTTATAGAATACGATTCTATAAAATATTATTGTTTTATAACATTAAATTTTTCATTCTCTTGATTTATTTCAGCTGAATTATGTTCACGAATTACTACTTTTGGCATTTCATTCATAACATTATTAATTTTCACACAGTTTATATTGCTCATTTTTAATGTTTTTCTAGTTATAATATAAGAATAATACAGGTTGTTAGCTTGATCCAATTCGTCATCTTCTTTATTGAGTTTCTTCGGATTATCTTGACAATCTTTAATATATTTTAACATACCATTTAAACTATTATTATAATATTTGTAAGTTGAAAGACAAATTTTTCTTATTATGACTGGTTTTGAACTTTCTAATGAATTTGGTTATTTTATCTCATCTTAAGTAAAAGTTCTAACAATATTTATAATACTTTTTATTTTCTACCATTATATAAACATATCCACAAGTGATAAGATTACATCCAAATTATCTTCATTTATTCCATATTTATTACTAGTGTATGTACATTTTGAAAAAACAGCATTTAGTGAAGAGTAGACTTTGAAATTAATTATAAAAGTTGTATTAGTGATTTTTTTTAAAATCGAAAAGAAGAAGATTCTGTGGATATTTTGTTTACAGTAGACGAAAGATTGTACAACAGCCAAGTAGCAGTAAATCATTAATAATATAGAAACATTTTTGTTCATTTTTTGTAAAAGAATTTTGTGTTTAAATCATTTATTTTTTATTTGAAATTTAAATTTAATATTAAATATTCAAATATATAACAAATAATGTAAAAAAAGTGTTGTGGAATGAGTAATATTTTTCAAAATCAAATATTTAAAAGGTACTATAATAAAATAGTAAATTTTCAATAAGTTTGAAAGTTCAGCTAATTAGAAAAAGATCAGAAAGGAAATAGTAAATTATAAAAAGTTTTTACTTATTAATAATTTAACATCTTTCAACTATTAAATGGTTGATTTTTTTATAATATTTTTATAGAATTTTATAAATATATTAATTAGATTGTTGTCCTGGAAATTGTTAAATTAGTATAAGTTAAAAAAAAACCTTATCTCATTTCAATTTTCAATTTTGATTTTTTTTTTAAATTTGAATTTTATCATTTTAATATTAAATTCCTTTTATTCAATTTATTTATAAAAATTTGTAATTTAGAAATAAATTTTTATTAAAAGAAACTTCAAAACAAAAAATTACGTAAACTTTACTAAGTTTAACAAATAAATGAATAAAAATTAATAGTACTTTAAATGTTTATCTTAAATGTTTCAAGTAGCATACTCATTGACGTGGACTAAGTTCACAATTTTTCCAAAATTATGACAAACTATTCATTTTAAAATTGTATAATGATTCAATTGGTAGGTTGGACCACCTGAACTTTAAACATAGTAAAATCAAAAATTAAGTATCCAAAATTTTAAACTAAATATATAAAAAAGTAAAATATTTATTTATTTTTTTTCAATTACTTTTAGATTAATCTTTGTAATGTTTAATATAATTGTATTAATATACTTGATTAGTACTCAGAATTTGTATTTTTCTAAATCTACTTTTGAAGGTTTTTTAATTGATTCACAAAACCATCATTTGGTCTGGCATTCTTTCTTACTTTCTTAATTTTTTCGTATGCTTCATTATATGACATTCCACAAGATAACATTAAGTAAGCAATTGTGACCGAAACACTTCTGGAAATTCCAGCATTACAATGTATAAAAATTCTTGGATTATCAAAATTTGCAATTGTTTCATTAATAAAATTATTGATACATGTTATATAATCATTTAAATTAGTGTCAGGTCGATCATACATTTGTAATTTCAAATAAACAATCTTGTCCGGAAAATAATTAGGTACATCTATGGATACATTGATAATATGAGTAATATTATTTTCTTTTAAAAGATGTTCATTCATAGCTACATCTTGACTTCTGAATAATAATGAAAAAAGTCATGTTATGTTTGGTTTAAAACATACCCAAGAAAAATATGATCTGTAACTTTTGCAATCTCAAAATCAGGTTTTAAATCAACTACAAAACCCTCTCTTTTTTTAGCGTTGTCTTCTCTTACTTTAAAAAAACATCCTTCGTTATTTCTTGCTTCAACACTCACATTCCCATTTTCATTTGTAACAATAGTTTCAACATTTTTTAACCTAGATTTTACTTTTGAAATTTCATTCATTAAATTACTTTGAGAATTCATTTTAACTAATAAATTAAAAAAAAAATTAAAACACTTCTTACACAAAAGAGATATAAAGAGATAAACTTATTTATCAAACAAAAATTTAAACAATTGATTATCTAGACATACATAAAACAACAAATGCAATAATAATGATAGTGATTTTAATTTAAATGCTATAAGGTACTAATGCTAATATCCCTACAAACATTAACAGTGTCCAATATTTCTTGTGTAACATTATTATAAAGATTATATAATGCATCAACAACCTCTACTTCATCTTGGGAGTTATTTCTATCTGACCCTAACATATATTTACCAGAATTTATTTTACACCCTGAAGTCAATCTTTTTTTTAACTTGACATTCCAATTACTTATTGTATTTTGGTTGTTCTTATCATGAAAAGATTTAAGATAAGATAAATACATTTGTGTGTGAATATTTCTTCTAATTTTTATTTCTTCAACATTAGCTGCTACAAAGACAGGTTCTAAAACTTGTGTTTTGATAGAAGGTACATGTATCTTATGTGATGATTCTTTGGATACTAAGAGTACCATGTTTGGAGGTTTCTTATTTGTAACACTAAAATCTTTGTAAATAAATTAATATGTCAAAACAAACCCAACAACCACTTTTTTTCCATTATTTTCTTCACCAAAAGTATTTTTTGTTACTTTACGACTCTTTTTTATACCTTTTTCACCTGTAATTTGAAATTCTTTTCCATGTTTACCGAAATTTTTACTATTTGATTCTCCTAAAATTTTTCCCCTCCTCAATCTTTCACCTTCTAAAGAAACGCTCAGTGACATAACGATGATTAAAAAAATGAACTTTTAAAATATATACTACGCGCAGCGTCAAGGCTTTTGAAAAGAAATAATAAGAAACATGATAAACAGTAATTGGAAGAAAGTTTATACATTAAATTTAAAAATTAATTAACTTATTAAGTTTTCATTTCTAAGCCTAAGAAATGGGGAAAATCGTTAAAGCTGATAAGAAAAAGTGGAGCGATGTTGAGGTCGATGGAAACTTGTTGAAAGACCCTGAATTTGCGAATTTAGTTTCTGTTGAGGAAAGTTGCGACGAACCTACGTCAAAAAAATCTAAGAAAGATAACGGAAATGTAAGTTTTTTTTTATTTTAAGAAGGACTGTTAAAAATACTATTATTTCTTCTAAGAATGACATAAAAAAAGGAAGTGGAACCCAAAAAAATAAAGGTGATGAATATTTCGATGATTATGTCAATGAAGAAGTTGCTCAACAAAATTCTAATGGTCATGAAGCAGAAAAGAAAAACGGTTCGGGAAACAATGTAGAGGATAAAGAAGAAAACAAGAACAAAACTAACAAAGAAACTGATGCTGAAAACGAAGATGTTAGTGATGAGGAACTTGAAGATGAAGAGCTCGAAGGAGAAGAATGCGATAGAGAATTAGATGAAGAGATAGAAGGTGAGGAAGCATTTGATGAGGAAGCTGATGATGAGGTTGAAGCCGAAGAAGAAGAGACTGAAGAGTAACAAACTAAGCATACCTCATTATGTTTTATTTTTAATTTTTTATACTTTTTTTTTTTAAATAAATATAAAAGATATTTTAAATCGGAAACATTTATAAATTCATAAAAATAATGGTAGAACAATTCCACTTCACAAAATGAAAAAATAGGGCGACCTTCCAATTTACCGTCGAGATACAATTTATTTGGAATTGTGTTAATTAATTTTGAAATTTTTGTTGCTACTATTTGCTAATTATGTTTACCATAGAATAAATGCTACATTTTTTTTAAAATTTAATTTATATAATTTTTAGATTTCAAAATGGAAGAAACTTCTGTTATTTCTCCATGGGTGAATTTAAATCTCCCAGATGTTATACTAAACAATTTAAATGAAGTTAATTTTGTAAAACCAACAAAAATTCAGGAGTTGGTTATACCAGCAGCAATACGTGATCATCTTGATATCTTGGGAGCAGCTGAAACTGGTTCTGGAAAAACTATGGCTTTTGCAATTCCAATGGTATGCCGATTATTAGAAGCAGATTTGTCTATTAAACATTTACGTGGATTGGTTTTGGTACCAACACGCGAATTGGCAGTTCAAGTAAGAAAACAATTTGATATTGTAACAAAAGGAACTAATATTAAAGTAGCTCAGGTTACTGGCGGGTTATCTCAACAAAAACAAGAAAGAATACTTCGTTCTAGTCCTCATATTATTATAGCAACTCCTGGTAGATTTTGGGCACTTGTAAAAATAGCTAGAATTGATGGATTTCTTTCAACATTTGAGCATATAGAAATGTTTGTAATAGATGAAATTGATAGAATGGTTGAACGTGGACATTTTGAAGAATTAGAACATATAGTAGAAGGACTAAAAAGAGACGTCAATGAACGAAGACAAACTTTAGTTTTTTCTGCAACATTAACTTTCATTCACACAGCACCTAAGCGTGAAGGAAAAAAAATGGCTCAACTTACAACTCAAGATAAAATTAAACAACTAGTAACACTTTCTGGAATGAAAAAAAATAAAAAGATTATTGATATTACAAGAGTAGAGGGGACTGCAGAAAATTTAGTTGAAAGTAGAATGAACTGTAATAGTTTGTTAGATAAAGATACTAATGTAATTTATTTATTGAAAAGATATCCTGGAAGAACACTTATTTTTACAAATTCTGTTGATGCATCAAAAAGATTGTATGGAATATTAACCAAGCTTAAATTTAATCCTATACCTTGTTTACTTCATGCAAAAATGGATCAAAAAGCACGTTTGAAAAATCTTGAACGTTTTTCAGAGATTGAAAATTCTATATTAATTGCAACTGATGTTGCTGCAAGAGGTCTTGATATTAAAGGAGTAGAACATGTTATACATTATCAGGTTCCAAATACTACAGAATTATATATACATCGATCCGGAAGAACAGCTCGTGCTTTTTCACATGGTATTACAGTATTAATGGTTGATGAATTATGTGCATCAAAATATCACAGAATTCAAAAAAGTTTAGGAAGAAAAGAAGAACTTCCTATATTTCCAATAGATTCAGATGAACTTAAGGAAGCGATTAGAGCTAGAGTAGAACTTGCCACTGAGTCAGAGTCTTTATTACATAAAGTCAAAAAAACTACATCAAAAGAAAATTGGTTTAAGAAAGCTGCAAGAGAGGCAGACATTGAGCTTGATGAGACGATTATTGATCAAGAAGATTTATATAATGATAAAGATTATCAAATACAATTAAGGAGAAAAAATGTTGATAGAGCTTTACTACGCCTTTTGAAAGAAGAGTTACCAAAAGTAAATGATAAAAATATAAAGGCTCGTGTTATAACACCAGAAATTATTAAAGAGTATAAAAATACACAAATTTCAACAGCTATTGAGTCATTTTCAAAGGCTCGCAAAGGTGATGTTGATTTTAAAAAGAAGATGCATAAATTAGATCATTCTACAATTAGAAGAATTAATAAAAATGTTAAATTAAAGATTAAAAAGAAAAAAAAGTAGTTTCATTTTGTTTTTTTGTTATGTATTTAGAAATTGTTTTAGAATATTATTGTTTACATTTTTTATTTGTTTTTTTTTTGTATATCGTTTTTACGATCCAAATTATTTAATTTTTTTTTTTTTTTTTTATTAAAAATCATTTCTTAGATAAAATATGAGTTCTATGAAAACGAGAAATAAGGCTATAAAACGTGAACATCGTGAAAGGCCACAAATAAAAGAACGTGCTAATCTTGGACTTCTTGAGAAAAAAAAAGATTGGATAAAGAGGGCAAGAGATTTTCAGGAGAAGAGAGATAAAATAAGAGAATTAAGGGAAGTTGCATTGTCAAAAAATCCTGATGAGTTTTATCACCATATGATAAGGAGTCAAATAGGAAGAGATGGTATTCACAGAGATTTTGATATGGACCAGGTTTTGGGAAAAGATGCTAAAGATTCGGAAAGGAATCTTAAAAAAGATCTTTGTTATGTTACATTTAAATTAGTTAATGAAAAGAAAGTAAGTTTCAAACAATTAATTAATTAATATCATAATTTAGAAAATTGATAAACTAAAAGGATCTCTTCATTTAGCAACAATTGGGAGACCAATTAATAAGCGTATTGTTTATCAAGATGATTCCGATGATGATGGACTAATAGGAATAGTTGAAGAAAGTAAAGTTTCTCTTCCTGATTCTTCCCAAAAATTACATGAAATGAATGAAAGCTACAAACTTCTAGCAGAAAAAATAAAAAAAGTAAAGGAGTTAGAAATTGTTAAAAGAAAATTAGAAAAACTTTTACATAAATAAATTTTTTTGTAATAAAAACTTTTAATTTCAATATACATATATTTTACATGTCCTAATTATTTAAATATTTTATTTTTCGATTTAATTAATCATTATTTTGTTTGAAAAAATAAATTTTTTCAGTACAAAAATATACATTTTTAAAATGTACTGATTAATATCAGACTGTTGTATGTTTAAAAAAATCTATTTTTCAATTATCAAAATAATCCAAGAACAGAAATAACATTTTTTTTTTAAAATTAACGATAGACTAACTATTTTTTACTATTTGTTAAAAAAATATAAAAAAAAGTGTAGATACTTTGATAAATACAGATGCAATAATTAGCTAATATAAACAAATTTAATAGTTATTTTCAATAAATTCATTTGAAAAAATTCCATTGTTTATTTTTTGAAAAAAAATAAATCATGTTATATGCATTATAAAATTTTTCCTTATTTTTTTACATATTTCTTCAAGAACAAAACTTTTAGAAAAAAATTTTAATTCATATTTTTTTTTCATTCAAATAAACGTTGCTCCAATCAAAATTAAACTTAGGTATATAGAAATTTGTCTGTCAATTATTTTAATCAAAAAAAATTTATATTTCTTATTATTTATTTTAGACATAACAGTTATGAAAGAAATAAAAATTTGTTCAAATAAAGATGATCTAATTGCACAGTTGCCAAATTTTATAACAAAGAAAGAAGTGGTTGAAGGTGATAGTGAAAATTATCAAGAAATCACTTCTACATCTGAAGATTTTCAGAAAATTTTTGATTTTTTTAAAGAAGAAAGATGTGATAAAATTGGTAAAAGTTTAGCAAGTGCTGAGAGATGTCGTATTATTCGTAGATACATAACAAAATTTGATGTTGATTTGAAAATATCTTCTGATGATAAATACTTAAAAGCTTCAAATGATGTTGATGAAAAATTTCATAAGAAATATCAAAAAAATATAGATGATTTAGAAGATTATTGTAAAAATTATTACAAATTACGTTTAATGCATGAATTATTGTTAGATAAATATATGCCAAAATTTGAAAGAAAAATTATTGTTGATGAAAAAAAAGATAACAATATCAAGAGTCATATATGTTTAGCTCCATATTATTGTAAAGAATTAGATGATAAACATTGTTATTACGAGTATATTTCTCCTGATTTTAATTTGTAAGTTTTAATTTTTATTGTTTTATATATTTTTTTAATAGTAAAGAAATCGTTAATCATATTAATCAAACTTTTTTACATGATATTATATATGATTTGTCTAATCAAAAAGAAATTATTGATGAAGACAGTGGAATTGTTTGTAATTTAAAAAATAAAGATAATTTAAAAAATAAGATGAATATGTTTTATAATAATTATTTGGATTTGAATTTGGAATTTGAAATTTTATTTGAAGACAATAAAATAGATTTTGGTTTAAAATTTACTTCAAATGATTCTTTTACAAATGATAATGATAAATATTGGGAAAAAGATGAAAAAAAATTATATAAAACTATATCTGATGAAGACTTAAAGACAAACATCCAGAATGTACTTAATAGTTATTATAAAGATTTAATAACAACAGATGAAAATGACTATAAAATAAAAGTTGATTCAGATGATGATTGGATTAGTGATAATGAATCTGAAGAAGAAATTGTGGAGAAAAACGATGAAAAAAATATTCAAGTAGAAACAAATATAGCTGATAAAAACGAAGGAAATGATAAAATATCAGAACCACAACAATCTCATATTATTAATATTGAACCAATAAAAATAGAAAAAACATTACAAGGATTTCATACACAAATAATTAAATCAGAATATTTAATGGCTCATACTATATCACGTCAAGTAACAGAAGAATATTTTGAAAAAATTGATAAACAATTTTTTGCCCCTTACAAATTTGAATTAGATTTATTCCAAAAACAAGCATGTGTAAGTATAGCAAATAATGAAAATGTATTTGTTTCTGCTCATACATCAGCAGGTAAAACATTAATAGCTGAATTTGCCTGTCGTTTTCATACACATGCTTGTCAAAAAGTTTTTTATACCTCTCCTATTAAAGCATTGTCAAATCAGAAGTACAATGATTTTAGGGGAATTTTTAATGATGTAGGTCTTGTTACTGGAGATACACAAATAAATAAAGAAGCAGAAATTATAATTGTTACTACAGAAATTTTACAATCCATGTTATATAATGATTCACAAATGTTAAATGATTTAGCATGTGTAATCTTTGATGAAGTTCACTATATTAATAATGCTCAACGTGGGCATGTCTGGGAAGAAGTACTTATTATGTTACCAAAAGAAGTTAAAGTAGTAATGCTTTCTGCTACTGTACCAAATTATATAGAATTTTCTGATTGGGTTGGAAGAGTTTTAAATGATAAAGTTGTCTGTATAACAACATTATATAGACCTGTTCAATTGAAGCATCAAATTTATGTTGAAGCATATAATAAACAAGAAAAAAATTTTATTACTATTATGGTTGGTGATAGTAAAAATATTAATTATAGTGGATATGCTAAAATGAATCAAGAATTAAATGAAAAAGACAATTGTAACAAAGGAAATAATTCTACAAAAAAAGGGGCTCCAATAAAAGTTCAATATCAAAATAAAGGTAAACAAGCAGCTAACCGTGTTATTAGTAATTTATATCAAGCCAGTGGACCAAATAGTTTAGGTTCATATGATGGTACACATAGAAATTTGTATTCTACTTTAGTAAGACATTTACATTTTCCAACAAATGGAGAGAAAAAAACTCCTATGGTAATTTTTGTATTTTCAAGAAAACAATGTGATAATTATGTTGCAATGCTTCATAATGTAGATTTAACAACAAGTGAAGAAAAGTTTCATATTAGTACAATATTTAAAAATGCTAAATCATTTTTGGATGAAAAAAGTTTAGATTTACCACAAATTAATTTTGTTGAGGAGTCTTGTCAACGTGGTATAGCTATGCATCACTCTGGAATGTTACCATTTTTAAAAGAAATTGTAGAAATTGCATTTTCTAGAGGTTATGTTAAAGTACTATTTGCAACAGAAACATTTGCCATGGGTATAAATATGCCTACAAAAACAGTTGTCTTTGATGATATTAAAAAATTTGATAACTCAAATAAAAGACTTCTAACACCAACAGAATATACACAGATGGCAGGGAGAGCTGGACGACGAGGTCTAGATAAAGCTGGTCATGTAATAATACTAGCAAAAAATAGAAAATTACCAGACATTGAAGATTTAAGAAAAATAATGACTGGAAAATCAGTAACTTTATCATCAAAATTTAAAATTACAAATGAAATGGTTTTGAATGTATTTCAAAGAGAGTGCCGTTCTATAAGAGATTTTATAACTAATTCTTTTGCTGAAAGTGATACATTAAGATTTGTTGAAAATATTGAAGAACAAGTTAAAGAATTAAATAGAATGTTAGAAGAAATTAAAAATGATAGATGTATTCTTTGTGACAAAGATGAAAATTATTCAACACATTCTCTTGTACAAACATTTGCTACATTGATTAAAGCTAGACAAGATTATAATAGATTAGTTCTTGAAGTTTCACCTTTACAACAATTAGGAGTAGGAAGAGTTATTGTTGTAGATATTCCTGAATATCAATTAAGTCATGTTTTAGCTATTGTTGTAGGAAGAAGTACTGATGATGTAAATCTTATTGTTGTTGCCCATGAAGATGAAGGATATGATAGAAAAAAAGAATTTAATATTGGAAATATTCGTTTAGAAAAAGATAATCTCTTTTTGCATACATTATTAATGTTTGCCTATTATAATGGTGCTGAATATGTAGATGATAAATATTCTATACTTAAAAAGAACGAATTACGATACATGAATAATGTACCAATTAAAAATATTGTTACTTTACTAAAATTACAATTTAAAGCAAATGATGTTAGGGAGATGATTGATTTAATTCACTTAAAATCTAAAAATAAAAATAACTCCAATTATAGAAATATTGACAATGCCAAATTAAAACTTCAACAAGTATCTGAAAAATTAACAAAAATAAATTTTGATCCTAATTTAATTCTAAAACCTGTCTCTTTAAAAAATACTGATTATTCATATTTTCTAGATATTATAACTGATTGTAAATATGAATTAACTAACAAAAAATATCCATGCTTTGAATGTAATGATGGATGGAAACATTATCAAAATGCTGTAAAAGAATATTTCATCATGGATCGACTTTCAATGATAAATAATAAAATGAATGTTGAAACATTAGAAGTTTATGAAGAGTATATTAATAAGGTAAAAGCATTAAAAAAATTAGAATTTCTTGAGAATGCCTCACGTCATGAAGAAGATAATGAAAGTAATACTATAATATCTTTTAAAGGGCGTTCTGCCTGTCGAATGGGATCTTTCCAAGTATTAATAACAGAAATAATATACAGAGGATTAATAAAGAATAAATCACCCGAATACATTGCTGCAATGATTGCAATTATAGCTTCAGAAGGAGACAGAGAATTTAATGAAAATAAAGAATGTGATGAGAATCTAGAAAGAGCTCCAATCGAAGAGTTAGAAGAAATACAAAGTGTTTTTAAAATGGTACATGATCATATAAATGAGGCTTTTGTTTACTATCAAACACCTAATAATGATCTTATTGAAACATACTCTCCAAGTATGATGGAAGTTGCCTATTTATGGATGAAAGGTGTGTCTTTGTCAGATATTATGAAAATTCATACAATTCCAGAAGGAAATATTGTTAGAAATCTCAGAAAAATTTGGGATCTATTTAATGGTATGAAGAAAGTGTTAGAGCATATGGGATCAAGAGATGAAGCAGCGAAACTAGATGACATGAGTAAGAAAATGGCTCGAGGTATTGTTTTTAGTGCGTCTTTATATACAACTGGAGGAGAAGATGATAAAAAAAATATTCATAAAAATTAAAAGCTATTTGTATAATTGATAAATATAATAAAAAAATTTATTATAAAACTAAAATCTCTAAATTATATCATTAATTACCTACATACTTATTATTTCAATTAGGGAAAAACTTAATTTGTCGTTGATAAAAATAATTTACCAAAGAAACTAAGCTCCAAAATGAATTATGTTCAGTTCCTATAACGAATTATAGATAAAGCAACGTTTTATTTTCGTCACCCTTTTGTGAAATACACGTCTTCATTAGTGTTTTTGAAGTATTTTTTTTTATTATTACTAAATATAACTTAATATTTATTTTCAGAAATCATGTCTGAAAGCAATAATACTAATGTCAAAAGTGAAAGTGCCGAAGATAAATTCACTTTTACTGAAGATGAAAAGAAATTAACTATTGCTTTTCTCCAATTTGTTCGTAATAAGGTTTCAGATATTCAAAACTTGCACAGTGGTACTCTTCAATTAGCTGATGAATTAACTCAATCTCTTGAATCTCTTTTTCAAATAAAGGATATTGATTTTGCTTTTGAACCATCGACACCTTTATTAAATTCATTTATTGAAGGTGAACGTAGTTTTAAAGAAAGATTAGCTTCAAGAAGTTCTGAAGAAGTTGCTAGTGAAGCAGAATCTTTAAAAGAGAAAGGAAATAATGAACTCCAACAAACCAACTTCGATAAAGCATTGGAATATTATAATGAGGCTATTAAACTTAACCCAAAACCAGTGTACTTTTGTAATAGAGCTGCAGCATATTGTAGAATTGGAAGACACGATAGAGCTATACATGATTGTCGTGTTGCTATTGGTTTAGATCCAAATTATGGAAAGGCTTACGGTAGATTAGGTTTAGCTTTGTCCTGTAATCATCTTTATGCTCCGGCTATTGAAGCATATAAAAAAGCAATTGAATTGGAACCAGAAGTTCAATCATATAAATCTAATTTAGAAATGGCTGAAGCTAATTTGAAAAAAATGAATGATAAAAATTCCGGTCAAGGAGGAAGAGGTGGTGGACTTTCAAATATGGATGATATTATGAGCTCAATTAATCGTATGGTTGGTGAGAATGGCATGCCAGATTTATCTATGGCAGCAAATTTCTTTCAAAATCCACAATTTACAGAAATGGCCAACAGGTTTCTTTCAGATCCAGAAGCAATCAATATGGCTAATAATATGTGGGGACCACTTTTAAGAGGTGAAGCAGGTGCTGGTGCAGCTGGAGCTGGAGCTGGACCAGGTGGTAATTCGTTTATGGATATGGTAAACAACTTCAGAGATTACATGCAGAACGCCAATCCAGATGTCTTTGAGAATTTGAGAAATATGGGAGCAAATCAACAAGGAGGACAGAATAACGGAAGTAATAATGATGAAGCTGGTGGAAATGGACAAAATTAATAGTTCTTAATATTCGATAATCATTAGTTAAAAAAAATGGTTCTTGGTGTAATATTTTTTTAGTAATATATAACTATTAATTATGCACAAGAATTATTCATTTATTTTTCTAAATATAATTAAGAAGTAATATTAGTATATAAAATTTTTAAAAAAATAACTAGTTTTAATTAACAATAATGTGTTTTTTCTTCCTCACTAGCTTTGTTCATGCTTTTTGTTTTATCTGAGGCCATCGTAGTGATATTTTTACTGGATATAACCTTAAAAAATTAATTAATTAAGTTTTTATTATAAAGAAAAATTACCGGTGGAATAGTGGGTTTAGCTCTATATGTATCAACAGCTTCAATATCAAATTTGAACATTTCAATTTGACAACTATATGCTTTGGGTGTTAACTTAATAACAGTATGAAGAGGAATTTTTAAGTATGGCAGTTCTTCACGATTTTTGTTGTCAAAATATGCTAAAATACAACGAAGAACAGCTTGATGAGAAACTACAAGAACATTTGATTGTCTTTCAAGTTCCATAATTACAGGTTCTAATCTAGCTACCAAATCTTCATAACTCTCTCCACTAGGATATCTATAATGATATTTATCTTTATCTCTTTCCTGAAATTGTTTTGGATATCGTGTTTCAAAATCTTCATAAGTTAATCCTTCACAAATACCAGCATCAATCTCATCAAGGCATTTCCAATATTCTACATGGGCACCAATATCTTTAAGATGATTAGCTGTTTGAACGGCTCTAATTTTTTGTGATGTCCAAATACGAAGATTTGGTACATTTTCTTTAACAAAATAATCTTTAAGTTTTTCAGCGTATAAACGACCATTGGGACTTAATGGTGAATCACCACCTAATCTTCCAATTCTATTGTAGTCGGATTCACCATGTCTTGTAAGATAAATTGAACGTGGTAATAAATGAATATTCATAAGAAAGTATACTACACGACTTTGAATATGCCCAACAACATTATGAACATAAAAACTTCTCCCAGCATTAATAACTTTTATATATGATAAATCATCATCAATGTCATCATCTATTGGCTCATATTGTTTTTTATAATTTTCAATTCTTTTTAAAAAATCTTCTTTAGCTTGTTCCTCAGTCATAATTCCTTTGTAATCTGGGGAATTAATTTTGACTTCTGTAATATTTGAATTAATTATATCTGGATCATCACAAATACTTTCAATAAATAAGACACGAAATTTAATTTCTTTTGAGGCACAATAATTAACCAACCATCTTCTTCTCTCTCTAGTTGTATTTGTAGCATCAAAAATTGCCACTTCACCCTCATTACCTTCTAAATATTTTCCCATATCATCCATAGCCATTCTAGCACACTCATCTCTAATTTTAACACCATCTTCATTTTTTGGATTAAAAAAATCAAATTTTCCTTGCTCTTGAAAATTACAAACTTTTCTTCTATAATCTCCAACATTAAATGCTCTAGTTTTAATTCCAATCCAATTAAGGTAACGGCATAATTTTTTTGAAATATATGTCTTACCACGAGCAGGAAGACCAACTAAACTAATGACATTTGGTACACGAACTTGTTCATTTGGTGAATCTACAAAATATCATATAAAAATTTATATACATACAACTAGAAAAAAAAATGTCAAAATAAAGCAATTATTTATTTTTATATCATTCTAAAATACATATGTAATTTAATTTTACCGTTAATGCAAATAGTGCATGTTAATATTGATGAAGGTATTTATTATTTAAAAAAATAAAATAAAATAAAATATCACTTTATAATATAAAATATTACAAAACACTTACATTTAACTCGTGAATTCATGCTCCAATTTTATAAGAAGAATTTATTAAATAATAAATAACATTAAATAGCAAAACTTTTTTTTGAGAGAAAAATTAATATTTTCGCAAAATATCTGAAAAAAGGCGCGGTTTTTTTTAAAAAAATTAAAATAATTATAACATATTTATAGAATAGAAATTTTTATATTTTATTGGAAAATAAGTTAATAGAAAACGAAATTTATTTTAATTAAAGGTAATAAAAAAGAATGATTCTTAAAATGCTAACAAAAAAAATTGATATATTTTTATTTGAAAAGAAGACAAAAATCAATGATTGAGTTAATAGATACACTTTAAATAAACAATAATAAAATTTTTAATACATTAATATAATAATATAATTTATTATGTTAAGAAGAATTCAATTGAAATATTAATAGTATGTATTAATGTATTAATATTTAAAATATAAAGAAAATATTACGCAAATATCAAACGTAACTTTTATAATATATATATATATATATATAAACAACTTTATTATTTAAATAAAAAATACTTACCGCTTTTAGGATCTTGAATGAAGGTCATCTTACGTTGTGGAACCATTTTACGAATGGGCATGATTATATAATTAATATTTTCCTTTTAAATGTAATTTGATTAGATCAAGAGTGACAAGATTAGATTGTTAAATATAATTTAATACATATATATATCATATAAATAGATAGAGAGATGGTAAAAGCTTATTGTCTATTCTTATCATTCTTTCTTCTTTTACTCCAACTATTTTATTTTTAATCAATAGATAAGTGGCATAACACAACTCTTTATAATTTAGAAGAATAATATTGTCATTTATAATAAAAAAAATATAATATTACTAAAGAATATTTATATTCTAAAGATGTAAAATATTATCTTTAGAGAAACAAATTAGATATTCAAAAAAATAACAATAAAACATTACATAGTTAACTCCATAATCGCATTAACTATATCCTTGTCAGTCTTTTTCAAAGCATTAATAGCTTTTTTACGGGATACAGAAGCTTGAGACATAACTAATTCAATGTCTTTTTCTTCAATTCCAGTAGCATCAGCATCCTCACCATCACTATCATCCTCCTCACAAATTGGTTTTGAAACAGTTGGTTCTGAGACAGATGGTTCAGTTGGCTTTAATCTTTCAGCAGCCTGGAATGGAACATGTTGTGAAAGATCTTCAATCTTAGCTTCTCCGAAAACAATGTATGTATCAGATCCAGGACTTTTGTAAACATCTGGTTTAGAAATAACAAAAAGAATATTTTTGGATTTTCTAATACAAACACGTGAAACTCCAGTTATTGGTTTAAGGCCAAGTTTAGCAAAAAGTTTGCGAGACTTTTTTTCATTACGTGATTGTTTAGCTTCACGCTCACTTCCTCCTTGAAGACCATTGGCAATTAATGATTCGATTTGAGCAGCTCTTTGTTCTTCTGTCATATTTTCTAACTCTGGAACATCTTCAATATCAGAGTCATTTCCTTCCTCATGCTTAACTTCTTGAACTGGCTTATCTCCAACCATTTTTTTTATTTGTTTGTTATGTTACCTAAAACAAATATTAAAATGTAAATAAACAAAAATTAAAAATATTCTAAATTAAAATAAAAATAAAAACATAAAAAATTCATTTTTTAAAAGAAAAATAAAAATATACCCAACGACAACAAAAAATAAATTTTTTCATATTTTATTTAATCGTTCCAAAAATTATTTAGCCTGCACATCATGTAAATTAATTTATTTTGGTATAATGTTACCTCAAGGCAAATTAATACTCTTCAAGTATGTCCATCAACAAAAAAGTTTTGCGCTTTTATTACAAAGTTATTTGGTATAAAATAAACTATGATTCATAAGCAGATAAATTGGAAGTAAAGTTTTATTTTAGACACAAAGTTGTCTTTTATAACATACACATATAATAATTTATAATTTTTCATAAAATATTTTAAAGAAAAAAAGTATTTTTCTTCATACATTTTTTATCCATTTTAAAATAAAAGACATACTTAAACTGAGGTACTATATGTATGATAAATTCGTTTTACAATTTATCTATAAATTCTTGTTTTTGAGAACTTTATAAACACATCATTCTAGTCTTATGATTTTTTCATTAACTATAGTTTAAAACATTTTATTTTAACTATTTAAAAGTATAATTCTTGATATAAATCAATTTATCATAATATTATATGGTTTATATATTTAATATTATTTTAAATACTATGTGTTTTTTTATTAATTTAAATTTTATGTCAATAATATTTTTACAGTTTTTTTTTTCTA
Source organism: Strongyloides ratti (assembly GCF_001040885.1). NCBI lineage: Eukaryota > Metazoa > Nematoda > Chromadorea > Rhabditida > Strongyloididae > Strongyloides > Strongyloides ratti. The sequence goes on from NC_037308.1 coordinate 10,391,822, forward strand.
CTAATAATTAATTATCTATGCAACTGGTATCATCATGTAATGCATTTTATGTAAAATCAGAAACATCAATATTAAAATGCTGTAAGAGAAAAAAAAAACTTTTTGTTGTTTCTTTAAATGGTAAATATAATTAAATGAATCAAGAATAATAAAGACAACTTGAATTTATTTATCTGTTCTACTTTTTTTAGAGTTTGCTGATGTAGGAGATATTGAAAATATTTGTGATATTTATGGTGTTCTTGGTACAATTGATATAAATGGATCACATTTTCTTTTAGTTATTACAGCTGTTTCAATTGTAGGTTCTTTCAGAACGGAAGTAGTAAGTTTACTTATTTTTATTTAAAAACATTATTTAATCAGGAAACAATTTATAAAATAAATAAAATATCAGCCATATCAATAGATGATAATAACAAAGTTGATGATGTGCAATTAATTAATAATTCAAATGCCTTAGAGAAAATAATAAATTCGCATAAAAAAGTAATTCAATTTGTTAGTGATAAAATACAACCACAACAATATCAAAAAACATTATTGGATGATGTCTTAAAAATGTTTAATGAAAATGGTGACTTTTATTTTAGTTATAAACATTCATTAACATTAAATACTCAAAGGTATGCAGAGAAAGAAGTTTTATTTGATAAAGCATTTTGGTGGAATAAAGAATTGATAAAAGATTTACCATATGATAGTGAATGGTCATTACAGGTGATACAAGGGCATATCTCACAAACGGCATTAAATATTGATGTTGATACATTGTTTCTTTTTACAATTATCAGTAGAAGAAGTGTTGAAAGAGCTGGAACAAGGTATATTAAAAGAGGTGTTGATGATGATAGTTATGTAGCCAATTTTGTTGAAACAGAGACAATACTTTCCATTTTTGGTCATCAATTAAGTTTCATACAAATAAGAGGAAGTGTACCAATATATTGGTCTCAAAAAGGTATAAAATATAGACCACCATTAACGATAGACAAAAGTATGGATAAATCACTTCCAGTATTTTTAAAACATTTTGAAAAATTAAAAAAACGTTACAATACACCAATTGTCTGCTTAAATCTTGTTGATCAAACTGGAAGAGAATTATGTTTAGCAAAATCATATCTGGAACATTTTTTAGAAACTGAAGATCCTGATTTATGTTTTGTTTCTTTTGATTTTCATTATCATTGTAGAGCATTAAAATTACATAAAATACAAGATCTTATACTATCAATTGAAAATGAACTTAACAAAATAGGATTTTGTTGGTTAGATAAAAGTGGAGTTTTATTAACTAAACAAGTTGGTGTTATCAGAACAAATTGTGTTGATTGTCTTGATAGAACAAACGTTGTACAAGGAGCAATTAGTCAAGTTGTTTGTTTAAATCAAGCTAGAAAACTTGGAATTATTGGACCATTAACAGAAACTCCACAACAACTTATTCAAGCATTACAATGGATGTGGGCTGATAATGGAGATGCTATTTCAAGACAGTATGCCGGAACAAATGCTTTAAAAGGTGATATTACCAGAAGTGGTCAAAGAAAAGTTCTTGGAATAATGAAAGATGGATATAATTCAGCATCAAGATATTATTTAAGTCAAATAAAAGATAATCAAAAACAAAAAGTGATTGATATGATTTTAGGAAAAAAAGGAACTCAAGATGATATTGAAATAGATGAAGAAGAGAATGAGAACATTGGAAGGTTAGTCTCTGAAACAATTCATTTTGTTCTTCCTAATGAAGAAGTACTAGTTGGAGGATTTGCCCTTGTTAGTGGTAGCACAACAACAGATCAAATTGATACGGTTTTACTTCTTTCAAGAAATGCTATATACATTTCTATATATGATGAAGAATCTGAAAAATTACTAGAAGTTAAAACTATTCCATTTCCTAATATAATAGCAATAGAATGTGGTAGTCTATCTAAAAATGGTAGAATTCACCTTCGTATTAAATATAAAATGGATCCTGAAGAAACAACGATTAGTTTTGTTAGTTATCGTACAGCAAAAATAAGATTATTTAACAATGCAGTAATACCTTTAAAAAATGAAACTGATGCTGATGATTATGTATTGGCAATAGGTGAACAAATATGTATGACAATGACAATGATGGGATATGAACAAAATTTGCAAATATTTAATAGACTTAATCCTTCTTCAGCTACAAATGTTTCATCACCAACAAAAATTGTTTCAAAAAGAGCTATTATTAGTAATGCACTAAAAAGTATTGTTGGAATTAAAAATAATGTTGGACAAAAAGTAGATGTTAAAGATGGTGATACCTCTGATATTGAAAAAACATGTGAAGAGAAAAACGAAGATAAAGAGATAGAAGAATTAATTACATCATCGAAAATTAATTTGAAATTAGGAAATTTAAAAATGGAATCACCATTTAAGGAATATGAAAAAAGGATTCTGGCTTCAAAAACACAATTCAAAATTTTGTAAATAATTACTAATCGTTTATTTATGTAAATTCAACTAATGATTGAAAATATTCTTATTATTTATATTTTTTTAAGTAAAAATACAATATAAATATTATTAACAAAAATTTGTTTATTTATATTGAAATAAATATTATTTTAAATTAAAAATACTAGTAATCTTTTTTTTTAAAAATTATAAATTAATTAATATAACTTTTATTACTGTATAATATATTTATTAAAAATTAAAGTAATTAAATTTTAAAAAGTATTGTAAACAACATTTTATTTGGAAAAAATAAATATGACTTTGGTAAAATGCATCTGTAGTTTATAAAAAAATATTATTTATCTCAGAAACTCAATATAAATTTTACTTTTATTAAATGGGTTCAATAATATCAGCACCAATTCCTGATGAAATATATCCAGTAGAATCATATGTATCTAATAATCCAAGAAAAGATAATGTACATAGGTAAAATTTTTTTAATTTATCATAATAAGTATTAAACGATACTTTTTTTTAGCTTAGGAAGTACAAGATTTATGAAAGTTGCTAGAGTTGATAAACATAAACAAGCAAAAGTGATGAAAGTATTTGTAATAAATGATCAAAAACTAAATCTGCAACCATTTGAAAAAGAAGTTGTGCAAATAAAAAATAAATTAGTAGGTGCTCCAAATTGTTTGCCTTTTTTTGCTGTAAATAATTGTACAAAATATTTATTATTATCAAGACCTTATATTAAAGATTCATTATATGAAAGGTTAATGTCAAGACCATTTTTATTAGAAATTGAAAAAAAATGGATTGCTTACCAACTTATAAAAGTACTTAAACAATTAAAAGATTCTGATGTTTGTCATGGAGATATAAAATCACAGAATGTTTTAATTTCATCATCATTATGGGTTCAATTAACTGATTTTGCTTCATTTAAACCAACAAGACTTCCCTTAGATAATCCATCTTGTTTTAATTTCTTTTTTGATACTTCTAGAAGGAAAAGTTGTTATGTAGCTCCTGAAAGATTTACAAATGATATTGATATGTCAGAGAAATCTCTTTTTAGTCAACCACTAAATCATAATATGGATATATTTTCTATTGGTTGTGTTTTATGTGAATTATTTAGTGATGGAAGATATTTATTTAATCTAGCTCAACTTTTAGAATATAAAGCTTCTGATCAAAAGATAACTGAATTTAATGAAAATATTAAAAAAATTATGAAACATGTACCAGAAAGTATGAAAGAATTAATCTTAATAATGATATCAAAAGAATCTGATACAAGATTGGAATATACTAAATATTTATCAGTAGCATTTCCACCTATATTTGATGAATTTTATAGATTTTTTCAAAATTTGGCTCCAAAATCACTTACTGGTGTCTCAACAACTTTATCATCAAATGCTAGTTATTTAAAGGATGTTACTGATTCAACATATGATTTTGATTATATTTTATCTATGTCACTTTTTAATAATGAAAATTTTGAAGAAGATGAAACATCATCTATTTCTCCATGGAATATGTTAACAAATGCTCTTGAAGAAAATTCTGATAATAGTGTAGTACTTTTAATAACATTTATAAATTCTAAAATGCGTGTAATAAGGAATAGTAGTGCAAAAATAGCTTGTTTAATGTTATACAAAAAACTTGCTAAATTATCAACACCTATACTAATAATAGATCGTATCTTACCATATATTATATATTTTTTTAATGATCCCAATGATTCTGTAAAAGAAGAAGCTTTTTTTGTAATGTGTTATGTACTTTCATGTATTGATGTTGTACCACAACATGAACATAGAATATTTCCAGATTATATATTTGGTAAAATTGATTTATTAATGAATGATCATTCATCAATTATTAAAATGGCAATAGCTAAAAATTTAGGATTAATTGCTGTTACAGCATTAAGATATTTAAAAACATCTAATCCAGCATTACCTGATATGGATATTAGTGAACAAGATCAAATAGCAGAAATGCAAAATGATCCAGAAGCTGTTTTTAAGAAAGAAAAAAAATATTTACAAAAATTTATTTTAGAAAAATTTATTATTTTATGTGATACACCATCTGCAAGACCATGTTTAATAACAAAACAAAATTTAGCATATTATTGTGATTTTTTTGAAAAAAGTGATATAACTGATATTTTTGGGCATATGACAAGATTTTTAAATTTTGTTGAAAATTGGAGATTAAGAGTTAATTTTTTTGAAGCTAGTAGTACATTAATAATATCATCAGGTTCACAAATAACAAAATTTTTAGAAGTTCTTATTACAGATACAGGATTTAAAAATAGTGATGAATTTGTTATATATAGTGCTATGAAATGTTTTGAATCACTTATTAAAGAAAGTCAAATAGATAAAAATGTAATTATAGAAATATTTAGGCATGCATCACCATTTCTTATTCATCCAAATACTTGGCTTCGTGCTGGTGTTGTTAGAATTCTTGGATTATTAGAATCAAAATTTAATGATGTTGATATGTTTAGTCTTGTATCACCAATCATTGAACCATTTATTAAACAAACTATTTATAAATATAGTAATCCAATTGTTGTAACAAAAAATTTAATTGATCCTATACCAAGAAGTATATGGAAAATACTTATACATTCAGAATATTGTATACAATTACTAGATTCATTAATTAAAGCAAGAAGTTTACATACACCTATTTCTAATTCACTTAATGTTAGTAATATTTCAACATCAACTTTAAAGTTGTATGAAAAATTAAAAACAAATGGTCTTGATAAGGATATGGAAAATAAGTTAATATATTTTAATAAAATTTTACCTGTAATATCAGATTATAAACAAAATGAAGATAAAAATCATCTTAAATATGTACCAACAATAAATAATGTTGATTTATCATCAATACCAAATCTTACTAGATGTAAATTAGATCTTGTTTCTGGAGTTAATCAAACATTAAAAAATAATCATGAATCAAAACAAAAAACTAATGATAAAAATTATTCAAATGACAATGGAACATTTAAAAATTTAAATCTTGATATTAATTCAAAATATGGGAAATATACAAATATTCATACAGGTTCTGTTGAATCATTTAATTCACAAACAAATTATCAAAAAAATTTAAAAGATCTTCTTGAATATGAAATAAAACGTTTTAAAGAAAATAGTAGTTTATATAATGATTCTAATGCTTTATATACAGGAACTATGGTTGAAACTGAAACTTATAATATAAATTGTCCACCAAGATTAACATTACTAAGTAATGTTTATGAACATTATGATGCAATAACAAAATTAGCTGTTCATAAAAATGGAAATACATTTGTTTCAGGAAGTGAGGATGGATCTTTTAAAATTTGGACTGCAGATTCATTTAAAAATTTACAAAATTGGACAATAAAATCAAAATTTACTAAAAAAAATGATGATGTAATTGTTAATTCTGTTCAATTTGTTACAAATAATAATTGTACAATTGGTGTTGCATATTCTGATGGATTATTACAAATAATTGATCCTGATAGTAAACATCCAACAAGAAATATTAAGTATGATTTTGAAAAACAGGGTCCTATATTAGATATGTATGGATCAAATAATATTATATATGCTATAACAAAACAAAGTTTTATTAATATTTTTGATTTACGTGTACATAATAGTGGTGTTAGTGATGCTATATGGAATGATTGTAGTAATAATTTAATAACAACATTAGCTGTAGATCCATTAAATGAATATTGGATGGCTACAAGTGGTCCCAGTCGTCCAAGTGTCATTAATATTTGGGATTTAAGATTTAAAATAAAAATAATTAATCATAATTCTAATGATAAATATAAACAATATTATAAAATATGGCCTTATATTAGATCTGGTCAATGTAAAGAATTTTGGGCATCTGATATGGAATATTTTCATTGTGATTTATATTCTCTTTATAAATTAGATCCTGATGAAGATAGAAATTATAGGATGAGAATTTTTGATCAAATAACTGTTTCATCAAGACCTACAGAGCAAACTACTAATAAAATATCTAGAGTAACTAAATTTAATAATGTTGTTAATGCTATGGCTATTTGTCCTTTAACTGGACATATATTTACTGGTGACTTTTCTGGAGCAATAAGATATTGGGATGTTGAAAATAGTAATCGCTGTAACTACTTATGTGGACATTTAAAAAAATATATAAATGATGATCTTTATAATGTTACATATGATATAAACCATAGTACACTTGACAATAATCCATGTCGTCTTGTTAAAGAAATATGGAATGAAAAACCTCATCAGACTACCAAAGACGATAGATATAAAACAACAAAAGTAATTTTAATCATTACTAATTATTTATTTATTTATTTTTAGGTTGATTATGGACATACAAGTTGTATATCAGATCTCTTATCCATTCCAAATAATCTTCTTGTCTCTGGTGATCAAAGTGGTGTAGTAAAAGTGTGGAAAATAAATGTTGATTAAATTAATGAGTATAATTTATCAAAATATAAAAACCGAATATATTTATTTTAAAAATAAATTTTTCAAACTTTTGTTTAATTTTATTTAGTTGTTAACTATCTATATAAACAAAATAACAAATACATTTTTAATTTCAATAAAATATATATTGATAAATTAAATAGATTGCTATTTTAACATAATCTGTTAGTAGTTATAAAATTAACAGATACCAATTTTTTATTATAAGATAATTAATTCCAGTTCCAAATGGAATCTTGTACAAATTCAATGAAACAATCATTTTCACCATCACAAATATCACATTTCTCCAACTCCAAAACCATTATTTTATTTTTTCCTATTCGTAAAAATGATTTAGGTACATATAAACTTTGTTGTGGTCCCATATCATTCCAATATCTTCCTAAATTATGATCATTTATTAAAATTATTCCTTTATGAAAACCTTTAGATACAATATATGTATCAGCTAATTGTTTTATTTCAAGAATACCCAAGAAAACTGTAGGACCAAGTAATTTGTTTTCAGATGTTAAATTTATTTTTGTTGAAACATTTTTTCTATAATATTCATCTCTTATATAAAGACTAAGCCAACAAGACTCCCATTTATTTATTTTTTTTCCATTAACTGTAATATTATTATCAAGAATACCTTTCCAATCAACAAATGTTTCATAGTCAGAACGTCCTTGATTTTCAACTAATATTTCAAGTCCACCACATCCTTTGTGATCTGTTTTTAAAGTATAATTTTTTTGATCAATTTTTCCAATATAATTATTATTTACTGATATAAAACCAATGTCTTTAATTCCAGGTACTGATATTTCTTTTAAATCATTTACACTTGTTTTGTATAAAACAAATCCATATGGTGTTCTTAATTCTTCAAATGTTAATGGCCTATCTGAAAAGGCACATTTTTGTTCAATGTGTGAAATTCCATCTTCAAGAATTTTTAATTCAACTTTTCCGTAGGCAATTCTTGTATAATTTTTATATCCTTTAATAGGTTTCCATTTCCAATCTTTTAAATTATTTACCCATTCTTGAATAGCATAATATTTATCACCTATATCACCATTTTCTTTAATTGGAGCATCAAAATCATAAGTTGTTGCTACAATTGTTCCATCATAAATTGTTCCTGTAGTAAAACCAAAAGAGGTTCCACCAGTAACAGTATAAATATTAATATTTCCTCCAGCTTCCCACATCCATTGAAGACTATTAACAACTTGTTTTGATGTAGGAAAACTAAATTTTCTTTTCCCCCATCCTACAAACCATCCAACATAATATTCTGAGTTTACTTTAGGACCACCATGAGTAAATTGATTTTGAAGTGCAAATTGTTTATTAACATCATCTTTAGAATTTCTTACACCAAAATCAACAGTACATAAAACTTTATCAACACATCCACACTCAAGAAAATCTTTATTTATACCATCTGTTGTATATAATTGAATATCATTTCCAAGTAATGTCCAAGTTAAATCTCTTAAATATGCCATATATTTTTTGTCACAGGCAAAATAACTGCCATATTCATTTTCTATTTGTACCATTAATATTGGACCACCATTTTTTATTAACAAAGGCTTAACTTTATTCATTAATATAGACCACCATTTAGACATATGTTTTAAATATGTAGGATCAAAACTTCTCATAGTAATATTTTTATCTTTTACTGATAACCACCATGGTAAACCACCATTCTCCCATTCAGCACAAATATATGGACCAGCTCTTAATAAAACAAATAAATCTTCTTCTTGTGCCATTTTAATAAATTTAACAAAATCATATTCACCATTAAAAAGATATTGTCCCTCAAATGGATTATGATAATTCCAAGGAATATAAACTTGTATACTATTTAAACCAAGACCACGAGCTTTCTTTAATCTATCTCTCCAGTAAATTGATGGTACACGAAAATAATGAAATTCTCCAGATATGTATCTAAATGGTTTACCATCCAAAAGAAATTGATGAGTTTCATTGTCAGCTACAAAGTACTTATAACCATTGAGATAAGAAAAAAAGACTAATAATATTGTTAATTCAAAAAACAACATCACATTAAAAAAAAAAGTAATTAACTAAAGGAAGATAAAGTCACTTTTATATTAACATTTTTATTAAACATAATCATTATTTGAAATGTAACAAAAAAAAATTACACTAGCCTTCTTAAATTTCAAACAAACCAATATATTTATCCCAATGTCAAATCTTATTATAATGTTTTCTTTAAGAAAAATTAATCAAAATGCATTGTAAAAAAAAGAGATTAAACAATAAATAATATGTTTATCAAATGTATGTAAAATTAATTTTTATTGTTACACATTAAATTACTTCCACTCACTAAAAACAACAACAAATAATAAAAAATTTTACATTTTTAAAATCACCTCAATTACATATTTACTCTTATAATCTTTTAATTAACAAAATCACATTAATAGTAAACATTCTTCCAATACTTTGTCTTATATATCCAACCTTTGGAATAATATTTCATATTATTTAAAAAAGAAGTTATATATCACTAAACTTTTACAGAAATTTTATATCTATAATTATGTTTGGTGAAGAGCCATCATTTCCTAGAAGTAAAGGAGATACTACTGATAGTAATAACACTAATAGACCACAAAAAAGAAAATTTCCTAGGAAGTCAGAAGTAAAAAATAAATCAAATCAAAAAGTAGACAAGTTTCTTGATGTAAGTTTATTATTTTTGATTAAATTAATAATTTGTAATATTTTTATAGGATGAACAGAAGAAAAAAAATCTTTATATTAAAGAAAAAGAAGAACATTCTTTAGTTTGGAAAAAACAATTTTGTTTGTCATATGCTACTCCTGGTGTTTTATGCCTTGCAGTTGTTAAAGAGATCCGTGAACTTTATGTTCTTTTGGAGACATCAAATTCAGTTAAGTTAAAACTTCCTGCTAATATGATCTCATATCAATTTGCCAAAGCTTCAACTAATGAAGAAATTTCACTTTCATCAATTGTAACTAAAGGACAAATGTTAGTTGTTAAAGTTGTTAAAGGAATAGAGGAAGGTGCAAAAACAAATGAAATTACAGTAACATGTATACCAAAACAAGTAAATTCTCATGTTGTTTCTGGTAATATTAATATTGGAACAGTTCTCGTTGGGGTACTTGATAAACTTGAAGATAAAGGTAAGTTTATTAATATTTTTTAAAAATATTAATGTTTTTTTTAGGTGCTATAATTGATCTTGGACTTAGTAGTGGTTCTAAAGGTTTTGTTCCATATAATAGTTTACCATCTTTTGTTGATTCTTCAAAGTTACATTTAGGACAACCATTTTTATTTTCAGTAACTCAATGTTCCTCCAGAATTATTCAATTAACAGGATATATTGAGGGCAATGTTCCATCACCCGAAGTAGCGATGCATTTTGATAAGGATAAACTTTTTCCAGGTATGGTAATTATGTGTTCTCCGGATGATTTTACTAACACTGGTGTTTATACAAATTTTGGAAATAATGTTAAAGGTTTTATTGATAAATATGCAATGCCACCAAGATTCAGAGAAGATCTTAGTACTTTTAAAAAACCAATTAAAGGAGTAATAACGATTTCTAAACCATCATCTCCTATGTTAATAATAAATTGTAATCCAGATATTGTTGCTATTTCAAAACCAGAAAAAAGATTAGTATTTGATGGTTATAAAATTGGTGATACTATTGAATGTGTTGTTAAAGATATTCTAAATGTTGGTTATTCATTAGATCTTCCAGTAAAAGAAGATGGAAAACCATGTTTGACAAATG